>NC_060125.1:548290620-548942620 GCF_021461395.2 Schistocerca americana | reverse complement strand
AACTTATAAATATTAATTATTTATATAATATTCTATGATGTAATTAGACATATCGATGTGTGTCATACAAAGACAATGATAATTGTAAATTCCTTTTATGATCTGCGTTTGTCTTCCTTTCTTTTTACCTTTTGTTGGTTGGCTTTTGTAAGTTGCGGACGCATATTAAACTGAGGTCTGTTAAGAAATTGTAATTATTTGTTAATTATTACTTGAAAATAGAGTTCATTGTTATTATAAATATGAGTGAATAATTATTTGTAACTTTAATTCCTCTCTCAGTAAGCAGCATCTGTGTTAGTTATTTCTTTCCGCTGCAAGGAGCGCAGCCATTGATGATAGCAATTTGTATCGCGTTTTTGTCTGTGTTTTCCTTAGAAACAAATCAAGTGTTTGCTTGATGAAGTCTAAATAGTGCACAATACGAAAGTAGAGTTTCTGTAAAGTTTAATAAGCATTTAAAATACTTATTTGCTCTAACAATAGAAAGTCTCAATTGTATGCCGCCATCTTAACAATTGTCTCAGCGGCAAATTCGAATTACGCAACTCTGCAGACATAAATGCCGAACGTAATACAAATGTATAAAAATAAATGTGCACCGGTGGTTCCGAACTCATTTTAATGAAAATAATTCGAATCAGATTGGTTTTTTAAAAACAAAGCTCATAGCACGATCGTTACAACAAACTTTTCTAGCTGATATATGGAGCCGAAATTAATTACGCACGACTTGCGAAGAATATTGTTTCAGGTAACATATGTCAGTGTTGTGCGCGGCTGATAGTCGGTGGTTTTAATGATCATTTTGCTGAAGATAACGGTTTCCATCATAATCCATAGTTGTATAGAATCTGTTGTATGAACTGTGATTTAGTGAAACTTACACAACTTACAGACAACACTTTAACACGACGTTAACTTGGAGTTCTTTAGCAACTTGACCAATTCTTTAGCCGGGAGAAAATTTATTTAGTAATTACTCAATGTAATAAAATAAGATTATCATTTTCATTTACAAATTAGTTAAATACCAAACCACTGAATAACCCAGCGAACGCCACACTGGCGCCCAACGTGTGGCCACCAATGCACATTTATTCATTTTAATAATTGAAATTGTGATCTATTACAGGTACGGAGTACCAAAACAAACTATTACTCATCGTTTATGTACTTGTTTCATGAGCATTGACATGTTCCTACCGAACTGCTGTACGAATGTGAATATACGCTGGTGCGAGCCGCACGAGTAGCTTCATATAAGCAGTGCAGTCCACCACCGTCACACACGTAGGAGCAGATGTTCATGTACTGCAATTACATAGCAGCACACTAATGACATTCGCTGTTTTTTTTTTGTGATATGTTACAATACAGCATCATCGGTCTATTGCGGTCTAACTGTGTTGGTGAGGCAGTAAATTTCCACAGGGCAGTGACTGCGTTACTGCAATTCACTTTGGAGGTGTGGCGGTGGGACTTGTAGTCCCGTACCACTCTCTGACGGTGACAGTACTACATGAGTCAGGCAGAAAAATTTAGCCTAACGTGGGCAGGTATGATTGGAAAGTATTGGACGTAGAATGGGAGCTAGTCCCGCCAAAGGATGCGTCCGTGGTGGACGTACCAGACCTATCGTTAGCCATGGTCGGAATCCGATTCCTCTAGGATGGTTAGGGGAACCGGATGTCGATGCCAGCGGCGTAGGAGTGTGGTCCCAACGTGGCGTAACCCATGGACAGTGTCCCGCAAGGCATCCACTTTCTCATAGAGCCGCCGCGCGTTGTTGCGTATGGTCGTCTTTAGGGGGACGATATCCGCTTCCTCGTGGAGAGTGACAATTCTCGTGAGTGGCGGAGCGTCCAGGCTCCACCTGAGCACCTTGTTCTGCAGGCGCTGCAACGCCCGCATCCTGGTGACACTAATCGTGGCCCATGCAGCAGGTTCATAAGTGAGGGCAGGCAGCATAATTGTCCGGTATATGCGGAGCTTGGTTTGCAGGTAAAGTTCGCTACTGCGAAAGAGCGGGTTGGTTGCTTTTTCTTTGGAGGTGTGGCGGTGGGACTTGTAGTCCCGTACCACCCTCTCACGGTGGTAATATTACATGAGTCAGGCAGAAAAATTTTGCCTAACATGGGCAGGTGAAGGTGTGGCGGTGGGACTTGTAGTTCCGTACCGGCGTTTTCGTGAGTGTTGGTTTCAGTACCTGCAGCGATAAGTAGTAATAATTGAATATTCTGGCTGCGAGAATAATATTTTTGAGTGTTACTTGTGTATATGTGTTAGTTATAAGATCATTTTGTGTCAATTGGTGCTTGTCAGTGATTTATATATTTGTTGTGCTGTATTGGTGATTGAATGGTTAAACAAAAGAAAAATAAACCGAATGAGCATACTGATGCAGAGATGACATCAGAGTCACAGGAAGAACAATCTACCCATATTTCTGTCGAATTATTAGAAAATTTATTTATGAATGATAATTTAATAACTGATGTCCCGAGTGATAGTAAAACTCAGGAGCTGCCAAAACAAACTGACACTCCTGCATTCAACCAGTTAGGAATTAATGACAATATTTGTTCTGGGCAAGGGGGCAGAAGTTAGCAATGCTCATGCTATGTCGATACAGGATATGATAACAGCATTTTTTGAGAAGTTTACTATTACAGAGCAGGGGCGTGAAAGACAACGTCAGCAGGAAAAGGAAAAACGTAGACAGGAAAAGCTTATAGAAAAACAGCAACAGGAGCTCAGGGACCAAGAAAAGGAAAAGAAATTTATGGAAAATATAAACAATATTTTTCTGGAAAGAGATAAAGAAATTGTCCGTAGGATAAATCAAGTGTTGGTCGATCGTGATAATGCTATTACTACCCATTTTAAGCAGAATGGTTCAAATGGTTCAAATGGCCCTGAGCACTATGGGACTTAACAGCTGTGGTCATCAGTCCCCTAGAACTTAGAACTACTTAAACCTAACTAACCTAAGGATATCACACACATACATACCCGAGGCAGGATTCGAACCTGCGACCGTAGCAGTCGCACGGTTCCGGACTGCGCGCCTAGAACCGCGAGACCACCGCGGCCGGCATTTTAAGCAGGAGATCGATGCAGTAAAAACCACTATTGAACCGTTAACAAACATTCCAGTTCAGGTCAATAGTCTTCAAACTGAAGTAGATAGACTAGAGAGCCAATTCAAAGCCTTGGCTACCGCTGTGGAAACAATGCAAGGGGACATTCCCTCGGAAATCCGAAAGCAAGTCCGAAAAGAAGCAGCCAGGGTGCTGAGCTCTGAAAATCAAAACTTTGAACACCTGACAGTATGCAGTAATGACAACACTGGTACTGACAGGGAAAAGATCGCAGATAATCTAACGGCGAATTTTAATGCACCAAAAGGAAGACCAAATTTTGGTAATCAACCGGTATTGCCAGAGCAATATGTGACACCAAGGAACAATAATAGTGTAATAGAATGTACTTATAATAAAGTAACCACACCACCTGCGAATGATAGCAATTCCATGCACTTAACTACTTTGATGCATGAAGAAAACCTAATTAAGCATAGACAGTTTCAAATATTTAACGAAGAAAGCAAGAAAAACATACATCCAGTAGTTTTCATTCGAAACTTCAAAAGTGTTCTTCCAAAATCATGGTCGGAAGAACAGAAAATACAGTTTGTGGTTTCACATATTTCTGGTGATGCGTCGCTCTGGGCATTAAATGCAGCAGAAACTTGCAAGACTTTCCACGACTTTGAGAAGGCGTTCCTTGATCAATTCTGGTCAGCGTCTAATCCAGAGCGACTCCGTAAAATTGTTTACAATGCAGAAATGTACAATCCGAAGTCAGGTTCCTTAAGAAAGTACTTTGAAAAATATGTTAACATGACCCGGTACTGGGATGAGCCAGTAACCACCAGACTTATTGCTAGTGTTAAAAGCTAGATTACCCATACATATTAGAGAAAAATTATTTAATGTTACAGACACCGATATGAAAGAATTTCTGTCTGTCATTGATTCTCTGGATCTAGTGCAAGAAGACGACAGAAAAAATTCTGACGTGATCAGCAATAATAATAGTCCTAACAGAAAAAATTCATGGAATGGGAATAATGGAAATAGGGGCGAAGGTAGTCCAAAGAAAAATAAAAGTAAAGCTTATAGTAATGGATAATAGAATAATAATAATAATAATAATAATAATAATAATAACCAGCATGGCAACACAGGCTACAGATCAAAATAGAAAAACTGAGAAAAGACATCGGACAGCTAACACAATTTATAAGAAATGAAATCTCGGAAAAAAAACGAAAAAGGTTAGGTAAAATCTCACAACAAGAAGCGACAGAGCAATTAGACGAAAAGAAGCAGAAATTACAAGCATTCGCCAAACGACTCAGAAGGTACAAAAAAAGTGAAAATGGAAGGAAACAAAACCAAACATTCAACACAAACCAAAAGAAATTTTACCAGACAATAGATAACACACACATTGAAATAAACAATCCACCAAACATAACAGACATGGAACACTTCTGGAGCAACATATGGCAAACCCGGTACAACATAACAGGCATGCACGGTGGATACAAGCAGAAACAGACACATACAAGATGATACCACAAATGCCTGAAGTGACAATTTTGCAACATGAAGTCACCCAAGCAATTAATTCTACTCACAATTGGAAAGCCCCTGGAAATGATAAAATAGCAAATTTCTGGTTAAAGAAGTTCACCGCAACACATTCACATCTAACTAAATTATTTAACAGTTACATTGCAGACCCATACACACTCCCTGATACACTTACACGTGGAATAACTTATCTGAAACCTAAAGATCAAGCAGACACAGCGAACCCAGCTAAATATCGCCCCATAACATGCCTACCAACAATATACAAAATATTAACTTCAGTCATTAAACAGAAACTAGTGACACATACAACACAGAACAAAATTATAAATGAAGAACAAAAAGGCTGTTGCAAAGGAGCACGAGGATGTAAAGAGCAACTGATAATAGATGCAGAGGTGACATATCAAGCTAAAACTAAACAAAGGTCGCTACACTACGCATACATCGATTACCAAAAAGCTTTTGATAGTGTACCGCACTCATGGTTACTACAAATATTGGAAATATATAAAGTAGATCCTAAATTGATACAGTTCCTAAACATAGTAATGAAAAACTGGAAAACTACACTTAATATCCAAACAAATTCAAATAATATCACATCACAGCCAATACAGATTAAGCGTGGAATATACCAAGGAGACTCATTAAGTCCTTTCTGGTTCTGCCTTGCTCTGAACCCACTATCCAACATGCTAAATAATACAAATTATGGTTACAATATTACTGGAACATACCCACACAAAATCACACATTTGCTATACATGGATGATCTAAAACTACTGGCAGCAACAAATCAACAACTCAACCAATTACTAAAGATAACAGAAGTATTTAGCAATGATATAAATATGGCTTTTGGAACAGACAAATGTAGGAAAAATAGCATAGTCAAGGGAAAACACACTAAACAAGAAGATTACATATTGGATAACCACAGCGACTGCATAGAAGCGATGGAAAAAAACAGATGCCTATAAATATCTAGGATACAGACAAAAAATAGGAATAGATGATAGAAATATTAAGGAAGAGCTAAAAGAAAAATATAGACAAAGACTAACAAAAATACTGAAAACAGAATTGACAGTAAGAAACAAGACAAAAGCTATAAATACCTATGCTATACCAATATTGACCTACTCATTTGGAGTAGTGAAATGGAGTAACACAGACCTAGAAGCACTCAATACACTTACACGATCACAATGCCACAAATATAGAATACATCACATACATTCAGCAACAGAAAGATTCACATTAAGCAGAAAGGAAGGAGGAAGGGGATTTATCGACATAAAAAACCTACATTATGGACAGGTAGACAATTTAAGAAAATTCTTTCTAGAACGAGCAGAAACTAGCAAAATACACAAAGCAATCACCCACATAAATACATCGGCTACACCACTACAATTTCATAACCACCTCTACAACCCTTTAGATCACATAACATCAACAGATACAAAGAAAGTAAATTGGAAAAAGAAAACACTACATGGCAAGCACCCGTATCATCTAACACAGCCACACATCGATCAAGACGCATCCAACACATGGCTAAAAAGAGGCAATATATACAGTGAGACAGAAGGATTCATGATTGCAATACAGGATCAAACAATAAACACCAGATATTACAGCAAGCATATTATTAAAGATCCCAATACCACAACAGATAAATGCAGACTTTGCAAACAACAAATAGAAACAGTAGATCACATCACAAGCGGATGTACAATACTAGCAAATACAGAATACCCCAGAAGACATGACAACGTCGCAAAAATAATACATCAACAGCTTGCCTTACAACATAAACTTTTAAAACAACACGTTCCTACATACAAGTATACACCACAAAATGTACTGGAGAATGATGAATACAAATTATACTGGAACAGAACCATTATAACAGATAAAACAACGCCACATAACAAACCTGACATCATACTCACCAATAAAAAGAAGAAATTAACACAACTAATTGAAATATCCATACCCAATACTGCAAATATACAGAAGAAAACAGGAGAAAAAATTGAAAAATACATCCAACTGGCTGAGGAAGTCAAGGACATGTGGCATCAGGATAAAGTTGACATTATACCAATTATACTTTCAACTACAGGAGTCATACCACGCAATATCCACCAGTACATCAATGCAATACAGCTACATCCAAACTTATATATACAACTTCAGAAATCCGTAATTATTGATACATGTTCAATTACCCGAAAGTTCCTAAACGCAATGTAGCATATACCGTACAGTTAAAACGAAGTGACGCTTGATCAAGGTCCGCGTCACTTTCATTCCGAACCAGACCTAAGGTCTGAGAAAGGAAAGATAATAATAATAATAATAATAATAGTATAAGGAATCCCTACAACAAAAATTTTGGTTATCCTAATAATAATAACAGTAATTATAAAAAGGCCGAAAAACACCAACAACCGAATGGTAATCAGAGGCCGTACCACAATGAAAACCCAAACAATAACAATGGCAACCGAAAGAGACGAAATGGCAACAGGTCAGACAGTCCATATAAAGACAAGCCTAAAAATATACGGGGTGACAGTGAATATTGGCGACAGCCAGGGCCAAGTCATTGGCAGCCGCAGCAAAATTCTATCAATTCAGGTCAGCCAATAAATTATCTACAGGCTATACCTATACCAAGCAATCAATATCCACCGTGGTGGGATCCAAGCTGGCCTCCTCCGACTGAAAACTCACAAAATGTTAGAACAGTGGAGGTACCTTCGGAAACGAAACAATACACTCAGAAGCCAACAAACTAATTTCGGTCCCTGCAGGCCTTCGCCAGGTGACCGAGGCCAACAATGAAGGCAATAGGTCGAAGGAACAAAAAATAAACATGATACGGTATCAGGATGGCAACAGGATCGAAGATGAGCTATATCAGGAACCTGCTGTCTCTGATAAGCCACAAAGGGAAAATATCCGAGCAAGTGTCACCGGAGCTGTAAATGGTGTAACAACTACTATTCTGCTTGACACAAGTGCGAATGTATCAGTTACGAACACGCAGTTTTTCAAGAAGGTATCGGAGATAAGAAGATTGCCGATTTAGCCGGTTGCAAATTGTAAGGTTATAGGGGCACTGGGAAAAAAGGCACAGAGTATAAAATGCCAGACACAGGTGGAAGTTTCCTTAGGAAATGATCGCTTATTATGCACGTTCCTACTAATGGATAACTTGTCAGTACCGGTGCTTCTGGGTCTTGAGTTCCTTCGGGAAAGGGAAGCTGTAATTGATCTCGCCCGTGGGACATGTGCACTTAAGTACCAACAGCAACCCATAACATTAATGCTGAATCGAGAGTTCGGTACGAACCTTCCGCTGATGAGAAAAATGAATCTTTCTGTCAGCAAACAGAAGTTGTTAGTGTTGGATCATAAGCACCCACAAATGTGTCACAAAAATCGAAATAACGATGCACCCAGCAACGTGAGTGACATCGTCACAACAATAGAAGAGAAAGTACAGGAGGCAACTTGCATTAATGCTTCAGAGGCTAGACAATTAACAGAATTATTATCTGGATACCTCGAAGTATTCACTGAACGCCCTGGAATCATAAAAGATTACCAGTATAATATGAAAGTGTATCCGCACAAGACCTATTGCAGAACATCTTACTCGGTCCCCTGGACTAAGAAAAAAGTGATACAAAGGACCAATCAGAAGTGCAAGTGCACTATCCCATAACTGTAAATATAATGTTTATGGTAAAATAATTAGCAGTAATAAGGTGATAATATTATGTATGTATTAGTTTATAAGCTTTTATGTCAAGTATTACACTGTAAGGTTCTTGAATTATTTGAACAAGGAATAGAGAATCCCCATAATAAATGTATTTTTACTCTAAAAGAGATAAATAACTTGATAAACACTTGAGTGTTGTAGCATTAAATGTGAGGAATTTTACCTTCCTATACGTAGGATAGAAATGATTAAAATGCTTAAATAATATATTTGTTCGTGTCTAAGAATGGATATAATAAAAATATTTTCATAAGATTGAGTCATGTAGTCCCACACACGTAGTGAGTGTTGGTGGTGTGTGAGCTGTGTGACTGACAAAAAAAAATAAAAAATAAAATAAACTGCTTTCACCACTAGTGAAGCGAAATCTGAATGTGTACTGATTTACGTACACGTTTCATTATGAGCAACATTCCGGTTAGATAAACCGAACATGGACATCTGTCATTATGAGCAACATTCCGGTTAGATAAACCGAACATGGACATCTGTCCCAAAAACATGGTAAATAACAATCCCAATAAAAAATTAAAAACAGAAATATATAAATATATGTATATGTAATAAAAATGGAAATGTACTGTTATCTGGACAGTTCAGTAATGATCTCATGGTCAAGATAATGTAGCAGATTCTGAAAGTTTTATATTGTCTCATGTTTTTGTGACAGTGTAAAATTTTAAATTTTGTTATTCAGATATGGTAATATGAACTAATGTGCAAGTGTACCAGACCTCATTATTTGAAAAGTGTCATTTGCGTATAGATTGTCTGTTAAGTACTCTGGAAAACTACTGACAGCAATCAGAACAGTGAAACGTGTCTCGCAGGAACTAGTGGACGCGTGAAGAACTGTGATTTACATTGTGAATAATGATGAACAGTGATAAAAACTGTGATCACGTAACCTTATGAACGCTCTTTGAGTGTCGAAGTTAGCAGCAACGCTATGAACGTTGAGTACTGTTGAAGTATTAATAATTAACTTGAACTGATGACCTTTAGTGGTTTGATATGAAGCGTCTCCGCATGCCAAATTTAATGTGACGGACCGTACAGCCAGCCGCGCGGCAAAACAATAATGCAACGTTGGCTACGCAGCGCGTCGCGAAAGTATTTACATTCCGCTTGAGTAAACGAAGCACACTAGGGACACTAGTATGATTAACGGTGCAATGTTCAAAATATGCATATTGTGATAAACTTACATGTGAATCACTACACTGTGTTGAACAGTGTCAAAATACAGAACATACTCCAAAAACAGTCTAATTCCATCCGTGTGAATGCAAGTGAAATGGACACTAAAACTTTTCCACAGGATGAGAATAGTAATTATCTTGTCACTGATGCTTATATTTTGACATTTCATGTAAACGTCGTAAACTGAGGGACGTGGGAAAGGAGAAACAAGACCTGCTACAGCGCGACTTCTAACCATCAGCAGATCCAAACCACGATCCAACCGACGGCAACCGACGCCCCACCGACTCGGCCGGGGGCGGTCCAGCAGCAGCCACCACCTGTCTGCGGTCCAACGGCTCGACACGAGGGCGGTCTTACGACGTCAGCAGCAAATTCTTATGACATTCGATAAATGAGTTATATACCACCACGAAAATACATTCATTATCTCAGATGCTTACAACAGAGTCATAAATTTGCATTTTCCAGCATATTTTATTACAATCATGTCAAGCCTGACTGTTAAAAGTAGGTGTCAGTATTTTCTTGAAGCCCCTTGGACGATTTTATTCCCGGTTTTCCGAGTCCAGTGAACCCAAATGGAAGGGGGGGGGAGGGGGGGGGATAAGTTAATCCGGGAAGTATCCGCAGCAATTTCCGTGATAATACAGTCACTGAAGTCATTTAAAGTACTGGATTCAACTATAATTTTATCATGTCTGAAACAACATTGAAACTAAACATTTGCATCTTGAGAGTAGCAAATCTACGTGGATTACGTGGACTGATAAAAAAATATACAATAGATAAAATAATTTTTTTCTCAGCCCAAGGGGCATTATAACATCCACGTGATAAATTTTTGGCTACAGTGTGACGACAGGAAATTATGTCTCTAGCAGTTATAAACATTATGTATTCGACGTATGAAAAAACAGTGAAAACTTATAAATATTAATTATTTATATAATATTCTATGATGTAATTAGACATATCGATGTGTGTCATACAAAGACAATGATAATTGTAAATTCCTTTTATGATCTGCGTTTGTCTTCCTTTGTTTTCACCTTTTGTTGGTTGGCTTTTGTAAGTTGCGGACGCATATTAAACTGAGGTCTGTTAAGAAATTGTAATTATTTGTTAATTATTACTTGAAAATAGAGTTCATTATTATTATAAATATGAGTGAATAATTATTTGTAACTTTAATTCCTCTCACAGTAAGCGTTATCTGTGTTAGTTATTTCTTTCCGCTGCAAGGAGCGCAGCCATTGATGATAGCAATTTGTATCGCGTTTTTGTCTGTGTTTTCCTTAGAAACAAATCAAATGTTTGCTTGATGAAGTCTAAATAGTGCACAATACGAAAGTAGAGTTTCTGTAAAGTTTAATAAGCATTTAAAATACTTATTTGCTCTAACAATAGAAAGTCTCTATCAATTGTATGCCGCCATCTTAACAATTGTCTCAGCGGCAAATTCAAATTGCGCAACTCTGCAGACATAAATGCCGAACGTAATACAAATGTATAAAAATAAGTGTGCACCGGTGGTTCCGAACTCATTTTAATGAAAATAATTCGAATCAGATTGGTTTTTTTAAAAACAGTGCTCATAGCACGATCGTTATAACAAACTTTTCTAGCTGATATATGGAGTCGAAATTAATTACGCACGACTTGCGAAGAATATTGTTTCAGGTAACATATGTCAGTGTTGTGCGCGGCTGATAGTCGGTGGTTTTAATGATCATTTTGCTGAAGATAAAGGTTTCCATCATAATCCATAGTTATATAGAATCTGTTGTATGAACTGTGATTTAGTGACACTTACACAACTTACAGACAACACTTTAACACGACGTTAACTTGGAGTTCTGTAGCAACTTGACCAATTCTTTAGCCGGGAGAAAATTTATTTAGTAATTACTCAATATAATAGGGAAAGTTCCAGAATAAGATTTTCACTCTGCAGCGGAGTGTGCGCTGATATGAAACTTCCTGGCAGACAAAACTGTGTGCCGGACCGAGACTCGAACTCGGGACCTTTGCCTTTCGTAGGCAAGTGCTCTACCAACTGAGCTACCCAAGCACGACTCACGCCCCGTCCTCACAGCTTTACTTCGGCCAGTACCTCGTCTCCTACCTTCCAAACTTTACATAAGCTCTCCAGCGAACCTTGCAGGACTAGCACTCCTGAAAGAAAGGATATTGCGTAGACATGGCTTTGCCACAGCCTGGTAGAGCACTTGCTCACGAAAGGTAAAGGTCCCGAGTTCGAGTCTCGATCCGGCATACAGTTTTTATCTGCCAGGAAGTTTCGTTTGGGAAAGCTGTTTAGTAATTCTGATTTGGCAGCACTGTCGTCTATACTATTTCCATTGCTATCGTGCAGAGAAGGCAGTGACTGTGACTTGCCGCTAGCATACTTCGCATACGACCATTATGTCTTTGGATATTCTGCCAGGTTTCGAGATAAAGTTTCGTTGTGCTAACTATTATAAGCATCTCGCACCGAAGTCAGCGCTAAGTTTCAAGGCTATGTGGACTGTCGCCAATCTCGGAGATTTTGCGTCCGTTTCCATTTGGCATGCTTTTTTCGTTGTTTCTGCAGTAGTGTTCTGACCTGGTATTCTCGTGTGCTGTCTGCCACTTGAGTTTGTCGAGCATCTCTGTAACGGTCTCACCTTTACGAAACGATTCCATGACGAAACGCGCCACTCTTTATTGGATCTTCGATCTTCTCCCCTCTTCTCTCTTCTCTACCCTCCCCCCCCCCCCCACCCCCTCTCTCTCCTGCTAATCCGACTTGTTTGATGTGGTCATTCCACCTCAAGTCGATCTGGACGACTACTCCAACGTTCTTAATGTTTCCATTGATTTTTCACCAACCGCGTAACCGAACTGTAGTGAATGTCTTCGCTCGTTTATGTGCAGTGTGTTGCATTTATCTATGGTCAGGATACACTGCCCATCCCTGCACCAATCATTCCTCGTCTGCACGAGCTTCTGCATTACGGTAGTCTTCTTACGTTGCAAGCTTCTTGTAGACGAAAGTAACATCTCCAAAAACCGTTATAGAGATTCCGACCTTATCCGTCAAATCATTTATACATACTGAAAATAGTAACTGCCCTATAACACTCTCTTGGGGAACTCTAGAAATAATTACCTAGAAATAATTACTACATCTGTCGATTGAGTAGTATCCCTTAGAACGTTCTCAGTCCAGTCACAGATCTTGTTGGGTACTAGGTAAGCTCATATTTTGTTCACTGAAGCACAGTGCGGAACTGTGTCGTACGCCTTCCGCAGGTCAAGAAACACGGTACCAATCTGAGCGCCTTCGTCTACGGTGATCTTTACAGAAGAAGTCAGCGAGCTGCGTTTGCAAGATTTCTGATATGGAACCCGTGTCGGTTTCGGTACAGCCCGTTTTTCTTTCTTCGGAAACATCATGATGTGTGAGCATAGATGATGTCCCATAATACTACAACAGAATGACGTCAGCGACGTATAATACATTACGTGCTCAAAAGTATCCGGACACCTGGCAGAAAATGACTTACAAGTTCCCGGTGCCCTCCATCGGTAATGCTGGAATTCAATATGGTGTTGGCCCACCCTTAGCCTTGATGACGTCTTCCACTCTTCGCAGGCATACGTTCAAATCAGGTGCGGGAAAGTTTTTTGGGGAATGGCAGCCCATTCTTCACGGAGTGCTGCATTGAAGAGAGGTATTGATGTCGGTCGGTGAGACCTGACACGATGTCAGCGACCCAAAACATCCCTAAGGAGTTCTGTAGGATTCGGGCCAGGAATATGTGCAGATCAGTCCATTATAGGGATGATGTTGTGTAACCACTCCGCCACAGGCCGTGCATTATGAGCAGGTGTTCGATCGTGTTGAAAGATGCTCTTCAACAGTGGGAAGCAAGAAGGTGCTTAAAACATCAATGTAGGCCTGTGCTGTGATAGTGCCACGCAAAACAACAAGTGGTGCAAGCCCGCTCCATGAAACACGCGACCACACAATAACACCACTGCCTCCGAATTTTACTGTTTGTACTAGACACGCTGGAAGATGACTTTCACCGGGCATTCGCCATACGCATACCCTGCCATCGAATCGCCACATTGTGTATCGTGATTCGTCACTCCACACAACCTTTTTCCAATGTTCAATTGTCCAATGTTTACGGTCCTTACACCAAGCGAGGTGTCGTTTGGCATTTACCGGCGTGATGTGTGGCCTATGAGCATCCGCTCGACCTGAAATCCAAGTTTTATCACCTCCCGCCTAACTGTCATAGTACTTGCAGTGAATCCTGATGTAGTTTGGAATTCCTGCGCGATGTCTACCTATTACACATTGTGAACCCTTTTCAACTGTCGGCGGTCTCTATCAGTCAATAAACGAGGTCGACCTGTTCGCTTTTATGCTGTAGGTGTCCGTTCACATTTCCTCTTCACTATCACATCGGAAACAGTGGAACTAGGGATGTTTAGGAGTGCGGAAATCTCGCATACAGACGTATGACAAAAGTGACACCCAATCACCTGACCTCGTTCGAAGCCCTTGAGTTCCGCGGAGCGCCCCATTCTGCTCTCTCACGATGTCTAATGACTAGTTAGGTCGCTGATATGGAGTACCTGACAGTAGGTGGCAGTACAATGCACGTAATATGAAAAACGTATGTTTTTGGCGGTTTCCGATAATTCTGAACACACAGTGTAGTTAGATGTAATGAAAAAGGTGCATGGACCCATGATATAACTGGACAGTCATAATGTACTGTCAACGACCAGGGGTTGGACAAAAATACGTAAACATCGCGAGGAAGGAGTGCTTAAACACACATGCAGATACTGCCCAAGCCTGCAGGCTGCCCTGTTGTAGTTGACACCGAACGCACATGTGCAATTTCCTGAATAAGTTCTATCAGTCATGCTCACAAATGTACTCTGTGTAGTTGTAAAACCACTTTGCCGGAGCTAAGTCAATTCGAACGTGGGTAAATTTTAGGTACTAGTGTGTTATGTGCTTGCGTAATCAAGGGAGACTAAGTATTTGGTGTTTCAGAGGCACCGTATCGAAGGTTTGTACCGCATACAGTGAAACGGGGAAAAAAAATGATCCGCTAAGACACAACGTGACCGAAAGAATATTTTGAGTGACAGTGACGGACGGCTATTGACCAAGACAGTGATGAAGAAGACATCTCGAAATGTCACTGTAAAACTGTGTATAGCACTCGCTAATCTTGTCAGCACCAAAGTAACACTAACGGAGGTCTACAAGCAGCGAACTGCAGGGCGAGCTGGAATTTCAAAGCCACTCGTGAGTGATGTAAATGTCGTGTCGTGCCGAAGGCATAAAACCTAGGCTATGTACGCTACTGGCCATTAAAATTGCTACACCACGAAGATGACGTGCTACAGACGCGAAATTTAACAGACATGAAGAGGATGCTGTGATATGCAAATGATTGGCTTTTCAGAGCATTCTCACAAGATTGGTGCCGGTGGCGACACTGCTCACATGAGGAAAGTTTCCAACCGATTTCTCATACACAAACAGCAGTTGACCGCCGTTGCCTGGTGAAACGTTGTTGTGATGCCTCGTGCAAGGAGGAGAAATGCGTACAATCACGTTTCCGACCTTGATAATGGTCGGATTGTAGCCTATCGCGATTGCGGTTTATCGTATCGCGATATTGCTGCTCGCGTTGGTCGAGATCCAATGACTGTCAGCAGAATATGAAATCGGTGGGTTCAGGAGGGTAATACGAAACGCCGTGCTGGGTCCCAACGACCTCGTATCACTAGCAGTCTAGATGACAGGCATCTCATCCGCATGGCAGTAACGGATCGTGTAGCCACGTCTCGATCCGTCAGTCAACAGATGGGGACGTTTGCAAGACAATAACCATCTGCACGAACAGTTCGACGACGTTTGCAGCAGCATGGACTATCAGCTCGGAGACCATGGCTGCGGTTACCCTTGACGCTGCATTACAGACAGGAGCGCCTGCGATGGTGTACTCAACGACGAACCTGGGTGCACGAATGGCAAAACGCAATTTTTTCGGATGAATCCAGGTTCTGTTTGCAGCATCATGATGGTCGCATCCGTGTTTGGCGACACCGCGGTGAACGAACATTGGAAGCGTGTATTCGTCATTGCCATACTGGCGTACACCCGGCGTGATGGTACGGGGTGCCATTGGTTACACGTCTGTCACCTTTTGTTCGCACTGACGACACTTTGAACAGTGGACGTTACATTTGCGATGTGTTACGACCCGCGGCTGCACCCTTCATTCGATCCCTGCAAAACCATACATTTCAGCAGGATAATGCCCGACCGCATGTTGCGGGTCCTGCACGGGCCTTTCTGGATACAGAAAACGTTCGACTGCTGCCCTGGCCAGCACATTCTCCAGATCCCTCACCAATTGAAAACGTCTGGTCAATGGTGGCCGAGCAACTGGCTCGTCACAATACGCCAGTCACTACTCTTGATGTACTGTGGTATCATGTTGAAGCTGCATGGGCGGCTGTACCAGTACACGCCATCCAAGCTTTGTTTGACTGAATGCCCAGGCGTATCAAAGCCGTTATTACAGCCAGAGGTGGTTGTTCTGGATACTGATTTCTCAGGATCTATGCACCCAAATTGCGTGAAAATGTAATCACATATCAGTTCTTGTATATTTGTCCAATGAATACCCATTTATCATCTGCATTTCTTCTTGGTGTAGCAATTTTAGTCGCCAGTAGTGTAGCAATGGAAGAATATAGTTTGGCCAGTTAAGTCTTATTTCACACTGATTAAGTATTCTCGGGTTATCACTTGAGTCGAGGCGTCTTTCTGCGGCAACGTTTCGACAAGTTTCCTACTTGTCAGCTTCAGGCGAAGAGTCGGATCCATGTCCAGTTCGTATCTCTACAGGCGCTGGACAGCTGGCTGCTCTGCATCGTCCACGAAGGCTGGGCCAATCGCGCGCATACGGAAGATGTGTCGCGGATAATGGTGGGAACATCTCGTGGCCTGTTGGAAGCTCCTGGCGTCGTGTCCTGGTGCTGCCTGTCTATTCCAACCGCTGCCTTCACCACTTCCACATCAGAGCGCTCTTGACGTAGTTGTTAGCGACATACGCGATGCAGAGCTCAGTTGTAAACGGCTACCTCGGTTGACAAGATCATCATCGACCCGTATTTAGACTGCCTCTTTGACGATCGAGTCCTAGAACCACTTCATCCGGCACAACACCTCTGTCTGTTCAAAATCAGACACATGAGCTTTGTTCAGGCTGTGCTGTGCCACTGCAGATTTGTCAGTTTCCCCCAGGCGAACGTTTCACACATGCTCTGAGCAACGTTTTGCGTCTGGCCGATATCCTGCTTACCACATCTGCAACTGATGCTGTAGATTCCTCGTGTCCCTAGTCCTAGTTTCTCTTTCACTGAGCCACGCACATTGTTGATTTTAGCCGATGAACGGAAAATGGTTTTAAAAATGGTTCAAATGGTTCTGAGCACTATGGGACTTCACTTCTGAGGTCATCAGTCCCCTACAACTTAGAAATACTTAAGCCTAATTAACCTAAGGACATCACACACATCCATGCCCGAGGCAGGATTCGAACCTGCAACCGTAGCGGTCGCGCGGTTCCAGACTGTAGCGCCTAGAACCGCTCGGCCATCCCGGCCGGCGGAAAATGGTTTTAATGTTGTTCTCCAATATCCTTGCAATCTTGGCCGTGGATGGCCCAGCGTATGGAAGGAACACCAGACGGTATGTATATTCTTCCAAGTAGTCTCTTTTTTATGCTTTTATTTTTCTTGTCGAACTGTTGCTGCAGAACGATGCCTTGACTCCACTAATAACCCGAGAAGACTTCATCATCGGATTTCGCCTTGAAAATCTGCATTCCCTTATTTCACACTGTTTCCAACTTTTGCTCGATTTGACGTCCCAGGAGCGAAACATGGCAGGAGTCCGGCGGTGATTTGGGCAGCCACATCATGGTACTCCAAGTCCCCCGTGGCTAGTGTTCAAGATGGCATTTCTGGCAAGGATTGTGCGACCATTCCAGGCCCATCCCATGGTATGATGTTTGTTCCCCAATACCGAGCTGTGTTACAAGACGACAGGACGATTGTCTACACAGCTCGCATCGTGCTAGACTGATTTTATGAGCACGAAGATGAACGGTCGCATCTCCCTTGGTCACCAGAGTTACCAAATCTCAGTATTATTGTATCTTTGTGGTCTAATTTGGACAGAAGGGTACGTGATCTCTATCCACGTCCATGGTCGCTACCTGGACTAACCGTCGGATGAAGAAGTTAAGCTCTGCGGCCCACTTAGTGCTTTTCGGCGGGTGTAAGCAATGTTCTGACCCCAGGTTTCACCCTCTCGTCACCTCTCGTCATCTGTAAGGTGAACACGACACTAAACAACAGACATATCATTGTATTCATCTACACTTAACAGATACAATTAGTCGCACAACTTCACGTCTCCAGAACGAAAGGTGCCTGCGGGGGCTGAACGTGTACTTCAGGGTCTCACAGTCACTGATACCATACGACGCCTTTTTTTCTTTTTTTAACTGAACTAGCCACTATTGTGCACAATAAATGGTGTAAAATTCCATTGAAAACTATATAGGTTCTGTATTTCTCCATTCCGTGATTAGTGGAAGTTGTTTTGAATGCGAGCGGGTTTCCTCCATTGTATCAGGCATGGTAATGTGTTGCGTCTGTGGCAGTTCGCTATTTTTGTCCTCACCCTGTGGGAAGTGCTATGTCAACGTTGGTTTTAGCGAGCTCGAACCACAACAGGACCACAGACTGCAAGACAGCGAGGGAATTCGGAGAGAGAGAGACGACGCAGAGTGAGTGGCGGGCCTTGTAGGGGCTCGCTTGGTATTCAGGCGCCCACGCGGACTGGCCTTGCCGGCGACACCTGCTGTGTCGCGCTGCCAGTGTCCGCCTGCAGGTGGAAGTCGGCAGGCCTACACACACACACACACACACACACACACACACACACACACAGTTACCGCTGGGGACAGCTCGGCCCGGAACAAGAATAACCAATGCCATTCGGGTCGGGTCTCGTGACGTCGTTCCCTTGCTACTTCGCAGACTCCATTTTGGATTTCGTTGTTGTCATTTATTACTGGGTTGCAGCTTGTGTGTTACGACAGTATGCCTTTTCAAGGCAATGGCGCATTAAGATTTATCACAAATGTCACTCTTGTACGATTTGTTACAATTAAATATCAGTTAAGGCCACATCGCAGGGACGGCGGTTGTCGCTGAAACAACCGGTTTTCGGTTAATCGGTTTTTTCATCGCCACTTTAACTGGACTGTTAAACCCACCCCAAAAAAACCGATTTCTGAAATAATTGATTTTCGTTTTTTTATTCCTGTTATTTCCTGTAATAAAGGTAGAAATCCAACAAGGATTGAAAAATTATATTTCCTGTAATAAAGGTAGAAATCCAACAAGGATAGAAAAATTATGATTTCCTCAGTTTCAAGACACATGGAATTAAAATATTAAGTTAAAAACACAAATAAAAGAAAAACTTAGTCCATCGTTCTTTTGCTCGAAAACTGATACGTGCTTAAATACTACAAAAAAATCATCAATATTCTCGTACTGATTCTAATCTTTCGAAATTCTGCTCAAAAATCAAGTCGTCGTAATTGGTAGTCACACCTCTATTCGGACATTATGAATAGTCAGTGCTGAAGGGTGAAAACAGTTTGAAGAACTGTTTTTCGTGTTGATTTATCCATTTTCAAGGGCTACGAGCCGATAAAGGCATGATATGTAGTCACAGGCAGAAGATCAGCTGTTTTCTACTTCTGATGTAAACTACGAATGAACTGTTAAGTTAGAAGATTTCTCCATATTATGTCTCAAGTTTGGCTGTGGCTCCTCCCGTTTTTAATTTTTCAAAACAAATGGTGCATTGTACTTCGTTGACACAGCACCTCTAAAATACTTTCAGAGTAGGGATGTTGCCTTTCTGTAATGCAACCGGCATCTGACGACGCAAGAGAGGAACTACCACTTTCATATACCAGATGGGGCAAGTCTTACCATCTAATAGGCCGTGTGACATGTTAGCAGGTACAGTACTGTCGCAGCAGTGCTGCACCATTTCTTATGCCATTTTTTGTTGCTCCTTTCTGTTGGCATTGTTATTAAGATAGCACTGTTCGCTTTTCCCCATTTTCTATAATAACGCAATATTAGAAAGTAATGCACATTTTACGAACAAATATTACTAGTTCTTTCGAAAAAGGTTTATTTAATAACGTAAAATTTTAGCATTGCCTCTAAGTCTCATTGATATTTCGTTCTTTTTACCCTGTTCTTAGTAAAACATAAAAAAAACACCTGTTATAACCCATACCAAGGACATACCGAGACATACTGATTATTCAGGAATAAAATGCTCTTATCGATTTTAACTGGCCGGGTTTTCCCATTCCTACAACATCAGTGATAGAAAGTCTTTTGGAGATCGAAAGGTAAATAATAGCAAGGCCAAACTTATACAGTATGTCAAAGACTTAGTCTTCTGGTTATGGCGTCGGAGGAAGCAGCTCCGCATCCTGCTAGAGTCATTTTTTCCTTTTTTTCATTTTCGCAATTGTAACAGCCAGCTTAAATTGCTGGAGTAAAACAAGAAGCACACATATTTCTAACCTTGCTTGTCAGAAATACTTTGCTGCTTATTCCGACTATTTCCCGATTTCCGACTGTGTGTTGCTTGTATCAAATATTTAGCTGCGATCCAAGCATTAACAACACTTGCGTAATTTCAGGAATCAAGACGAATATCGCACCACTCAACGAGTGCTAATGGACTGCAAAATAGAGAATGGACATTTATGGTATGGTTTACGACTGTGACTTTTACCATAATTTCCATACTTCACTTCTAAAGACGAAATAAAAACTCAAAGCCGGCCGGTGTGGCCGTGCGGTTAAAGGCGTTTCAGTCTGGAACCGCGTGACCGCTACGGTCGCAGGTTCGAATCCTGCCTCGGGCATGGATGTGTGTGATGTCCTTAGGTTAGTTAGGTTTAATTAGTTCTAAGTTCTAGGCAACTGATGACCTCAGAAGTTAAGTCGCATAGTGCTCAGAGCCATTTGAACCATTTTTTTAAAAACTCAATTGTAGCAAGCAGCACTACTCGCCAAGACAGCTGTACAATATTCTTACTGCTATAAGTTACAAAAAAGTTTTCGATGAATTTTTGAAGTACGTGAATATTCCAGAAAAAGGAGCCAGCATCACGAGCACTCACGCAATGAAAACATGGACCTTATTTTACTCACCCCCACTTTTTCATCAAAGTAACTGCTGTGACGAGCTGACAAAATACCTATTCCATGAATCATTTGCTAATAAATTGATAGGAAAATACGGGTGACACATAATACGTAGAAGAACCGAGAGAGAATAATAAGAGTGGAAGACCAAGAATGAAGTGCTCGGATTAAAGAAGGTGAAAGACAAGGTCGTAGTCTTTCGCCCCTACTGTTCAATCTGTACTCGAAGAAGCACTGACGGAAAGCAACTAAAGATTTAAGAGTGGGATTAAAATGCAAAGTGAAGGGATATCAATGGTAAGATTCGCTGATGGCACTGCTACTCTCGGTAAAAGTGAGGAAGAATTACAGGATCCGTTAAATGAATATGTATGGAGAGTAAATCGAAGAAAGGCGAAAGCAAGGAGAAGTAGCAGAAATAAGAGTACCGTGAAACTTAACGTCAAAAATGGTGATCACGAAGTAAATGAAGATAAGGAATTTTGCCACTTAGGCAGCAAAATAATCCATGGTAGATGGAGCAACGATCACATAAAAAACAGACTAGCGTTTGCAAAGGCGGCATTCCTGGCCAATGAAAATCTACAAGTCTCAGACATATGTCATTATTTGAGAAAAAAATGTCTGAGAATATCCAACTGGAGCATGGCATAATATAGTAGTGAAAACCTGGAGTTTGGGGAAACCAGAACATAAGAGAATCAAAGTATTTGAGATGCGGAGCTACACACGGAGGTTGAAAACTAGGTGGACTGATAAGGTAAGGGATGAGGGCCTACACAGAATCGGCGAGGTAGGGAATGTATGCAAAGCACTAATGACAGAACATCAGGAAGTGACGTCCCTGACACTAGAGAGAGATGTAGAGGGTGAAAACTGCAGTGGAAGACCAGAGAATGGAATACATCCAGCAAATAATAGAGGACGTAGGTCGCAAGTGCTACTCTGAAATGAAAAGGCTGGAACAGGAGAGGAATTCGTGGCGGGCCGCATCAAACAAGTCGGAACAGACGACTCAAAAAAACTATCTGTAAGGCTAGACGGGCTACTTGAACCTCCGACCATCCGAAAAGGAGTACAGTATACAGCGCCGCCAGACACTTGTTGGCAACGCAAAACTCCTGTAAATAAAAAATGTCACAGTTCACTAGCTCAGATTTATGTCGTCTGCGTCACGATCTAACGTTCCGAACTTTGCCCTCTACAGTGTCAGTAATCTCGTCATTTTGCCCCTTTTATAGTCTATTGTATGCATCCAGTTGGGCAAAATGAAATCCACAGTTAAAACAAATACTCCGCTGTATTATTTTCATGAATGACCTCCAGAATTGCTCCCAGCGGAATGTGTCTTTTCCGCCACAAATCAGAATTGTTTGCACCAAAGTCACAGTGGACGAAGTAGGTCTCATCACACTCTAAGGTACCCTTAAATGCTAAATTTAGCTTCTCTTAATGAAATACAATCATTCTACTCACGAGGAAGTGAAGAGAGTAACAGGGAAGAGAGGGGTGGAGTAGGAGAAATGCTGTCAACCAGTTTTCCGATTGAGGAGTAAGAAGAAGACAAAGTGATAACATCATTGTTTTTACATAGTAAAGACAACTAGAAAGAGAGAGCGCAGGGGGAGGGATGGACCAACGGTAGGTACCAGGTATACAAGTACAGGGGTAATACTGCCTCTTGAGTAAACGGTCGTTACATTTTGTCATGAGAGAATAGATATACCAATAACGTTTCTGTCGCTATTGCTCACGATAGCAGTAGTAGTGCGATCTGATGTCTACTGTCGTCTTTGTCACTGGAACCGTACTCTAGCCATTTCTCTGCGAAGCGTGACAACTTATCACTTCGGTCCCTTCTATAGGATCTGACATTCCTATTTTTTAAATTAAATCGTCTCTGAAGGTACAGTATTTGCCCTCTAGACTTCACCGCATAGTTTAGGTCGTTATCAACTAGTTTTCAACTAATTTATCGACAGAAGCAGAAGACGCGACTTTTCAAACCCTGAAAGAAACAAAAAAATGGTTCAAATGGCTCTGAGCACTATGGGACTTAACATCTATGGTCATCAGTCCCCTAGAACTCAGAACTACTTAAACCTCACTAACCTTAGGACAGCACACAACACCCAGCCATCACGACGCAGAGAAAATCCCTGACCCCGCCGGGAATCGAACCCGGGAACCCGGGCGCGTGAAGCGAGAACGCTACCGCACGACCACGAGCTGCGGACTGAAAGAAACCCCTAGCCGCAATGTGACCACGAAAAATTATTTACAAAGTTTGTAGTGTTACAGACTCGATCGACAAGGAATAGAATACTTCTGTAAGTGACTAAGTGTTGGATACCGAATGCACAGGAGAATACAGGGCATTTCAACGTTGACTTGCATCATTCTTATATAACACAGAATACTGTCACTTTGCCGTCATAGATTTACTCACCTGTAGAAATCAATTGCCGCTTACATAACATTTATTTCAGACTACTGTTGCACTTTTTCACAATGATAATCGGTTTCGTTCGATTACAAAACAGCTTTGGATCTACAGAAATAAATACCAGACGTGCAAAGTGTGGTCATACGTAACTAATTCCGTGCACGAGTAGCTATGCACAACCAACCTCAGCAGACCTGTGAAAAATGTTTACTAGGACCGATCGAGCGAACCGGCTATCTTAGTGAGTAAACTGCAATAAAAGACATTTCAATGAGCCACTTGTCAAGACTTTCTCGACTTGACAGTGTGTTGAGCATCTACAATCCTATTTTACAGTCTTTGGCCTCAGTCTATGGCAAAAGTGTAGTTTGGACACAGTGTTCTCCCTCCACACTTTTACATTAATTTAGTGTCGCATCATCTGAAAAAGACTGACCCGTAAAATATTTCTTATTCTTGTTTCTTCACTAACGTCAGCTTCATCCCCATGGAATGTAAACTATTGAATTTCAGCAGAGCGTAAACTGTCATTACACCTCGTAATTACCCAGTACTGTTCAACTGTACACAATACACACACACACTATTGATCGCAAACATTCAGCAGTGTAAATTAATTGTTACTGTTATCGAAGCTAACGTTGTGTATATAACGATTATCAGCAACAATTCCACTGAAATGAAACTTGTCACCACGGGAATAACGGGCGGTAACTGTTTATGAAAGTACGGTGGAAACTGACCGAGCTCGTTTAATGAGACGCTCTATGGTGTTTCTGTTCGGAACAGATAATTCGATAGAAATCTAATTACCCTCACCGAAATTGACTGTTTTGCGTCGCTACCAACTTCAGCTATCTCACAGCACTGTTTAATCCCTCTAACGTACACATAAACGAGGTGATTTCAAACTGAATTCCGCACAGTATTTGCAGCTATCTGTAATTCAGCGCGTCGCTTCTGCTTTCTCGGATGTAGACGCACTACTCACCATGACGTCTACTAGCTGTCGTTCACAGCTGTCAGCAAGCACTTAATATTACTCGATATCATTTGATATGTTTCGATTGTGCAACCCCCATCAGGTCCCTCATCATGGATGTTCTAAAAGAGCGCTGAAGACAACGCACACATCAGCAAAGTATGAGGCAAACGTTGCTTTCGAGAAACAAAAATTGTTAACACCGATACTGGATGGTTACGACAATGGAAGCGAAATTAGCGTGTGTGCACATATTCCTGTATAACGTAACAAGTGGAACAGGAAAATGTGGTTTTGTCAAAAAGCTTAATATAGTGAAGAAAATCCAAGATTAGTCGCTGAGAAGAAAGAAAATAACTGCTTCTATCCACGTAACAGCGGAGCACGAAACTTGGGTTAGCTCATGACCATTCGTGTCCAAATGTGTTGCACCTTGCACGGAATTTAACAACAGTGCGGTCTAAATGTCACTTTTGCCTACAACATCAAGACCACAGCTATACATATGGACACACACGACATACAGAAGAGCAGTTCTACACCTATATCTACGTACAGTATATTTCGCATATTGTGCGAACGAAAGATGACTATCTACATTACCCGGCAAAAGTGAAATTTACAAAGACCTTGGCAGTATGGACCCACTTATCAATATGACGTTGCACCCCTCTCTGACATATATACACGCACTGATGCGGTTGGAAAGATTACCGTACAGCCCCTGTATCCTCTCTCCAGGGAAACTGGCGCGTAACTGTTTCAACTGGTCCTCGAGATGCAGGATACTGCCACTGTGACCGAGTTCACATCCGGGCTGGTCTCGCAGACGTTCTGTCGGGGACAGGTCGGAGCATCTTGCTGGCCGCGGGGGTAGCTCAACATCACACACGCAGTACATTGCTCTGCTGAAAAATGGCACCAAGACACTGTAGGATGAGGGACGAAGATGAGGACGCAAGATGAACGTGACGCACCGTTGAGCTGCCAGAGCGCCCTGAGCCACGAACAGCCGAACCCTAAAGTCACTTCCAAAGGCTCCCCAGACCTTGACGGGAGGAGTCACAACACCGCCTCTCCAAAACACTGGACGAATGCGATCTCTTCTCAGGTAGCCGTTATACTCGCTGACTATGATCATCCGGAGTTGTGTAGATCACTATTCATCGCGGAACATATGACACCATTCACCTACATCTACATCAATATTCCGCAAACCACCTCTCGGTGTGTGGCGGAGGGTACTTGTGGTACCACTACCTGAACGCCCCTTCCCTGTTCCATCCGCGAATGGTGTGTTGGAAGAATGGTTGTCGGTAAGCCTCTGTATCGGGAGTCCATACGTTATAGGCTATGGCGCCCTCCAAACGCAACCTTTTGTGTTGTGGTAACGGCAATCTAGGCATGGGACGGCAGTATCCTAGCCTGGCTGCTACTATTCTCCTACCGGTAGTGCGGGATGAAGCGGTACGTTGCAGAGAATCGATTACTTGCTGAAGGATGCCAGATCCAAATGTGAAGGGGTTACAGCGTGCTCGGGTGCACAATACCGCGAGCCTTCCTTGTTGCGGTCACACGTGTTCGACCAGAGCTTTGCAGACGTTTCGATGCAGTCCAACATCGAGCCACTGTCACATCCGAATGCCCCACACATGTGGATATTGCGCGATGTGACATGCCGGCCAATGAAGATCCACAATGAGGGCGCTTTCAAACTTGGATGCATGCTGATAACACAGTCTCACAGGAGTACCCAGTAGCCCCGTGTTCACCACAGTGATCACTCAACATCTGATGCAGTTCATGCCCGTTGTATATCCTACCAAGCCTCGTGACAACACTAAACACGAAAAACACTAATGAACGTTGATAGTCATTCCGTCTGTCACAAAGGATTGTGACTCTAATCAAGTACAGTTCGTGGCCATTGTGAACGTGTACGAAGTTACATTGACACCCACCTATGCCTCCTAGGACTTCACTTTTTTCTCAGGCAGTGTGAGTCCCTTGGTACGCGCCCCACTGTGTCCTTCCACGTTTTCATGATTTCTACGTCAGATATTCAGTAGATGGAAGCACAACTGCTGCTCAGGCTTCATCGAATACCATTTCTCTAAAATTCCCCAATACAGTTTCATGGAACACAAACTGTCACATTTTCGTGTACAGCCTGCCTACTATTCCAGCGCCCTGTCTGTGATACAGTCAACGAGCCTGCCGCAGTGGTAACACCGGTTCCCGTCAGATCACCGAAGTTAAGCGCTGTCGGGCTTGGCTAACACTTGCATGAGTGACCGTCCGGGTCTGCCGAGCACTGTTGGCAAGCGGGATGTACTCAGCCATTGTGAGGCGAACTGAGGAGCTAGATGACTGAGAAGTAGAGGCTGCAGGTCACAAAAACTGACAACGGGCGGGAGATCGGTGTGCTGACCACACATGCCCCTCCATATCCGCATCCAATGACAGCTGTTGGCTGAGGATGACATGATGGTCGGTAGGTCCCATTAGGTATTCAAAGTCTTTTCGGACGGAGTTTCTGTTTCTGATACAGATTTCTGTTGCCGCGTCTGCTCGCTGAGGACTCCTTATGGTGGAGTAGTAGCCTCAAGTTAGTGGCATGTGCATTCAGTTAGTGGCATGTGCATTCAGTTTGGCTGACAGCAGCACAGCAGTTTCTTAGATAGTTGCCAACAAATCTGAGTCTTACATTCGCTTTCTTTACTACTGAATTTTAGTTTTTATTGTATTTTTATTGCTTCTTACAAGGACTGTACTCTGGAGAACGAACGCCTGAAATCGAAAAAAATATTAAAATACGGAAATTTAAGTTTTGCAGTCATCAAGGTCATTTTTGTGTAAAAGTACGTAATGTTTTTTTGAAGGCTAACGAACTTAAAGACTGCAAAAATATGAGCGGCTGAAGAATCAGTGGTGTGTGGCACACAATTACGATAAGTAGATCCAAAGAGTCGGTCATTATCTTGCAGAATAATACACAAGTATATACACTACTGGCCATTGAAATTGCTACACCAAGAAGAAATGCAGATGATAAACGGGTATTCATCGGACAAATATATTATACTAGCACTGACATGTGATTACATTTTCACGCAAATAGGGTGCTTAGATCCTGAGAAATCAGCACCCAAAACAACCACCGCTGGCCGAAAATAACGGCCTTGATACGCCTGGGCATTGAGTCAAACAGAGCTTGGATGGCGTGTACAGGTACAGCTGCCCATGCAGCTTCAACACGATACTATAGTTCATCAAGAGTAGTGACTGGCGTATTGTGACAAGCCAGTTGCTCGGCCACTATTGATCAGACGTTTTCAGTTGGTGAGAGATCTGGATAATGTGCTGGCCAGGGCAGCAGTCGAACATTTTCTGTATACAGAAACGCCCGTACAGGACCTGCGACATGCGGTCGTGCATTATCCTGCTGAAACGTAGGGTTTCGCAGGGACCGAATGAAGGGTAGAGCCACGGGTCGTAACACATCTGAAATGTAACGTCCACTGTTCAAAGTGCCGTCAATGCGAACAAGAGGTGACCGAAACGTGTAACCAATGGCACCCCATACTATCACGCCGGGTGATACGCCAGTGTAGCGATGACGAATACACGCTTCCAATGTGCGTTCTCCGCGATGTCGCCAAACACGGATGCGACCATCATGATGCTGTAAACAGAAACTGGATTCATCCGAAAAAATGACGTTTTGCCATTCGTGCACCCACGTTCGTCGTTGAGTACACCATCGGAGGCGCTCCTGTCTGTGATGCAGCGTCAAGGGTAACCGCAGCCACGGTCTCCGAGCTGATAGTCCATTCTGCTGCAAACGGCGTCGAACTGTACGTGCAGATGGTTACTGTCTTGCAGACGTCCCCATCTGTTGACTCAGTGATCGAGACGTGGCTGCACGATCCGTTACAGCCATGCGGATAAGATGCCTGTCATCTCTACTGCTAGTGATACGAGGCAGCTCGGACCCAGCACGGCGTTCCGTATTACCCTCCTGAACCCACCGATTCCATATTCTGCTAACAGTCATTGGATCTCGGCCAACGCGAGCAGCAATGTCGCGATACGATAAACCGCAATCGCGATAGGCTACAATCCGTCCTTTATCAAAGTCGGAAACGTGATGGTACTCATTTCACTTCCTCACACGAGGCATCACAACAACGTTTCACCAGGCAACGGCCATCAACTGCTGTTTGTGTATTAGAAATCGGTTGGAAACTTTCCTCATGTCAGCACGTTGTAGGCGTTGCCACCGGCGCCAACCTTGTGTGAATGCTCTGAAAGGCTAATCATTTGCATATGACAGCATCTACTTCCTGTCGGTTAAGTTTCGCGTCTGTAGCACGTCATCTTCGTGGTGTAGCAATTTTAATGGCCAGTAGTGTATTTAGTTAAAAAGATGTAACATTACTGATAGAGATCACTTCACGGTTCTGTATCAGGTCAGTTAGAGCTATTTCTATGACCACCTACTTAAAATCGTGTTGGTCCACTTCTGGAACGCAATTCAGTAATGGCTCTGCGTGCCATGGATTATCAAGTACTTGATAGGTTTCCAGAAGTTTGTGGCACCAGTTGCCTACGCACAGATCACACACTTCACATAATTTACGGTCAGTTGGTCTGTGGACGCAGATCTAGCGCCCGATAGCGTCCCAGTTGGGTTTCATCGAATTCAGATAAGCCGAATTTCATGGCCAAGACATCAGCGTGAGCTCATTATCATGCTCCTCAGGCAATTGCAACACGATTCTGGCCGTGTGCTACCTACAATTACCTGAGGGAAGGTGCCTTCGCTGTCGGGATTACAGGTGGTCCCTAGTAGTGTACAGTTGTCACGGTGCCATCGATTGCTACTGCGGGTCCCAAGGAAGAAGCCCTGTCCAATGTCTTCCATAACACTGCTCTCGCCGGCGTGCGTTCATGGCGAGCCGTATGTTCCGAGCAGCCTTTCACCTAGACGACGGCGTACCTGGACGCGACCATCGACCTGGTTTGACAATATACGGAATTCATCCGACCAGGCAACACGATTCCATTGATGCGCGGTCCAATCTCGAGGTCCGTGTGCCCACTGTAATCATAATTGACGATGTTGTTGAGCCAACTTGGGAATACGTAGGGGTCCTCTACCTGCGGACCACCACGTCCAACACTGTGCTCTGAACGGTGAGCTCCAAAATACCTGTGCCTGCCCCAGCACTGTGCTCTATAATCAGATCTGCCACAGACCGCCACCTACCCTGCTTTAGAGAGCGGTGAGGTCTGGACGTGCAACTTCTTGTCGCGTACTCGTGTTTTCAGCATTCTTTAACCACTTTCCATCGATGCTTAGGACATTAGCATGCGAACAGCCGACAAGTGTCGCCGTTTCCGATATGATCGCTCCCAGGCACCGGGCCACAACAACCAGGCTTTCGTCAAAGCCACGTAAGTCAGCGGATTTCCCCATTTGCGCCACTTATCCTCCCTAGAATGACCCCCCTTCGTCTCTGCTCCATTCATAAACTTCTCCCGTCACGTGCCCTCAGCGCCACTAAGCAGAGCATACAACCTCGCGATGGGCAGTGGTAGTAATGTTTTGGCTCATCACTATAAAAGGGGCAGTACAAACGGTTAGCACGTAATTCTAAGGTTCTCATGTAAGGAAGTGGATTCCAGGAAGAACCATGTTAACGGTCGAGTTGCAACAGAAGAGATTTGCTCAAGTCTTCGGTGGCAATCTGGAACGTTCCCAGGGCCTGCTCGCCAAGTTCTGAAGTAGCTGGGCATTAATCCCTTCCCTACATAAGGCCGCAGGGGTTCCTAGTTCCCAAATACACTCTTACATTCTGCGTGGTGTCTGTCTGATCTATATCGTGTCTCTCTACCACTTTCGCGTAACGACGCTCTGAGCGTGTTTTTTAGGCAATTGACTAGTTTGAACCTGGGACCTGTTGCTGGTAAGGAGACGCCAGACCACACATGACATGTAGAGTTCAGAAGAGTTCAGTGAGACTAGCGATGATATAACCAAATACTTAATGATTTCTGCGTCAGCTCCACTGCAAAATTCTTCAAATGGCTCTGAGCACTATGGGACTTAACTTCTGAGGTCATCAGTCCCCTAGAACTTAGAACTACTTAAACCTAACTAACCTAAGGACATCACACACATCGATGCCCGAGGCAGGATCCGAACCTGCGACCGTAGCAGTCGCGCGGTTCCGGACTGAGGCACCTAGAACCGCTCGGCCACCGCGGCCGGCAGCTCCACTGCACTCCCTGTAAAAGAATCTTAATACTCACTAAATTTAGTGGAAGGGGTTCAAGGCTTTCCTATTTTTAGTTAGCTGGTAAAATAACGTCGAAAAAGCAGTTAAGTTTACCATTGGAAATTTTATTCTACTCACAAAACGTTGTTTATAAATTGCACTATTGATAAAAGGAAATGTTTTAATGCAGGATGGTAAAAACCAACTGTGTTCAACAAAAATGTGAACGAATATGCCCTGAATGCGTTTCCATGTTCTACAATGGATCGAAGGATGGCCTATGCCATATCACGTCTATAATCTAGGTTTTAATTAATTTTCACAAAAGAGAAAACTATCAAAATGATCTACAGTGACCCTCAATTATCTTGAATTACTTATCTAACTTGTCGTAAATTACAGTGGCTGATGGTGGCTTCTCAATAACTATATAACAGAAAAGTCATTGCGTTTCAGATTTTTTACTTCAAGTGGCAAATGTGAACACCATGAGCTTTAATTGACGATCGACACTAGTATTACGCAAAAAGGGGGTGTAACAGATGAGACTTCTGCAGTTCTGAGTGAAGCTTTATGCGCTGTTATGCGGCATCGCGTGCGTTCATTACCTTGTCGGTCTCTGTCAGGGGGTGGCGGGCAGCACAGCTCCGCTCACCTCGCCGTCTCGGAAGCAACTCTCTCCTAACTTCTCCTTACTACAATTTACCGAAGTTGGTTTAAAAAAACTATCTGGCTGTGTTTTCATCTGACCAATCAGGGTCTCAGTGTCAACCTTAAGCTCCGTCTACAAAAATTATGTCTATCCAATGAGAAACGTTATACCTTTCGTGGTGGGGCAATGTTTTTAAAGTTGCAACGTAACAGAGACGGGAAAAAGTCTTACGCTAAAACTTGCAGCTGGGGTAGCCCTTTTTGTGTTATCGTAAGATCTATACTGTTCTTCTGGAGGGCTCTAGATTTTAACATGGGCTGGGGGTCGTCCTAGCGGTTAGCTGGCGACGTGGGTGTCCGTCCCTTATCGTCGGGCCTTCAGCTTAACACGGATCTGCTCTCGGCTTCTGTTCTCGTTTCTCCCCTCGGAACTGCGTCTGTCTCACGGTGGGAAGGTATGACATGCACTTAGGCATTCTTGTGTTAGTCTGTGGTATTCCATTTGCTCACTCGTTACTCGTATTACTTTGGTTAATTTAATGTCACGATTTATTCGGAGCTATGTGACGTACTACTGGATTTGCTCATCATGTCAAGGTTTTCATGGAAGGTGTTGGATTTGCCTGACATTTTACGACACTACTGGCCATTAAAATTGCTACACCACGAAGATGACGTGCTACAGAAGCGAAATTTAACCAACAGGAAGAAGATGCTGTGATATGCAAATGATTAGCTTTCCAGAGCATTTACACAAGGTTGGCGCCGGTGGCGACACCTACAACCTGCTGACATAAGGAAAGTTTCCAACCGATTTCTCATACACAAACAGCAGTTGATGGGCGTTGCCTGGTGAAATGTAGTTGTGATGGCTCATATAAAGAGGAGGAATGCGGACCATCACGTTTCCGATTAGATAAAGGTCGGATTGCAGCCTATCGCGATTGCGGTTTATCGTATCGCGACATTGCTGCTCGCCTTGGTCGAGATCGAATGACTGTTAGGAGAATATGGAATCGGTGGGTTCAGGAGGGTATTACGAAACGCCGTGAAGGATCCCAACGGCCTCGTATCACCAGTAGTCGAGATGACCGGCATCTTATCCGCTTGGCTGTAATGGATCGTGCAACCACGTCTCAATCCCTGAGTCAACTGATGGGGAGGTTTGCAAGACGACAACCATATGCACGTACAGTTCGACGTTTGCAGCAGCATGGACTATCAGTTCGGAGACCATGGCTGCAGTTACCCTTAACGCTGCATCACAGACAGGAGCGCCTCCGATGGTGTACTCAACGACGAACCTGGGTGCACGAATGGCAAAACGTAGTTTTTTCGGATGAACTCTGGTTCTGTTTACAGCATCATCATGATGGTCGCATCCGTGTTTGGCGACATCGCGGTGAACGCACATTGGAAGCGTGTATTCATCATCGCCATACTGGCGTATCACCCGGCGTGATGGTATGGGGTGCCATTGGTTACACGTCTCGGTCACCTCTTGTTCGCATTGACGGCAACTTTGAACAGTGGACGTTACATTTCAGATGTGTTACAACCCGTGCCTCTACCCTTCATTCGATACCTGCGAAACCCTACATTTCAGCAGGATAATGCACGACCGCATGTTGCAGGTCCTGTACGGGCTTTTCTGGATACAGAAAATGTTCGACTGCTGCCCTGGCCAGCACATTATCCAGATCTCTCACCAACTGAAAACGTCTGGTTAATGGTGGCCGAGCAACTGGCTCGTCACAATACGTCAGTCGCTACTCTTGATGAACTGTGGTTGTAGGCCTATGCCAAACAACAGACAATGCCTCTCACAGATGTTGTCCAGGCAAGTACTGAGGCCAAAAGCCGACACGCTTGTGTGTGTTTGTCACCAACACAGCAGCTGACAACACAGACTTGTAGCGTCCTGTGTGTCGTCGGTGCGCGTGCTATGGCTGCGTCCGGGTCCAGTGGACTCTGAGCTGAGAACAGGAAACTTTGAAGTCTTATCATTCGCTTCCCGGTTGTCGTCCCGTTCTGACTCTCCAGTGTCGCTTTTGCTCGTGGCGTGAGGCGTTAAGTTCACATTTTAGAGCCCGCACTCTGAGCAGCTCAAATTTAACTGGAGCTTTGTGCGTCTTGGCCTCGGAAGTAATTGGGTTATTTCTCGTGTTAAATTGTGCAAACGAGAAACTCTGGTTTTATTCTACTTTCAGGCTTCCTGAGAGTGACATTCATAGTCCCACATAATTAGCCTGAGGTTTTCATGATAGTTTTCCGCGTTTTGTTTTCTTGGCAATAAGCGGTCATATTTTTTAATTTTTTTTTATTTGAAAAAGTTTGATACCTGAAGTCGACTTCCATTTGTGAACTCTATTTCCTACAACTTCTCGCATAATCATGCAACTCTTATTTAACAAATGTAATTAGGGATTCACTGTGGTGTTGTTTCAATGTTATGGTGTTACGACCGTGTGCAGTGGCCAAATTGTGAGTGGAATATTGCGTACTAAGCTGTTAGAGAGGGCAGCGCTTGCACCTTTTTATTTCACAGTTCAAACCAGCTACTTCTGCAGATTACTTTCAAAACAACATAAGTTGACACACGATATACGTAGAGTCATAATTCTCAAAAAAGAAGTTGCTGTGTTAACGTAAGTTCTTCCCTTATGCGTTTGTATGTCCAAATATAGATCTACAGTGAGGTGACCAAAACACAAAAGAATGGAACAGTACGACGTAGAAGACAAAACATTTTAATTACCATCTTGAAAAATAAAGTCAATTAATTTACGATTTCTTTACAAATGGATGTCTACAGTCCAGGTAAAAGTTGAAGTACAACGCACTGCACAGTATTGCAGCTAGAGGGGGAATACGAAATGACGAAGTCCACTGATGAAGTGCAGTCTCGTGCAGTAATTCCTTTTCTGCATGTGAACGGGAGTGACGCTGCAGTTGTCTGTCCTGGGCTGGTGCCCAAATCATCATACGACACAGTGGTAAGGGTTGCGCAGACGCTTCCATAGTGGTCAGAGAAGTCCAACTGACGAAGAACAAAATGATTGATGGTCTCGCTCTGTGAAGTATCGGGTTGTGACATGATAGAGAAGTGAAGGATTTGATTGTGGGAGGGGTTGGGTTGTGTGAGGGAGGAGGCGAGACAGCGAGGTCATCGGTTTCATCGGATTAGGGAAGGACGGGGAAGGAAGTCGGCCGTGCCCTTTCAAAGGAATTTGCCTGCAGCAATTTAGGGAAATCACGGAAAACCTAAATCAGGATGGCTGGACGCGGGATTGAACTGTCGTCCTCCCGAATGCGGGTCCAGAGTGCTAACCACTGCGCCACCTCGCTCGGTTTTGTTTATGGAAGAACGGGTTATTATAGTCGTGGCGATAGCGAAGAATGTGAAAAATCAGCTGTGGATCTCGCACAACGTTCTTTGAACATGACGAAGATGTGTGTCCTGTAAGTCTTTCGCGGCGACGTGGCTGAATAATATCTTCTAGGTTTTCAGGCCATGTCATTTCGAATGAAACACTAGAGCTTACGAAGGCTATCTCCCGCCATCGTCGTGAGCAGTAAAAACCACTGCCTGCCGGAGCTGGCACGGTTTTCTGCTTGTATCCCTTTGAGGCATAATGGCTTCTTTTGAGTCCACCTAGCCTTTTAGTTTTTCCTCAGCCGAGTGACGTAGTGGCTTCAACTGAACCCACCTGCTCTCAACCCTACATAGTGCTGCCATCTGCGAGGATTTTTGTAAATAGGACCAAGGTCTATTCCGTTGAAAATGTTGTAGGTATAATGTGTAGTATATTAACATATGAAACAAAATATGCAGTTAGCACAATATGTGCGATAATATACAGTGGTGTCTTTATATGGGACCACTGTGCTTGACCATGTGTGTCGAAACCTAATCTGTATTTCGTTCTCCGCGTTGTCCCATGCAACATTTGCCCCACAATCTTTTCAGCTCCTAACATACTTTCGGAGTTATTCTAGGTGGCAATAGTTAGTGACCCAACCTGCATATAAACGATTTAGGAGACGATCTGAGCAGCAGTGTTAGGTTGTTTGCAGTTTATTATGTCGTTTATCGCCCAGTAAAATCATCAGAAGATGAAAACAAATTGCCGGCTGAAGTAGCCGAGCGGTTCTAGGCGCTAGTCTGGAACCGCGGGACTGCTACGGTCACAGTTTCGAATCCTGCCTCGGGCATGGATGTGTGTGATGTCCTTAGGTTAGTTAGGTTTAAGTAGTTCTAAGTTCAAGGGGACTAATGACCTCAGATGTTAAATCCCATAGTGCTCAGAGCCATTTTTGAAAACAAATTGCAACACGATTTAGAAAAATTATCTATATGGTCCCCCCCCCATGAACCATGGACCTTGCCGTTGGTGGAGAGGCTTGCGTGCCTCAGCGATACAGATAGCCGTACCGTAGGTGCAACCACAACGGAGGGGTATCTGTTGAGAGGCCAGACAAACGTGTGGTTCCTGAAGAGGGGCAGCAGCCTTTTCAGTAGTTGCAAGGGCAACAGTCTGGATGATTGACTGATCTGGCCTTGTAACAATAACCAAAACGGCCTTGCTGTGCTGGTACTGCGAACGGCTGAAAGCAAGGGGAAACTACAGCCGTAATTTTTCCCGAGGGCATGCAGCTTTACTGTATGATTACATGATGATGGCGTCCTCTTGGGTAAAATATTCCGGAGGTAAAATAGTCCCCCATTCGGATCTCCGGGCGGGGACTACTCAAGAGGATGTCGTTATCAGGAGAAAGAAAACTGGCGCTCTACGGATCGGAGCGTGGAATGTCAGATCCCTTAATCGGGCAGGTAGGTTAGAAAATTTAAAAAGGGAAATGGATAGGTTGAAGTTAAATATAGTGGGAATTAGTGAAGTTCGGTGGCAGGAGGAACAAGACTTCTGGTCGGGTGACTACAGGGTTATAAACACAAAATCAAATAGGGGTAATGCAGGAGTAGGTTTAATAATGAATAGGAAAATAGGAATGCGGGTAAGCTACTACAAACAGCATAGTGAACGCATTATTGTGGCCAAGATAGATACGAAGCCCACACCTACTACAGTGGTACAAGTTTATATGCCAACTGGCTCTGCAGATGACGAAGAAATTGAAGAAATGTATGATGAAATAAAAGAAATTATTCAGATTGTGAAGGGAGACGAAAATTTAATAATCATGGGTGACTGGAATTCGAGTGTAGGAAAAGGGAGAGAAGGAAACATAGTAGGTGAATATGCATTGGGGCTAAGAAATGAAAGAGGAAGCCGCCTGGTAGAATTTTGCACAGAGCACAACAATCATAACTAACACTTGGTTTAAGAATCATGAAAGAAGGTTGTATACATGGAAGAACCCTGGAGATACTAAGAGGTATCAGATAGATTATATAATGGTAAGACAGAGATTTAGGAACCAGGTTTCAAATTGTAAGACATTTCCAGGGGCAGATTTGGACTCTGACCACAATCTATTGGTTATGAACTGTAGATTAAAACTGAAGAAACTGCAAAAAGGTGGGAATTTAAGGAGATGGGACCTGGATAAACTGAAAGAACCAGAGGTTGTACAGAGTTTCAGGGAGAGCATAAGGGAACAATTGACAGGAATGGGGGAAAGAAATACAGTAGAAGAAGAATGGGTAGCTTTGAGGGATGAAGTAGCGAAGCCAGCAGAGGATCAAGTAGGTAAAAAGACGAGGGCTAGTAGAAATCCTTGGGTAACAGAAGAAATATTGAATTTAATTGATGAAAGGAGAAAATATAAAAATGCAGTAAATGATGCAGGCAAAAAGGAATACAAACGTCTCAAAAATGAGATCGACAGGAAGTGCAAAATGGCTAAGCAGGGATGGCTAGAGGACAAATGTAAGGATGTAGAGGCTTATCTCACTAGGGGTAAGATAGATACTGCCTACAGGAAAATTAAAGAGACCTTTGGAGATAAGAGAACGACTTGTATGAATATCAAGAGCTCAGATGGAAACCCAGTTCTAAGCAAAGAAGGGAAAGCAGAAAGGTTGAAGGAGTATATAGAGGGTCTATACAAGGGCGATGTACTTGAGGACAATATTATGGAAATGGAAGAGGATGTAGATAAAGATGAAATGGGAGTTATGATACTGCGTGAAGAGTTTGACAGAGCACTGAAAGACCTGAGTCGAAACAAGGCCCCCGGAGTAGACAACATTCCATTGGAACTACTGACGGCCTTGGGAGAGCCAGTCCTGACAAAACTCTACCATCTGGTGAGCAAGATGTATGAGACAGGCGAAATACCCTCAGACTTCAAGAAGAATAATAATAATTCCAATCCCAAAGAAAGCAGGTGTTGCCAGATGTGAAAATTACTGAACTATCAGTTTAATAAGTCACAGCTGCAAAATACTAACACGAATTCTTTACAGACGAATGGAAAAACTAGTAGAAGCCAACCTCGGGGAAGATGAGTTTGGATTCCGTAGAAACACTGGAGCACGTGAGGCAATACTGACCTTACGACTTATCTTAGAAGAAAGATTAAGGAAAGGCAAACCTACGTTTCTAGCATTTGTAAACTTAGAGAAAGCTCTTGACAATGTTGACTGGAATACTCTCTTTCAAATTCTAAAGGTGGCAGGGGTAAAATACAGGGAGCGAGAGGCTATTTACAATTTGTACAGAAACCAGATGGCAGTTATAAGAGTCGAGGGACATGAAAGGGAAGCAGTGGTTGGGAAGGGAGTGAGACAGGGTTGTAGCCTCTCCCCGATGTTGTTCAATCTGTATATTGAGCAAGCAGTAAAGGAAACAAAAGAAAAATTCGGAGTAGGTATTAAAATTCATGGAGAAGAAATAAAAACTTTGAGGTTCGCCGATGACATTGTAATTCTGTCAGAGACAGCAAAGGACTTGGAAGAGCAGTTGAATGGAATGACCAGTGTCTTGAAAGGAGGATATAAGATGAACATCAACAAAAGCAAAACAAGGATAATGGAATGTAGTCTAATTAATTCGGGTGATGCTGAGGGAATTAGATTAGGAAATGAGGCACTTAAAGTAGTAAAGGAGTTTTGCTATTTGGGGAGCAAAATAACTGACGATGGTCGAAGTAGAGAGGATATAAAATGTAGGCTGGCAATGGTAAGGAAAGCGTTTCTGAAGAAGAGAAATTTGTTAACATCCAGTATTGATTTAAGTGTCAGGAAGTCATTTCTGAAAGTATGCGTATGGAGTGTAGCCATGTATGTAAGTGAAACATGGACGATAAATAGTTTGGACAAGAAGAGAATAGAAGCTTTCGAAATGTGGTGCTACAGAAGAATGCTGAAGATTAGATGGGTAGATCGCATAACTAATGAGGAAGTATTGAATAGGATTGGGGAGAAAAGTTTGTGGCACAACTTGACCAGAAGAAGGGATCGGTTGGTAGGACATGTTGTGAGGCATCAAGGGATCACCAACTTAGTATTGGAGGGCAGCGTGGAGGGTAAAAATCATAGAGGGAGACCAAGAGATGAATACACTAAGCAGTTTCAGAAGGATGTAGGTTGCAGTAGGTACTGGGAGATGAAAAAGCTTGCACAGGATAGAGTAGCATGGAGAGCTGCATCAAACCAGTCTCAGGACTGAAGACCACAACAACAACAACATCTATATGGTGCGAAAATTGGCAATTGAAGCTAAATAATTAAAAGTGTGATGTCATGCACATGAGTGCTGAAAGTAATCCGTTAAACTTGGGTTACACCATAAATCAATCAAATCTGAAGGCCGTAAATTCAACTAAATACCTTGGAGCTATAGTTAAAACAACTTGAATAGGAAGAAACACAGAATATTCTGGGGAAGGGAAACCAAAGACTACTTTTTATTGGTAGGACACTTAGAAAATGTAACACCTAGTAAAGAGACTGCGTGCACTACGCTTGTCTGTCCTCTTTTGGAGTACTGCTGCGCGGTCTGGAATCCTTACCAGATAGAAGTAACGGAGTATATTGAGAAAGTTCAAAGAAGAGCAGCACGAGAATGAGATTTTCACTCTGCAGTGGAGTGTGCGCTGATATGAAACTTCCTGGCATAATAAAACTGTGTGCCCGACCGAGACTCGAACTCGGGACCTTTGCCTTTCGCGGGCAAGTGCTCTACCAACTGAGCTACCGCTGCAGAGTGAAAATCTCATTCTGGAAACATCCTCCAGGCTGTGGCTAAGCCATGTCTCCGCAGTATCCTTTCTTTCAGGAGTGCTAGTTCTGCAAGGTTTGCAGGAGAGCTTCTGTAAAGTTTGGAAGGTAGGAGACGGGGTACTGGCAGAAGTAAAGCTGTGAGTACCGGGCGTGAGTCGTGCTTCGGTAGCTCAGTTGGTAGAGCACTTGCCCGCGAAAGGCAAAGGTCCCGAGTTCGAGTCTCGGTCGGGCACACAGTTTTAATCTGCCAGGAAGTTTCAAGAGCAGCACGTTTTGTATTATCGATAAATAAGGTAGGGAGTGTCACTGACATAGACAGGATTTGGGGTGGACGACATGAAAACAAAGGCGTTTCTCGTTAGGGCGGGATCTTCTCACGAAATCTAAACAACAACTTTTTCTTCCGAATGCAAAAATATTTTGTTGATACCGACGTACATACGGATAAACGATCATCATCATATTAAGGGAAATCAGAGCTCGTGCCGAAAGATACAAGTGTTCGTTTTTCCTGCGTGCTGTTCGAGATTTAAATAATAGAGAATTATTCTGAAGATGGTTCGATGAGCCCTCTGCAAGGCACTTAATTTTGATTTGCAGAGTATATATGTAGATGTAGAAATGATTTCAGAAATAGATGTAAATTGTTCAGAAATCGAAAATTAAGTGACGTCGCTGAATAGAAGGAAGGCCGCTGAACCTAACGATTAGTAGTTGGATTCCGCACCAAATTTTGGAAAGACCTGGTCCTTTATCTAGCAGCTGTTCCGCGTACATTGATCCCTGGAACAACGCCGAGTTCTCTGTGAGTGGGAAAAGGCACAGCTTTACCGGGTTAATGGGAAGGCCAGATGAGGAGAGCTACAGACCTTCGCAACTGATGCCAATATGTTGTACAATTATGGGCGATGTTTGGCGATAGCGTTTTAGGACTAATCGGAAGATCAGACTTCCACTACGTTGACCGAACACAAAGTTGGAGCGCAGGTTCGTGAAACTCAACTCGCTCTGTTTGTGCTCCATTGCAAAAGGCCGTTCACAATGAACATTTTAGATTTTTGCACCATCACGTGGTAAGCGAAAAAAAAAAAAACAGGGCTTAAGGAATATCTGGTATGTGACTGGAGTTAGCCCCTCTGTGAACTATGAACTATGATATATCGTGCGTCCCTAGAGGAAAGAAATAATGAAAGTTGTTATAGAATCTTAAATCATATTCTAAATTCTAACGTAATGACCTCCTCCAAGCCATCCAACATAGATTTCGAAAATACAGATGTTGTGAAACCCAACTTGGACTTTTCTCACATAGCATTCTGAAAGCCATGAATCAAAGGATTCAAGTAGGTACAGTACTTCTTCATTTCAGAAGAGCATTTGACTCAGCAGAACTTCTAAGCTTATTGTCGAAAGTACGATCGTACGCTGCTTCAGGCGATATTTGGGGCTGGACTGAGGATTTATTGGCAGAGAGAATTCAGCGCGTCGTCTTGAATGGAGAGTGGTGGACAGACGTGGAAAAAAATGAAATGAAATGATCGTATGGCATTGTTGGCCGGTAGGCCCCATTTGGGGGAGTTCGGCCGCCGTAGCTCAAGTACTTTTTAGGTGACGCCACATTGGCGACTTGCGAGTCAGTAATGATGAAAATGATGATGAAGGACACGCAACACCCAAATTTTCACTCAGACCTTGATAAGATCTCAATATGGTACAAAGTTTGGCATCTTGCTGTAAATATTTGGAAGTGTAAAACTGTGCAAAAAAATGGTTCAAATGGCGCTGAGCACTATGGGACTTAACATCTATGGTCATCAGTCCCCTAAAACTCAGAACTACTTAAACCTAACTAACCCAAGGACATCACACAACACCCAGTCATCACGAGGCAGAGAAAATCCCTGACCCCGCCGGGAATCGAACTCGGGAATCCGGGCGCGGGAAGCGAGAATGCTACCGTACGACCACGGGCTGCGGACAAAAAACTATGCACTTCAGAAAATAAGAAACTTAGTATTTTACAATAACTAGTCACAAATGGAATCGATCAGCTCTTACAAATACCTGCGTGTAACACTTTGTAGGGACATGAAGTGCAGTGATGATATAGGCCAAGTCTTGGCTAAAGGAGGTAGCAGACGTCTGTTTATTGGTAGAATAACGGGAAAATGCAATCAGTCTGCATAGAAGATAGCCTACAAATCACTTGTGGGATCCATCCTAGAATACTGCCCAAATTTTTCAGGCCGCTACTTAAAAAAAAAAAAAAAAAAAAGATTTAAATGTGTGAATTCCTAAGGGCCCAAACTGCTTAGGTCATGGGTCCTAGACTTACACACTACTTAAACTAACTTAAAGTAACCTATGCTAAAAACAAAACACACACACCCATTCTCGAGGGAGGACTCGAACCTCCGGTGAGAGGGACCGCGTAGTCCGTGACATGGCGCATCAAACCGCGCGGCCACTCCGTGCGGCAGGCCGCTACTAAGTAGGACCAACAGAGGATATTGAACGTAAACAGAGAAGGGCAAAACCAATGGTCATAGGTTATTTTGACCCGTACGAGAGTCACACAGATGTTTGAAGAACTGAATTAGTGACTCTTGAAGATAGACGGAAGCTATCCCGAGGAAGTCTACTAACAAAGTTTCAAGAACATGCTTTCAATGATGACTGACTAGATTAAATACAGCATGCAAAGAGGCATTTAATCATTCTCCCCGCGCTCCTTAGGGGAATGGAACGGGGAAAAGCTCTAACAGCTGGTACAGTGGGACGTACCATCTGCCATGCACTTCTCAGGGGTTCTGGGAGTACAGATGTAGATGCAGAGTGAAGTTTCTTATCAAACAGAATTCGGCACTTCGTTCTAGATGTTATGATACCACCAGAACTCTCGCCTAACGGGAGCCTGATACGAGCTTTACTGTTAAATACATAGACTGAGATCACAAATGTCATGGGACGGGGATATGCAGATAGACGGATAGCGGTAGTATCGTTTACACTAGGTATAAACGGGCAGTGCATCAGCGGAGCTATCATTTGAACTCATGTAATTCATGTGAAAAGGTTTCCGAAGCTATTATGGCCGCACAACGAGAATCATCAAACTTTCTACGAGGAGTGGTAGTTGGAGCTAGAAGCATGGGACTTACAATTTCGGAAATAGTTAGGGAATTCAATTTTCCGAGATAGACACAGTCAAGAGTGTGCCGAGAATACAAAATTTCAGTTACTATCTCTCACCACGGAGAACGCAGTGGCCGAGGACAAGCAACACTGCGCGAAACAACCGCAGAAATCAATGTATCCATTAGGACAGTGCACTGAAATTTGGCGTTAATGGGCTATATAGTAGATGACCGACACTAATGCCTTTCCCAACAGCACATCGTCTGCAACGCCTCGCCTAGCCGCGTGACATATTGGTTGGACCCTAGACGACTCGAAGATCGTGGTCTGGTCAGATGAGTCCCGATTTCATTTGGTAAGAGCTGATGATAGGATTCAGGTGTGACACAGAACCCAGGAAGCCAATGACCAAAATTGTCAACAATGCACTGCTCCGGTTGGTGGTCGCTCCATAATGGTGTGGGCTGTCTTTATATGGAATTATGTGGTCCAACTGAACTGATCGTTGGTTGGAAGTGGTTATGTTCGTCTGCTTGGACACCATTTGCAGCCATTCATTTATGTTATGCTCCCAAACAACGATGGAATTTTTATGGATGACAATGCAGCATGTCACTGGATCACAATTGTTCGCTATTGCTTTGAAGAACGTTCTTGACAGTTCGAGCGAATCATTTGTCCTCCGAAATGGCCCAGCTGAATCTAATCGAACATTTATGGGACATAATCCAGAGGTCAGTTCATGCACAAAATCCAGCACCGGCAACACTTTCGCAGCTATGGACGGCTGTAGAGGCAGCTTGACTGAATATTTCCGCAGGGGACTTCCAACGACTTGTTGAGTCCGAGCTGTGTGGAGTTGCTGCACGACGACAGGCAAAAGGAGGTTCGAAAGAAATCCGCTAACAGCTGATAAAGTAGTTGTTTGTTAAAATACAAGCGATTTCGCGGTCTTAAGCCACATCATCAGGAGCAGACTACATCGTAAACAGCGAAGTACAGTGTCACCACATTTTGTGGGCATTAAAATTAATAAAGGAATGTCTAAAATACACTCCTGGAAATAGAAAAAAGAACACATTGACACCGGTGTGTCAGACCCACCATACTTGCTCCGGACACTGCGAGAGTGCTGTACAAGCAATGATCACACGCACGGCACAGCGGACACACCAGGAACAGCGGTGTTGGTCGTCGAATGGCGCTAGCTGCGCAGCATTTGTGCACCGCCGCCGTCAGTGTCAGCCAGTTTGCCGTGGCATACGGAGCTCCATCGCAGTCTTTAACACTGGTAGCATGCCGCGACAGCGTGGACGTGAACCGTATGTGCAGTGGACGGACTTTGAGCGAGGGCGTATAGTGGGCATGCGGGAGGCCGGGTGGACGTACCGCCGAATTGCTCAACACGTGGGGCGTGAGGTCTCCACAGTACATCGATGTTGTCGCCAGTGGTCGGCGGAAGGTGCACGTGCCCGTCGACCTGGGACCGGACCGCAGCGACGCACGGATGCACGCCAAGACCGTAGGATCCTACGCAGTGCCGTAGGGGACCGCACCGCCACTTCCCAGCAAATTAGGGACACTGTTGCTCCTGGGGTATCGGCGAGGACCATTCGCAACCGTCTCCATGAAGCTGGGCTACGGTCGCGCACACCATTAGGCCGTCTTCCGCTCACGCCCCAACATCGTGCAGCCCGCCTCCAGTGGTGTCGCGACAGGCGTGAATGGAGGGACGAATGGAGACGTGTCGTCTTCAGCGATGAGAGTCGCTTCTGCCTTGGTGCCAATGATGGTCGTATGCGTGTTTGGCGCCATGCAGGTGAGCGCCACAATCAGGACTGCATACGACCGAGGCACACAGGGCCAACACCCGGCATCATGGTGTGGGGAGCGATCTCCTACACTGGCCGTACACCACTGGTGATCGTCGAGGGGACACTGAATAGTGCACGGTACATCCAAACCGTCATCGAACCCATCGTTCTACCATTCCTAGACCGGCAAGGGAACTTGCTGTTCCAACAGGACAATGCACGTCCGCATGTATCCCGTGCCACCCAACGTGCTCTAGAAGGTGTAAGTCAACTACCCTGGCCAGCAAGATCTCCGGATCTGTCCCCAATTGAGCATGTTTGGGACTGGATGAAGCGTCGTCTCACGCGGTCTGCACGTCCAGCACGAACGCTCGTCCAACTGGGGCGCCAGGTGGAAATGGCATGGCGAGCCGTTCCACAGGACTACATCCAGCATCTCTACGATCGTCTCCATGGGAGAATAGCAGCCTGCATTGCTGCGAAAGGTGGATATATACTGTACTAGTGCCGACATTGTGCATGCTCTGTTGCCTGTGTCTATGTGCCTGTGGTTCTGTCAGTGTGATCATGTGATGTATCTGACCCCAGGAATGTGTCAATAAAGTTTCCCCTTCCTGGGACAATGAATTCACGGTGTTCTTATTTCAATTTCCAGGAGTGTATATTAACAACGTTAAACGATCATAGGCACACCCATCGCTCTTAGTCAAAATTTACTATTCAGTGAATACTGTCAATAGTATGGCGGGCGAAAGGTAACTAAGATGTTCTCCGTTCATTTAGGACAAGTTACTCACAGGTGCTACTTGCAGTTACAGACCCAAGCTTTAAAATTAGCCTGCATCTAAAAAGAAAAATATTTTATAGTGAGAGGACGCTGAAAGTTTTTAAAAGAGGCCGGATTGGCTGTTAAAAATTGTCACTGCTAACATAATTAGCCGTGGCACCATGCATGTTATACTGTTTGGAAAGTGTCAGGTGGCAGTGTCTTACTGGTGTGACGGCAGGACAACACAGTGTTGGGCAAAGTAAACGAACGACAATGAGAGATTAGCTGGCTGGCGGAACGGAAGCTGTCAATGTGAACAAAATGGCTCTGAGCACTATGGGACTTAACTTCTCTGAGGTCATCAGTCCCCTAGAACTTAGAACTACTTAAACCTAACTAACCTAAGGACATCACACACATCCATGCCCGAGGCAGGATTCGAACCTGCGACCGTAGCGAACGCGCGGTTCCAGACTGAAGCGCCTAGAACCGCTCGGCCATGCCGGCCGGCATCAATGTGAACAGTAACGTCATGTAGTCATGACTAGGAGTGCTGGGTCAACAGCTTTACAAGCGATAGTAATACAGAATTTTATTACGTAATAGTACCTGATCGTTTAAAAACTCCATCTGTGCGCTTACCAGCGTTCAAGTCTGCAGTTATTGTACGAATCGCAATTGTACCAGGCGCTACGACACGAGTGTAATGCACACTCATTCGTATGTTCTATCAGAATACGTGTTACGGCTTTACTCCCGCTGAGAGGTAGCTGTTCGTCTTGTATAATACAAAAGTGGCTAACGGGACGACCACGTAAACGCAACACGCAATACAGTATTTATTAAAGAGGCCCAAAATCAAAGGCATGGAAGATGAGGCAACGTCCTTGTTCCAGAAACGCTGGCTTAAAGGATACACGTTGTTGCCCAGTTCTCCGCCAGTAGGAGTACGAACAAAGATTAAAGGCTAGAGGGCAACTTTAGGACGAGGAAAGTGGCGGAGGTAGCTCTCTGACGTTGCTGCAGGCGGTAGTCGTGCGTGGATATGTGCTCTGGCTACGAATTCCAATCAGTTGCTATCGATGCGAGAAGTCTTGACCTATTTTTGTGATTATTACTCCAGATGATTTAGGTATATTCAGGTAAGAAGTATAGCAAAAGAACGCCCGACAATGCGCATCGTTTCCACTCTGCGCTATGTTGTTGTTGTTGTTGTGGTCTTCAGTCCTGAGACTGGTTTGATGCAGCTCTCCATGCTACTCTATCCTGTGCAAGCTTTTTCATCTCCCAGTACCTACTGCAACCTACATCCTTCTGAATCTGCTTAGTGTATTCATCTCGTGGTCTCCCTCTACGATTTTTACCCTCCACGCTGCCCTCCAATACTAAATTGGTGATCCCTTGATGCCTCAGAACATGCCCTACCAACCGATCCCTTCTTCTGGTCAAGTTGTGCCACAAACTTCTCTTCTCCCCAATCCTATTCAATACTTCCTCATTAGTTACATGATCTACCCATCTAATCTTCAGCATTCTTCTGTAGCACCACATTTCGAAAGCTTCTATTCTCTTCTTGTCTAAACTATTTATCGTCCATGTTTCACTTCCATACATGGCTACACTCCATACGAATACTTTCAGAAATGACTTCCTGACACTTAAATCAATACTGGATGTTAACAAATTTCTCTTCTTCAGAAACGCTTTCCTTGCCATTGCCAGTCGACATTTTATATCCTCTCTACTTCGACCATCATCAGTTATTTTGCTCCCCAAATAGCAAAACTCCTTTACTACTTTAAGTGCCTCATTTCCTAATCTAATTCCCTCAGCATCACCCGACTTAATTAGACTACATACAGCAACGCTATACTTACAACGAATCTTTCAGACGCCTCATTCAAGCCCGCATAGAATATCATTTCACTTTCCAAATCCACAGACAGAAGTCTCATTATAAACATGACTACTTACCTGTAGCTCGATAAAGTCAAGGAAACGGATCAGCATTTGTTGTAACTTCAGGACGCAGAGGTTCGAGAAAAGTGAATTCCAGATCAGAATAATTGCGTACGGAGTACAACAAGAGGTCCAAAAAGGAAGACCTTTCTCACTGAAAATTAAGTAAAAATAAATAAATTTCGCGTCTGAAAAATGTCCACCATATCTTTATTTTGGAAGTTGTTTGCCTATCATTTTGTATATATTTTTACTTTTTGTTTTTGTAACTTTGACGTGGACATTTGCTCCTGTGAAACCATGTACTATCTTACTTTAGTTCTGTGCATCATATGTGGAACATATTCGCGGCAACTCGCGCGGTACTTGTAAATAATGTTACAAATAAGGTACATATCTCTGTGGAAACGTGGATACATGCTTCCCACATAAATAACTGCATGTTTTAAATATGATACTGTCCACTCAGAAATTCATATAGAAGCAGCTATCAAACAGAAACGATTTCCTTTTATTTTTAAGACTTCTATTATCTACCAGCATCATTAATTCACAGAGGTGGTGGTCAAATATTGTTATGGTTCATATTTTGCTCTCTCCTACACATCCTGATCAAGACAGATAGTCTAGTTAAACTCTTACTAACAAAATCATTTCTTATTTTTCTCTTGTGGGGTACTCATCTGAAAGGAAAGTTACTAGCCAGTAACGTATGAGGTGAAATGATGTTACTACCAACACAGGAAATATTATTGTAGAAGGACGAGTTTCAGGATATTTGACCCTCATAGCGACAAAGTCCGTTAAGTGTTGAGTGTGAGAACGGCGGTCCTTCGAGAGCTCGAAGTTTGTAAGTTATCATCCAATACATTTGTTGTTCTCACCACGTCCAAAGTGAGAGGTTAAATAAATCAACTGCTTTTACATTAGAGCTGTGAAGTATGTCAGTTTTTGGAACTACTGCTTGGGGTTGCATAAGCGTGCCTTAATAGTGACCCTGTGCACCAGTACAGTTAACGAACAATGTGTTTTTGTTTCAGTAAGTGAAATTCAGTTTTCTGTGTGAACTGCTATTAACTACTTTAACTATCACGGCACACTTTAGCATCTTTCAGCCATATACATTCCTAACGTTAGCTGCATTGGTAAGGGCGTTTGTCTCATTGGATATATGCACTCTAAGACAAAAAAAGAACGACACACCACGAAGAAATTACCCGAACGAAACGGAAATCAGCAGATGTAATGTACATGTACAGACAAAGAAATAATTAAAATTTCAGAAAAATTGGTTTAGTTCTTCAAGAGAAAGATACACAAACTGAGCAAGTCAATAACGTGTTGTTCCACGTCTGGCTCTTATGCAAGCAGTTATTCGGCTTGGTATTGATTGATAGAGTTGTCGAATGGCCTCCTGAGGGTTATCGTGGCGGATTCTGTCCAACTGTTGTGTTGGACCATAAAAATCCCGAGCTGGTTGGAGGGTCCTGCCCAAATGGCCCAGACCCTATCAATTGAGGAGAGATCCGGCGACCTTGATGGTCAAGGAATGATTTTTCAAGCACGAAGACAAGCAATAGGAACTCTCGATGTGTGCGGGTGGGAATTACCTTGCTAAAATGTAAGCTCAGGATTGCTTGCCAAGATGGGCAACAAAATGGCGCATAGAATATCGTCGTCATGTCGCTGTGCTTTAAGGGACACAATTGACAACCAAAGCGGTCCTGCTCTAAAAAGCAATGGCACAGCAGATAATCAGTCCTGGTTGTCGGGTTGTACGGATGGCGAGTGACAATCAGGTTGGTGTCTCACCGCCGTCCAGGGTCTTGAGACTCGTCTGCGGCCTGGAATCTCATTGACTGGAGTAGAATTGTCTTCGGTGATGAGTTCCGATAACCAGCGAAGGCGTGTCTGTTGAGGCCCTAAACAGTGGTTGGATATCAGCGTGACTGTAGTCCGCCGTAAGGCCCGAGAATCAGGACTGATGATCTGGGGTACATTTCATTTCATAACAGGGCTTATTTCTATGTCACGCATGGCGGTTCGTCGACGATATTCGACGACGCGTTTTGTTGCCCTCCATGCCAAGGCATCCTGGGCTTACATTTCAGTGAAATAATGTCCGCCCGCACACATCGAGAGATCCTATTGCTTGTCTTCGTGCCCGCCAAACCCTACTTTGGCCAGCAAGGTCGCCGGATCTCTGGTCAATTGAGAACGTTTTTCCCGGGTTCGATTCCCGGCGGGGTCAGGGATTTTCTCTGCCTCGTGATGGCTGGGTGTTGTGTGCTGTCCTTAGGTTAGTTAGGTTTAAGTAGTTCTAAGTTCTAGGGGACTGATGACCATAGATGTTAAGTCCCATAGTGCTCAGAGCCATTTGAACCATTTTTGAGAACGTTTTGAGCTTTATGGGCAGGACCCTCCAAACGTCTCTGGATTCTGGGGAGGCATATATATTATCAGAGATCAGACCATGGTAGAGAATAACAAATTCCAAATCTTACATTTTTTGAAGGGCTTAATTTTTTTCTAGTAAATGTCTTAATAGATTTTTTTCTGCATTAAATACAATGTATTGAATCTGTATCAGTATTGCCATTCTGCTGTATGGTTTTGTGCATCCTGAAGTCAAACAGTGAATAAAATTCATGCGGTGTCTGAACAGTTGATCTGCATGCATATCCACAAAATTAAGACTTCACTTTGTCTACCAAACTGTCCCTCTAATTACATCCAGTTTAGTCCTAAGCACATTTCTGCTACTTCTCGATATTTTTCTCTCCTTTTGTTGGCTGCTAATCCATATTTTGTACTCAATGAACTATTCCTTCCATTCAACAGGTCTACGCCATCTACTTTGGCATCTATATTCCACAAGATAGTTTATGGTATGTGGCAGAGAGTGATATAACCACCCCCCCCCCCCCCCCACCTGTTTTTCCATTTAAAAATGGAGCAAGGGAAGACTGATTTGATAAACATCGATATGAGCTCTGATTTCCTTGATTTTCTTGTCACGGTCATTTCACGAGATAGATGTGAGAAGAGGAATAAAGTGACCAACAGAGATCACAAATGAAGCACGTACGAGTATTCTGTTGAGGTTTGCATACTTTACAAATCAAGGCGCCACTCTTTAAGTCAGGACTCTGTTGGCTTCCTTCCTCCCCACCGTATCTCTGTGAATATGGCGAGTCTGAAGACGCTGGCACTGCGATCGCTTTCTTCTCGTCTACTTTTCTCTCTTACTGAACCCGGGTGATGTGTAAGACAAGTTGTGACCTAGTACGGAAGTTGAGTGCACAATCTTACTGTAGTAACGTAGCACCGATTGTTGGTGTCAGTTGGCCTCTAACAAAGCTGTGTTTTGTGAGGCTGTAGAGAGTGCAATAGAAAAATTAAATGATGCAGTGTGTACGATTGCAGGTGTGCCCAATTACAGAAAGAGTAATGTCTGGAGAAAGTTCGATGATCCAGACTACGCTTCAGACTGAAAACGTACTAACTTAAAACTTCCGGGCTGATAGGCCGTGGCCGAAGTATAAACTATCTCCTGACGTTTCGTCTCCGACTGCGGGAGACATCCTCGGAGGTAAAGCGGCCTATCAGCCCGGAAGTTTTAAGTGAAGACAATACCGGCCGTGAAAGCTTACATTGTATGAAAAACGTACTAAGTTCGTTCAAAAGAAACCATGTGGTTGTATTCTTGTTTATTCCACCTCGACCAAGATAAAACATATAACCTTCGTCAAAGACAGGGTACAGAGCACTGTCACTGTTATGTCCCTACGACCAAAAAGAGAGTATGTGTGTGTTCTCTCGGTCACGGCAGCCATCGGCCTTGCCGCAATGGTAACATGAATTCCTGTTACATCACCGAAGTTAAGCGCTGTCGAGCTTGGCTAGCACTTGGGTGGGTCACCATCCAGGTCTGCCGAGTGCCGTTGGTGAGTGGGGTGCATTGAGCCCTTGTGAGGCCAGTTCAGGAGCTACTTGACTGAGCAGCAGCATCTCCAGTCACGGAAACTGTCAACAGCCTGGAGAGTGGTGTGCTGACCTCATGTCCCTCCATATCCGCACTTGTGTCACCCAAGGGCTGAGGATGGTATGACGGCTGGACGGTACCATTGGACCTTCAAGTCCTCTTCGGATAGTATTTGTTTCGTCATGGCAGCTTGTGTTTATGGGCTAATGGTAAGTTATTATTAATTTCTGTAAATGTTTTGAAGGTGGTTTTATATTTATTTTAGTAATTAAACACCATTTACAGAATACATTTCATGCTTCTGTCGTGTTTTCTTATACACAGACTGGGTTATGTTGAGAGAGAGAGAGAGAGAGAGAGAGAGAGAGAGAGAGAGAGAGAGAGAGAGAGAGAGAGATATGTGCACAGGTAATACATATACACATACACACTATAAATATACAATCAAAACCATATAATTTTATTTCATATTGTGTTTATACTGGTTGCTGGTGAGGAGGAAAATTAGTTTTAGTATTTTATTAATGATCTCATTCATAAGCAGCCATAACACAGCCATCATAGTCGCTCAAGAAAGTTATAATTAAGCTTTACTTGTTTAATCAGAATCGGACGATGACTCTCCTTGTCCGCACTCTCGATGATTCGAAGCGATCTGCAATCCTGCGCAAATAAAATGTCTTGGTTTACTTGCGTTGCGTAGTCAGTCGGGAAACCTCAGATCAAACGGAAAGTTTGCTTTGGTAGAGTTTAATAGTGCTCTTGGATCTAATAACTGCAGGTTCGTTTCCAATTCATCTGAAGTTCCCTTCTGATTACCAACGAAACAACACCTCCGTGCGTATTTCCAATTAAAGAATACATATATAATGAAATTCCTTCCACACCTTTGATGTAGATGCTCAGTATATATTTTCTTGAGTAGCATAAATATATTTTCAATCTCTTTCTTCCAGTAATCTCGATAGCAAAATTACAATTATTCAATGCGGCTATTCGGCACGGATAAGATCCTAGAAGTCCCCTCAACACATCAGAGAGAATATTACAAAGAGTAATTATGCGCTCATGGAATAGTAATAGTACTGTACGACTTTGCGCATCGATTCTGCGAGTATATAGATGGTCAAGTAGGAAACGTAATTCACTCATAGAATTGTGCAGCGATAATTAGTAGAATATTAAGAGATATTACAACCAGATTGTGGATCGAAGGGCGCAGAGGATGGTTCGAATTGGTCTAAGCACTATGGGACTTAACATCTGAGGTCATCAGTTCCCTAGAACTTAGAACTACTTAAACCTAACTAACCTAAGGACATCTCACACATCCATGACCGAGGCAGGAGTCGAACCTACGACCGTAGCAATCGCGCGGTTCCGGACTGAAGGGCCTAGAACCGCTCGGTCACTCCGGCCGGCCTACAGTTAAACCAACCAGCGGCGGGGACTCGCCAGAAGAGTTCGGATATGACGTCACTGTATCCGCTGGCGAGTTTAAAGAGGGTTAGCGGAGCTCACTTCTGATCTCTAGTGGCCTAATTTTCTTCAAAAGTACGCTCTCGGAATATCAACAGTAATCATCTTGATTATAGAGAACGTCCTTTTTTAACCAATGGATTTTCTTGGGCATCGCCTTAACGCTCTCGTGCTTCCTAGACCATCCTGTGACGAAACGTGCCGTTCTTCGTTGGATCTCCTCTATCATTTCTGTTAAGCCAACCTGATAAAGTTCAGATTAATGAGCAATATTCAAGTTCGGTCTCAAGTTTTTTGTCAGCCACATTTATCGTGGACTAATTGCATTTCCTTAAGATCCCTGAAATGAAAATCTAGTTGGCATTTGCTTTTCCTAAAATTTGTTGCATGTGGTCGTTCAACGTTGGGCTGCCCTGGACGGTCATTACTGAGTTGATTGATTTGGGGGAGGGGACCAAACAGTGATGTCAACGGTCCCTTCGGATTAGGGAAGGTTGAGGAAGGAAGTCCACCTTGCCCTATAGAGGAACCATCCCAGCATTTGCCTGAAGCTATTTAGGGAAATGACTTAGAACCTATTTCAAGATGTCTGGACGCGGGTTTGAATGCGAGTCCAGTATGCTAACCACAGCGTCACCTCATTCAGTCATTACTGGATATTTTACGGATGTCACTGAGTGCAATGATTTTTCATCAGCAGCGCAATCTAAAAGTTTATGTGCAATTTATTATGTCTGTTTACACTAAGGGTCGATTACCAGTCCACGCACCAATCACCGGTTCTCTGCAGGTCTTCCTGCATTTCATTACTGCTGTCTACGGTTGCTGCATCCTTACAAACAACAGCGTCGTCCTCCGAACAACCTCATGGAGTTCCAACGTCATCCCCTAGATCAGCGGTCGACAAACCGCGGTTAGCGAACCACATGCGGCTCTTTGGCCTCTTAATACCGGCTCTGCCACACAATAACGAAGTGCGAGGGCGGATATACAGTGAAAGGGTACAGTACCGCAGGACATTGAAAATAGGTACAACATTCTTCGTTATTCTTGTCACAACAACATATTTTTTCTAATAACAACTCAATTTCAATTAATACTGCGAAGCCGGATAACAGTGTAGGAAAGAATGACTATTTATTTAATTGATTACATGCGCACTCCCAAAAAATAAATCCCTACATCCAATTTGGTGAGAAATGTGAAATGAATGAATGTATGGTCGTCTGCTAACCGCAGATAGTGAATGTTCAATATATGATCATCTTGGAGACGGTCCTTTGGTCACATTTGGTGGAACCAAAGAGATGATATTTACCTGAGCTTTGAGCACCTGAAATGTGGCTGACCAATACGGTAGAATGGTGCTCCCCCACCTTGGCGAAGGTGCGAGATCGGCCATGTTTCAGCACTCTGCCGCTGGGTCTTGTGTTGGTAAGACCTGTCTTAGGTGTGGTCCGTAAAGAAAAAAGAGTGGAGACATGGTATGCATGTGAAATACTTAAGAGTAGTTTGGAATAATAATTTCTCTATTTCAGGAACTTTTGTGGGGAGAATTAAATGTCAGGCAGGTAATATTAAGGGGATCGTAGTAATCTTCGGAAGTGACCAACGGTCAAAATGAAACCACGTGTAGCGATAAGTTGAAATACTTCCGAGTGCTAAAGTTAATTAGATTTAAAACAGCCGACCCGTTGCAAAGGATAAAGTAATCTTTACCTAGGTTTCGATAAGTTTAAACCTATCTTCTTCAGAAGTCGGCCTGAGGAAAATGAACATCGTAATTTATATGAAAGGTGTACACATAAGTCAAGATTAGAGTTTAACATATATTAAGAGAAACTTGTGTTACAGAATATGAGAAGAATTTCTTGTACTTACACTATTATATTAACACTGAGTAATACGACATTGCCATTTTTACAAACGTCTCCGTAGCTCCATTAGTCAATATCAAATATAGCCCTAAGAGTAGGGTTTGTCAGATAAATAAAATTAAGTACATGGAAGCTGGAGAGCGCATAAGCAACTGAGTAAAATCGGCCTGCGTGGTAGCACTGCGACCAGGGCAGGTGGCGCTCAGGTCGCGTACTATGTGCCGATTGGGGTACTGAAGCAACATGTAAAATATAAATGTTAATTGCGTCCTTAGATAGAGTGACAGTAAATAAGAGGAAAGCATTTAACATTCCCATTATGACAATGTGGGAGCCTTAGAAACAATAACGTAGGAACATATTTCAAAAAGGTAGGTGGCGCATACGCCATGAGTTACATGCAGTGGCATATACAGCCAAAATAAAATTATATTACCATATTAGTGAAGCACATAGAGCGTATACAAGTCTAAACTTTAAAATAAACAGTAATGGCATCTTAAGACATAAATTATGAAAGCTGGTCCACAATCTAGTTAATATATATTCACTGGGATCCGAGGTTTTAGGATAAGCGAGAATTACATGAGGGCCAGTGTAGTGGCAGCCATACATCATAAGTAAATCACATTGCATAAAAGGTAGTGAGCTTAGAGATATAAAAATTCATTACAGTTTCCTGAGGAAATAGACAAATGAGGTTATCAACATTAATGTTATGAATTAAATAGTACGGGTTTAAAGCCTTCAAAAAATTGTCTACAGCCAAGGTTCAACTGATCATTGAGTATATTACCGTCTTTGAGCACTAGATGTTTAAAAATAAATAACTCATCCCACAGATCTAGTCTCCGTCCTTTAACTTGTCTGTGTAGGATAACCGTGTCTTCTAACTGTTTAGGCGTATGGCCGGCTATCAAGAGGTGTTCAGCAAAAGTAGAGTTGTGAACATTAGCTCCTTTTTTACCTAATAGATGTTCTTTATATCGTGTTTTAACAGCTCCGCCTGTTTGACCAATATAATATGAGGGGCAGTTATTACAGGTTAGTTTGTATACACCTGAATTAGAAAACCAATCGTTAGCAATTTCTACTGAATGTATAAGATATCTTTTTAAGCTGTTGTCTGTAGAAAAGGAGACGTTACAGTTATATTTTTTATTTAGAAGACGTTTAATCCTATACGAAATGTTACCCAAGAAAGGGATGGAAATAAATTTTTTAGTTTCTGTGGTATCTGTGGGGAGGTTATTACTCAAAGTCGAACAATTTCGGGAAATTTTCTTATTAAGCAATTGATCGATCATATTCTGGTTATATCCATTATTAACAGCAATCGTTCTGATGACATTCAATTCCTTTTGTTGATCCGCAGGTGATAAAGGCGTGGTTACCATTCGGTGAATGGCGGAATGAAAAAACGCCAGTTTGTGCGCTTTAGGATGAGTTGAGTCAGCAGGAATGACATTATCTGAATATGTTTCCTTGCGGAAGATATTGAAATGAAAGGTATTATCTTGTATAGAAATTGTTAAATCTAGAAAATTAAGCTCACGTTTATCATTTTGAAGTTCTTTTGTGAAGGAAATTTTTTCATGTAAACCATTGAAAGTGTTGAAAAGCTGCTCTAACTCATGGTCAGTGCCATCAATAGCAATGAAAATGTCGTCCACATAACGTGCATAATAGCGGATTTTTTGGTGTAATTCTGAACTAGAATTGAAAAATGCTGTTTCCAGGGCGTTAATGAAAACCTCTGCTAGAATACCGGCGAGGGGGCTGCCCATTGCTAGACCATCTGGCTGTATATACATTTTCCCATTAAATGTGAAATAATTGTATTTTAATATGACCTTAAGCAAACCAATAAGTTCAGCAATCTGAGTTTCACTTAGTTTTTTATGGTTAAAAAGATTTTCTTTTACAAGGTCTATGGTTTCATCAACCGGGACATTTGTATAGAGGCTGACGATGTCGAAGGACACCAGTCTAGTGTCAGGTGTACATTTTACAGATTGAATATTGTAAATTAATTTCTTACTATTTTTTATAGAAAAGTTATTTTCAAATATGAAAGCATCTTTAATTTTAAAATGGAGGCGCCTAGCAAGAGAGTGATGTGGACTGCCTATACCATTCACTACAGGGCGGATCGGATGATTTTGTTTGTGCAGTTTAAACTGGCTTCTGAGCACGGGTGGTTTCGGGTTCATATTTATAAGCCCTTTCTTTTGAAACTTATTAAACAGGCTGACGGAATTAGTTAGAGTACGTCGGATTTCATTTTGCAGTTCAGCAGTAGGATCTACGGTAACCTCAGTGATGTCGTTTTCCTCAAAAAACTTTACAGTTTTCTCTATATATTCATTATTATAAGCCACGACAACGGTGTTACCTTTGTCACTCTTAGTGACACAGGCGTCGTGTTCTCTAAGTTTATGATTAATGCTTTTTACTATACTATATTCGCCCGACTGACTATTAGGAGATAATTTAATTTCTTTTTCTATTATGTTATTACATTCGTAGCCACATTTAACTTGCTCCGTTTTCTCTAATTTCAGAGATTCTAAACCGGTTTTCAGATCTACAATGAGATTACAAATAACTGGATATTTATGGAGTTTAGAAGGCAAGTTATATTTAAGGCCTTTACACAATAAGTCATTCTCAGCCTGCGTAAAAGTGATAAACGTGAGCTTAATTTTCTAGATTTAACAATTTCTACACAAGATAATGCCTTTCATTTCAATATCTTCCGCAAGGAAACATATTCAGATAATGTCATTCCTGCTGACTCAACTCATCCTAAGGCGCACAAACTGGCGTTTTTTCATTCCGCCATTCACCGAATGGTAACCACGCCTTTATCACCTGCGGATCAACAAAAGGAATTTAATGTCATCAAAACGATTGCTGTTAATAATGGATATAACCAGAATATGATCGATCAATTGCTTAATAAGAAAATTTCCCGAAATTGTTCGACTTTGAGTAATAACCTCCCCACAGATACCACAGAAACTAAAAAATTTATTTCCATCCCCTTCTTGGGTAACATTTCGTATAGGATTAAACGTCTTCTAAATAAAAAATATAACTGTAACGTCTCCTTTTCTACAGACAACAGCTTAAAAAGGTATCTTATACATTCAGTAGAAATTGCTAACGATTGGTTTTCTAATTCAGGTGTATACAAACTAACCTGTAATAACTGCCCCTCATATTATATTGGTCAAACAGGCGGAGCTGTTAAAACACGATATAAAGAACATCTATTAGGTAAAAAAGGAGCTAATGTTCACAACTCTACTTTTGCTGAACACCTCTTGATAGCCGGCCATACGCCTAAACAGTTAGAAGACACGGAGACTAGATCTGTGGGAAGAGTTATTTATTTTTAAACATCTAGTGCTCAAAGACGGTAATATACTCAATGATCAGTTGAACCTTGCCTGTAGACAATTTTTTGAAGGCTTTAAACCCGTACTATTTAATTCATAACATTAATGTTGATAACCTCAGTTGTCTATTTCCTCAGGAAACTGTAATGCATTTTTATATCTCTAAGCTCACTACCTTTTATGCAATGTGATTTACTTATGATGTATGGCTGCCACTACACTGGCCCTCATGTAATTCTCGCTTATCCTAAAACCGCGGATCCCAGTGAATATATATTAACTAGATTGTGGACCAGCTTTCATAATTTATGTCTTAAGATGCCATTACTGTTTATTTTAAAGTTTAGACTTATATACGCTCTATGTGCTTCACTAATATGGTAATATAATTTTATTTTGGCTGTATATGCCACTGCATGTAACTCATGGCGTATGCGCCACCTACCTCTTTGAAGTATGTTCCTACGTTATTGTTTCTAAGGCTCCCACATTGTCATAATGGGAATGTTAAATGCTTTCCTCTTATTTACTGTCACTCTATCTAAGGACGCAATTAACATTTATATTTTACATGTTGCTTCAGTACCCCAATCGGCACATAGTACGCGACCTGAGCGCCACCTGCCCTGGTCGCAGTGCTACCACGCAGGCCGATTTTACTCAGTTGCTTATGCGCTCTCCAGCTTCCATGTACTTAATTTTATTTATCTGACAAACCCTACTCTTAGGGCTATATTTGATATTGACTAATGGAGCTACGGAGACGTTTGTTAAAATGGCAATGACGTATTACTCAGTGTTAATATAATAGTGTAAGTACAAGAAATTCTTCTCATATTCTGTAACACAAGTTTCTCTTAATATATGTTAAACTCTAATCTTGACTTATGTTCCTCACCCGTCGCATCCACCAGCATCTCCGCCAGCACCACCTCCTTCCCGTCACCCAGTGTGGCTTTCGGCCGTCCTTCTCTTCCGACGACCTTCTCCTTCACCTCACTCATCTCCTTTCCGAACAGCTTAATTCCCGTCGCTCCGCAATCTTCCTCTCCCTGGACCTCGAACGTGCATATGACCGCGTATGGCATTCCGGTCTCCTCTTCAAGCTCCAAACCTTCGCCCTTCCCATTAACTACGTCCGTCTGATCGGCTCCTTTCTCTCCCGCCGTCCTTCCTATGTCACCATCCATAAAACCGATTCCTACACCTTTTTCCCCTCCGCCGGTGTGCCCCAAGGCTCCGTCATCTCCCCCCTTCTGTACCTGTTGTACACGGCGGACATGCCGCCGCCGTCACCCCCCGTCCACCTTCTCCAGTTTGCCGATGACACCGCCTTCCTTGCCCTTGCCCCCACCCTACAGCGCTCCCAACGCCTTCTCCAATCCCATCTTGACCGGTTCACCGCTTGGTGCAACCAGTGGTTGCTCAAGGTCAATCCTTCCAAAACCCAGGCGATCATTGTAGGCAAAACCACCCCTTCCTTCCGCCTCCTTGATTTCTATCTCACCGTCTATGGCCGTCCCATCGCCCTCACTCCCACCCTTAAGTACCTTGGCGTCACCCTCGATCGTCGCCTCTCCTGGACTCCCCATCTCCAGACAATCCAAGCCAAGGCACGTTCCCGCCTCCGTCTCCTCAAGCTCCTTTCCGGCCGTACGTGGGGTCTGGACCCCTCCACCATCCTCCACACCTATAAATCCCTCATCCGCCCTATCCTTTGTTATGCCCATCCAGCATGGATCTCCGCTCCCCCTACCTTTTATAAATCCCTCCAAATCCTTGAACGCCATGCTCTCCGCCTCGCCTATCGCATCCGTCTCCCCTCCCCCACGCGGATCCTCTACGATCTCATCCCCTTCCCCCACCTCCTCCTTTTCCTTGAAAGGATACGGATCCTGTACACCTCCCGCAAACTCGATCCTCCTCACCCGCTCGTCTCCCCGATCCTCTCCCACCCCCGCCCGCTGCCGCGCCTGTATTCGTACGTCCCACCCGGTCTCTACCTCTCCACCCTCCTTACCCTCTCCCAAGGTGGCTTCCGCCAGCTCCCCCTCCCTGATGATGCCCTCCTCCCTTCCATCTACCCCTCCTACCAACTTTGATCCTCCCGCCCTCCTCCTGTACTTATTCCTCCGTGCACCCTCCCTCCCTCCTCTCCCTTTTCCCTCCCTCCTCCTTTTCTCCCCCCCTCCTCCCCCGGGCCTCCCCCCCCTGTTCCTCTCCTCCTGCCCCCGACTCCTCAGCCATTGGCATCCTTTTTCTCCCCTCTCCCCCACCTCCCCCTTCTACCCCTCTTGGCAGGTCCCCGGACTCACACACGTTACGTGGACATTCGCGCGCCGGAGGTCGCCGCCATCAGTGTTTTGTGTGTTTAGTGTTTAGTGTTCACCGTCCCCTCCATCGTTCACCAGTGCCATCATCATCTTCAGTGGTTGTGCGTCGTCTCATCAGCTAGCAGTGTGGATTATCGACGAGTGTGCACGGCTCCGTGATTGTCTCTATGTGTCTCCTGTATTATTGCCCACCGCTCTGTGACTTATGTGTCTTCTCACTGTTTTTGCTGCTTGTGTCTTCTATGGCTGAAGAGCAGCGTAGTGTGCTGCTGACAGCCTGCCTGTTGTACAGGTTTTAAATTAACAATAAAGTAAAAAAAAAAAAACTTGACTTATGTGTACACCTTTCATATAAATCACGATGTTCATTTTCCTCAGGCCGACTTCTGAAGAAGATAGGTTTAAACTTATCGAAACCTAGGTAAAGATTACATTATCCTTTTCAACGGGTCGGCTGTTTTAAATCTAATTACGTGGAACCGTTGCTGTTACGCAGCTATGTTTAAAATGGTAAAGGTAAGCTGAATTACTGGCGTGTGTACTATAAGTTGGAAATATTTAAGAAATGGCGTGTGCAGGACTTGAAATTGGAGACGAGTACTTCCACGTGGTGAGTACTGTGTGAGTCTCAGTCTGTGTATGAGACAAAGGATAAGAAGTACTCGTCCATGGTATCAGTTGAGGACTCGCGTGTGTGATGAATATGTTCTTAATATTACTTTGCGTCTTATGTTTCCGTGTGACGCTTGATTCAAACTATAATACTCAGAGTAAAGCAAGGTGAGTCAGCTGTCTATCCAGCAACGCCACTTGGCTTGCATTGCACAGGAAGACGTGCATATATCCTCCAGAGTTCATAGTATGAAAGAAAAGTTACGAAGTGGGGCAGTGTCGTTTGAAACTGAGATGAATACTAATTGAAGTGGGAAAGCTGAAAGTGATGTAATTATAACGTTGTGACTATTCCTTTTGTTGTATTCCATGTTGCCAGTGTGGTGTATTTCATGTAATTTAAGAATGTGTGGTTTGCATGGGAGAGTAGCAAGATAGGTTCAGAGGCGGTGGGTTATGCATGTTCCTTTTTGTACCGCTCGGTCTGGAGGAAATTTTCGTGATGATGGGGTGTGAGAGTCGAAGTGTGAGAGGTAGCAAAAGATCCACCATCCTATCCAGAAAGTGCACTGTAGTGTTCGATAATTACGAGACCATAAGATAGAGAATCACTAATGTAAAGCCATGCCCACTGGGCGGAGTTTATCATGTGTTATTGTTGTAGAAAATGTAATGGTGTGTTTAGATTATAGATTTTATCGGAATAAAAAAGATCCATTCATATTCAGTGCGATGGCCACGTGTTGATCAAAGTCGTTGGGTAAGAAAGAAAATGTGGTATTGCCAGTGCATAGTGAACAGTCAGAGTTGAGTAAATTACTAATAGTCAGGTGTACGTTATCAGTTTCCGTTGCGTAATATTCAAACAGGAGAATAATTTGTAACTTAATTGTGAGTACTAGAGCTCATGTTTCTCGATAAATAAAAATGAATCCACTCGCTTGGCAGACCACTCATCTTGCAGGCCTGACTGCTTGATGCCACAGTATGAGCAAGGCATGTGGGTTCCTCTCAACAGTATGATCAAAATGCCTTCGTCCATGCCCGAAAGACTACTATTGTAGTTAAAATCAGCACCCCACGCGGTTGGGAATTTCATCTGCCTCTGTCCGAAACGATTTGCTTTCCTTCAAACGTTCCCCCACCAGTGGCACTTTCCCCTCCATTCGCTGCCGTTCTGCACATTTAAGGGCCACGAACTTTCAGTCGGCCTGTACACGCGGAGGAGACGCTCGGGATTAAAGTACGAGCAGAGTGAGCCAGTGGTGAGCTGTTAGTGCTACTCGGAGCATGAAGTTCCCTACATTTTTCCAAATAGCTGAAAATCCTACAGGTATTTTTGTCATCAGATTGTAATTATTGTGTGTTGATGACTATTATGAAATGACACGTTTTAAGTGCCTTGTTAGACGTGGCTGCAAAGCAAAGGAAGAACAACAGAAGACGTAAACCGCGAATTTAAAGTTGAATGAACCGGGACTTCCGCTATTATTCAGAACTTAAATGCCCTCCCAACCAGTCTTATTTATCAGCCAAAATTGGCTCATAACAAAAAATCAAATTTGTAGTGTCACTTTTCAATCAAATACATAATATGTAGTGCTATATGTACTGTCGGTAATACAAGGAAAAAAGCAGGAAAGGAACTTCAGAAGAATCAAGAAAAATCAAGTTCTGTATTTAATTGCTTGATATAATCTTCCAACAATGTCAATAACTCAAGTTTTGAGGTTAGTAAAGAGACTACGAAGAGAGGAAAATATACAGATGTCGAATACATGAAATTTGTTTTACTGATGCATCTGAAGAGCTATTTCGGGATTTTAAAAACAAAGCAGATATTCTAAAAAAAAGTTAAGGAATTTCCATTGTCTGCTAAAGCGGTGAAAGATAGAACGGACAAGATGTCTTCGACTGTAACCAAAGAGCAAGTTGAAGATTTTAAATTAGTTTCAGCTTCATCAATGGGAGCTGACAAGTTTTGTGACCTAAATGATACAGCGCAAGTTTCACTTTTTGGTCGATTTCATATGCAGGTGTTAAAAGAGAATTTTTAGGATTGTAGTCACTCAAAGGTCAAACATTTGGAGAGGAAATAGGAAATACTGAAACTCAGTGCATTGAAAAGCATCATAATCCACCGTATGATACTGCCTCATTGTCAGTTTTAACAGACAGGGAGTAAAGTATGATCGGCGCGACATATGGGTTTGTTACAATTTTTGAAAGAAACAAATTAATCGTGAGATACTTACTTACCGTAAAAGCATTAATCAAGAAGAGCTTTTTAGACAGATATTTCCAGAAGAATTTTGCGAAGTTATAGAACTGTGGATTAAGATTACCAATTCCGCTATAAACAAAGCTCTTAATCAAAGGCTGGTCCCAGCGGAGGTTCGAGTCGTCCTTCGGGCATGGGTATGTGTGTTTGTCCTTAGGGTGATTTAGGTTGAGTAGTGTATAAGCTTAGGGACTGATGACCTTAGCAGTTAAGCCCCATAAGATTTCACACACATTTGAACTTTTTTTTTCTTAATCAAAAATGGCTCAAATGGCTATGAGCACCATGGGACTTAACAACTGAGGTCACCAGTCCCCTAGAACTTAGAACTACTTAAACCTAACTAACCTAAGGACGTCACACACATAAATGACCGAGGCAACTTAAACCTAACTAACCTAAGGACGTCACACACATCAATGACCGAGGCAGGATTCGAACCTGCGACCTTAGCAGTCACGCTGTTCCGGACTGAAGAGCCTAGAACCGCTCGGCCACCGCGGCCGGCGCTCCTAATCATCGACACTTTTTTTTAAAAGTATTTGAAATGGCGATTGAGACGCAGGTGTTCTGCTACGTAACAGGGTAAGTTGGTTATGAGTAGAAAACGTTTTGAAACATTTCGCTTTCTCATTAATATAAATTAAAGTATTTCTCCTTCAAAAGTATCTTCAATATCCAGGACTAAGGAAAGATCAGTGAATGAAAAAATTTTACTTCAGGCTAAACTTTACGTTTTATCTCTATCATCTTAATCGTAAGCTACAGGAGTAAAGAATTCTTTTTTTATTTGAAAACGAATTTGCTCTTTCTGCTAAACTTTTTGAATGAATAACATTGATTCACTTTCCAAGCCTGCCGAAACATCACCATGAACATAATTTTGATATTGACATTTTATATTTCAAAAGAGCACTTTCGAATGTAAGTGAAGCTTTTCTCAACAGGTTTGAGAAATTCAGAAACAGGAAAGTAACGTTAGAATTTTAAAAAACTGCGCTAGACGAACTTAAAAAAATCGGAGCATTGTCGAGCTCGAAATAGAAATATTGGAGAAAAACAAATGTGAACTTCATTCAAAGCGCAAGTGATCGGCTTTGAAATACTTTGAGAAGGAAAATATGTTGATTTTCAGCACCTGAAATAGTATTGCTGACACATACAATCGGCAGAAAAACAGTTTTTATCGTTAATTAAGTATCATACAAAGTTTTGTTCAATGTACCTGGCTAAGTCTTAAAACTTTAAGTTACGTTTATTACGTTAATTCTAGGGTACGTTGTGGAGTAAAAGAAGGTGTGCTATTGAGTATTGTGAAAGGTGTGTTGAGATGGTTTGGACATACTGTATGGAGATTGCGAGCTAAAGGAGACAACGGCAGAGGTTGTTGTTGTTGTGGTCTTCAGTCCTGAGACTGGTTTGATGCAGCTCTCCATGCTACTCTATCCTGTGCAAGCTTTTTCATCTCCCAGTACCTACTGCAACCTACATCCTTCTGAATCTGCTTAGTGTATTCATCTCTTGGTCTCCCTCTACGATTTTTACCCTCCACGCTGCCCTCCAATACTAAATTGGTGATCCCTTGATGCCTCAGAACATGTCCTACCAACCGATCTCTTCTTCTGGTCAAGTTGTGCCACAAACTTCTCTTCTCCCCAATCCTATTCAATACTTCCTCATTAGTTATGTGATCTACCCATCTAATCTTCAGCATTCTTCTGTAGCACCACATTTCGAAAGCTTCTATTCTCTTCTTGTCCAAACTATTTATCGTCCATGTTTCACTTCCATACATGGCTACACTCCATACGAATACTTTCAGAAATGACTTCCTGACACTTAAATCAATACTGGATGTTAGCAAATTTCTCTTCTTCAGAAACGCTTTCCTTGCCATTGCCAGCCTACATTTTATATCCTCTCTACTTCGACCATCATCAGTTATTTTGCTCCCCAAATAGCAAAACTCCTTTACTACTTTAAGTGCCTCATTTCCTAATCTAATTCCCTCAGCATCACCCGACTTAATTAGACTACATTCCATTATCCTTGTTTTTCTTTTGTTGATGTTCATCTTATATCCTCCTTTCAAGACACTGTCCATTCCATTCAACTGCTCTTCCAAGTCCTTTGCTGTCTCCGACAGAATTACAATGTCATCGGCGAACCTCAAAGTTTTTATTTCTTCTCCATGAATTTTAATGCCTACTCCTAATTTTTCTTTTGTTTCCTTTACTGCTTGCTCAATATACAGATTGAACAACATCGGGGAGAGGCTACAACCCTGTCTTACTCCCTTCCCAACCACTGCTTCCCTTTCATGTCCCTCGACTCTTATAACTGCCATCTGGTTTCTGTACAAATTGTAAATAGCCTTTCGCTCCCTGTATTTTACCCCTGCCACCTTCAGAATTTGAAAGAGAGTATTCCAGTCAACATTGTCAAAAGCTTTCTCTAAGTCTACAAATGCTAGAAACGTAGGTTTGCCTTTCCTTAATCTTTTTTCTAAGATAAGTCGTAAGGTCAGTATTGCCTCACGTGTTCCAGTGTTTCTACGGAATCCAAACTGATCTTCCCCAAGGTTGGCTTCTACTAGTTTTTCCATTCGTCTGTAAAGAATTCGTGTTAGTATTTTGCAGCTGTGACTTATTAAGCTGATAGTTCGGTAATTTTCACATCTGTCAACACCTGCTTTCTTTGGGATTGGAATTATTATATTCTTCTTGAAGTCTGAGGGTATTTCGCCTGTTTCATACATCTTGCTCACCAGATGGTAGAGTTTTGTCAGGACTGGCTCTCCCACGACCGTCAGTAGTTCCAATGGAATATTGTCTACTCCGGGTGCCTTGTTTCGACTCAGGTCTTTCAGTGCTCTGTCAAACTCTTCACGCAGTATCATATCTCCCATTTCATCTTCATCTACATCCTCTTCCATTTCCATAATATTGTCCTCAAGTACATCGCCCCTGTATAGACCCTCTATATACTCCTTCCACCTTTCTGCTTTCCCTTCTTTGCTTAGAACTGGGTTTCCTTCTGAGCTCTTGATATTCATACAAGTCGTTCTCTTATCTCCAAAGGTCTCTTTAATTTTCCTGTAGGCGGTATCTATCTTACCCCTAGTGAGATAGGCCTCTACATCCTTACATTTGTCCTCTAGCCATCCCTGCTTAGCCATTTTGCACTTCCTGTCGATCTCATTTTTGAGACGTTTGTATTCCTTTTTGCCTGTTTCACTTACTGCATTTTTATATTTTCTCCTTTCATCAATTAAATTCAATATTTCTTCTGTTACCCAAGGATTTCTACTAGCCCTCGTCTTTTTACCTACTTGATCCTCTGCTGCCTTCACTACTTCATCCCTCAAAGCTACCCATTCTTCTTCTACTGTATTTATACCTGCCTACGTATATAGTTTCAGTTAAAAAAACTGACTCTTAAGAGAAATTTCTATCTTTGTACTGTTGAGATTTCTCCCTTTTGAGTGATAAGTTTCCGTCTACTGCACTAGATCATTTATAGATGTGTACGTACTGCGGACGGTAGTGTGCGTGTAACACACTGTTGGCGGTCTCCCCAAACATTCGTGTCGCGTTCTGTCTGCTAGTACCTCTCGTTACTTTACCACTTACCAAGCGCCAGTACCCGAAACAGCCCGATGACTCTACCGCTGCTGTAGCAGCTCCGTTAGAACGTCTCTGCCAGGAGCACAACTGGTGAAGATGTTAAACTGTGTGAAATTGCACGTCAGTCGTCTAAACGCCACAGCTGGAAATGTTGGGCTAAACGCCAGCTCTACGAGTGGGTAAACACGGTCTGGAGTGGTGCGACAAACACCAAGGACAAGCTGTGAGGTGAGCAGTGGGGCCGACTCCGAACTAAAGACATGACCAGCACTGGGAATCCTGGTGAGTGGTGGACCAAACCAAAACACGGTAATCAGCAGGAGTAGCGTTTAATCTGCCGACGACGATAAGGTCTTCAACGACTGTAGGCTGAATTTTTAGGAAATATTTGGCAAGAAGAGCTTTCCCATTTGCACTACCAAGTATCCGGATAATGTGATGCTGAAGACAACCTCAGGCTGTATAATGTAGTGTTGTTGTAAATCAGACCACTCTGTAACCTTCAAACCCTAATAATCTCCTAAACGCCTCAGTTGTTACGGGTGTATCCCACAGGGAAGATTTACCACTGCAGTCGGAAGCTGTGCGACAGGAATAAAAGCATCCAAGAATGCAGATAAATGTCATTTGGTCTCATTCAGATCAACAGAAACACAGAATTAGATGCTCTACTTTTTGCAGATGATTTAGCTCTTGTAGCGTCTTCAGAGGATGGCCTGCGATGTTGTGTACACAGTTTGCAGGTAACATCTGAGAAATACACTATGGGCACCAGTAATAATAAAAGAATAATTAAAAAACCTACAGCCTTCTGCGGAAAATACCCAGTACGAAGTAAGATCTGTTTGAAAAACAAAGGTTAAGAAATAGTCAACATATTCACACATTTGGACTGTAAAGTAGTCTTTCTGAAAGAAATAGACATAGCTGGAAAAGCCTCAAGTACATATAAACAATTGAGTCATAAATAATGTAAAGAAACTTCCCCTAGTCAAGAAGCACAGCACAAAACACCTTTGTAAGTACTTTGCAAGACCTGTGCTTCGTTGGACAATAAAGACAAAATATGCAAAATACTAACAGCCTGTAAAATGAAATTCTTGAGATGAACAGCAGGTTACATAGAATGGGATACAAAAGGAATGAAGACGTGTTGAAGGAATTTAAAAACGAACCAATCACATTTTATATTCAGAACAACTGGAAAAACACCTACGTCTGTGTCTATATACATACTCCGCCACAGTACGTGCGTAGCGGACAATACTCTGTACCACTGCTAGTTATTTCCTTTCCTGTTGCACTCGCAAATAGAGCGACGGAAAAAGAACTGTCTGTATGCCCTAATTTGTTTTATATTCGTGGTCCTTATGTTAAATGTACGTTGGTAGCAGTAGAATCGTTCTCGAACAGAACATCGCCTTCGCTCCAGGGATTCCCATATGAGTTCCCAAAGCATTTCCGTAATACTTGCGTCATGTCCATACCTACCGGTAACAAATCTAGCAGTCTGCCTCTGATTTGCTTCGATATCTTCCTTTAATCCGACAGCGTGGGGAGAACAAACACTTCAGCAGTACTCTCGAACAGGTCGTACTAGTGTTCTATATGCGCTCTCTTTTACAGATGAACCACACTTTCATGAAGTTCTCCCGATAAATCGAAGTCGACTATTCACATTCGCTACTGCAATTCTTACACGCTCTTTCCATTTCACATCGCTCTGTAACGTTACGCTGGATATTTAATCGACGTGCCTGTGTCAAGCAGAACACAACTAATGCTGTACTCGAAATTACGGGTTTGATTTTCTTCCTCATCTGCATTAACTTACATTTTTCTACATTTAGAGCTAGCTGCCAATCATCACAGCGACTAATAATGTTCTGTAAGTCTTATCATCCTACAATCACTCAACGACACCAACTTCCCGTACACCACCGCATCATCAGCAAATAACCACAGATGGCTGCTGACCCTGTCCGTCAGGTCATTCGTGTATAAGGAGAGTAAGAGTTGTCCTGTCACACTTCCATGGGGCACTCCTGACAATACCCTTGCATCTGATGAACACCCGCCATCAAGGACAAAGTACTGGGTTCTGTCACTTACGAAGTCTTCGAGCCATTCACGCATGTGGGAAACAATACCGTATGCTCGTATCTTTAATTTAACAGTCTGCAGCGGAGCACCGTGTGAAGTGCTTTCCGAAGGCACAGAAATTTGGGATCTGCCTGTTCCCCTTCATTCGTACTTTGTAGTATATCATGTGAAAAAGAGGACAAGCTGAGTTTCGCACGAGCGATGCTTTCTAAAACCACACTGACTAGTGGACAGAAGCTTTTCGTCTCCGTGAATTTTATTGAATTCTAACTCAGAATAATTTCAAGAATTCTGTAGTAAGCCGATATTAAGAATATTGGTCTGTAACTTTGGGGGCCCATTCTTTTCCCCTACTTATATACAGGAGTCACCTGCATATTTTCCAGTCGCTTGGGAGCAAATGCCGAAGAGCACCCTTCGTAAAACCCAAGTCGGATTCTGTCCGGACCTGGCAACTTATTTGTTTTCAACTCTTCCAGTTGTTTCTCTACGCCAGGGAAGCGTATTACTACGTCGTTCACACGGCAATCTGTAAGATGGTCAAACGACGGTATGTTTGTACGAATCTCATGCGTGAGCTACTTCTTAAACGCGTAATTTAAAACTTGGGCTATTCCTTTGCTGTCTTCTAGTGCCAGACCAAGTGGTCAACGAGTGACTGGATAGAAGCTTACAACGAGTGAGCTCAAAGAGGATCTCAAAATGCATGCTTTACTGCGATCTCAACGGTGTAAGATCGCTAGGTCGACCAATGAATAGATGGCAGGAAAACTTCAACTGGACCTTAACAGGACAAGAGGCCTAATATGAGGGAGGGAGGGAGGGAGGAAGGAAGGAAGGAAGGAAGGAAGGAAGGAAGGAAGAAGAAGATCATCATCATCATCATCATCATCATCATCATGATTATTTCACACAAATGCAGAAACTAGTTGACTTAAGGTTGAAGCAATGCATCAATTAAGCTACGGACTGGAACCTTACGAAGCAAGGTGATAGACATTAACTATAAACAAAAGGTAAACGTAGCGCAAGCCCGTGGCCTAGCTATCGGCCGGACTGCAGGTAGAACACAGTCTTTCCCGCCGTGACAGGAGTAGGGAGACGGTGGCGTGCCGGTCGTACCAGCCTCCTTTTACACTCAGGAAACATCCTCAACACTGAAACTTCCTGGCAGATCAAAACTGTGTGCCAGACCGAGACTCGAACTCGAGACCTTTGCCTTTCGCGGGCAAGTGCTCTTCCATCTGAGCTACCCAAGCACGACTCACGCCCCGTTCTCACAGCTTTACTTCTGCCAGTACATCGTCCCCTACTTTCCAGACTTGCTGAAGTAAAGCTGTGAGGGCGGGGCGTGAGTCGTGCTTGGGTAACTCAGATGGTAGAGCACTTGCCCGCGAAAGTAAAAGTTTCCGAATTCGAGTCTCGGTCCGGCACACGGTTTTGATCTGCCACGAAGTTTCATATCAGCGCACACTCCGCTGCAGAGTGGAAATCTCATTCTAGATCCTCAGCACACATTTTGACAACACGTTGAAAGACCTAGGGCCGTCCTGGAGCGAACTGACGAGCGAAAGCCCCGGCCTCTATCCAGGATCGAACCCGGTTCCTTCGGGGCCGGAGTCTAGTACTTCACCCGCTAGGCCACCCATGGCCACAACTAAACACAAATGTAAATAATTTCCTGTCAGTCACAATAGAAATATTTGCGTCTGGTAGCTTGCATAGAGCAGTGGAGCTGAGGAAATCACTGGCTGAGGTGGTTAAACCACGATATAACAAGACGCAGGAGATGGAGGCAGCTCAGTTAATAAGTAGTATTACGTTAGATCAGAACCAACTTTAGTGCTGAAAGTGGCTCTGATGTGGGGCCTGAGCGAAGCACGGTCAACTGGGGGACGGGGAGGGGGGATGGTGCCCCAGGGATTAGTGCTGGGGCCACTCCCGTTCCTTATTTACACAAATGATATGCTCTCTAATATTGACTCTGTTTCAAATAGTGCAGTTCATGACAAGTTCATGGCTTGTAGAAAATAAAGTAACGCTAAATCACAGTAAGACTCAGTTTATACAGATTCTACCACAGAATTCAACAAAACCCTACATTTTAATTTCACAGAATGGTCATATGATTGATTAAACAATTTCTGTGTGTTCAGATGGATAGTAAGCGGCAGTAAGTGTGTGATAGTCATAATTTGACCCTGTACTGTAGGGTAGTTAGAGTAAGATGATCCTTCTGCTGGGAATACAAGTGGTCCCTATTCCAAGGGCTATCCAAAACACTTGACCCTACCTTTCTATGACCCATAGAACTCTGAAGTATGAGCTGCAAAAGTCCCGTTTTTATGCTCGGAGTTAATAGACTAGAACAGTTACAGGCACCTCTTTTTTATCCAATGATACACTTCTCATCTTGTTATCTTATTTTTTAACTGCTGCGAGTACACAAGAAGATTCGTCACCGTTATCATCACTGGCCATTTGACATGCACTGCTGGATAAATGCCTCCGCTAGATGTTTCCATGCATTAAAGACTTCAATTGTAGGTACCTACTTTGCTGTTGCAGGTTTCCTAATACCTTTCAGATAGAGGTCTCGCCTTTTCTTATGTCTTAAAATGCTGCAAACAGCTTTATCGGTCCATCTTCCACCTGTGGACGTGGCTACATATCCTATCCATTGCAGTCTTTTCCTCCATTTGTTCCCCTGATCCACTAGTTTGTCTTTATGTCTTTCCTAGTCTTTTAAGATATATCTCTCCATTGCTGACTAAGCAACACTCAAGTCGTTTAACTGCTTTCGTTTTAAAACTCTTTGTCTCGCCACCATAAACCAGAACTGCTAATACACACAAAGATCTTTCGAAAGAATAAGATGAGGTTCATTTACGGAAAAAGCTGGATTTTTGGACGCTGGATGTCAAATACGTACAGAAGTACTACTGTATACAATTTTTCCACACACATTATAAACTTTCAGTTCATATTCGATACAGATCATGTTAATGTCTGTGTGTCGTTCCACATGTGAGCTGATGGTCTAATTTATATGTCGCATCTGCTGCGGCATGTTAGATAGAGAGGATCTGTAGATTGTTTGATAACGACCATACAGTCAAAATTGACCAATAACAAATCACATGAAAACTGTGCAGCCCGCAATACACAATTTTTTTTCTGTTTTCTTTTTGAAAAATATAGTGTGTGTGTGTGTGTGTGTGCGTGTTGGAGCTTATGGGCGCTCAACGTCGAGGTCATCAGCGCCCTTGAAAAATATATCAAGTCTGTGAAGCCGTTACAAACAATGTTAGTAAGAGTAGTGTCTGAATAATCCATCTCGGGGCTAGTTACGTACAGTGCAGATCCTGATGTTAGTGGTTACCTTGTATTAGCTCTGCCCCCTGATGTGAGTCACGTCAACATAGTTTCCGTTCGTACTAATCGCTGTGGAACTGTTTTTCTAAAGACCGAGTCTTGCGTCCTGTAGATAGAGTTATGTCATTTGGGGAATCGTATTCCGCGATGTTTATTGCCATTCCATTACACTACCAGTCTGAAACTGCCTTTTAGTAAAAATAAGCTCAGAGCGAAGCGGAAACGATCTGCAGCATTAAAATCCCACTGTAGCTGGCTGTCCGAAAAAAAAAAGATGCACGCTTTCAAACGTGTCTGTTTCATATTTCTCGGTGTCTGACTAACTTGCAAACAATTTGGGTCTGGGACTCACTCTGTCATAAAAATCAAACAAAACAAACACAGTGAATAGCTAGAACGAAGTTAAAGACCAGGATAAAAATACTACAGAGAGAAATAATTTTTGAAGCATCTACCGACCATTTTGATTCATTTACAAACTGAACTTAAAGACACTTGTGTGTTCGAACAGATACGCCTTGTATATTGATTGATGCTAGTTTTGTTGCTTGGCTGTGGTAAGAAGACTGTTCTAAAGAATTCGCCCTGAAGTGCTGCTGTGGAATCTTTTGCCGTATAGATATTTTGCTTGTAGTAAAAGGTCGCACGATAGCGTAAATCATGGATCAGTTTAACTGTGGGAAAGTTCTGTTCATACTGTGTGTGTGTGTGTGTGTGTGTGTGTGTGTGTGTGTGTGTGTGTGTGTGTGTGTGTGTGTGTGTGTCTTACAGTTTTCAGTAGTTATCACCAAGGGAAAATTGATCATTGTTGCAGACGTTTTATAAGGTGTTTGTTCTTTAAGTTTAGAGAATGAAGTATTAGAGAGATGAATGGAAACATGGCCGAACCTCTCCCGCGTATGAACCACGAGAAAGACCATCTAGATATGCAACCACAGAGGAAACCATCGAGACAAACAGCAATTATCTTATACACGGTGCAGCCACATTAATGCTAGGCGCTACAGTCTAGAACCGCGCGACTGCTACGGTCGCAGGTTCGAATCCTGCCTCGGGCATGGATGTGTGTGATGTCCTTAGATTAGTTAGGTTTAAGTAGTTCCAGGTTCTAGGGGACTGATGACCTGAGAAGTTAAGCCCCATAGTGCTCAGAGCCATTTGAACCACATTAATGCTATCACCGCCTGTGTTCGATGTCAACGTGCAGTAACCACACACAGACGGCACGTGGCAGCAGTAGTAGTGTAGGGTATATGAAGCATGTCGGGGTAAGCGTGAAACAGTGGAACCGTTCTAACGCGGAAACGGAGCGATTTGTCTGTCGTCCAAAAGGGCAAGATCACTGGCTTTCGGGAAAAGTGTGGAAGCATTTCCGACACGGCAACGTTTGTAAACTGTCACGTGCCACCGTGGTTAGAGCATACTGTGCGTGGCAAGAAGGCGACGTCGAAAACCGGCGCCTAAGGTCCTGTTGTGTACCTCGGGCCACAGATGACAGGGGTGAACGAAGGCTGCGAAGATGTGTACGGGTGATCAGACGTGTAACTGTTGAGCAGCTGACAGCCCAGACAACCATAGGGGCTACCACGAGTTTCTCCTCAACGACCTTTGCTGCATGAAGGTCTCCGCAGAAGGAGCCTGGGTCGTGCACCCATGCTGACTGCTGTTCACTGGTGACTAAGGCTGGAAATTGCACGCCAGTACCGCAGCTAGGAGTCCGCTGAATGGCCTTTTCTGGTGAATCACGTTTTATGCGACAAATTGTCGTTGAGGTGTACGGCCCTGCAATAATCGTCACAAGGATCCAGGTCGGAGGAGGGGCCTTATGGTCTGAGGAATGTTTTCGTGGCATTCCCTGGGTGATCTCGTCATTCTGGAAGGTGCAATAGTTCAAAAAAAGTTTTCATCTATCCTTGGCGACCGTGTACGCCCCTACTTGCAGCTTTTTTTTTTCCTTTCTTTCTTCGCATGACGACATCTACTAGCAGGACAATGTAATGTGTAATACAACTTGCAGTGTTCGTGCGTGAATGAGTTGACCGTACTCGCCGCCCACCAAACTCACCCAACTTAAACAGAATCTAGAATGTGGGACTACCTCCATCGGGCTGTTCACGCCATAGATGGTCAAACGTGAAACCTAGCACAGTTGCCTACGACACTGGAGTCGGCATGGCTCCACATCTACATCTACATCCATACTCCGCGAGCCACCTTACGGTGTGTGGCGGAGGGTACTTATTGTACCACTATCTGATCCCCCCTTCCCTGTTCCATTCACGAATTGTGCGTGGGAAGAACGACTGCTTTTAAGTCTCCGTATTTGCTCTAATTTCTCGGATCTTTTCGTTGTGATCATTACGCGAGATATATGTGGGCGGTAGTAATATGTTGCCCATCTCTTCCCGGAATGTGCTCTCTCGTAATTTCGATAATAAACCTCTCCGTATTGCGTAACGCCTTTCTTGAAGTGTCCGCCACTGGAGCTTGCTCAGCATCTCCGTAACGCTCTCGCGCTGACTAACTGTCCCCATGACGAATCGCGCTGCTTTTCGCTGGATCATGTCTATCTCTTCTATTAATCCAACCTGGTAAGGGTCCCATACTGATGAGCAATACTCAAGAATCGGACGAACAAGCGTTTTGTAAGCTACTTCTTTCGTCGATGAGTCACATTTTCTTAGAATTCTTCCTATGAATCTCAACCTGGCGCCTGCTTTTCCCACTATTTGTTTTATGTGACCATTCCACTTCAGATCGCTCCGGATAGTAACTCCTAAGTATTTTACGGTCGTTACCGCTTCCAATGATTTACCACCTATGGCATAATCGTACTGGAATGGATTTCTGCCCCTATGTATGCGCATTATATTACATTTATCTACGTTTAGGGAAAGCTGCCAGTTGTCGCACCATGCATTAATCCTCTGCAGGTCCTCCTGGAGTACGTACGAGTCTTCTGATGTTGCTACTTTCTTGTAGACAACCGTGTCATCTGCAAATAGCCTCACGGAGCTACCGATGTTGTCAACTAAGTCATTTATGTATATTGTAAACAATAAAGGTCCTATCACGCTTCCCTGCGGTACTCCCGAAATTACCTCTACATCTGCAGATTTTGAACCGTTAAGAATGACATGTTGTGTTCTTTCTTCTAGGAAATCCTGAATCCAATCACAAACCTGGTCCGATATTCCGTAAGCTCGTATTTTTTTCACTAAACGTAAGTGCGGAACCGTATCAAATGCCTTCCTGAAGTCCAGGAATACGGCATCAATCTGCTCGCCAGTGTCTACGGCACTGTGAATTTCTTGGGCAAATAGGGCGAGCTGAGTTTCACATGATCTCTGTTTGCGGAATCCATGTTGGTTATGATGAAGGAGATTTGTATTATCTAAGAACGTCATAATACGAGAACACAAAACATGTTCCATTATTCTACAACAGATTGACGTAAGCGAAATAGGCCTATAATTATTCGCATCTGATTTATGACCCTTCTTGAAAATGGGAACGACCTGCGCTTCCTTCCAGTCGCTAGGTACTTTACGTTCTTCCAGCGATCTACGATAAATTGCTGATAGAAAGGGGGCAAGTTCTTTAGCATAATCACTGTAGAATCTTAAGGGTATCTCGTCTGGTCCGGATGCTTTTCCGCTACTAAGTGATAGCAGTTGTTTTTCAATTCCGATATCGTTTATTTCAATATTTTCCATTTTGGCGTCCGTGCGACGGCTGAAGTCAGGGACCGTGTTACGATTTTCCGCAGTGAAACAGTTTCGGAACACTGAATTCAGTATTTCTGCCTTTCTTCGGTCGTCCTCTGTTTCGGTGCCATCGTGGTCAACGAGTGACTGAATAGGGGATTTAGATCCGCTTACCGATTTTACACATGACCAAAACTTTTTAGGGTTCTTGTTTAGATTGTTTGCCAATGTTTTATGTTCGAATTCGTTGAATGCTTCTCTCATTGCTCTCTTTACGCTCTTTTTCGCTTCGTTCAGCTTTTCCTTATCAGCTATGATTCGACTACTCTTAAACCTATGATGAAGCTTTCTTTGTTTCCGTAGTACCTTTCGTACATGATTGTTATACCACGTTGGATCTTTCCCCTCGCTTTGGACCTTAGTCGGTACGAACTTATCTAAGGCGTACTGGACGATGTCTCTGAATTTTTTCCATTTTTGTTCCACATCCTCTTCCTGAGAAATGAACGTTTGATGGTGGTCACTCAGATATCCCACTACCTTCTAGAACATCACTGACACACTTGCTCTACGCCCACGCTGCAAAAGGTGGTTATTCAGGTTCTTGACAGGAGTTCGCCTTAATGTGACTGGAACATGCAGATGTAAAGTTGAGGCTATATGCATACCAAGAGAAAGGGTTCAATACATTTTATTGTTTCCAGCCAAGAGCAATAAGCTTTACGCAGATTGTTTCAAATGTAATGGGCATTAATCAACATTTCTAGTAGTATTTGGATTTTGCATAATTCAGTTTTCTTAACACACTAAATTTTTTTGGCAAGAAATGTATCTTCTCGACCTAGGAGAGAGCAACGAGTGTAACTATTGTAATCCATACATACTGTAGTGACTGTGTGTCGACTTCCAGACACAGTAATCGCTGTAAATTCATCCTCTAGTTAAGATGTATGCCAACCGTTAAGTCGTCGTCCTGTTCGATATGTGTACTACTATGATTTTCGCAGAAGGATGCTTTGAATGGGAACGTTACGGCAGGCATGCCTTCAGCAGGCTCCAGACACTATGGAAGAAAATCCTGGCGGTCGGTTGACTTACTACGGAGCGGAGTTTCCAGTACCTACTGAGGAGACGGCCAACACAAAGCAGTCTCTTCTCTTCAAGATACAGCAGTTCTTGTCTTCTCAAACGCCGGACCACGGTGCCGTATTTTCATCGAGTAAGTACATCGTAGGAGTATTCCTTTTAGTACAGCCATTGTAGCTGAGTTTCACGATATATTAACTGAATGTCGCTCTGTCTGAGACCATCTTCTGACCAACAAGGTTGCAGACTACGCAGAGGTAGGTAACAGTCCCTACGGCGCCTTCTTGTATACAACCACTGCTTGCAGGGAAGAGCGTCCGGACGCTTCATCGGACAGCAGGCTGTCGCCCGTACACCAGCTGATCACTGACGGTTTTGGCTTTCTCTCCTCTTATGTCGACCTCTCTCTCTCTCTCTCTCTGGATCCGTAGAAATGTGGAATTATCTACGATCATTGTCCAAGTCTTTTTCTCAGACCACAAGTGGCAGACAGATCTTGAGCTTCAATATCACCATTTGTATGCGAGAAAAATCTTTGTTTCTAATATCAGATTGCTAGAACCTTAGCCTGCATTTCAGTACTACAGAACGAGGCTGTACAAAAAATCCCGATAAGTGCGAGCACAACTCGCGCATCAAAGGTTCCGTACAAACTCAATTATATATGTACGTAGATAGTTTACCCATCCCGGGAATCCGGAATTTCAGTCATTTTTAACTGTTAGACTATTGATATCGATACTAGAAACAAATTAATTGGCAAAAATGGCCATAACATTTGATTGCACTGACAAAGAAGCTTAAATTCTTTGCATTGCCAAGGGACCATAGACCTTAGTATCATAAATTTCCACCCTTTTCTGAGGGAAAAAAGGTCTTAACAGACGGACACACAGGCATTAGGTTAACAAATGACCAAAAAATTTTTTTCGTGTGGTAACAATTTTCGGATTGTTGTTTCCCTTACTTTTACTATGAAAACTTTGCTTATTGTCGAATTTCAGAGTTCCAGATCAACGGGAAGTAGCCTATAGGTTTTGATGAGAGACTTTCCGAGTATCAAAATATATGATGTAAATGGCGGTATCTTTTGATTGCATTGATGTACAGGCTTAAATTTTTTACACCTCTAACGGACCATAAACCTTAGTATGTGACATCACTTTCAACTTGATGCGTCTGTCTGCATCTGAGAAGCAGGGTTTCTAAAAGTCTGACAGAGACAGACGGCAAAACGATCCTACAAGGGTTCCGTTTTTAGCGACTGAGATGCGGAGCCGTAAATAGAACATACTGATCAGCTGCAATAACCAATCTTCCTGTTTGTTTTCACTTCTTATCGTTGCGTATAGATTCCTCGGATATAGTGAGATGGCAAACAAGTCCATAAAACACCCTTGCCTGCTAGTAGAACACGATGTGTGTTACGTTACCGATTAGGTCAGGAATTAATTGGCGAGTGGAAATTGGAAACGTTTTGAGTGCCTTTTTTTTATTACAAAATGTGTTTCCCGTGCTACTGTGTTCTCGGTGTTCTGTTTCTTGTTTCTAGACTTGATGCAAGTGACAGACGGCGGATAAAGTCCTTCAGAGATGCGTTAGCACACGGCTCATACGAGTAGTCTTTGCGCCAACCTTTTTCCACCTGCAATTCCAAAATTTAAAATATGTCAGAACTGGTTTTTGTTCACTAGAATGCTACTGATTAAAAACATTTCTGTACTTGTATAATCACAAATAAAACATAGTGCGTCAGCATTACTGGCACTTGGAACAAAAACATCCTTCCTGCTTTTTGTCGAAAATTGATATTTTTGAGACCATTGTTGTCTACGAAGTACATGTTGATTCTTGCAAAGAAGAAAACAGCAACCAGCCACTATTACCAATCCTAGTTGTTTACACAAATAGTGCCGTCACAGGTTTCGAACCGACAGTTTTATCTTCAGACTGTTGTTCACATTTATATTATCATCGCTGTTTACGTTAGTTGTAGGATAAAAGTAGTCAGCAACTAAAGTAAACAGCAACAAACAATATAAACGTGAGGAGCCGACTGAAGATGAACCTGTCAGTTAGAAACCGATGACGGAGAAATTTGTGTAACTAAATAGCGTTGTTGGTAGTGGTTGGTCTTCTTCTTTGGGAGAATGGATCTGTAAAATCTTTCTCATTAACAGCTTTGACCAGTCCGTTTCCTGGAGTGGAATTTAGAACATTCTTAAAAAATATTGCTTTCCTATTTTTTCTTTTTTTTTTTGGCATGATACGGAGAGCAGCATAACTGTGGGATATCGGAATAACTTTTCAATTGTTTGTATACAAATCAATTTTGTAGAAAGACACACACTTTTTTTTTCATTGTCCTGTCAAATGCCAAATTTGGCACTTGGAACGTTTCCCATTTGTTTCTGCCGCTTAGCTTAACTAGACACCACCTGACGCGAACACACAGGTAACAGGAAGAAAGCAATCCGCTCTCCGACTGCCCCTACGTACAAGAACGGGCTATCGCTGGACTGTAAAGCTGTAGGCTGCAGATAAAGTTCTATTCCTTTATAGCTCTAGCGGCTACTTTTGTCGCAAAGTACGAATTCCTCGACTCCGTCATGAGTGGCGGTAAAGGCGTGCCATTACCCACAGCCACCGGCGAGAAGCAAACTGCAGAAGAACATTACGACCAGCCGCGCAGCGGTGGTGCACTAGTACGACCACGGCCAACGAATGTCGTGGGAGCAGCTGCTGCGACCTGGGCTGGGCTGCGGCTCTCCGGAACGGCTCGCAGTCGTTTGCTCGCAGATCGGTCGCGAGATGGAGGTTACGGAAACAGACACGGCTGTGTGCCTCTGGAAGTATGATGCGAAACGAAAGAAACTGGCCATGTGCGAGGAGGACTCGCGCTCTGACTATTCCGCACTAAATTATCTGTACCGGCGTCGGCCTCGGCGTGATAAACTTGCGTGTGTGCGGTTGGCGTGCGGGATAAATTTCGGCCTTCTCGGATTTGCTAGGTCCTTCTCGGAAGAAACCAGTTTTCTTTATTTCTTTCTTTGGGCCTTGTCTCACGTCCCTCGGGGTCGGCCTTGTTGGTACGGATTTGGCAGTGTTAGTTTCAGAGCGTGGCCGGATGCCCTTCCTGCCATCACCCCGAACCCCCCCCCAACCAGGACATAAGGAGTGTACCCCAGCTGTTTGCGTCTGGTGTAAACCATGAAATTGTGCGAACGTCTGTGAGTTGTGGAACTGAGGCGGAACGTGGGGACCAGCCCTGTATTCACCTAGCGGTATGTGGAAAACAGCCAAAAAACAACATCCATGCTGGACGGCATACCGGCCCTCTTCGTTAATCCACCGGACGGATTCGATTCTCGGAAGTACCCAATATAGTACAACATTTCATCTAGTACTGCGGTGTGACATTTTCTGGTCGGCACAACTCTCTTCAGTATGGCAGAATTATGGTGTCAGCGTTCTTTACCCTTTGGTATTTGTTTGAGGTATGAAGGACGCTTACATGTCACGTGGCTGTTTGCACAAAAAGGTGCAGTCTAGCGATCTATCGTCTGAAGCCTTTAAAATGTATGGGAATGACAGAAGAGAGGGATGAGAATTTTCAATACATATTATGCAGTTACTTACGTGACGGGCATTGATAGTCTGTTATGAAACAATATTACTATATCGTGATGAAGGAATTTAAAGATTGAGTGGACAGTGAAAAAGAATAAGATTACAACGCTCGACACTCGGGATTCATTGTTCTGTCCATCAAGAAGCACGTTGTGCTAAGTTTACTGGCACACAACACGTGAAGAAACTAGTGGTACGAATAGTAACATTTTTGAAGTCGCACGCTTTATTCCAGTGCCAGTTGCAATAGTATTCGACGAAAATGAACAAAGAGTGTGGAGACTTTATATATTATTGCAACATACGTTGTTTTATTCAAGCGACATGCCTCCAACGATTTTTTGATTTAGAGCCCTCTGTTGTTAAAATTATGAAGGAAAAAGGAGTGAAGGAACGAAAATTATGGCATCTTGAATGGGTTGCGCACGTCGCATTTTAGGCAGATTCCACTGCACACTGCCCATAATAAGATACTGCAAGGTGCGAAACAACCTCTGATTTCATGGGGTGTATTGAAAAAGAAAATCGCGTCATAGAAGGAACGGATTCTGAAAAGCACAGTCCAGTTCCCGAAGCTCACGGGCGTTAAAGAGAACTCGAGGACTGACGAATTCATTGTGACCTTAAAACAATTACAAGGATACTTTCCTAAACGTTTCGAGGACACTTCCAATCTTACTCTGTTTTCGAGACCGTTAGCCTATCCAATTGAAAGCGCTCCTGTGCGTGTGCGTGTGCAGATATACTTATTATCCTGCAATGTAATTCACGATTTAATGACAAATCTTTTCACGTTAAGACTGTCCATGACGTCTACATTGCTTTCCTCAGGTGGAGTCTCCACAATTCCATAATGAGGAGGCAATAGTGCTACAATATCGCTATCGATGTATTTGTGTGCGAGACCTTTTCTTGATTAAGATCTAAGTAAGTCAAGATTGCGTGGCAACTTGAGAGCGAAAATCTCTTAAATTATCTGCGCCTGTCCACATGCCTACATTATTTTGCACCACATAAAAATTATTCTATGTCTTCAGTGTGCCAAAAATAACTAAAAATATTGAAAATGTCTTGTCATCTATGTTACAGAGAAATGCGTAATACAAAACCAAGTCGTATGCATTGCGAGTGCAATGCCATTTGGATGTGGCGCATTCGCAGTTTTCCCCTCTCCCGCCTCCTCAGGCACAGACAGCGTGGCGTGCCTGTGTGAGCAAATGTGCAGGGAGGCAGAGCGATAAAATGGTTCAATGGCTATGAGAACTACGCGACTTAACTTCTGAGGTCATCAGTCACCTAGAACTTAGAACTACTTAAACCTAAGGACATCACATACATCCATGCCCGAGGCAAGATTCGAACCTGCGACCGTTGCGGTCGCTCGGCTCCAGACTGTAGCGTCTAGAATCGCACGGCCACTCCGGCCGGCTGCAGAGCGATAAGGCGCTCGTTCCAGCGCAAGGTTGGTGAGCCAACTTTTTGGCCACCCCTGATCTCTACAGACATTTTACCCATTTCGGGAATCGAGAAACTCTACAATTTTTGCCTGTCATCGACATTGATAGTGGCAAGATATCGATCCCGATTTTCGAGAATGTTTTGATTTAAAGTCTGAAGTCAAATAACAAATGACGAAAGAAATATTTTTCCTATGATATAATTACATATTAAAACTTTTATTTTTTACTTGTACTGTGAAACCTTGGTTCTTTCAAATTTTATGATTCTAGGTCAACGGGAAGTAGCCTGCAGATTTTGATGAGTGACTTTACGAGGATCGAAATATGCCACATAAATGACCGTTTCTTCTGATTGCATCGATTTAGAAGCTCACATTTATCACACAGCCACTGTAATTTCTGCGGGTTAGCCACACAGGTTAGAAATGATTTTAAGCTGCCCTCAATTTGGAGTCTGTTTGTAGTCTTTGCAATAGTCTCGTCAGTCTTAATTACTGTCTTCTTTCTCATTTTTCCCATCGACATATAAAATTAATCAGTCAAACTGCTGGGCGTGGAACTCTGCGTCTTGTGGAAGATTCTTTACTAATGTTTACATTAATACAAGAAGTTTATCCAAATGTTTATTACTCTTTCTGTTCTATCGTTCAGAGCCTTTCTTACTGCCATATCGGCTTCCACTGCAGTTCCACATGCCTATTGCAAAAGGCTCGTTCTCGTTCCACTGATGCAAAAAATAGTCATACAAGTCCTAAACCTTTTGGTTTTCATGCGTGCACTTTCAGGGGTGGATAAGCTGGAGCTGGACACATCCTTACGTGGCACCGTATTCCTTCGTTTTCCTTACAGGGAGGAACACGGCCGCAACACTGAACTTGTTTCTACGAACATTGGATAAATTAATAATTGCAATACATAATGTCTGTTTCAGGAAACAAGCTTCTAGTTGATTGGACAATAGCAACTTCGAAGTCCATCGCGAGAGACGCGCTGTGTACCATCCACGAACGTTGCTTTCAGTACGTTTAAAAAGACGTTCACATATTTCTCGTCTTTTGTCCATTAACAAACCTTAGACAGCATAAATAGCGTTGGTTTCCTCCCAATAACTAGGAACATTAGCTTTAAGCAGCGTTTCTCAACCTTTCAGTACTTGCGAACCAATTTTCAATCTTAATTTTCATCGCCATCCAGTCCTCATATGAAAACACATACGCCGGCCGAAGTGGCCGTGCGGTTAAAGGCGCTGCAGCCTGGAACCGCAAGACCGCTGCGGTTGCAGGTTCGAATCCTGCCTCGGGCATGGATGTTTGTGATGTCCTTAGGTTAGTTAGGTTTAACTAGTTCTAAGTTCTAGGGGACTAATGACCTCAGCAGTTGAGTCCCATAGTGCTCAGAGGCATTGGAACCATTTGAAAACACACACAATGAGGCAACAAAAGTTATGGGATACTTCTGGTATGGTGTCTGACCATATTTTTCCCGGCGTAGTACAGCACCTCGACGCGGCATGGACTCAACAAGGCGTTCGCAAAGTGCCCTGCAGAAACATTGAACCATGATGCCTCTATAGCCGTTCACAATTGTAAAAGTGTTTGTGCTCGAACTGACCTATCGATCATGTCCAACATATACTCGATGGGATTCCTGTCGGGCCATCTGGGTAGCCAGATTATTTGATCGAATTGTCCACAGTGTTCTTCAAACCAATGGCGAACAATTGTGACCTGGTGACAGGGCGCATTGTCATACATAAAAGTTCCATCGTGGTTTGGGAACACCAAGTCCATCAATGGCTGCAGGTAGCCGAATATAACAATTTTCGGTTAATGGTTGGTTCAGTTGGATCAGAGGATGCACACCATTCCATGTGTACACAGCCCACACCATTATGGAGCGAACAGCGCGACTGCTACGGTCGCAGGTTCGATTCCTGCCTCGGGCATGGATGTGTGTGATGTCCTTAGGTTAGTTAGGTTTAAGTAGTTCTAAGTTCTAGGGGACTGATGACCTTAGAAGTTAAGTCCCATAGTGCCCAGAGCCATTTTGAACCATTATGGAGCCAGCACCAGCGTGCGCAGTGTCTTGTTCGCAGCTTGGGCCCATGGCTCATTGGGGTCTGCACCATACTTGAACCCCACCATTAGCTCTTCCAAAGTGAAATCGGGACTCATCTGACCAGGCCACGGCTTCCCAGTCATCTAGGGTCCAAGCTGTATGGTCACGAGTCCAGAGAGGCGCTGCAGGCGATGTCATGCTGTTAGCAAAGGCACTCGCGTCTGCCACGTGCTGCCATGGACCCTTAACGTCTAATTTCGCCGCACTGCCCGAACGGATACGTTCGTCGTACGTCGTACATTGCGTACTGCTGTTCCTTCAGTGATGCTTGTCTGTTAGCGCTGACAACTCTAGACATACACTGCCGCATTCGGTCGGTAAATTATGACCGTCGGCCACTAGGTTGTCATTGGTGAGAGGTAATACTAGAAATTTGGTGTTCTCAACTTATCCATGAGACTGGAGATCTCGGAATATTGAATTCTCTAACGATTTCCTAAATGGAAAGTCCCATGCATTTAGCTCCAACTACTATTCCGCTTTCAGAGTCTGTTAATTTCCGTCAGGCGGCCATGATCAAGTCAGAAACCCTTTCAGGTGACTCACCTGAGAGCATATGACAGCTCCATCAACGCATTACCCTTTTAGACCTTGTGTACGCCATACTATCGCCTTCTGTAAATGAGCATTGCGCTATCTCATAATTTTGTCACCTCAGTGTATATAATGCATTCTGCGTATTTTGACGCTAAAGCTACAAACCTTAAAAATTACCAAGACTGACTAAATTTATTGCTACTGCGCAATATCGGTCTGCTACGTTGACAAAACCAGAATCTACTGACGATCTATTGCTTCCGTCTCGCAGGAAGTACGCGAAACGTTGACGAATTACGTAATTCGACAAATTTCTCTCTGTAACTCTGATCCAAGGAAGTCATTAATAAATAATGAAGTTATTTTCAATGTAGTACTGAAACATTAATTATTAATTGCAATGTGCAGAACCGGTAAAGTCTTAGTGCGCTGTGTCGGGGTGGATGTGAATTTAAATGTTTTATTATACTAGAATATATTTTGTTTTGCTTTCCTTTCAGTGAATTAATTTTAAATTCATATTTTTTTCTTTTCAGTGTGGTCATACCCCCCTAGATGGAAGGGGGACCGACAGGTTGAGAATCGCTTGCGTGAAGTGTAGAGTACTGTCTAAACTGGTTACTTGAAGCTACCTTTTCCAGTAACACGTCGCAGGCTGCGGCGGACGGGCCGGTATACCGTACTCGCACTTCTGAAACGGCCTGTTCCGAAGTCCGCTACCTGAAATTTCACCGGCTGAGCACAAATGTCAACACATTCCATCTGCACTCAGATCACACTCCACACATCTGCCGAAACACCCCGCTTCGCCCCGCTGTCCCTCCATAGACGTTGACTCCATCCGCAGTGATCGCCGACAACTGGCTGGACGCATACGAAATAGCTTTCCCTGATAAACTACAAACGCAAACTGACATTTTACGACCGACTGGGATAGATCTCGGTAGGCGCCGGAACTTGCCGAACACGGAGATGTATCCAGCGGTGGAATCTACTTTTTAAGACAGTTTATGTAGCAAAATAAGTTAAGATCCTAGGTATCACACCTAGCGAGCATTCACCCTGGTGGGCTCTCATTTGTGACTAATCGACGAGAAAAATATATAGGAATTTCACATGATGCTCTATAGCTTTAAAAAAGGAGCCTTATACATACTGGTTGTGCAGCGTAATGGTTAAGGTAAAGTCCTCACATGTAAAAGAACGCGGGTTCGAACGTTTCAGTTGCACTGATATTTTTTCTTTTTACTTTTAAATGACTTTGATCGTTATTTTATTCAATTAATAGGTTTAAATGAAGTTATTTTTGTTTCTATTTTTTGTCACATCATTTTAAAAAACCATATTAACTTTTTGGACTGCTCTCATTTTCCCTTATATCATTCTGTTTCCACTTTGAATCTTTGTGCATTTGAATTTAATTATTTTTATGTACCTGTCAAAATATTTATTATTTGAAAATGCTGATCTACCGATTAGAAAACAAAAGACGAAATAATCTATTTGTATTGATAGTCTAATGATAAAGCATTTTTCGTTACAAGGTGTACACTTTTTGGACGGTAATCTTCATACAGGCGTTTAATATAAATTCTTATAGCATTATGCACAAAATAACGCAGATGAAGGTTTAAACGGAAGAATGGTTGGGGGGGGGGGGGGCGGCAAACTGCTGGGTCATCGGTCCCTTGTTCCTATAAAACACGTCCACGAGGGAAGGAATAAGACGCAAGAACTACAGAAGTGCAACAAATACTACAATGGACAAAATAGGACAAGAAAACAACAGAAACAAGTAGAAAGGATTGATACAAGACAGCAGATGGCCGTGGCTGGCTGATGACGAGGAGATAAGCCGGACCCTCTTCAACACATTGAAACCTCCAGCCTAAAAGCACTAGGGTAGAGAACACAGACTGACGTAGGACATGTGCTGAAACTTAGATGGAATGATAACACCCCTCTTACGCATCAAACATAAAACTAAATCAGCCAATGAGGCGATGTCAGATAAACCTAAGGGTAACGAGTCCGGTAACTGAAAGTGCCATCGCGGGGCAGCAGAAAGGGACAGTGCAACTGAATGTGGGCCACTGTCGACCAGCCACCGCACCGACACTAGAGTGGGGCTTCACGGCGCAGGAGGTACTCGTGTGTCACCCAAGAGTGACCAATGTGGAGCTGGCAGAGGACCACAGAGCCCTGCGAGAGGCCCGCTTGAAGGACTTCCACTCATTCGTAGCCTCCTTTATGGCACGCAGTTTATTGTGCACACCGAGATTAGGCCATTCGGTATCCCAAATCCGGAAAACGATGCGGCGTAGTACCGCGTACAGGTCAGTTTCAGAGATGCCCTTGTCCAGAAGAGGTTTCCGAGTAGCCTATTTGGCCAGCCTGTCACTAACTTCATTGCCTTGGATTCCGATGAGTCCCGGGTTCCAGACAATCACCACTGAACGACGGACCGTTCCAGGGGATGGATGGACTACTGGATGATCGCTACCAAAGGATGGCGAGGGTAGCACTGGTCAACAGCTTATAAGCTGCTCAAGGAGTCACGACAGACAAGGAAGGGCTCCTCGGAGTATGAACAAATATGCTGAAAAGCACGAGCACCAACTGTGCAGTGAAAGGCAAGGAAATGGCTCTGAGCACTATGGGACTCAACTGCTGAGGTCATTAGTCCCCTAGAACTTAGAACTAGTTAAACCTAACTAACCTAAGGACATCGCAAACATCCATGCCCGAGGCAGGATTCGAACCTGCGACCGTAGCGGTCTTGCGGTTCCAAACTGCAGCGCCTTTAACCGCATGGCCACTTTGGCCGGCTGAAAGGCAAGGAGCGCAGTTCAGTATATCATGTGTAAGCACACGCAAAACCAACGTGACCATCAGCCATAGAGCCGTCGGTGTAAACTACTTCAAAGCCCCGGGACCCGTCAAGAATCAAGAGGAAGTGACAACGGAGACCCTCAGGTGGAAATGAGTCCTTAAGGCCATGCGAAAGCTAGGCGTCGCTGCCGCCTAGGTATACACCATGGATTGTATGAGAATGGACCTGGAGTAGAGGTGGTAAACGGAAGCACTCCCGTTCAGACAGAAGGGATTGGACGCGAATCACGATCGTAATTCCTGACGCGGGCCGCCGATGCGTGAGATGAACCACCGTGGTTGGGAAGAGTAGACGGTAATCTGGATACTCAGGAAAGCTGCGGATGTGTGCGACATAACTGGCGAGCAGTTGGCAGTGCCTGATCTGCAATGGAGGGACGCCGGCCTCCATCAGTAGGCTGATCACCGGACTCGTCCTAAAAGATTCGGTCACCAGTCGAAACCCACAGTGGTGCACTGGGTTTAGTAACAGCAACGCTGGAGGCGCCGTCGAGCCATTAACGAGACTCCCACAGTCAAGGCGGGATTATACAAGGGCTTTGTAGAGCCGCAGCAGTGTTGAGTGATGTGCATCCCAGTTGGCAGCGGAGGGCATTGAGGTGCTGCCAGCACTTCCGGTTAAGCTGACAAAGATGAGGAAGCCAAGTCAATCAGGCATCAAAAACCAATCCTAAAAATCGATGTATCTCCACTACGGTCAGTAGATTGTCATCAAGGTAAAGTTCTGGTCCCAGATGAACGGTATGACACCGACAGAATTGCACGACACACGACTTCACGGATGAAAACTGGAAGCCGGGGGCTAGAGCCCACGACTGCACCTTTTGGATGTCTCTCTGTAGCCGCCGCACAGCGACACCAGTACCGGAGGAGCAGTAGGAAATGGAAAGTCTTCTGCATACAGAGAAGGTGCGACGGATGGCCCCACTGCTGCTGCTATACCGTTGATGGCCACTAAAAATTGAGACAATACTGAGCCCTGTGGGACCCCATTTTTCTTGATATGTGCGAACTACGGGTGGCACCAACTTGGGCAAAGAAAACACGGTGCGGCAGGAAGTTTTGGATAAAAATTCGGAGCATGCCCCGGAGAATCCCTCATATAAAGTAGCAAGGCTATGATGTCGCCAGGTCGTGTCGTAAGCTTTTCTTAAATCAAAAAAGACGGAAACCAGGTGTTGGCGTCTGGAGAATGCTGTTCTCATGGTAGACTCGAGGGACACTAGGTCATCAGCCCTGGCTGAAACCGCCCTGGCATGGAGCCTGTAGGCCCCGTGACTCCAGGAGCCAACACAACCGGCGACTCACCATACGTTCTAGCAGCGTACAAGGAAAAGAACGTTGGTGGGCCGATAGCTATCCACATCAAGCGAGTTTTTACTAGGTTTGAGCACTGGAACGATTGTGCTCTCCCACCATGCCGAAGGGAATACGCCTTCGCTCCAGATGCGGTTGAAGATGACGAGGATACGTCGCTGGTAGTCCGACAAGAAATGTTTAATCGATCTGGCCCAGCAGCTGTGTCGGAGCAATGTGCAAGGATGCTGAGGAGTAAATATAGCGTTATATGGTTCACTGTGGCGTACAGTGAACGAGAGGAGTTTCCCTTCTGTAAGCCGATTGAGGGTACGAAAGGCAGGGGGGGGGAGGGGGGGGGAGGGGGGGAAGTGGGGGAGGTTAATTCTCGAACGCCAAGGCCCAAACATAGTGCTCAGCAAAGTGCTAGGAAATTGCGTTTGCGTCGGTAGGTAACACTCCACTGATATAAATGGAAGATGAATTATATGTAAAACTAAATTCAAGCAAAATGAGCAACAGAAATAATGAATACAGTAAGGGTAGGAAGAAAAATGAGAGCACAGAGAAAGTTAATACAATGATAAAAATAAAGAAATACATTTAGACCAACTAACTGAATAAAAATAATGATCAAAGTCATTTTGACAAATATTGAAAAATAAAAAATTTTAACGTACCTGCTGAGATTCGAACTATTTACATGAAGACTGTCCGTTAACCGTTACACAACGCAACCAGCCTGTAAAACATTCCTTTCTTAAAGCTGAGAAGCGTCATGCTAAACACCGAAATCTTTCTTCCTCGATAACTCGCAAACTAGGCCCTACCAGGATGAATGCCTGTAGGGTGTGATACCCAGGACCTAAAGCTGTGGTGCACATGTCCACTGCAGTGGACAGCTGTTAATGGTGGCTTCTTTCGCCTTGTCAAACAGCACTGAAGCTGCAAATGTACGCAGTCCCCCCCCCCCCCCTACCCTCCCCCAGCGGACACTCCCTGCGGTTGCTGTGCTCTACGTGCATTTGCATCCTTAGGACTAGTTGAAAACGCTAAAGAACGACCATTAACAGCTGTCCACTGCATTGGACATGTACACCACAGTGTTCAAATGGCTCTGAGCACTATGGAACTAAACACCCGAGGTCATCAGTCCCCTAGAACTTACAAGGGAACCTCCCCATCGCACCCCCCTCAGATTTAGTTATAAATTGGCACAGAGGATAGGCCTTGAAAAACTGAACAAAGATCAATTGAGACAACAGGAAGAAGTTGTGTCGAACTATGAAAATAATAAGCGAAATATACAAGCTGAGTAGTCCATGCACAAGATAGACAACATAATGAACAAGGCGAGCTCATGAGCGCCATGGTCCCGTGGTTAGCGTGAGCAGCTGCGGAATGAGAAGTCCTGGGTTCAAGTCTTCCCTTGAGTGAAAAGTTTAATTTTTTATTTTCAGACAATTGTTATCTGACCGTCCGTCCGTCCGATGCGAGGTAACTGCGCCGTAGTATGGGGACGCTACACCTAAACAAACATCGAAACACACGACGTCAGTCGACTACAGCGCACGGAAGAGCTCTATTCCTGCTAACGAGGCTCCCTGGCTGGCAGTTGACTGTTCACTACTTTATCACATCCACAAGAAAACCTAAATCGAGCAAGGTAGAAGAATCTTTTTATCCATTCGCGAAGTGTACAAGTTAGGTGGGTCGACAACATATTCCTGTCATGTGACGCACATGCCGTCACAAGTGTTGTATGGAATATATCAGACGTGTTTTCCCGTGGAGGAATTGGTTGACCTATGACCTTGCGATCAAATGTTTTCGGTTCCCATTGGAGAGGCACGTCCTTTCGTCTACTAATCGCACGGTTTTGCGGTGCGGTCGCAAAACACAGACACTAAACTTATTACAGTGAACAGAGACGTCAATGAACGAACAGACAGATCATAACTTTGCGAAAATAAAGAAAATAAACTTTTCACTCGAGGGAAGACTTGAACCAAGGACCTCTCATTGCGCAGATGCTCACGCTAACCACGGGACCACGGCGCTCCTGAGCTCAGCCTGCACACGATGTAGCTTCTCTTGCGAATGGACTACTCAGTATGCATATTTTGCTTATTTTTTCATAGTTCCACACAACTTCTTCCTGTTTTCTCGATTGATCTGTGTTCAGTTTTTCAAGGTCTATCCACTGTGCCAACTTATAACTAAATCTGAGGGGGGTGCGATGGGGAGGTTCCCTTGTTAGAACTACTTAAACGTGACTAACCTAAGGACATCACACACATCCAAGGTCAAGGCAGGATTCGAACCTGCGACCGTAGCGGTCGCGCGGTTCCAGACTGAAGCGCCTAGAACTGTTCGGCCACACCGGCCGGCACCACAGTGTTAACCTAGATCGCCGTATAGATGGTTTTAAAAAATCGACCCCCAAAGCTGTGAACCTTTCTGTGGACGTTTCCTTGTCGAACTATTTACCGTCCGAATTCCCTGGACAGAAGGAGAGCTGCGCGGAGCAGCCGCGCGGTCTGTGGCTCACCCCTGTCGGAGGTTCGAGTCCTCCCTCGGGCATGGGTGTGTGTCTTGTCCATGGAATAGGTTAGTTTAAACTAGATTAGATAGTGTGTGAGCCAAGGCGCCGATGACCTCAGCAGTTTGGTCCCATAGGAACTTACCACTAATTTTCAATTTTACAGAAGGAGCCAGTTTTTGATCTGCACTCATATCAGGTTGTAAATAAACGAACTGTGTCCTCGCGCTTTCGGAACAGCAGAGCAGCTTCGACGAACAAGACAGAACACCACCATCGCTGTAGGCAGGTAGCAGCTGGTCTGCGCGCGTACTGACCTGGTTGCCGAAGACGCCGATGGAGACAGCGGTGGAGACCTCGTCGGGGCCGAACCAGACGGCGCCGATGCGCGCGGGCAGGCTTAGGATGAAGATCTGGGAGCCGCCGACGATGCTCTGGCCGGCGAAGCCCACCCAGAAGAGGTGGCGGCCCACCGAAAACACCTTCACCCAGGAGCCCAGCGCCGTGCCCAGGATGCCCGCCAGCAGGCACACGCGCAGGCCCTGCGGAACACCACTCGTGCTGAACACACCTCGCAAGTGGGTGGCTGTCTGTCTGTCTGTCTGTCTGTCTACTACCTGTGCCAATGTCGTGCAGGCCTGCTGCACGAGAACAACGTGAATTATGATCCGACATCTGTAAATTAAACACTATTGGATGGTATCGTAACTACACTACTGGCCATTAAAATTGCTACACCACGAAGATGACGTGCTACAGACGCGAAATTTAACCGACAGGAAGAAGATGCTGTCAAATACAAATGATTAGCTTTTCAGAGCATTCACACAAGGTTGCCGCCGGTGGCGACACCTACAACGTGCTGACATGAGGAAAGTTTCCAACCGATTTCTCATACACAAACAGCAGTTGACCGGCATAGCCTGGTGAAACGTTGTTGTGATGCCTCGTGTAAGGAGGAGAAATGCGTACCATCACGTTTCTGTCTTTGATAAAGGTCGGATTGCACCTTATCGCGATTGCGGTTTATCGTATCGCGACATTTCTGCTCCCGTTGGTCGAGATCCAATGACTGTTAGCAGAACATGGAATCCGTGGGTTCAGGAGAGTAATACGGAACGCCGTGCTGGATCCCGACGGCCTCGTATCACTAGCAGCCGAGATGACAGTCGTCTTATCCGCATGGCTGTAACGGATCGTGCAGCAACGTCTCGATCCCTGAGTCAACAGATGGGGACGTTTGCAAGACAACAACCATCTGCACGAACAGTTCGACGACGTCAGCAGCAGCATGGGTTATCAGATCGGAGACCGTGGCTGCGGTTACCCTTGACGCTGCATCACAGACAGGAGCGCCTGCGATGGTGTACTCAACGGCGAACCTGGGTGCACGAATGGCAGAACGTCATTTTTTCGGATGAATCCAGGTTCAGTTTACAGCATCATGATGGTCGCATCCGTGTTTGGCACATTGGAAGCGTGTATTCGTCATCGCCATAGTGGCGTATCACCCGGCGTGATCATATGGGGTGCCATTGGTTACAGGTCTCGGTCACCTCTTGTTCGCACTGACGGTACTTTGAGCAGTGGACGTTACATTTCAGATGTGTTGCGACCCGTGGCTCTACCCTTCATTCGATCCCTGCAAAACCCTACATTTCAGCAGGACATGCACGACCGCATGTTGCAGGTCCTGTACGGGCCTTTCTGGACACAGAAAATGTTCGACTGCTGCCCTGGCATGCACATTCTCCAGATCTCTCGCCAACTGAAAACGTCTGGTCAATGGTGGCCGACCAACTGGCTCGTCACAATACTCCAGTGACTACTCTTGATGAACTGTGGTATCGTGTTGAAGCTGCATGGGCAGCTGTACCTGTACACGCCATCGAAGCTTTGCTTGACTCAATGCCCAGGCGTATCAAGGCCGCTATTACGGCCAGAGGTGGTTGTTCTGGGTACTGTTTTCTCAGGATCTATGCACCCGAATTCCGTGAAAATGTAATCACATGTCAGTTCTAGTATAATATATTTGTCCAATGAGTACCCGTTTATCATCTGCATTTCTTCTTGGTGTAGCAATTTTAATGGCCAGTAATGTATATAACAGCATGAACTAACACCGAAAAATCTCACATGTATGCTAATATTATCACACATTACTGACGCTTAAAAAAACCGAAACGGCGTCGATGGTACTGAGATAAGTAATTTAATATAGGACACATGGGGCCGCAAACGTCGGGAAATGTCCCAAACCTCGATGAGCAATGTAGAACATGTGACGTCATCACATCCGTAACTCGCCTCAAGTATGTGTGTTGTCTTTATACGAATGCATGCTGTCTGTCGTTTCGGAGGACTACATGCATTCATACAACTGATACGTCTAGCTGGGCAATGTATCGACAGTCTTCAGTGCGAATGCACAGATACGTCCGACATTGTGTGCCAAACTCTGAGTAGCCAACTTTGAGGAAATGCACAGAGACTGCGGACAAGTGGTGATAGATGGGAATGTACGTCGGCCTTAACTGAGTCGAGAGAGTCCGCGCCGTGTCCCGGATGGCGCAGTGGTTAACGCCCCTGATTAGTAAGCCGGAGATCCCGGGTTCGAATCCCGGTCCGGTACACCATGCCACTCGTCGCCGCTGATTCGGTGCAATGTCCCGATGCAGCTGAGACAAGTGATCCCCTCCCTTTCCTTTCCTTTCTTTTCTTTTCTCGCTCTCTCCACCTTCGGTTTACATATAAGGAGCTTGCCGGCCCTACCCTCACCGGTAAGGGTCAGTGCTACACATCGCCCCTATAAAGGGTGAAAAGTATTTAAACCGACAAACTCTGGGAGGTTGTAGCGGACATCAAAACAAATACTTTTCCCTAATGTCATTTTTTTCCAATGAGGAGCATTTAAACCGGTAGAGGAAGATTTCTCTGGCGGCAAATTAATTAAACCAACAAATACTTTTCCATTTTTTATGACCAAGAGACAACACATTAACACAACCCAATTTCAGTTGTAGCAGATTTTCAAAAATGCCTCAATTGACACGTAAACAAATGTTACACCGTCGGATCATGTTCTGTCTGACACGGGCAAAAACCCCGGGAGTATCCTGAATTGTTCATGCTGCTGCTACTATCCGGGCAACCAGATCCTCTTCTGATACAACGGGAGTTGCGTAAACAAGGTTGTGCATCTCTCCTCACACAAAGAAGTCCAGAGGGAACATATCTGGGGATCGAGCAGGCCATGGTACAGGACCACCTCTGCCAATCCACGTTTCTGGGAACCGTCGGTCCAGGAATCGACGCACACGACGACTGAAATGTGCCTGCGCCCGTCATGTTGGAACCACATGTGTTGTCTTGCAGGGAGCGGGACGTCTTCCAGCAATTCTGTCAATGCTCTGGCGAGAAAATTGTAATAGTGCCTGCCATTTAACGGCCTAGGTACCAGATACGGCCCAATTAAACAGCCCCAACAACACCGACCCACACATTAACGAAGAACCGCACTTGATGAGCGCTAGTAACTGTGGCATGTGGGTTATCCTTACTCCAAACATGTTGAAGACTACAACACGCCCGAACGTTGATTCATCGGTAAACAACGCAGAGGATGGAAATGTAGGATGCATTTCACACTGTTCCAGGTACCACTGTGAAAACTGTGCTCTGGGTGGATAATCAACTGATTCCAGGTTGTGGACACTCTGTAAGTGAAAAAGACGTAACAACTGCTCTCGAAGGACTGTTCTTACATTCGTCTGATTCGTCCCCATGTTACTTGCAATTGCACGAGTGCTGATTGAAGGATCCCGCTCCACATGCTGCAAGACAGCTTCCTCAAATTGCAGCGTTCTTAAAGTGCGACTGCGTCCCTGTCGAGGTAATATGCTTAATGACCCGGTCTCATGCAGACGTTGGTACACAGCAGCAAAGGTCGTATGATGCGGGATACGGCGATTAGGATATTGTTGTTGATAAACCCGCTGTGCAGCTCGTCCATTGTGGTGCGCTACGTAGTACGCATCAACCGTATCAGTGTACTCACTCCGGGTGTATCGCTCCATTAGTAAACAGAGACAATGCACTACTACACTGGTGGACAGCAGTTGCCTACAACTGAAGATGGTAATATGGCCTCTATCAACTGAAGAGCGTAATACGACCTCCACTGGTTTAAATAATCCTCATAGGAAAAAATGACATTAGGGAAAAATATTGGTTTTTGATGTCCCCTACAACCTCACAGAGTTTATCGGTTTAAATACTTTTCACCCTGTAGGTTACTATGTTTTCCTTCTTCCACTTTGCGATGTCATACGTCTGTGCTTGCAGCAGTGGCAGTACAAGACTACGACGATTCCGTTTATATTTAATGAGCCTGCAGACACGCATCTCTTAGGGTTCACCTAATTCCAATGCGCTTCCAGCAATACGTATTTACACACAGATTTTCCCACAGCGTGTTTTACCTTCTTACGTATCGTCTGCCACTGTGGGTAGTCGAATGCGTGAAACAGGGATCCTGCGCGCAAGTAAACACTGAAGGCAAAAAATGTATAGGGTGATGACTCCATGCTAATTCAAATCAAATGCACGAGCATGGCCGTCTAGACATATCTTAGGTTATTGAATGCGCAGGAATTTTAGGCTATCAAATAATGGGACTTCACATTTTACCTGATGATCTAAATGGCCATTATCAGTTTTTTTGAGTGGGCGGGGGTTGCCAGAGCTACTTGAAGATTTTATGCAGGAAATAAGAGCAAACATGTGGCTTCATCAGGATGGATATCCGCCATAGCGTGCCATCGCAACAAGATATTACTTAAATCAGGTGTATCGAGATAGGTGCATTGGTCGACGCGGACTACTTCGCTAGCCAGATTTAATCCCACTAGCTTGTTTTCTTTTTTTGGGGGGGGGCGTATGAAGGAGCTAGTTTACAGGGCTCCAGTACAGTCCCAAATGAGCCTCATCGCCCGCTTAGCTGTTACCGTTGCGGTGATCCAAACTACGGGGGGAACCTTCGAGCTCGTGCATGGTTCAAATGGCTCTGAGCACTGTGGGACTTAACATCTAAGGTCGTCAGTCCCCTAGAACTTACAACTACTTAAACCTAACTAACCTAAGGAAATCACACACATCCATGCCCGAGGCAGGATTCGAACCTGCGACCGTAGCGGTCGCGCGGTTCCAGACTGAAGCGCCTAGAACCGCTCGGCCACACCTGCCGGGCATGAAGGGATGACAACATATTTTTATATTGGCATTTGAGCAAACGGTGCAAATTACTAACACTTTTTGTAAATGTGATCTATTATTGACGTAGAAATTACTATTATCCTCTTAGCTGTAACGAAGCAACGCCTTTCTTGGTTCCTGTTTCTTTCTTTTTGCCCGAACTTTTCTTGTTCGTAAATTTTATTTTGTAAAGATAAGGTATCCCAGAGTAAGAACAGTCTTGGCTGCGAAATTATTTAATATCAATGACTCGTTTCACCCTTTTGGGACATCATCAGTGTGTGTAAAAAGTAGCTGGATATAGAACCCATCCGTCACGAGGCCATATAAAATGGAAAACAGACGCAACAGTAATTGTATATGTTATCCATCCGTCATAGAAACACAAACTGCAAGATGGATCGTTTTTGCACTGCAGTGGAGGAGTCACCTGATGTGCTTAAAGTCCACATTGTATTTTAATCGTTTCTATGATGCTGGATTACATATGCAGTTACTGTGGAGTCCATTTTCCATTTTATATCTGGCAATGTCTCAAATGGATGAAACGCGTCATTGATATTAAGTAATTTCGCTGTCAGGATTGTTTTCATTCTAGAATAATTCGAAACTCGTTGCTTTAGCATCGTGCCACAGTGGAATGGAATAATTTTTAAAGAAAACGTAGGTCATTTACTGATAACGACTGAGGTCTGAAGCTCATTCTCATTTACTTGTGGCGCAATACGGTAGGTTTTTGTTGTACTGTACTACACTTTGCAATAAACCAGGGGAGGCGGTGAGACCGGTAAATAAAATCATGTATCTTACTTCAGTGTAAAGACTTAATCGGCTAACGCAATGGGAAAAAAGTACTGCTTGGCAGACGCAAGAGCCGAACCCTGAGCCCCAAATGCTAAAGCCGCGCTGGTAGGCCCAGACCCACACCGACGTCAAGACTTGACTTGGGTTGGGATGAGCAGGTGCAACGGACCGAAAGGCTCTACCGCTGCATGTGGAGCGAGGTATGTTATCTGGTGGCGTCACATATTAAACATTTGTCACTGATTTCCCGACATTTGCTGCCCAATGTGTCTTACATTAATTTAATTATCTCAGTTTCATCTATGTCGCTTCGGGGGTTAATAGGGTTGGCTGATTGATTTGGGATGAGGGGACGAAACAGCGAGGTCATGGGTCCTCGGATTAGGGAATTATGGTGAAGGAAGTCGGCCGTGCTCTTTCAAAGGAATCATCCCGACATTTGCCTGGCGCTATTTAGGGAAATCACGGAAAACCAAAATCAGGATGGCCAAAGGCTGGTTTGAACCGTCGTCCTCCCGAATGAGAGTCCAGTGTGGTAACCAGTGCGCCACCTCGCTCGGTAAGTTAATGACAATCATCTTGTATGCAAGGTATGTCCAACTGAAAAGAAAATGGCGTCGTATGCGATCCCACGAATATGTCTGCCGAGAGTTGGTATGGTGGTATTTTTCAGTTGCACAAGCAGCTTTAAAGGTTTCTGGGCAACTTCCTCATTTCTGAAGAGTTTTTCTCGCATTTCCTTGCGTGATGGACTCCCCCCGATCAGCACAAAGAGCAGTCTTCCAATTTCTTTGCGCCCAAGCATCTTACAGAGAATCGGAAGTCTGCGAGAACGGGTGTTTGACTGACCCATCATGGCTCAAATTGTGGCATGTGATGAAACGTGGTGTCACTACATACACTCTACCTTCAGCTTCAGACGGATGAGCATGAAGGGGCCTCATCATGACCCTCCCCCCCCCCCCCTTGTCCAAAACAAGCCAACTCAGCCTCTGAGTCCTAAAGGTGATTCTCGGTTTCTTTTTCCATGAAGAGTGACCTCTCCTCTTAGACTGAAGGCCTGGGAGTGCAACAGTTAACGCTGATCAATAACGCGACACATTGACGAGCTTCAAAGAGGACATCAAGAACAAGTGCAGAGGCAAGCAAGCTCTCGAATGGGATAATGGTTTCCGAGGACGATGCTAGCCCACATGCGTCCAAGACGACCCTCTAACTGCTTCAAAAATCTCGATGCCAGGTCCTAGAACATCCTCCTCACAGCCACGTATCTCCCACGTGACTCTCATACCTTCGGCCCCTAAAAACAGTCTCTGAAATGTCAGAGGTTCTCCTGTGACAAGGAAGTGTAGGCCAACATGGAAAACTGAAACCGTCAGCAACCTAAGCGTTTCTCCACTGAAACGATGTATTTCCCTCCTGGGCCCTGGGGTCGGCGTACCATTGTCTATGGCACCTAGGTATAGTTGTACTGTCCCACATTCCCACATGAACTGTAATTACAATATTTTTATTTGAATTTCTGTACATATAACTATAGTCTCCTTTTCATTTGGACACACCTACACATGAACGAAACCCAAACAAGGTTAATGGAATATAGTCAAACTACAACAGGCGATCAGATGCCACTTTTAAGCGTTTCTTGTTACAATACTTATCACGTTATAACTTTATATGTGTGTGTGGGGGGGGGAGGGGGGGGTTAAATATTGTGGGCTAGCATGAGACTTTTAATTAACTTATACCGCGATAACACACGTACGGACATGGGCTGCTCCGAAGTACGTACGATATAATATTTTTTAAACACAACGCGCTAATCACCGCCTTCTAATAAATAGTTTGCGTGAGCGCTGCTATTTAGAAAAGAAAATATGCGTATTCTTGCGCAAACTGTAATTATTAATATGGGTCTCGGGGGCTACTGGCTATTTATGTACCAAATGTCACAAAGATTAACAGAGATATTGCGGAGCTTATTGGGTGTAATGATTTTCAATATTTCTTGTTCATTATTTGCAAGGCAAAACTGGAGAGAATCTCGTCTGCCGTTAGGCTGCCAAAATGAAACATACTGAACTCCTTCAGTGCTGTGGATTTTAGTAAATGAAATTTATTACTAATCTTTTTAACTTTGAAATTAATTAAAGATCAAGATTGAGAAGTCTCTCGCATTTACATTTAATATTACGACATGAAATTTTAATTAAATAATACAGTCAGCTTAAGGGCCGACTAAATCTTGCTAGGGGAGATGAGCTCCCTGCACTACGAAGTTCTGTAAAAACTTGGTTAATGAGAATTAATGGTTGCAATCATGAGGTGACAACTAAGTCAATAATACACACTTTCTAATAACAATTGTAAGTATATTTTACTAAATTACAACCAAACTTACATTAAATATTATCTAGCGTTACAATGGCGGCCTACTTCTAGACGAAACAAACAGGAGAGCTTGCTCAATCAAAGCATTGTGTCTGATCTTCATGGCTATGTTACACAGAGATTCTACCAAAAAACTGTGTTTCGTTAACTACATCGATATTTGGGTTTTGATAACAACAACTTACGTTCTTTACTATTTGTTATACATCGTGCAGACGTACTTAGTCTTTAGATAATTTATGTTTCACACGTCTCATAGCAAAAACTTCTTTTCCCTCTCTCCAAATGTCCATTTATGTGACGTACCGTCACATACTGTGTAAGTGTAGCGACATTAGCGATCGTGTTACTGTCATGTTAAATGATATAAAATGGCTTGAAAATTGTATTATTCTTTCAGTGCCTATTGTAACAGTTTTAGACATGATTTTATGCGCAAGAATCACACGAAAAGAGTAATATTAAATTTCTGTTTCACTACATCTACTGGTTTTCTTTCATTTTACCTAATATCGGAGTTTCATAAAATTGATCATCCACGAACGAAAAGCGTGGATGTTGCCATAGGATAAAAAAAAGGAGTGTTCTGCGAAAAACGTAGCTTGTGCTTTCACTGGAACGATGCAATGAGGAAGTGAATGAGATACTCAATGATGCTCTTCCATGTATCACATTACATATCCCTTACTATCCAAATGTTCGTAGATGTACAAAAGGTAAACATTCTGCGTTGAACTAACTGTTCTAGCTTGTCCTGAAAAATTTTCGGGAGAACTGCCGGATTTCTGTAACATGCTGGTACGATATTTCGGCGCAGAGTCTTCTGGCCATCTCCAGGTGAACACAGATTAGCAACGCACTGAGCTCCCCTATTTCAGACCCCACTGGCACATTCGCGGTGTCTCAGTTGGCACTGCATATGCGTTGCCTGAGCGTATGCGCTTCTGCTGGAAGTCTTTGTGCTGTTCTGCGCGCCCTCCGCCGTAAACGCTCGCCTCTTCGATGTCAGAACGATTGTCTTCGTGCAGTAAAAACGTAGGATGACGCTGATTACGCAGAGCACGAAGTTTTTCCTATACTCGGGTCCCATGCAGAAGTTAATTGGAAACCGCCATCTTGATCCATAAGGGACTCAGACAGTCGTATTTCCTCTGATTCATTGATGATCGAGCTCCAAAATTTTGAAACGTGGGCCACAATTTTTGTTTCATTTTATTTCGTCGAATGATCAATAGAAGTACAGAGTTCAGCGGTAGCGGACTTATTTGCCTGGAGAAGGCGACTATGTCGCTGATTTTCTATAATGCGATCGTGCACAGTGCGTGTCGTTTGCTCTAGATAAGATTTTCCGCTTTCACACGGAATCCTGTATACACCAGCTTTGCGTAACTCTAAATCGTCATTAACGGATCTCAAAAGTGCTGATATTTTGGAAGGAGGTCGAAAGGTTACTTTAACTTTATGTCTTCTTAATAGTCTGCCTATTTTAGCTGAAACATTTACAATTTTGAAGGCCTCAACCTCTTTCTTTGTCATTTGTACGTCTTTAGAGCACTCTGAACTTGTTGATACGGGTGTCCGTTGTTCAGGAACACACTTTGCAGGCGTCCAAGTTCCTTTTGCAGGCTATCGGCATCTGAGATCGAATCGGCATTGTGGGTCAAGCTCTTTAAAACACCTATCGTTTGTGCAGGATTGTGGAAACTAGCAGACTGCAAATAAAGGTCAGTATGAATGGGGTTTCGAAACACTGGATGCCTCATTGTTTCATCGCTCTTACGTCGCACAAAGACGTCTAAAAACGGCAAGCAACCATCTCTCTCCGCCTCCACAGTACATTTTATTTTTTCATGTATGGAACTCAGATGTTGAAGGAACTCTAAGACTGTTCACACCATGAGACCAAATTATAGAAGTGTCATCAGCTACCGCCAAAAACTGTTGGTTTCATAATAGCTGAGTCGAGTGCTCGCTCGGCAAATACTTCCATGAGAAAGTTGGCCACTAGGGGAGACAAAGGACTCCCATGGTGACACTGTCAGCCGATTGTTCAAAAAATCTGTTGTTGAATAAAAAGAACGCCGAGGAGAGAGTATGCTTAAACAGCGCGGTAATGTCAGCCTCAGACCTCTTGCTATGAGATATAATGAGTCCACCAAAGGCACATTGTAATAAGCAAAACGACGTCAAAACTGACCAACAAATCGCTGCTCTTGAGTTTGAATGACTGGAGTCTGCTGATTAAATCACTCGAATTTCTTATATGATGTGGCCACTTGCCTACAGTGGGTTCTCGTAGTAAAGACGCCAAGTATTTGGCGAAATCACAGGGTGGCTACTCCAATATTGCTCACTATATGACGTAAAGATACACCTTTATGGATCTTGGACAGTCCGTACAACCTAGATGGAACTGAACTATTCGGTCTCAGTCGCTTAATGGAGTCCTTTGCAAGAAAACTTTCGTCTAAAGTTCTACTGTCTTTCGCATCACACGGTTAGTAGGATCATTATCGATTTTGTGATTCGTTGAGTCACACATCAAAGGTTTGATCTTATTAATATAGTCGTCCGGTGGCATAAGCACTGTAGCGTTACCCTCATCTGGCCTGAGTACTACCGCATCCACGGCTATTCATAAGTTATGTTGCTCTTTGATGGTGCGTCTGTCGTCAGGACGCGGTAAGATTTCGGACCATTTATTTCTGCTGCCTCTGTTGTAAGACGTCGCACTTCATCTTCGATGGAACTGACAAAATCCTCTAGTGACCGATGTAGAAGCAAAATTAAGACCACTTGCCAATACGTAGTCACGTCATCTGTAGATTTCCTCGTCATGTTGATAAGCGATCGTCGAGTAGGAATTTCTTGTAGTACTCGTACCTTTCTAGTGTTGTCAAAGTTTACATAATTTCTTAAGGGCAGAAACCTTACATTAGCAGATAAATGTTACTTATCTTGCTATGGCTGTCCCATGGTCTAGATTGTTGGCTCCTGTTTATGCTTTCCAATTAATAGGTCAAAGGCTTTTTGTTACAGTAAAAGTCAATGGAATATTGCTGCTTTCTGACATCATCAACATTTATTCATAAATACTTGACACTTACTGCAACACCACTTGTTAAGTAAATGCATTGTGCAACATTTCAACACAAAGATCTTGATACTTATATCGATAAATCTCGGAAACAACGAACTATTATGGCGCGTTTGCCTCTAAAATTTCTATAGGTACATAGCGTCCAGATAATTCTAGAACAGCATGTAGTTGAAATGAATTTTATTATGACTGTCTTAAATGAAATTACTTTTCAAATATACTTTACATTACGTTTTCTGGAAATAATTATTTTATATAAAGATTTATGCGCCTAATAATAATGAAGGTAGCAAACTTTGACAATATGAAAACTATCAACTTCCTGTCTTTGAATAATTGTCGATTGAATTATCGATAGTAAACGTCAGGAAAGTTAAAAATGACAAGAATTTTGGTTACATGAATACTAAAGCATAATAATATTAGTTTCACTGTAAAGGGGTTTTTGCCTCATTTGTGATGAACGATTTTCATGGTTCAAGATCGATAAAGTTAAATGGATCGATATGAAGAATAAAATTATATTATAAGAAAAACGTTTTGTGGCCAAATGTGTGCAAAATTATCTTTAAATATCATATTTTCATTCACTGATGCCTTGCGTGATAATATTCTAGTCTAACTCCTTACTTAGGCAAAAATTTTCACTGCACAAAAGAAAGCAATTAGAGTTATCAGAGTGATGTACACACTAACACCTTGCGGACATCTGTTTACACGATCTTCTTCGCTTGTGAAATTTATTGTCAACAATTCATCTGAGCTAAAAAGTAACAGAGAAATTCACTAGTACGACACTAGTAGAAAAAATGATTTGCAATACCCTGTAATGAACATGGTTTTGTAGAGAAAGGCGAGAAATATGCACCTATAAGACCATTTGACGGTCTGTCCATCGAAATAAAATGTCTAGTAGACATGCGTGCCGAATAAGTGGATTACGGACGGAAAAGATCCACTCTGTTTCCGTTACAAAATTTGGAAATTGCTGAGGAAGCAGACACTGTAGCACTGTCGGCTGAACAGAATTCTCAAATGATGACAGTCAAACGTTAGTAGAAATTCGTGCATTTTTAAAAAGAATGATGCGCGAAACATAACGACTGCCACCTTAGGAAAAGATCTTGCCGAGAACCAGAGAAAATTCTGTTCCTACATAAAATCACTAAGCGGTTCAAGGCTTCTATCCAGTCACTCGTTGACCAGTCCGGTGTGGCTATACAAGAGAGCAGGAGGAAAGCCGAAGTTTTAAACCTCACTTTTAAGAAATCATACGCGCAGGAGGATCGGACAGACCTCCCGTCATTTGACATTACACTGACTCCGGTGTGGAGGACGTAGTAATACACATCCCCGGCGTAGAGAAGCAGTTGAAAGGATTCAATACAAATATATCGCCAGGTGTGGATGAAATGTCATTTTAGTTTTACAAAGGGCACTCTATGGCATTGGCTCCTTACTTAACTTGCACTTATCGGGAATTCCTTGCCAGCTCAAAGTCCCAAGCGAATGGAAAAAAATACGCGCAGCTAACTCCTGTATGTAAGAAGTGTAAAAGAACGGATCCGCAGAATTACAGATCAATATCCTTAACGTCAGTTCGCTGCAAAATCGTTGAACATATTCTCAGTTAGAATACAATAAGTTTTCTCGAGAGCGAGAAGCTTATGTCGAAGAATCAGCACGGTTTTAGAAAGCATCGCGTGTGCGAAACTCAGGTTGCCCTTTTCTCACATGATATACTACGAACTACGGATGAAGAGCAACAAGCAGATTCCGTGGTGCTGGATTTCCTTAAAGCTTTTAACACGGTGTCCCACTGCACACTTTTAATGAAGGTACGAGCATACGGAATAGGTTCCTAAATATGCGAGTGGCTGGAAGACTTCTTAAGTAGTAGAAACTAGTAGGTAATTTCCAAGAATGATTGCCTATCGAAGTCGCTGGGTGCAAACGATGCATATCGAACGTGCGATCGTAAATCGAGCAGGTGACTCAGGTGGCGGGCGTTGTGATCAGTTATTTGTGATCGTCATTTTTATCTGTTTTCCTCGTTCTCTTAGTTGCTCTAAATTACATACCTCTGTGAATTATTGGTGAGTTGCTAGGGAAACGCAGACGAATTATGTCGTTAGTGAATGGGATGTCTAGTGTTCTCGACGTTTCTTCGGCGGATTGTCTCACATGGAAGAATCTAATTCCTTGTTTATCCAGTGTATAAAATTGTTCGACTTTTCGTCGCAAATATGTAGTACTACCGGACGAGGAAAGAAAGGACTGTGTAGATCGTGGTGGTGTGAAGTGTGTACAACTTCGTAAGAGCAGTTTCGATGCTGAAATATCGTTACACTTTCACTGCGCACAGTGCGGAAAACGAACGAATATCAGGAAGAATACATGGTTCGACTCTTCCAAATAATCCATCCAGACCACCGTAATGGACTTTCACATGACGGCAACACCGACGACGAATAAGGTAAGTCGTCTCCTTTGTAATTGCAAGTATTCTTTTAACGCTCTTCTTTTGTCGTTGATGTAGTGACCCCGCGACTTCGATAGGCAATCATTCTTGGAAATTACCAACTAGTACGTTATCCTCGACGGCAGGTGTTCAGCAGAGGCAAATGTATAGTCAGGATTGTCCCATGGATGTTCGAAGAACTGTTCTTATTCTATATGTACATAAATAAGCTGAGGGACAGGGTGCGCAGTCATTTGCAGCTGTTTGCTAATGATGCTGTGGCGGACGAGAAGGTGGATTTCATTGTAGGAGGATACAAGATGACTTAAAGTTTCTAGTAGGTGCGATGATTTGCAGCTTACTCTAAATGTAGACAAATGTAAGTTTATGCAGACGGGTAGGAGAAGCAAATCCGTAATGTTCGAACGCAGCATTATTGGAGTACTGATCGACACTGTCGCGTCGCTAAAATATCTAGACGTACGTTTCAGAGCGATATACAATGGAACCAGCACCGAAGATTGGGTGTAACCACACCAGGTCGAATTAAAGGAAGACATCGAAGCGAACCAGATACATGCTGCTAGATCTGTTACCTTTAGGTTTGGTCAGCAAGCGAGTATTGCGTAGATGCTTGGCGAACTCAAGTGGGATTCGCAGTAGGGAAGAAGACGTTCTTTCCGCGAAACACTGTTGAGAAAATTTTGATAACCGGCATTTGAAGGCTACGGCATAACGATTCCAATGCCGCCTACATACATTTCGCGTAATGATTACGAAGATAAGATACGAGAAATAACGGCTCGTACATGGGCATATAGACAGTCGCCTTTCTCCATCACGATTTGCGAGTAGAATAGGAAAGAAAATGACTTAAAGGTACACGGCACCCTCCGATACTCACCATATGGTGGCTTGCGGAGCATTTGTGTGGATTCTGAAATATATATATATATATATATATATATATATATATATATATATATATATATATATATATATATATATATATATATACAGGGTGTTACAAAAAGGTACGGCCAAACTTTCAGGAAACATTCCTCACACACAAAGAAAGAAAATGTTATGTGGACATGTGTCCGGAAACGCTTACTTTCCATGTTAGAGCTCATTTTATTACTTCTCTTCAAATCACATTAATCATGGAATGGAAACACACAGCAACAGAACGTACCAGCGTGACTTCAAACACTTTGTTACAGGAAATGTTCAAAATGTCCTCCGTTAGCGAGGATACATGCATCCACCCTCCGTCGCATGGAATCCCTGATGCGCTGATGCAGCCCTGGAGAATGGCGTATTGTACCACAGCCGTCCACAATACGAGCACGAAGAGTCTCTACATTTGGTACCGGGGTTGCGTAGACAAGAGCTCTCAAATGCCCCCATAAACGAAAGTCAAGGGGGTTGAGGTGAGGAGAGCGTGGAGGCCATGGAATTGGTCCGCCTCTCCCAATCCATCGGTCACCGAATCTGTTGTTGAGAAGCGTATGAACACTTCGACTGAAATGTGCATGAGCTCCATCGTGCATGAGCTCCATCGTGCATGAACCACATGTTGTGTCTTACTTGTAAAGGCACATGTTCTAGCAGCACAGGTAGAGTATCCCGTATGAAATCATGATAACGTGCTCCATTGAGCGTAGGTGGAAGAACATGGGGCCCACTCAAGACCTCACCAACAATGCCTGCCCAACCGTTCACAGAAAATCTGTGTTGATGACGTGATTGTCCGCAGCTCGTGGTCGTGCAGTAGCGTTCTCGCTTCCCGCGCCCGGGTTCCCGGGTTCGATTCCTGGCGGGGTCAGGGATTTTCTCTGCCTCGTGATGACTGCGTGTTGTGTGCTGTCCTTAGGTTAGTTAGGTTTAAGTAGTTGTAAGTTCTAGGGGACTGATGACCATCGATGTTAAGTCCCATAGTGCTCAGAGCCATTTGAACCATTTTTTGATGACGTGATTGCACAATTGCGTGCGGATTCTCGTCAGCCCACCCATGTTGATTGTGAAAATTTACAATTTCATAACGTTGGAACGAAACCTCATCCGTAAAGAGAACATTTGCACTGAAATGAGGATTTACACATTGTTGGATGAACCATTCGCAGAAGTGTACCCGTGGAGGCCAATCAGCTGCTGATAGTGCCTGCACACGCTGTACATGGTACGGTAACAACTGGTCCTCCCGTAGCACACTCTATACACTGAAGTGGTCAACGTTACTTTGTACAGCAGCAACTTCTCTGACGCTGACATTAGGGTTATCGTCAACTGCACGAAGAATTGCCTCGTCCATTGCAGGTGTCCTCGTCGTTCTAGGTCTTCCCCAGTCGCGAGTCATAGGCTGGAATGTTCCGTGCTCCCTAAGACACCGATCTATTGCTTCAAACGTCTTCCTGTCGTGACACCTTCGTTCCGGTAATCTGTCTCGATGCAAACGTACCGCGCCACGGCTATTGCCCCGTGCTAATCCATACATCAAATAGGCATCTGCCAACCCCGCATTTGTAATCATTGCACTGACTGCAAAACTACGTTCGTGATGAACACTAATCTGTTGATGCTACGTACTGATGTGCTTGATGCTAGTACTGTAGAGCAATGAGTCGCATGTCAACACAAGCACCGAAGTCAACATTACCTTCCTTCAATTGGGCCAACTGGTGGTGAATCGAGGAAGTATAGCACATACTGACGAAACTAAAATGAGCTCTAACACGGAAATTAAGCGTTTCCGGACACATGTCCACATAACATCTTTTCTTTATTTGTGTGTGAGGAATGTTTCCTGAAAGTTTGGCCGTACCTTTTGGTAACACCCTGTATAGTATTCCGTCCGCCCCGATAGCTGAGTGGTCAGCGCGGCGGTCTGTCACTCCAAGGGGCTCGGGTTCGGTTCCCGGCTGGGTCGGAGATTTTCTCCGATCCAGGACTGGGTGTTGTGTTGTCCTCATTATCATTTCATGATCATCAGTGGAAGGCAACGGGAAACCACCACTGGAATCACTTCCCTAGGCGCTCATGCGGTGGACCTCTCTGACGAGGCTTCCCTCATGAGAAGACCTGCCCTAAGGCAGAACACAAAGTTAAAGTTATAGTATTGTGATTTTCCTGTAATTACAAAATTTGTGAAATTCGCGCTTCTGAAAGAGAAAGTGCCTCTGACAGACCCTGATAAACAGGCTGTATGACTGAAGTTAATTTCATGGTAATGTGATTTTGAAAACCAGCGTGGGATTTTATCCGTATCTAATAAACGTACATGCTGTGAGAATTCTTGTCTGATAATGGGCTTCTGGCTGTTCTGCCGACTTCTTGTTTCCATAAAATTAAGAAGTGTATAGGATGGAAACAACAACCAGGCAAAACACACAGAAGCACACAGTTAGTTGTGCCGGGAAACATGGGGAGATCAGAATGTATGTCATACGTCAAGCTGTAGTCGATTTCACACACGTGTTTTGGTTGGTACGCATTGGCGGAACACAGATGTTTGTAGATGGCTTACCTCCTGCCAGCGATCGGTGCCCCATGTTCTTGCTGCTTTTCACGGGTTTCTTGAGATTGTGCTGCCTGGGAGTTGATACGTTCATGTTACGCACCAGTCGCACCGTCAAACTGTCGCCGAGCAACGGCGCAGTCGACTGCAGGGATCCCCGTATTGTTGACAACTGCGTACCGTGATGTGTTTGTTTACTCCAAGAAAACGGACCGACCGCACGCCAATCGGATTTTTGTAGTTTTCCTTGTTTATAGTTCATGAAGTCTTTTCCAAAGCAGTTCGATATAACGCTACAAAATTCTCGAGAAAATCGACTTCGAAGTTTTCCAGCCACGTTTAGTACACTAACATAAGGAGCAGTATAGCTCTGTGGTATGTCCCCGCTCGCTGTTTGAGGGGCCTGAAAATTTGCTTCTCTCTCTGTTTCGTTAAGTGTTCGTCTCGCCGACATTTTCCCATCGAAAACTGCTTCATTTAACTAATAAATTAGATCTTGTTAAATATTATTTTACCTATTGTTATCCATCCAACTTTGCACATTAGTTGACTGTCTTATTTTCATGTTTGATATGACGATTTAATTTGTCCCAGTTTTATGTGCTCTGTCTTTCCTTATATTAGTATTATACTTATTGACTGTCCTGCTAATTTTTAATAATTTATTGTACCCTGCAATACAACCTCTCCACTTGCTTCAACTGTTTGTTTTATAATTGTTTGTGTATTAACTGTCTTCTTTCTATCTGCTCCACGAAAAATTGTGGATTCCATCTTCATAATTTATGTATGTGTAAACTACAAATCATTTAATCTACTACCACGAACTCTCAATATTGTGTATAGTCTGCCAAATACCTATTTTTTTTATCTTTACTGTGTTGATTAAAATTTTCTTTTTGTGAATATCTAGTGGTATAATAATTTTCTAGTTGATGGCGTTCGTAGCAAAACAAGCACTTAAACACTGGACCGTTCGTGTAAGTCTCGACGACTTAAGCGGAAAGACGGAAGTGAATGAAATAAACTTTTAGAAAACAGCAGTCAGAAGACAATCAAAAAAGATTCTTATCATAAAAAGAAGAAACATAAACAAATGCGAAAGAAAGTTTTCAACAAAAAATGGTAACTAAATGTATTGCAAATTTTTCTACTTGCTTTTTGTTGCGTTTACTTAACAAATAAATTTTATGCTGTTATATAAAGAAGATGCTGTTAACTCCCTCCATTTTTTTCCTTTCTACGTATTTCCCTACACCCGTCAGCCCTCTTTCCTTGCTACCGTGCTGACGTGTCAACGATACTTCCGTAAGCAATTTGCCTTACTATAATAAACAAAAGATACAAAATTAATTCTTGGAAGAAAGTTTCGATTTCAGTTTGAATCAATTTTTTTAAACAAAAGTGGATTTTCTACGAGCATTTCTGTGAAGCGTAGGATACATAAAGCAAACGAGGCTGGTGATCACTAGGTCGAGTCTCATTTCGATCATAATTTTGTCTTTTTTTCGTTCAGTTCGAATACCTACGTCATTCAAATACAGAATTCTTCAAATATACGCCAATTAATACATTCTATAGACTTTTTAAGGGCAGTGCTCTTAGTTTTATATTTAATTATATACTGCGCACAAAATCCAATTTTCACTGCAAATAAAAATTCTTAATTATTTATCTTTTATAAAAGACTCATAATCAAAATTACAATTTAAAAAAATTGAAATTTAATCTAATTTAAAAATTCACAGATTAGATCTTTTTCTATTTTTTTTTAAATTTTACGCTTCAGGTAAATGCTCATGCAACATGTAAGTTTGCTTAAGAAATTTTTTCAGCCGGGTTTCAAACCCAGGCCCCCCCAGGCGACAGGTAAGCACTATACGACATAGCCACACTGCTTGCTGAAGGAAAACCCCCTTCGTTCAACATATTAAAAATTGTAGGAATATTTCAAATTTTATTTTCTCGAGTTTTTTTAAGAATTGCATTTAGCTGCTTTGCGAGAAGTATTTTTAGTTTTGAACCCGATGAACTTAAATAAAAAAATTACAAATATCCGGTTTCCTTGTGGTTGTTTGGAAGAGGATATGCGAAAAATAATCACCACACAATTATGGAGACTATCTAACGGTAAGAGATGGGGCGTAAACAGTCTTGGACGATCTGGGCAATAGCCCCTAGGATAAGGCGCCTCTGAAATTAAAAAAAAAAAAAAAAAAAAAAAGAGAAAAATTAAGATAGGAAGGAAAAGTGCAGATATTAGTCTAATCGATCGGTCAAGAGAAGTCTGTCGTCGTGTTAAAATAATGGAAGATCGTCATTTAAACCATTCTGATATAAAGATATGATAATTATAATTTCTCTCTTTTACTGAGGTCAAAGATCAGCATCAGAGTAAGAACTACAGTTAATTTAATATATACAAGGAAAGGGAGATTTATTGACGTTATTACGGCTCCGACAAACGTAACTCCTACGAATAAGGAATGTGAAGAACGAACTGTAGCGTGATGAGATATCAGGGTATTAAGGCCCCGTCGACGAGGTCATTAGAGACGCAGCTTAAACTCGAGTAGGTAAAGGATAGGCATTGAGGAAGTTTGAAGTATCCTTTTCAAAGGAACCATCCCGGCATTTGCCTCAGGTGAGTTGGTGTAAACCACGCAAAAACTACGTCGGACAGAAATAGCATACTGGACTCGCATTCGGGAGGACGACGGTTCAATCCCGTCTCCAGCCATCCTGATTTAGGTTTTCCGTGATTTTCCTAAATCGTTTCAGGCAAATGCCGGGATGGTTCCTTTGAAAGGGCACGGCCGATTTCCTTCCCAATCCTTCCCTAACCCGAGCTTGCGCTCCGTCTCTAATGACCTCGTTGTCGACGGGACGTTAAACACTAACCACCACCACCACCACCACCACCACCACCACCACCACCAGAAATAGCTGTTATCAAAGTATCATCCTCTCGACGAATGTTTATACGGCTGTGAAAGGTGGGCCATTGAATGCAAATTGTCTAACAAACGCATATCAGAAGCCGCGAAGCACTTCGTGAAGCGTTGTTAAGAGGGCGAGGGGCCGACAGATCCCGTTAAAGGGGCCTGTAGTAATAACTTGTGATTGGCAACACTTATTCGCAATTAAGTATCTGACTAAGGAATGATGTATCGTATAGACGTTTACGTTGGAATACTGCCTGTGACAAAGCTCTCAAAAATAAAGCACAAAAATTTTTCAGTGACATTTCCTCAGAACATTTCTCCTCTGTTCGCACCAAGCAAGTGGAGATAAAGACTTTAAAATAAATACTATTTCCATAACACGTATTGTGAAGGGTTGGATACTTTATGCTAACCCTTAAAAAAATAAAAAACGAAAATTGTTAATTGTTGTTGACTTTTACTCAACATACCATCAAAATATGTTTATTTGTAAGTAAGGTACTGAACCCAAAAATATTTAACATGAGATTCACTGGAGGAAGTGACATCTACCACTGAGACGTAAACTTTTGTGTTAAGTTTAAATTAAAAATTTATTACATTTATAGAATCTGGTAGAAGAATTCATTTAAAAAATAAATATATTTTTCAAAGTTATAAGAGTCGACGGACATGAACGGGAAGCAGTGGTTGGGAAGGGAGTGAGACAGGGTTGTAGCCTCTCCCCGATGTTATTCAATCTGTATGTTGAGCAAGCAATAAAGGAAACAAAAGAAAAATTCGGAGTAGGTATTAAAATCCATGGAGAAGAAATAAAAACTCTGAGGTTCGCCGATGACATTGTAATTCTGTCAGACAGCAAAGGACTTGGAAGAGCAGTTGAACGGAATGGACAGTGTCTTGAAAGGAGGGCATAAGATGAACAACAAAAGCAAAACGAGGATAACTGAATGTAGTCGATTTAACTCGGGTGGTGCTGAGGGAATTAGATTAGGGAATGAGACGCTTAAAGTAGTAAATGAGTTTTGCTATTTGGGGAGCAAAGTAACTGATGATGGTCGAAGTAGAGAGGATATAAAACGTAGACTGGCAATGGCAAGGAAATCGTTTCTGAAGAAGAGAAATTTGTTAACATCTGGTATACATTTAAGTGTCAGTAAGTCGTTTCTGAGAGTATTTGTATACAGTGTAGCCATGTATGGAAGTGAAACATGGACGATAAATAGTTGAACGAGAAGAGAATTGAAGCTTTCGAAATATGGTGCTACAGAATAATGCTGAAGATTAGATGGGTATATCACATAACTAATGAGGAGGTATTGAATAGAATTGGGGAGAGGAGGAGATTGTGGCACAACTTGACTAGAAGAAGAGATCGGTTGGTAGGACATGTTCTGAGGCATCATCAAGGGATCACCAATTTAGTACTGGAGGGCAGCGTGGAGGGTAAAAATCGTAGAGGGAGACCAAGAGATGAATACACTAAGCAGATTCAGAAGGATGTAGGCTGCAGTACGTACTGGGAGACGATGAAGCTTGCATAGGATAGAGTAGCACGGAGAGCTGCATCAAACCAGTCTCAGGACTGAAGACCACAACAACATTTTTCAAAGTTTTACAATATAAAGTAATTGAAAAGATAACAATATCTTCAAAAGTTGGGCATAAAGTACACCTTCCCCACCCCTCCGCCCTGCTATTGTGGGGGTTAAAGCTGTCCTGATCTACAGGGTACCTACAATTAAAAGTTCCAGTTTCAATACGCTGTAGAAAGAGATTCTCTGCTCAGAAGGACGTCAAATTTGACCGGAGTATTATTGAAGCAGGGGAAAACGTCATGGGGGGAAAAAACTAGATCTGACCAAAGGATAGCGCTGTAAATATCAGAATATGCACACTAATAGACGAGCGCGACACACGGCTGTTCCTCATTTTGCGCCCGAGACGCGAATGTGACTGTCGCCATGAAGGACCGCTCGCTGCTGATAAAACTCTTTCACGAGAACGATCGCCGTTCGCCAGTGGCCTTGCAGAAGTTTCGCACACTGAAGGGCACGAAAAAAAGGGACTGGACCGATGTCAGTAGCGCTTCATTCTGCAAAGGTGACTGTGCGGGTTTACGGCATTGCTTATCGTAGGGCCCTACGTTTTCAAGGAGATGATTCCTGTTGATCCTGTTACCTGTACCGTCACTGGTAAACGCTATGATAGTCTTTTTTGCGTACCATCCTCATTCCAACCCATCAGTATTGTGTATGTGTAGGTAGGATCATTTTTAGACAAGATGGCGCTCCTCCGTACATCGCAAAGTCAGTGAAGCGGCTGCAGAGGCATTGCGGGAATGTTACATCCTGATCACCTCATCTTAATCCGTGTGATTTCCGGCAATGGAGTTATCTGAAAGACGCCGTGTTCATAGCTCCAATTACGAACGTATCCGAATTTAAGGCACCCCCAATGCGCAACGCATTTGAACGTGACTCCCGAGACACTCCGGTTTATTGTGGATCAAGCTGTTTCTCGATTTTAGTTTGTGGCAGAAAACGGTGGACAGAATGTTAAATATGTCTTGCACCTGTCTCACGACAGTTAGAAACCGATTTCATTTTGATTTGTATGCGGATTGTGGCTCCAGAACAATTGAAAACCTATGACATTTGTTTTCTATTCTGTTTTTGATCCATTAACAATTAAAAACCGGAGTCGTTTTGCTTTGTATGCAATTTTTGGCCTCAGGACAGTTGAAAACAGATTTTTCCGATTCGATATGGTTCGACCTTGCCGTGCTTGATACTCTTACTTAACTAACAGTGCCACAACAGTTGACTGTCGAACTCGTGCAGTCATACACATTGAACAGTGCGGGCGCGAAATCTACAACAAACTATAGCTGTCGCACTGCGATTCATTTGTCATTTCTAGCCGACCTCATTCGTGTTAAGACGCTTACAGCGCATCTATTGGTAAGATTATCTGTTTTTATTCCATGACGTTTCCCCGCGAGTCAATAATATGCTGTTTAAATTTGACGTCATTTTGAGCTGTGGTTCTCTTTTTACCTGAAACTTTAAGTATGGACATTCCATGTCTTACAGAAACCACGTCTGTTGTAAAGGCTGACCATTCTTTTTTCAAGTTCTTTTTTTTATATTTGCATTTTACAATGAGTGAGGAATGCTTGTCGGATTTGTCAGTAGTTTCAGTAGGAGGAGGACGGCGCGAATACTCTGGTGACAGAGTTTAAGAGAAATGTTGAAAAATCCTAACTTGCTCGTGGAACTCTAAGCAAGACGTCGGAAATCCCTCAAGAAGATGCTTGGAAAACTCGAAGGCCCATGTCTCAGCGCACAAACCACAGATGTTCAGCCCCCTACGGAAGCGTGCCGTAGCGATCGTGCAGATGATACCAGGCGTAGAAGCAATCATTATTTACACGCATTATTCGCGAACGGAAGACCAACGGGTTTTACTGTATGGTTCAGTAGTAAGTGTCAATTGCCACGCAGAGTAAATGTGACGATGCTGGCGTGTAAATTTATGGAGAAACTGAAAGAGCACGAAATACTGATTTTTATAAAACACTAGCTGTAACCGGCCATGCTTAGCTGCGGTTCAGCGTGCTTAAATGGAAAAGAAAGACAAAACGCACGTTGCTAACATTTGTGGGTATTGGATATACGTCCTAACCTCCTCCTGTCCTCTGTCCATGTCCATCTCCCCCACCTTCTTTCTTTGTATATCTCCCCCTCCCCCTCCCCGTCCTCCTCTTCCTCTCTCTCCGCCCATCTTGACCTCCTCCTCCTCCTCCTCCTCCTCCTGTTTCCTCTCACTGCCATCTCCTGCTTCCCGTTTTCTATGTCCATTTCCTCCCACTTCTGTCCATCAGCCCTCCCCCGCCCCTTTTACTGCAAATTCATATTCTGTAGAAGTATTCTAGTCATATACCAGTAAGCCATAAATACAACTTTCCTATTTGCTAACAACGTTTCAGTGTTGTATACGTTGCATATTTATTTATGTATTAAAAGGTGTATATCTGTGTGTGGATAAACGTTTATTACAGTAACGTGTAAAAATTTGAAGTATACCAGATTGGTATGTTTGGAAATTTTTGGTAACAATTTTTCCATTTATAAAAATACAAAATATTAAAAAACATGCATACATTAAGAAATCAGGTACTAAAAACAAAGCCCGTATTAGAATGCAACGTTGTGTCAAAATTTCTAAGCAATCGGTTAAGAATTTTCAGAGATACACGGTTTTGAACGAACGAATATTTACATTTGTATTTATACAGATCGACGATTTTGCACATTCAAGAACGGGAAAAAATTTATTTGCATGATTATAGTCTCATGGTCGTCAGGATATGGTCCTAGGTATGGTTATGTGAATCTTTTTGTCTTCCTTTGCTGGAGACACCGTCACAGCCGAACTGTTTATGCTCACGTAGTCACGTCGACTTGTGTTACGGAGCTTGTAATGCGAAATAACTGGCGCTGTTTGCTTTAATTAGTACTAAGCCCACACACAAGTTGTATAATTTGAAAGCTTCAGAGAGCACAAAAACCGCTTTAACGGTAAACTTAGTAGATATCGGAGTAGTGAAGCAACTTAAATCACTTAACAAAAGCATGTCATCTGGTCCAAATTGCATACGAAATACATTCATTTCAGAGTGTGTTGATGCAATAGCTCCATACTTAACAATCATATACAACTGCTCGCTCGAGAAAGATCCGTTCCCAAAGTTTGGAAAGTTGCACAGGTCACATCAATATACGCGAAAAGCAATAGGAGTAATCTACTAAATTGCAGGCCTTTATCATTAACGTCGATATGCAGCAGAATTCTGGGACATATATTGTGCTCGAACACTATGAATCACATCGAAGAGAACACACACTAAGTGTGTTACACACACGAACTGTTGAGTGCTATTGACAAGGTATTTCAAATTGATTCCGTATTTTTAGATTTCCGGAAGGCTTTTGACACTGTACCACACAAGCGGCTTGTAGTGAACTTGCGTGATTATGGAATATCGTCTCAGTTACGTGACTGGATCCGTGATTTCCTGTCAGAGGGATCACAGTTCGTACTAATTAACGGAAAGTGGGGGGAGTAAAACAAAAGTGATTTCTGGCGTTCTCCAAGGTAGTGTCGTAGGTCCTCTGTTGTTCCTTCATCTACATGTACATTTACATTTTTAATCCGCAAGCCACCCAACGGTGTGTGGCGGAGGGCACTTTACGTGCCACTGTCATTACCTCCCTTTCCTGTTCCAGTCGCGTATGGTTCGCGGGAAGAACGACTGCCGCAAAGCCTCCGTGCGCGCTCGAATCTCTCTAATTTTACATTCGTGATCTCCTCGGGAGGTATAAGTAGGGGGAAGCAATATATTCGATACCTCAACCAGAAACGCACCCTTCGAAACCTGGACAGCAAGCTACACCGCGATGCAGAGCGCTTCTCTTGCAGAGTCTGCCACTTGAGTTTGCTAAACATCTCCGTCACGCTATCACGCTTACCAAATAACCCTGTGACGAAACGCGCCGCTCTTCTTTGGATCTTCTCTGTCTTCTCCGTCAACCCGATCTGGTACGGATCCCACACTGATGAGCAGTACTCAACCATAGGTCGAACGAGTGTTTTATAAGCCACCTCCTTTGTTGAGGAACTACATTTTCTAAGCACTCTCCCAATGAACCTCAACCTGGTACCCACCTTACCAACAATTACTTTTATATGATCATTCCACTTCAAATCGTTGTGTGTTCCCAATACATTACATTTGTCTACGTTAAGGGTCAGTTACCACTCCCTGCAGCAAGTGCCTATCCGCTGCAGATCTTCCTTCATTTCGCTACAATTTTCTAATGCTGCAACTTCTCTGTATACTACAGCATCATCCGCGAAAAGCCGCATGGAACTTCCGACACTAAGTCATTTATATATATATTGTGAAAAGCAATGGTCCCATAACACTCCCCTGAGGCACGCCAGAGGTTACTTTAAAGTCTGTAGACGTCTCTCCATTGAGAACAACATGCTGTGTTCCGTTTGCTAAAAACTCTTCAATCCAGCCACACAGCTGGTCTGATATTCCGTAGGCTCTTACTTTGTTTATCAGGCGAAAGTGCGGAACTGTATCGAACGCCTTCCAAAAGTCAAGGAAAATGGCATCTACCTGGGAGCCTGTATCTAGTATTTTCTAGGTCTCATGAACAAATAAAGCGAGTTGGGTCTCACACGATCGCTGTTTCCGGAATCCATGTTGATTCCTAGAGAGTAGATTCTGGGTTTCCAGAAATGACATGATACGCGAGCAAAAAACATGTTCTAAAATTCTACAACAGATCGACGTCAGAGATACAGGTCTATAGTTTTGCGTATCTGCTCGACGCCCCTTCTTGAAGACTGGGACTACCTGTGCTCTTTTCCAATCGTTTGGAACCTTCCGTTCCTCTAGAGACTTGCGGTACACGGCTGTTAGAAGGGGGGCAAGTTCTTTCGCGTGCTCTGTGTAGAATCGAATTGGTATCCCGTCAGGTCCAGTGGACTTTCCTTTGTTGAATGATTCCAGTTGCTTTTCTATTCCTTGGACGCTTATTTCGATGTCAGCCATTTTTTTCGTTTGTGCGAGGATTTAGAGAAGGAACTGCAGTGCGGTCTTCCTCTGTGAAACAGCTTTGGAAAAGGGTGTTTAGTATTTCAGCTTTACGCGTGTCATCCTCTGTTTCAATGCCATCATCATCATCCCGGAGTGTCTGGATATGCTGTTTCGAGCCACTTACTGATTAACATAAGACCAGAACTTCCTAGGATTTTCTGTCAAGTCGATACATAGAATTTTACTTTCTAATTCACTGAACGCTTCACGCATAGCCCTCCTTACGCTAACTTTGACATCGTTTAGCTTCTATTTGTCTGAGAGGTTTTGGCTGCGGGCTGTCTAAAATGCATTTTAAGATTGCCTTGAACTTTTTCCATAAACACTCAACATTGTCAGTGTCGGAACAGAAATTTTCGTTTTGATCTGTTAATCTGTTAGGTAGTCTGAAATCTGCCTTCTATTACTCTTGCTAAACAGACAAACCTTCCTTTTCTTATATTCCTATTTACTTCCATATTCAGGGATGCTGCAACGGCCTTATGATCACTGATTCCCTGTTCTGCGCTTACAGAGTCGAAAAGTTCGGGTCTGTTTGTTATCAGTAGGTCCAAGATGTTATCTCCACGAGTCGGTTCTCTGTTTAATTGCTCGAGGTAATTTTCGGATAGCGCACTCAGTATAATGTCACTCAATGCTCTGTCCCTACCACCGTCCTAAACATCTGAGTGCCACAGTCTACATCTGATAAATTGAAATCTCCATCTAAGACCTTAACATGCTGAGAAAATTTATGTGAAATGTATTCCAGACTCTCTCTCAGTTGTTCTGCCACTAATGCTGCTGAGTCGGGAAGTCGGTAAAAGGAGCCAATTATTGACGTATCTCGGTTGTTGAGTGTAACCTCCATCCATAATAATTCACAGGAACTATCCACTTCTACTTCACTACAGGATAAACTACTATCAACAGCGACAAACACGCCACCACCAGTTGCATGCAATGTATCCCTTCTAAACACCGTCTGTGCCTTTGTAAAAATTTCAGCAGAATTTATCTCTGGCTTCAGCCAGCTTTCCGTACCTATAACGATTTCAGCTTCGGTGCACTCTATCAGCGCTTGAAGTTCCGGTACTTTACCAATGCACCTTCGACAGCTGACAATTACAATACCGATTGCTGCTTGGTCCCCGCATGTCCTGACTTTGCCCCGCACCCTTTGAGGCTGTTGCCCTTTCTGTACTTGCCCGAGGCCATCTAACCTAAAAAAAAAAAAAAAAAAAAAAAAAAAAAAAAAAAAAAAAAAAAAAAAAAAAAAAAAAAAAAAAAAAACGCCCAGTCCACGCCACATAACCCCTGCTACCCGTGTAGCCGCCTGCTTCGTGTAGTGGACTCCTGACCAATCCAGCGGAACCCGAAACCCCACCACCCTATGGCGCAAGTCGAGGAATCTGCAGCCCACACGGTCGCAGAACCGTCTCAGCCTCTGATTCAGACCCTCCACTCGGCTCTGTACCAAAGGTCCGCAGTCAGTCCTGTCGATGATGCTGCAGATGGTGAGCTCTGCTTTCATCCCGCTAGCGAGACTGGCAGTCTTCACCAAATCAGACAGCTGTCGGAAGCCAGAGAGGATTTCAACCGATCCATAGAGAGACACATCATTGGTGCCGACATGAGCGATCGCCTGCAGATGGGTGCACCCCGTACCCTTCATGGCATCCAGAAGGACTCTTTCCACATCTGGAATGACTCCCGCAGTGCACATTGATTTTCTTCCCCTCTCTTGCTGCCATATCCCTAAGGGGCCCCATTACGCACCTGACGTTGGAGCTCCCAGCTACCAGTAAGCCCACCCTCTCCGACCGCCCAGATCTTGCAGACTGAGGGGGCAACCTCGAACAGGACAAGCAGCCATGTCAGGCCGAAGATCAGTATCAGCCAGAGACAGAGCCTGAAACAGCGTCGTCAGACAAACTGGAGAGGCCTTTCGTTCAGCCCTCCGGAATGTCTTTCGCCCCCCGCCACACCTCGAGACGACCTCCCACTCTACCACAGGTGAGGGGTCAGCCTCAATGTGGGCAGTATCCCGGGCAGCCACATCCGTAGTTGATCGGGGGATGCGTGGGACGAGCTGGCCGTCCCCAACAAACCCCCATCCGGACCCCCACAGTGATGCCCATTGGCAACAGCCTCAAACTATGTGACCGAAGCCAACACTTCCTGAAGCTGGGAGCGAAGGGATGCCAACTCAGCTCGCATCCGAACACAGCAGTTGCAGTCCCTATCCATGCTAAAAACTGTTGTGCAAAGAACGTCTGAACTAATCTGCAGAGAGCACAAACAATTCGACACAAAATTTAATCGGTTATTAAAATACAAGTTTGCCTAGTAAATGCAGTAATGCATAAACAATTTAGGAGACAATCTGAGCAGCCATCTTAGGTTGTTTGCAATTGACTGTCTTTTAACGTCTAGTAAAATCATCATGATACAAAATAAATAGCAAAACGACTTAAATATTATATCTGTAAGGTACGAAAATTGGCAATTGAACCTAAATAATGAAAAGTGTGAGGTCATCCCAATGAGTGCCAAATGGAATCCGTTGAACTCCGGTTTGAAAAATCTAGCTCTGAAGGCCGCAGATTTAACTAAATACCTAGGAATTACAATTACGAACAACTGAAATTGGAAAGAACACAAAAAATGTTGTGGGGAAGGTGAACCAAGGACTGCGTTTTATTGGCGGCAAAAGATACAACCGATCTGCACTACGCTTATCCGTCCTCTTTTGGAGCACTGCTGCACGCTGTGGGTTTATCGTCAGACAGGATTAACGGAGTACATCAAGAAAGTTCAGAGAAACGCAGCACTTTTGTATTATCGAGAAATAGGGAAGAGAGTGTCATGGACATGATACAGGACCTGGGTTTTGGTTTTGTTTTTCTTTAGGGCGCAAAAAGCAAGTGGGGTCATACCCACCCAAATCAAAACTATAGAACACAGAAGTTAAAAAACGACTATACGTAAGTTCCTATTGACATAAGAGAAGAAAGCTAAAAACAGACACGTGGAAAAAGAGCTAAAAAAAGGCACCATACTGAAACAGAGGTACAAAACTAAAAATTAAATGGGCTTCGCCATATTGCTTTGGTGAATAAGAAGTATAACGCGGTCGGCAGCCCATGCGTCATTTGCTAAAACGGTCCCTAACTCAGACGGTAAAAGCAAGCGGGAACGTAAACGGTTAAAAAAATGGGTATTCGATCAGGAAGTGGTGGACAGTTAAAACTTGAGTGTAGTGTGTACAACATGGTGGGGTAGCGCCACTTATCAAATGACGATGGCTAAAAAGGCAGTGCCCAAAAGAGAGAATGGTAAAATTACCACATCCCAGCGGGAGGGCTGAGAGGAGATCCTCCAATCTGCTGGGAGGGGCTTAAAATCCTGAGCTTATTCCAGTGAAGAGAGGACCTTTGGCATTGCCAAATGGACACCACGTCCTGACAGACGGCAACACATATATCATCGAAGGTATGAGGTACGAGGACTGCAGCCTTGGAAGCAGCGTCAGCAGCCTCGTTTCCTGGCAGACCTACATGACCAGGGACCCACAGAAGCTTCACATTGGCTTGACCAAGAGTGCGCAAATAACAGTTTTCCTAGACCCGCTGCACTAGCGAATGGGCAGTGTACAGTGCACGTAGACTCTGAAGGGCGCTGAGTGAGTCTGATTAGAGCACACAATTGAAAAGGCCGTCTCTCTGGATGTACTCCGCGGCATGATACAGGACGAAGATTTCGGCTGTAAATACTGAGGATTGTGCCGGAAGCCGATATCGAAAGACACGGGTGCCAATGACGAAGGCACACCTGACCCCATGGTCAGTCCGACAAGAATCAGTGTAGACAAAGGCACTATCGCAAAGCTCCAAGAGAAGGCCGTGAAACTGAAGGCGATAGACTGAGGCTGGAGTAGTGTCCATAGGAAGCAAATGAAGGCCAAAGTTAACATGGGCCGCTTCACGAAGCCAAGGTGGTGAAGCGTTCACACCCACCGGGAAAGTTGCAGGTAGTGTGAAGTTAAGCCCCCAAGCAAGTACCAAAAGTGAACTCCAGGACATAACAGAGAAGAGGGACGAGCCCCATACTGGCGATCAAAGATAAGATGGGTGGCAACGCTTGGCAGACAAACGGCATGCATACCTGCTGAGGAGAAAGTCGCAGCGGTAGCACAGTGGTAGTTCAGCAGCTTCAGCATACAGACTCTCAACCAGACTGGTGTAAAAGGCGCCTGTGGCTGAAGAGTTGCCATGATGGCGGGTAGGGTTGAGACAGCATAAGAGGGATGGGCCTTCAGACGCATAAACAGAACACCCATAGTCGAGTTGCGAAGGAACAAGGGACTAGTACAAACGAAGGAGAGTGGTTCGATCGACACCCCAGGAAGTACCATTAAGGACACATAGGAGACTGAGGGACCACGTACAGCGCCATGTCAGGTAAGACACAATGGAGGATCAAGAGAGTTTCCTATCGAGCATCAGCCCCAGAAACTTCGTAGGTTCAGCGAACGGAAGAGCAAAGGACCAAGATGTAGAGACGGTGGGAGAAATCATTTGTGCCGCCATAAATTCATACAGACGGTTTTGTCAGGGGAAAAGCGAAAGCCATTGTCGATGCTCCAGGAGTAAAGACGATCAAGACAGCGATGAAGACGCCGCTCAGTGAGACAGGTCCATGGTGAACAGCAATAGATGGCAAAACCCTCAACAAAAAGAGACCCAGAGATGCCCAGCACGAGACAGTCGATTATAGGGTTAATGGCGATAGCAAAGAGGGCGACGCTCAGGACGGAACCCTGAGGCACACCATTTTTCTGGATAAAGATGTCCGACAAGGCAGAACCCACACACACCTTAAAAAGTCTGTCTTTTACAAATGCCTCATGGAAACAAGGCAGGGGCCCACGGATACCCCATGTGTAAAGAGTACTGACGATACTCCAGCAGTTGTCGTAGGCCTTCTCCAAATCGAAAAACACGGCCACAGTCTGGGATTTCCACAGAAATCCATGCTTGACATGGGTGGACAAAGTAACTGGATGGTCAACTGCCGAAAGCCGCTCTCGAAATCCACACTGTGCATTCATCAGTAAATTGCGATACTCGAGCCACCATACCAGCCAGGCTTTAATCATACGTTCCATCGCCTTGCAAACGCAGCTGGTAAGAGAGGTGGGGCGGTAGTTAGAAGGAAGGTTTTTGTCCTTATTGGGCCAGCGTCCAGGAAATGTGCCCTCTTCCCAGATGCGGTTGTATGTGTTAAGCAGGAAGTGCTTGCCCGCAAGAGGAAGGTTCTGCCATATTTGAATGTGGACGGCGTCTGTTCCTGGGGCGGAGTATCGGGATAATCTGAGAGCATGACTAGCTCCCTCATAGCAAATGCGGCATTGTAGCACTCACGATTCGGAGAAGGGTATCGCCAGAGCCTCCTCCGTTCGTTTTCGATGGAGGAAGGCAGGGTGGTAGTGGCACAAGGTTTTTGAGATAGCAATAGGGTCCACGACGATATTGTCAGCTACAGTCAGGCCGGAGATGGGGGAATGGATCTTGGTCCCAGGGAGCCAGCGGAGTTTGGCCCACACGACAGAGAAAGGGGTGGGAGTGTTAAAAGAACTTGTGAATGAAATCCAGCAAGCTCTTTTGTTATCCCGAACGACGCGACCCCTTGCACGGATCGGTTTATAATGAATGCAGTTTTCCATTGTAGGATGGCGGTTAAAAAACGAGGAGAGCACGTGTCCGTTAGCGAATTGCGTCGCGGCATGCCTCAGTTCACCAAGGGACTGGGACATGACGTGGTAAAGAGGAAGTTCGGGGAATGGAACGTTCTATAGAAGTAAGGATAATGTTTGTGAGATATTCCATCTGGTCATTACAAGTGGGGAACTCTTGTTCTGAGAAGGTCGCCAGGGAGGAGTAAAGCTGCCAGTCAGCCTTACGAAGCTGCCATTTGAGCATGCACTTGGATGAGGTAGGAGTCAGCAAACGGATAGCACACGGGAAATGGTCGCTAGAGTAGGTGTCATAAAGAACATACCACTCAAGATGGGGGGCAAGCTGGGCAGTGCACAAGGAGAGGTCCAAATGGGAATGGGTGTGCGAGGAGTCAGAAAGGAAAGTAGGTACTCCAGTGTTAAGGCAGAAGAGATGAAGTTGGTTAATAAGGTCAGCCAAGAGGGCACCTCTCTGACAGGTCCTGTGAGAACCCCAAATGGGATGATGCGCATTAAAGTCACAGAGTAGCAAAAATGGGGGAGGTAGAAGCCCAATACGCCGAAGGAAGTCAGCCCTGGTGGCATCGAATGACAGAGGGACATAAATGGTACAGAGGGAAAAAGTCATGTGGGAAAGGAGAAAGTGAAATGCAACAGCTTGAAGGTTGGTAGTCAGGGAGATGGATTTACTATGAAAGTCATCCCGTATGAGCAGCGTGACGCCCCCATGAGATGGAACGCCGAGCTCACGGGGAAGGCCAAAACGAAGCAGTAGGAAATTTGAAAGCTCAAAGCAGTCGTGAGAGCGCAATTTCGTTTCCTGAAGGCAGAGTACAAGGGGACGCTGCGGTGCTAAAAGCACCCGTAAATCCTCTTTGTGGCACCAAAGGCTGCGAACATTCCATTGGAGGAGGGTCACGATGAGGAAGAGATGTAGGGGTATCACTGCGGCAACTACCGAGTGACAGCTCGGAAAGAGTCGCTGCTACAGGACACAGAAGCAGGAGGATCCTGCTCCATGGGGTCCACAGAACCATCAGCTTGCTTTTGCGGTCGGTCTGTGGAGTCCAACGCTGAAAAACGGTTGTTGGTTCGCACCAGCGACACAGAGGCCGGCCAGGCTAAGGTATCACATGGCGACAGCATCGAAGAGGATCTTAGAGTTGGCGAAGGAGGAGACCATTTGGCTTTGCTGGACTTCTTCGAGCCTTTCCGGTTAAAGGAAGATTCGGGTATTGTTTGGCTTGAGGGATGGAGGATGTTTTCGTGGGAGTAATCCTTCTATCCTTTCCGGTCTACCGGTTGTGTGGCTGGTGGCTACGCCCCTTGCGAGAGTTTGACGGCTTGCTGCACAGCTGGATGGGGGGATGGCAATGCTACCTTGACACTGGGCGATTTCACAACCTCAGAGCTGAAATGGAGGTCGCATGTATGCGTGGTAACGACCTTCATGGAGCGAGGGGTAACATGAACAGAATAGAAACCAGACGGGAGAATGAGGGTTTGCGACTAGCTAGTAACTTACGACCGACTGGGTAAGGCACTTTTTCCTTTACCCAGATCTCTTTAACAGCCCACTCATCAAAATACATGGGATAATTCCGAGAGGAGGCGGTATGGCTACCATTGCAGTTCACACAGCAGGGAGGAGGAGGTGGACAATCTCCCTTGTGCGCATCCCTATCACAGGTGACACATTTGGCTGGGTGCCGATAAGACGTTGTATTGAGGTTGAAACGATGACACTGGTAGCAGGGCATCAGGTTTGGATTGTATGGCCGGACTGTGATAAGGTCATTGATCTTGGACGAAAGCATCACTCTAGCAAAGGTGAGAAAGAGAGTGCAGGTGGGCACTAAGAAGGAGTCTACCTTTTTCATTACATGATAGACGGCAATTACACCTTGATCAGAGAGCTAACATTGGATTTCGGCCTCAGACCGTCGAGCAGCCTGGTGCAAATTACACCACGGGAAGAATTCGAAGTTTTGTGGGTCCCAACTAGAACAGGGTAACGGTGGAGAAGCGAGGCAGCAAGCAGTAGTAGTGCTCGAGAATCAGAAGTGGTCTCCAAAAGCAAAGTGCCATTCCGTAAACGAGAGCAGGATTTCACAGGGCCGGCAACTGCATCAACACCTTTCAGAATAATAAACGGATTTACCGTGACAAAGGACTGACCGCCTTCAGTACGTGAGACCATGAGGAACCGTGGTGCAACGGGATTCAGAAAATATCGATCTTGTGCAACGCATCTAGCTTTTTATTCCCATGAAGTAATGATTGCTGTCGACAAGGGATCTCAGATCGATTCCATATTCCTGGATTTCCAGAAGGCTTTTGATACAGTTCCTCACAAGTGACTATAAATCAAATTGCGTAAATATGGAGTATCGTCTCAGTTGTTTGACTCGATTCGTGATTTCCTCTCAGAGAGGTCACAGTTCATAGTGATAGACGGTAAATCATCGAATAGAACAGAAATGATACCTGGCGTTCCGCAAGATAGTGTCATAGGCCCTCTGCTGTTCTTGATTTACATAAATGATCTAGGTGATAATCTGAGCAGCCACCTTAGATTGTTTGCAGATGACGCTTTAATTTAGCGTCTAGTAAAATCAGAGGATCAATTCCAATTACAAAATGATCTAGAGAGAATTTCTGTATGGTGCGAAAAGTGGCAATTGGCACTGAAAAAATAAAAGTGCGAGGTCATTCACATGGGTACTAAAAGAAATCCGCTAAATTTTGGGTATACGATAAATCGCACAAATCTAAGGGCTGTCAATTCGACTAAATACCTAGGAATTACAATTACGAGTGACTTAAATTGGAAAGACCACATAGATAATATTGTGGGGAAGGCGATACAAAGACTGCGCTTTGATGGCAGAACACTTAGAAGATGCGACCAACCCAGATGCGACCAACCCACTAAAGAGACAGCCTACATTACACTTGTCCGTCCTCTGCTGGAATATTGGTGCGTGGTGTGGGATCCTTACCAGGTAGGATTGACAGAGGACATCGGAAAAGTGCAAAGAAGGGCAGTACGTTTCGTGTTATTGCGCAATAGGGGTGAGAGTGTCACTGATATGATACTCGAGTTGGGGTAGCAGTCACTGAAACAAAGGCGGTCTTCTTTGAGGCGAGATCTATTTACGAAATTTCAATCACCAACTTTCTCATCCGAATGCGAAAATATTTTATTGACACCCATCTACGTAGGGAGAAATGATCATCGTAATAAAATAAATCAGAGCTCGAACGGAAAGATTTAGGTGTTCCTTTTTCCCACGCGCCATTCGAGAGTGGAATGGTAGAGAAGTAGTATGAAAATGGTTCGATGAACCCTCTACCAGGCACTTAAGTGTGAATTGCAGAGTAACCATGAACATGTAGATGAATCATTAGCCTCATTACGCTTACGTTTTATAGACGATGAGTGGGAAGATGATCGACTCATTGCGAGGAAATCCTCATGATGGCCAGTGTCTCCGATGGCGCGCTCCTTCCAACTGGGAACCCCCTTCCCAAATGGGCACGCCCACCTTAGGAGATTGTTCACACCTCAGGTCACACCTCCCGAACATCTGATAAAGGAACCAATCGGCAGTTTGGGAAGGTTACAGCTCAGGGAATCGCCCCTGCCTGGGACTAGCCTGTACCAGGGGATACGTGCGAACCCTACCTGTCGACCCGGGGTTGGGAATTGTGCGTTAGCCAGTCACTTGTTTCGCGTGAGACGCGTGGGCCAGCCTTTTTTTTGTTTTTTTTTTTGTGGTTTAAGGGCGCTCAACTACTGAGGTCATTAGCGCCCAGTCACAATTCGTAGAGCACATAGAATCTAGTAAAACTCAAGGGGGGCGGGGGGGGGGGGGGACACCAGAAAGTTCTTACAAAGATGCAGATAAAATAAGTGAAAGAGTTAGATGTCTTTGGATAAGCCAGTCAAAGTAATAAAACGAAGAACACGAGCAGCTGCTCGAGCGTCTTCAGCTAAAATATCCTGTAAAGTAGATGGCAGAGACAGGACAACACGAGATTGACTAAAACGGGGACACAATAAAATATGGCGCACTGTTAATGCATGACCACAAGGGCACTGCGGGGCTGGGTCACCATAGAGCAGGTAGCGGTGGCTAAACCGGCAATGCCCAATCTGCAACCTGGTCAGAAGGACCTCTTCTCGCCGAGATGGTCGGGAGGAGGTTGTCCAAGCAGTTGGGAACGGTTTTACTTCCCGGAGCTTGTTTCCTTGCAGTGAGGACCAAGCATCCCACCACAACGACACAAGCCTCTTACAAACAACCCCACTAACATCAGATGACGGGACACAATGGAAGGCGGGCCGAGGCAGGAGGACTGCAGCCTTGGCTGCAGCATCAGCAGACTCATTCCCAGGCACTCCTACATGGCCGGGAACCCACAGAAAGCTGACAGGAGAGCCACCATCAGCAAAAGAATGGAGGGACTGCTGGTTCCGTTGCACCAAGGGATGGACCGGATAAGGAGCTCCAAGGCTCTGAAGAGCACTGAGTGAATCAGAGCAGAGTACATATGATGAATGGCAGTGGTGGCGGGCATACTGAACGGCCTGATGGAGAGAAAAAAGCTCGGCCGTAAAGCTGGAACATTGGACGAGGAGCCGGTATTTGAAGGTGATGGCCCCGACGACAAGGGCACAGGTGACACCATCGTCAGTTTTGGAGCCATCAGTGTAAATAAAGGTGTGACTGGCAAGTCGTGCACGAAGTTCGACAAACCGTGAGCAATACATTGCAGCCAGAGAACCCTCCTTCGGGAGCGAGCTGAGGTCGAGATAAATATGAACCGGAGCCTGGAGCCAAGGTGGAGTTGGGCTCTCACCCTCTCTGAAGGTGGTAGGGAGGGCAAAATCCAATTGTCGAAGCAAGCGACGAAAGCGGACTCCAGGGGGCAGCAGAGCAGACACATACAACCCATACTGACAGTCGAGAGAATCGGCGAAGAAGGACTGATAAGAGGGGTGGTCGGGCATTGACAACAGCCGGCAGGCATACCGACACAGCAGTATGTCACGCCGGTAGGTCAATGGTAATTTGGCAGCTTCAGCATAAAGACTCTCAACGGGACTAGTGTAGAAGGCTCTGGTCGCAAGACGTAACCCCCTATGGTGGATGGAGTTGAGACAGAGTAAGAGGGATGGCCGAGCAGACGAATAGACGAGGCTCCCATAATCCAGCTTTGATCAGACTATGGACCGATACAAGCGAAGCAGGACAGTGCGATCCGCTCCCCAAGATGAACCACTAAGAACTACGAGGACATTAAGGGAATGTGTACAACGGGCAGCCAAATAAGAAACGTGCGGAGACCAACAAAGTTTCCTGTCCAGTGTGAGCCCTAGAAACTTAGTTGTTTCCACGAATGGGAGAACAATGGGACCGAGATGCAAGTATGGCGGAAGGAACGCTTTATATCGCCAAAAGTTGATGTGAACCATCTTCTCTTCGGAGAACCGGAAACCATTTGCCACACTCCATGAGTGTAGGCTGTCGAGACAACGCTGAAGGCAGCGCTCCAGGAGGCATGTTCTCTGGGCACTGCAGTATGTCGCGAAGTCATCGACAAAAAAAGAGCCTGAGAGATTAGGTGGAATACAATCCATAATAGGATTGACCGCTATAGCAAAAAGGGCTACGCTCAAGACGGAGCCCTGAGGCACTCCGGTCTCCTGGAGGAAGACGTCGGACAAGACGGAACCCACACGTACCCTAAACTTTCGGTCTGTTAAAAAGGAATCAATAAAAAGGGGCAGGCGACCGCGTAGACCCCACCTGTGCATAGTACGGAGGATACCTCCTCTCCAACAGGTATCATAAGCCTTCTCCAAATCGAAGAACACAGCTACCATTTGGCGCTTTCGCAAAAGATTGTTCATGATGAATGTCGACAGGGTCACAAGGTGGTCAACAGCGGAGCGGCGGCGACGAAAGCCGCATTGAACATTGGTAAGTAGCCGTCGAGATTCAAGAATCCAAACCAACCGAGCGTTAACCATGCGCTCCATCTCCTTACAGACACAGCTTGTAAGAGAAATGGGGCGGTAACTAGAAGGAAGGTGTCTATCCTTCCCGGGTTTGGGTATAGGAACAACGACGGCGTCACGCCAACGCATGGGGACTTGACCTTCGGTCCAGACGCGATTGTAGGTACGAAGAAGGAAGCTTTTGCCTGTCGGAGAAAGGTGTGCCAGCATCTGAACGCGAATGGCATCTGGCCCCGGAGCAGAGGACTGGGACAGTGCAAGTGCACATTCGAGTTCCCGCATAGTAAAGCGGGGATTATAATTTTCCAGATTCAGCGAGTGGAAGGAAGGTCGCCGAGCCTCTTCTGCCTCCTTCCTGGGAAGGAAGGCAGGGTGGTAATGGGCGGAGCTTGAAACCTCCGCGAAAAAGCGGCCGAAGGCGTTGGAGACAGCCACAGGATCAACAAGGACCTCATTACCTGAGGTCAGGCCAGGTACCAAGGAGTGGGCCTTAATGCCCGACAGCCGGCGCAGGCCACCCCAGACGACAGAAGAGGGAGTAAAACTGTTAAAGGAGCTGGTGAAAGAGGCCCAATAAGCTTTTTTGCTGTCTTTGATGACTCTACGGCATTGCGCTCGGAGTCGTTTGTATCCAATACAATTCGCCAACGTAGGATGGCGGCGAAAGGTGCGTAAAGCACGTCGTCGAGCATGGATAGCGTCTCTACAAGCCTCATTCCACCAGGGGACGGAAACGCGACGTGAAGAAGAGGTAGTACGAGGAATGGAATGTTCGGCAGCATTGATGATAACAGCCGTGAGGTATTCGACCTGACTGTCACAACTGAGAAAACCGTGGTCCGAAAAGGTCGCCAGTGAGGAGTAAAGTCCCCAGTCAGCTTTCGGTATGTTCCAGCTCGAAGGATGTGGGGATGGGGTGTGGTGCAGGAGACGAACGACACAGGGGAAGTGGTCGCTCAAATGGGTGTCAAAAAAATGGTTCAAATGGCTCTGAGCACTATGGGACTCAACTGCTGTGGTCATAAGTCCCCTAGAACTTAGAACTAGTTAAACCTAACTAACCTAAGGACATCACACACATCCATGCCCGAGGCAGGATTCGAACCTGCGACCGTAGCGGTCATGCGGTTCCAGACTGTAGCGCCTTTAACCGCTCGGCCACTCCGGCCGGCCAAATGGGTGTCAGAAAGGACATACCACTCGAACTGACGGGCAAGAGTGGTAGAGCAGATCAAGAGGTCCAAGTGGGAGTAGGTATGAGTATAGTCCGAGAGGAAAGTCGGGGCGCCAGTATTGAGGCAGACAAGATTGAGATGGTTGAAGACATCCGCCAAGAGTGAGCCTCTTTGACAGGAGGCAGGAGAGCCCCAAAGGGGATGATGGGCATTGAAGTCGCCAAACAATGAAAACGGCGGAGGAAGCTGAACAATCAGGTGCATCATGTCAGCCCGACTAACTGCGGATGACGATGGAGTGTAGACGATACAAACAGAAAAAGTAAAGGCCGTAAGAGTAATACGGACAGCTATTGCTTGAAGTGGAGTGGTCAATGGGATGGGATGGTAATAGACATCGTCCCAAACGAGCAACATGACCCCACCATGAGCTGGAATACCGTCGGCAGGGGTGAGGTCAGTCCGCTCCGAGGTATAGTGGGTAAAAGCAATACGGTCAGTTGGGCGCAACTTGGTTTCCTGGAGACCAAGGACGAGTGGACAGCGCAGGCAGAGGAGCAGTTGTACTTCCTCCCGATTAGATCGAATACCTCTGATGTTCCAATGTAACAAAGCCATCGCTAGTCAGAAAAAAGGGGGGAACGAAACGGGTGAAGAGCTGGTCACCTCGACAGCCGCAGAGGGCCAGGTTTCGAGGGAACAACGCTACAACAGGCGGGAGGCGGATTCTGTTCCATCGAGTCGTCGCCAGCTGCGGCCACTTTCCCGGGTTGCGTAGGAGGGGCAGCATCATTCGCCGACGAGAGGCCAGCTGAGCGCCTGGCAGCAGAGCGTCCCGGCGAAACTGAGGACGGCCAGGAGCAGCGACTCGCGGATGGAGCGTCAGACGAAATGCGCCGGGGTGGAGAGGGGGATAAAGATTTCTTCTTGGAGGCCTTCTTGGAAGTCCGATGAGGCACGGGGATAGTGGGCTGGACCCGAAGAAGGTCCTCACGCGCGGGGTCCGTTTTGGAACGCCGGATCTCTGAAGCCGGGGTCCAGAACATTTCCCCGATGGACACCTGAGAAGAGGATCGCTTCTCAGGAGTCGCAGGAGGGGGAGGAGGAGGAGGAAGGGTGGCCCCTGGGGCAGGGGGGGGCAGGGGCAACGAGGGAGGAGGATTTGGAAGGGAGGGATTTGGGAGGCGGAGGCATAGACCCCGGATGGGGTGAGGAGGTGGAGGGGGACAGGATAGGGGTGAGGATACTGTGGAAGGAGTGGACACGACTGAGGCAAACGAAGTTGTTAACGTCACGGGATGGAGGCGGTCATACTTCTTCCTGGCCTCAGAATAAGAGAGACGATCCAAAGTTTTTAATTCTTAAATCTTCTTCTCCTTCTGATACGTGGGGCAGTCTAAAGATCTAGGCGAGTGGATGCCAGGACAATTGATGCACAGAGGTGGTGGGGTGCATGTATGTTCCTCACGAAGAGGACGTCCACAATCGCCACAAAGGGGCTCAGCCTCACACCGTGACGACATGTGCCCAAAGAGCAAACACCAAAAGCAGCACATAGGAGGTGGGACGCAAGGTCGCACGTCGCACCGGTAGCACATCACCTTTACCTTCTCCAGGAGAACGTCCCCCTCAAAGGCGAGGATAAAGGCCCCGGTGTCGATGCGACGGTCTTTGGGGCCGCGCTGGACTCGCCGGCCGAAATGCACGCCTCGGCGCTCCAGGTTGGCCCTGAGCTCCTCATCAGATTGCAGCAGGAGGTCCCGATGAAAAATAACCCCCTGCGTCCTATTCAGTGCCAGATGCTGGACAATGGACACTGGGATGTCCCCTAGTCGGTCGCATGCCTGGAGCGCTGCCGACTGTGTGGCGGAGGTGGTCTTTATAAGAATGGACCCCGAACGCATTTTACTGAGAGCCTCGATTTCCCCGAAGATGTCCTCGATGTGCTGAACAAAGAACATGGGCTTGGAGGTGGCGAACGTCCCCCCCATCGGTCCGAGAACAGACCAAATAGCGGGGGAAGTACTTCACCCCAAGCCGGCGGGCCTGTCCTTCCTCCCAGGGAGTGGCCAAGGGCCATAGGGCAGGAGAACCAGAACCAGAGACAGTACCTTTCTTTTTAAAAGACTCGGCCGCAGAGTGACCTGATACATGTTGACGTTTCATCTGCAAAACGTCCGCCCCGATACCACCAACTCTGACCAGGGGCTCTCCCCACGGGCGCCACCCAGCCTCAGCAAGGGCCACCTGGCAGGATGACCGTTGCCGGGAGTCCTGATGCCCCAAGGAGACGGGCATCTACTCCTTGGCCGACGTGGGGAGGGTGCAGCTCAGGTATCGGCAGTACAATCCCTGTGTTGACAGGGGGCTACAACCTAGAGGGTACATGACGACCCCACCACAACGGGCTGGCTACCGTGCTGGATTGTGGGTGCCATGGAAAGTCCATCATGATTGTAGGTGCAGATGGGGACGCACTATGGGCGGAACGTATGCCACCGATCAGGAGTTTAGGCCCAATTGGAGGAATAGTGGGTGTGGTTACAACGCCGTTACAATGCTGAGTGCCAAGGTCTGAGTGCACTGAGGACCAGTGATACACCACGGAAGGTGTCCTTCCCCAAAAGGCTCGTACTTCTGTAGAATTTTGAAGAAAGGAGGTCAAACCCCAAGGGGGACCATCACATGGAATGCCGAAACGGTTGAAACTCCTTTTAGTCGCCTCTTACGACAGGCAGGAATACCTCGGGCCTATTCTTACCCCAGACCCACAGGGGGGAGGGCCAGCCTTCAGGACTACACAGAGAGGAAGAAGAGAAAGAGGAACCTCAAACGCTGAATTGGAAGGACGAGAGGAGAAGGGAAACAAAGAAAGGAAAAGAGAGCGAAAAACAAAGGTGAGGCTGTTCTTACGTCAGCGACAGAATGCAGAACATTCCCAGTAACACTCTAGACATGTTCCCCAAGGGAGGGCAGAAAGAATAGCAAGAGGATAGACGTGCAGCACGGAAGGGAAAAAACGCTGCAAAGGCTGGGGGCCCCATGGTAGCCAAGCACGAACACGCCAAAGAGTGGAGAGCCTCCTGAGTGTATAGGACCGGACCTGGGGTACACGTCATTAATCAACGGCCTTTCTCGTTGCGGTGGGATCTTATTAAATTTAGGTCACCAGCTTTCTGCTCCAATGCTATAATATTTTGACGAGACCTACATAGAAATGATCATCAAAATAAGGTAAATCAGAGCTCGCACGGAAAGATGCATGTGTTCGTTTTCTTCTGCGCGCTGTTCGAGAGTGAGTAACGTAATTACTGTGACGGTGGTTCGACGAACCCTCTGCCAGGCACTTAAGTGTGATTTGCAGAATAGCAACGTAGATGTTGACCTAGAGAATCCTTGAAAAACACAAAAGCAACTGAAAAGAAGAGTGGAAAGACTGGAATGAAAATGTTTTGTCGGCCCTAGCGCTAAATAAAGAAAAAAGCGCGATCTCTTCGGCACTCCAATACCCACCACACAGGCCGGCGGGACAACACGATTTCGGGCAGCCGTCTAATGACGTCTGGAACGGACCATCACTTACGCGGATACATTAGAAAAGTTCGGTTCCCTGACTGTCAACTAGCTTGACAGTTGAAGATACGGCAGTGTGTCTCAACAATTCAGAATGTTCATGAGGATTAGGACGTACCCTCGTACGAAGCTGAATATGCTTAGAGTTTCCAGAATGAGATTTTCACTCTGCAGCGGAGTGTGCGCTGATATGAAACTTTCTGGCAGATTAAAACTGTGTGCCCGACCGAGACTCGAACTCGGGACCTTTGCCTTTCGCGGGCAAGTGCTCTACCATCTGAGCTACCGAAGCACGACTCACGCACGGAACTCACAGCTTTACTTCTGCTATTATCTCGTCTCCTACCTTTCGAACTTTACAGAAGCTCTCCTGTAAAGTTTGGAAGGTGGGAGACGAGATACCGGCAGAAGTAAAGCTGTGAGTACCGGGCGTGAGTCGTGCTTCGGTAGCTCAGATGGTAGAGCACTTGCCCGCGAAAGGCAAAGGTCCCGAGTTCGAGTTTCGGTCGGGCGCACAGTTTTAATCTGCCAGGAAGTTTCATGCTTAGAGTTGTCATGTGAAGCCGTGTAGACGATGTTCGTGTCAGTTAGGACGGTATGTAGATAAGGACAGCACAACACCCATTTCCCGAGCCGACAAGATCTCCAACCTGGCCGGGAATCGAACTCTGGCTCATTCCGTTAGGAATCTCCCGCGCTGACCCAACAGCTATCGAGGCAGGCGCTCTCTGAGGTTGGTTAAGCTTGAAACTGTTATCTGGGCGTTTACAGCTTCCGATGGTGTCTCCAGCATTAGGAAACTAAACGTTGGGCACAGAACGGCTTTGGACCCTGGTGTAATGCCCGCAAAACAGAAATCACGGATGACGCAAATGACAGCTCTTTAAAACCTGCATTGTGTGCTCACTGAAGTAAGACGAGAACTTAGATCAATAAGAACAGAGATTTCAATAGCAATTTACGTTTTCAAACAAATACTCAAACATATCTTCTTCGCTGAAGTTATCTATTCGTTCTTGTTTCGTCTTGCCCTAAAGTGCTGAGTATTTCTAATTTCTGCTTCCAGTCACTTAAAAAGTGACTGTTAGCAGAAATTACAAATAAATGATTATCCCACACAGTCACGGTTCACAAACATAGTCATTATGGCCGAGAATAATAAAGTATTGAGTATTATTTCACATTATTCGGGGCTGATTAATATTTATTTTAATGTCTTTTTTTTATTTCTAACGTAAAAAGATTGTCTTAGTAGTGGGATACGGAGACTCATAAAAACAGCTTGGTTTTGCATTTAATTAAAATACCGATGGGGTAGTGTGTCATATTTATTACGAGCAGGGACAAATACCTGTGTCACGTATTGACAGACAAGTGAAAACTTGTTGAGATTCTATTTCGCTTCACAGTTATTGCTAATATTTGTTTTATGGGCATTAGGTCGCAGTCCAAGAAGCAACTTATATGTGCTTTCTGAATCGTTAAAGCCCATGTTGATGTCTCCAGCAACTGAAGAAGGAACGTTAGGCAGAGAATTACGCCTTGGAACACCGCCTAATGCCCTTAAAATAAATAGCAGCAACAATCCAAATTCCGACGGCGGTAGCACGCGTTTTATGAGGCTTTTTCTTTTCTAATATACCTCGCTCATTTCACTTTAAGATTCAAATGGGAGGAGTGCGGCCGGGAGTGATGTAATGTGAGGGGTTAGTGGGATGCGTGGCTGGCTGTATCAGTCGTACATGGGGTGGCATAGGGGTAGAAGTGTAAGACGGGGAGGGAGCCCTGGACGTTATGTACTTGCACCTGCGCCGCCATGAGTATTTACAGCCCTGCCGCTACTCCAGCACTTTGACGACATTCCCTGAGAAAGAAAGTCATATCGACATTTTAGACACACTATACAACGTGAAAGTCTGAATAGCTTGACATATAAGTCATCTGATCGCTGTAACATCTGAGCATAGACTGGCAGCCTTCAAGCGCACGGCTAAACACACGAACTGTACCTGCGTCACTTGTTTGCTTACAGCTGGTACACTGACGTAGACGGTAGTGGGACCTGATCTCCTCTTCTGACAGCGGGACAATTATTTGTGACACTATTTTCTTGTTACTGTCTCATAGACGGCCACAGAAGTTACAGTTACTCAAAAAAATATCCATCTAATACATGAGTTTATGTTTAATGGGGAACAGATAGTGGAAAATTGTTAGAACGAAGTACAGCAGAGACACGGAGTAATTTATTAATCGGGGGAAACGATAATAAATAAAGAAACTTGGGTTTCTATTTACGTAAACGTAGTTAAATATTCAAAAGTAAACATAGGCGATTTATGATGCAAATTAGTATTCGTCTAAAATACTGAAAATGATACTCTGAACATGTAATTTTACGGTTAGTAGGCCCCTCATTTCCTCTCTATGACCTTTTCCATTGTCTATAGCCCGAGTTTCACCAGAGATTCTGTTTTTTGCACTGTAATTTTACATCACTCCTCTAGTAGAGCGTTCTTTAGGGCATTTCTATTTGACTTCCGATGTTTCTTCATATTTCTGTTGAGAACATTCCACAAATTCGGTACTGGATTGATGTCTGGGGATTTCAGTGGTGTCGGCATCCAGCGGGGAGTGTTACACAACAGCCACAGCCTTACATCTAGAGCTGCATGTTTTGGACAGTTTTCTTGTTTCAAAATATAATCCTCCAGAGAGACCCACATTATTCACACTTCTAGATAGATGTGCTTTTAGGATGGTTTAATCAATAAAATACAAATCCCTTTCAACATTTGTACTCATGCAGTTCCAGACAAGTACTGAACCTAATCCATGTTTAACTGAGGCTGTTATTTTTCTCTCTTTAAGTTCACAGTTCTTTTTTATCCACACTATTACTCGTTCCTTTGACTTAACACTAGAACACTGAAAGGGAAAATGTTACATTCTTAATAAACAATCAAAATTTTACTACTCCACATTTTGTTCAACCTCCTCCCACGAACCATAGACCTTGCCGTTAATGGGGAGGCTTGCGTGCCTCAGCGATACAGATAGCCGTACCGCAGGTGCAACCACAGCTGAGGGGTATCTGTTGGAGGGCCAGACAAACGTGTGGTTCCTGAAGAGCGGCAACGGCCTTTTCAGTAGTTTCAGGGGCAACAGACTGCGTGATTGACTGATCTGGCCTTGTAACATTAACCAAAACGGCCTTGCTGTGCTGGTACTGCGAACAGTTGGAAGCAAGAGGAAACTACAGCCTTAATTTTTCCCGAGGGCATGCAACTTTCCTGTATGGTTAAATAATGATGGCATCATCTCGGGAAAAATATCCTAGAGGTAAAACGGTACCCCATTCGGATCTCCAGGCGGGGATTACTTAGGAGGACGTCGTTATAAGGAGAAAGAAAACTGGCGTTCTAAGGATCGGAGCATCGACTGTCAGATCCCTTAATCGGACAGGTAGGTTAGAAAATTTAAAAAGGGAAATGGATAGGTTACATTTAGATATAATGGGAATTAGTGAAGTTCGGTGGCAGGAGGAACAAGACTTCTGGTCAGATGACTACAGAGTTATAAATACAAAATCATATAGGGGTAATGGAGGAGTAGGTATAATACTGAATTAAAAAAAAAATAATAGTGCGGGTAAGCTACTACGAACAGCATAGTGAACGCATTATTGTAGCCAAGATAGACATGAAGCCCACGCCTAGCACAGTAGTGCAAGTTTATATGCCAGCTAGCTCCGCAGATGACGAAGAGATTGAAGAGCTGTATTCTGAGATAAAAGAAATTATTCAGATAGTGAAGGGAGACGAAAATTTAATAGTCATTGGAAACGAATTCGGAAGTAGGAAAAGGAAGAGAAGGAAAAGTAGTAAACGAATATCTAGTGGGGACAAGGAATGAAAGAGGAAGCCGCTTGGTAGAATTTTGCACAGAGCGTAACTTAATCATAGCTAACGCTTGGTTTAAGAACCATGAAAGAAGGATGTATACGTGGAAGAGCCCCAGAGACATTAGAAGGTTTCACATAGATTATATAATGGTAAGACAGATATTTAGGAACCAGGTTTTAAATTGTAAGACATTTCAAGGGGCAGATGTGGACTCTGACCACAATGCATTGGTTATGAACTGTAGATTACAACTGAAGAAACTGCAAAAAGCTGGGAATTTAAGGGCGTGGGAGCCGGATAAAATGAAAGAACCAGAGGTTTTAGTGTGTTTCAGAGAGAGAGCATTAGGGAACAGTTGACAAGAACGGGGGAAAGAAACACAGTAAAAGAAGAATGAGTAGGTTTGAGAGATGAAAAGTCAAGGTAGCAGACGATCAAGTAGGTAAAAAGACGACGGCTAGCAGAAATCCTTGGGTGACAGAAGTGATATTGAATTTAATTGACGAAAAGATAAGAGATACAAGTGCAGTAAATGAAACAGGCAAAAAGGAGTACTAACGTCTCACAAGTGAGATCAACAGGAAGTGCAAAATGGATAAGCAGGGATGGCTACAGGACAAATGTATGGATGTAGAGGCATATATCACTAGGGGTCAGAGGGTCACATAGATACTGCTTACAAGAAATTTAAAGGGACTTTTGGATAAAAGAGAACCACTTGTATCAATATCGAGAGGTCAGATGGAAAACCAGTTCTAAGCAAAGAAGGGAAGGCAGAAAGGTGGAAGGAGTATACAGAGGGTCTATACAAGAGCGACGTACTTGAGGGAAATATTATGGGAATGGAAGAGGACGTGGATGAAGATGAAATGGGAGATAAGATACTGCGTGAAGAGTTTGACAGAGCACTGAAAGACCTGAGTCGAAACAAGGCCCCGGGAGTAGACAACATTCCATTAGAACTACTGATGGCCTTGGGAGAGCCAGTCATGACAAAACTCTACAATCTGGTGAGCAAGATATATGAGACAGGCGAAATACCCCAGACTTCAAGAAGAATATAATAATTCCAATCCCAAAGAAATCAGGTGTTGACAGGTGTGAAAATTGAACTATCAGTTTAATAAGTTGCGGCTGCAAAATACTAACAGGAATTCTTTACAGAAGAATGGAAGAACTGGTAGAAGCCGACCTCGGGGAGGTTCACTTTGGATTCCGTAGAAATGTTGGAACCGTTGAGGCAATACTGACCCAGCGACTTATCTTAGAAAGTAGCTTAAGGAAAGGCAAACCTACATTTCTAGCATTTGTAGACTGAGAGAAAACTTTTGACAATGTTGACTGGAATACTCTCTTTCAAATTCTGAAGGTGGCAGGGGTCAAATATATGGAGCGAAAGGCTATTTACAATTTGTACAGACACCAGGTGGCAGTTATAAAAGTCGAGGGGCACGCAAGGGAAGCAGTGGTTAAGAAGGGAGTGAGCCATGGATTTAGCCTGTCTCCGATGTTTTTCGATCTGTATATTGAGCAAGCAGTAAAGTAAACAAAAGAAAAATTTGGAGTAAGAATTAAAACCCATGGAGAAGAAACAAAAACTTTGAGGTTTGAGGATGACATTGTTATTCTGTCAGACAGAGCAAAGGACCTGGAACAGCACCTGAACGGAATGGACAGTGTCTTGAAAGGAGGATATAAGATGAACATCAACAAAAGCAAAACGAGGATAATGGAATGTAGTCGAATTAAATCAGGAGATTCTGAGAGAATTAGATTACGAAATGAGACACTTAAAGAAGTAAATGAGTTTTGCAATTTGAGGAGCAAAATAACTGAGGATGGACGAAGTAGAGAGGGTATAAAATGTAGACTGGCAATGCCAAGGAAAGCGTTTCTAAAGAAGAGAAATTTGTTGACATCGAGTATAGAGTTAAGTGTCAGAAAGTCTTTTCTGAAAGTATTTGTATGGAGTGAAGCCATGTATGGAAGTGAAACGTGGACGATAAATAGTTTGGACAAGAAGAGAATAGAAGCTTACGAAATGTGTCGCTACAGAATGCTGATGATTAGATGGGTAGATCACGTAACTAATGAGGTGGTGCTGAATAGAATTGGGAAGAAGAGGAATTTGTGGCACAGCTGGACTAGAAGAAGGGATCGGTTGATAGGGCACATTCTGAGGCATCAGGGGATCACCAGTTTAGTATTTGAGGGAAGCGTGGAGGGTAAAAATCTTAGAGGCACAACTGCAGAAGGAGAGGGATAGGGGTGTGTGTCAGTGCGGGAGCGTTCCTGGGATCTTGTTTACTAGACGAATACTTGTTTGAAATAAGCTGGGGCATGATTTTAAATAACATGGATTAGTTCGCAAACTAACCAAAATATGAACCCAAACAGCGTTTTATTTCTATATGTATATATTGACCGATGTAGTTATTGTTCGTTTCATAGTTAAACTTTTATGATTGTACTTGCTATATTCCATAGGTTATGGTCGGAAGAATGCTCTCGTGGTAGTAGTCTCCCATTGCCGCAGGAAAACGTAGACGGTTACAGAAAAAATGTATGTCATATTTTGGCACCTACTTACGTTGAGAATTACTCGCTTACGTCACAAGATTCGCCACACCTCTTCTATAGAATATCGAAATCCGTTGTGGATAAATTTGAGGTGGTTGGACTTCGTTGCCTCACGCTGTGTACTGCTATTGGTGTCTTATCGTTTTGGTAACGTCCGATAAAAAAAATAAAAAATAAAAAATAAAAAATGAGAAATTAAGGACCCAGAAGACGAACATTCAACTTGTGGCTGTGCAGAAACGGATTAGTTAATGAACATTTTTTTTCTCTGCTACAGCAACATTAAAAAGCTTTTATCTGGCAGTGTGAACAGACATAGGTTGGATTTATCTGCGACGGTAAGCAGTGGTAGATGGGATTTATCTGGGACAGTAAACAGACGTAGATTGGATTAGGATTTTCACATTCGCAGCCACGTGTTTCATGCTGATTACACACCTTAGAAAGAGAGTACTAGCTGCCCGGTCTGGTTTGCACGGATAGCAGTAATTATTTATGGTCGGATGACTCTTCTGGAATAGCGGTGATAAATTACGTACACAAACCTTCCACGTAAATCAGTACGTGTATTAGAGAAAACTGTAACAAAATCCCTGCAGTAGTTACTCGTGTTACCCTTGACATACGGACAGAAAAACGTGGCGGGAGACTAAAATTCACCATAGTTCAACCAGCATGCACGAAAAATTTGTAAATTACGTTCGCAAATCTTCCTCTTCAGTATCTTCCTCTTCAGTCTATCTTTTAGTGAAAAACCCAATAATAATCCCTACTGTAGCTCCTGAGACTATCAGTCACATATACACAGAAAAAAGTAGCGGGCGGCTTCATATTTTTACAATATGTGTTGGTATCATATTAACTTTAGCTTTGCGTTAATATTTATTCACTTAGAGCAAACAAATTCTAGGATTAACAATCCCAAGAGATCTGAAATAGAATGACCACATAAAACAAATCGAAGGAAAAGCAGATGCGAGACAAATTATGGAAAGGATCTTAAAGAAATGTAACTCATCTACGAAATTAGTGGTATACACTAATTTCGTAGTTGAGTTATATTTCTTTGTCCAAGTTGGATTAATAGGGGGGGGGGGAGGGAGGGAGAGAGAGAGAGAGAGAGAGAGAGAGAGAGAGAGAGAGAGAGAGAGATGATGTGCGCTTTTCGTCACGCGATCGTTTAGTCGGCGGGAGAGATCCAGTGGTGGACGCTGTGACATGGGCGTTGAAATTCCGAGAGAAATTTCGTTCCGGGAAAAGTCGAGAAAATTCGATAACATGGGGCTAACACAGGGGTTACCAGTCATTCTTCCCACGCGCCATTCATGAACGAAGCAGGGAAGGGGGGGATCAGTTAGCGGTGCCAGAAGCACCCGTCACCATAAACTGTCAGGTGGCTTGCGGAGTGCTATACTGTGTGGTTGTAACTGAACTTCCGATACTTGAACCAGTGTAGATGGAAAACTATTTGTGGTGTGGGTACCCGAGCGCTGCAAGATTTATGTTGTTGGTAGTGTTAGTGCCATGATCTTTCGTCAGATTTCAGTACTGGTAAGATAACGTAGTGTTGGAACGTAAGCACCTGTGTACATTACACCTGCAGACAATCAACATGGTTCTGGACAAGGCGAACAGCGCTTTATTCATAAAGCTGTTTTTTTTTTAAAAAAACGACAGTAATAGTGCTGCTCCTCTTTGTAATGTTACATATCCATTACTATCAAAATGTTCGTAGATATATAGGAAGTGTATATCCTACTACCCCAACTATTCTAGTGTTGTCAACGTTTATACAATTTCGTAAGGGTAGAAACATTATATAAGCAGATAAACGTTTCTTATCTTGCTATGGCTGTCTCGATGTATAGGGGGTCGCTTCCTATTTATGCTTTCCAATTATTATGTCCAAAGCTTTTTGTTTCAGTAAAAGTAGCTAGAATACTTCTGCTTTTTGACATCAAGATTTATTCGTAACTATTTGACACTTTCTGCAACACCACTTGTTAAGTAATCGCATTGTGCAACATTTCAATTTTACACAAGGAACTTGATAGTTAAGTTGACCTATATCAACAACAACTGAAACTATCATAGCGTGCTTGGCGTCTAAAATTATTTAAGTATTACGTTCATAACTCCCAGATACTTCTAGAATAAGATGTAGTTCAAATTAATTTGATGACTGTCTTAATTGAAATTACTTTTCAGGCACAATTTACAGGACGTCTTTTGGAGATAATTATTTATATCAGGGTTTGTACATCTAATAATTAATAATGAAGGTGGCAAATTTAGAGAGTATAAAAACTATCACCGTCCTGTCTTTGAATAGTAGTCGACTGAAATATTGACGGTAAAATTCGAAAAATGCAAAATAAAAACAAATTTTGTTTACAAGGAAACTTAAGTATAATAATATTAGTATCACTGTAAAGTGATTTTTGACTCATTTAAGTTAACGATTGTTATTACTTATTCTCATGAGTTGGGGTTGGGTTGCTTGGGGGAAGAGACCAAACTGCGAGGTCATCGGTCTCATCGGATTAGGGAAGGACGGGGAAGGAAGTCGGCCGTGCCCTTTCAAAGGAACCACCCCGGCATTTGCCTGGAGGTTTAGGGAATCACGGAAAACCTAAATCAGGATGGCCGGACGCGGGATTGAACCGCCGTCCTCCCGAATGCGAGTGCAGTGTGCTAGCCACTGCGCCACCTCGCTCGGTAAATTCTCATGTTCCAAGGTCGATGTTCCTAAATGGATCGATATGAAAAGTAAAATTATATTATCAGAAAAATAGTGTTTTGGTGATCAAGTATACGCAAAATTATTTTTAAGTGTGAAATATATAATTTAAAGATTAACTCAAGTCAGGCCGAAATTTATAGGGAGTCGAAAATTTGTAAGGAGGCGAGATTGATTACATCTCCCCGAGTATCGCCGCATTAAAGGAAAGCGGGGACGTCCTCTTTTCATACCGGGAATAAAGAACATGATTTGAAGTTAAAATTAACTCGTTATTTGTGAATTGCTCCTGGGAGAAACCGGTGTCCTATAGCGCCACAAATTTTTGGAAAAATTACTATTGCCATGGCTGAGGATGCTGTATGCAATGTGTGATTTTCAAGTAGTGCACGATCTCTGTCACGACAACAGAACATTTCATGGTCCACCGTTCGAAAAGTGCTACGAACAGTTGGGATATCCCTAGCGCGGTTGCTAATGGTCGTCACATTGAGCAACGCTTGTAACATGGCACTTAAGCAAGGTACGCAACTGACGAATGCTACCCTCTGATGCTGAAAGTAAAATGTCTTTCTTTCAATGGTTTATTCGTTGCATCTCTTCCACATATCCTTACAAATGTTTCCACAATGTTTCATTGGCCTGCGACCACTCATTTTTCGTGGGGGCCCTCCCAAGTAGCGATAGTTTCGTTATAACAACCTTGTACAAGTAGAGGCGGCGTTAATTGTCATTTCTCCTGTGAAAGAAAAGTAAATTCTGCGGTGACAACTCCACGCGGTCGATCAGCTATGAAGGAAACAAGACGAGAGTTGTAACAGTGCGAAGATGGACTGTCCACTGGCTCGCACGCGCAGAGCAGTGCAGCAGGTTTTGCTGGAAGAAGCCAGGCGGCTACACGTGGCTTTGCTGGGTGGTCCGGGGCTGCTCAAGCTTCGCTGTACCGCAGAAAGCGCCTTTGTGTAGCAGGTAGTCGGAAACAGCGGAGCCACAGGACCTAAAGATGTGTATCGCAGCCGGAGCTGCACTCGTGTGACACACTGCGCAAGCGGACGCATCGACAGGGCACAAGATATCCCAAAGAGTAATAGACTGAATTAGCCTGTGGATTCCATGTTCACAGACTTACACAAAAGGTTTCGATTCACTGCAGCTCCGTTAGCTACTAACAAAAGAAATTCGCACATAATACTGAAAAAAATTTTATGTTGGGTCGTGAACGTGTAGACCGGTAGAACTCTAACAGCCATCCACGGGGAACGAATTAACTTCGGGTTTACTTCGTCATGGAATACGTGATACAGGCTTTGCTCATGTCTCATAATAACAATAATAATAATAATAATAATAATCATCATCATCATCATCATTGCCATCGAGCACGTAAATGCTCAAATACTTGCCTTATCACACTCGGTACAAATTATATGTTTCGAAATGTAAGCAGTTCCAGTTTCTTGCAAAAGCCTTAATACTCTTCGATTCAGTGCATCATTAACTTCATCTTCCTTCTACAAAGAATCCGAGGATCACTAGTTAGACTGACTACGAATGCCATCAGCAAGCATTCACACAAAGATTTTTTATTGGCTACAGCGATTCCGACTCTTTATTCATTTTCAGCAGCCCATTATGTTTCTTAGCGTATGGCTGCGTCAGAATACGGTGGAAATGAACATCTCTGCAGGACTAGATATTCTAATTTTGTACATCACTTCAATCTGCTCGGTAGAAGTGACGATATGACTGCACCCTACTCTACATTTTCACTTTTTTAAGTCGAACATTTAATTATAACCCAGTGACTAAGAACTTTGAAGACGATCATGACTACATTTTAATGCAACTTGGTCTGTAATGTTCTTGGTATGTTCAACGTTACGAATTTCTGTCGTAATTAATTACACGGGTTTTGTGAAAAGCCCTGTAGAATGTTTCCTTAACATTGGGAAGTCAAATGAAGCCGTTTTACATGTTATCCATCTTGCATACCGTTAAATGTTAGTCATACGCTACGACATCTGTTCAAAAAGTTCCACAACACCCATAATTTCGTGCCAGTGGGGTGTTGGGGAGAAATGCGGTTGGCATTCCTGCACACGCCTGTGTTTAATGTGTGACAAACAGAAGTTTCACTGTTTATGCCCATTAGTTATTGTTCAGTGCTGTATTGATAAGAACGTTGCGTCGCACAGTTTGCAAATTTCGAGATGGCAGAGTAAGAGGAGCAACGCGTCTGTATTAAATTTTACGTGACACTTAAGAAAATCTTTTCAGAGACACACTAAATGATGCAGGAAGCCTACAGTGGTGAGGGCTTAAGCCATACTCGGTGTTACGAACTGTTCATACGTTTTACAAACGGCGGGACGGAAATTAAAGATGACCTTCGTTCAGGACACCTTTCGACATCTACTGGCAACGCTCATGTGAGAAACGTCAGTGAAATTGTGCGTGCCAATCGAAGACAGACTGCCCGAGAGACTGCAGAAGAATGTAACATTTCAGTTGGGCCCCACCACGAAATTCTGACACAGCATCTTGGACCGCATCGTGTTGCCACGAAGTTCGCCCACGGCTCATGAGTCGGCGATCAGAAAGACCGTCGCCTCGCAAACTCTGAACAGCCTTTGGATCGCGCAAATGAGAACGGAGGTGAGAGTATCATCTGGAGTGCCCCAGGGAAGTGTGGTAGGTCCGCTGTTGTTTTCTATATACATAAATGATCTTTTGGATAGGGTGGATACCAATGTGCGGCTGTTTGCTGATGATGCTGTGGTGTACGGGAAGGTGTCGTCGTTGAGTGACTGTAGGAGGATACAAGATGACTTGGACAGGATTTGTGATTGGTGTAAAGAATGGCAGCTAACTCTAAATATAGATAAATGTAAATTATTGCAGATGAATAGGAAAAAGAATCCCGTAATGTTTCAATACTCTATTAGTACTGTAGCGCTTGACACAGTCACGTCGATTAAATATTTGGGCGTAACATTGCAGAGCGATATGAAGTGGGACAAGCATGTAAAGGCAGTTGTGGGGAAGGCGGATAGTCGTCTTCGGTTCATGGGTTGAATTTTGTGAAGATGGGGTTCATCTGTAAAGGAGACAGCTTGTAAAACACTAATACGACCTATTCTTGAGTACTGCTCGAGCGTTTGGGATCCCTATCAGGTCGGATTGAGGGAGGACATAGGAGCAATTCAGAGGCGGGCTGCTAGATTTGTTACTGGTAGGTTTGATCATCACGCGAGTGTTACGGAAATGCTTCAGGAACTCGGGTGGGAGTCTCTAGAAAAGGAGGCGTTCTTTTCGTGAATCGCTACTGAGGAAATTTAGAGAACCAGCATTTGAGGCTGACTGCAGTACAATTTTACTGCCGCCAACTTACATTTCGCGGAAAGACCACAAAGATAAGAGAGATTAGTGCTCGTACAGAGGCATATAGGCAGTCATTTTTCCCTCGTTCTGTTTGGGGATGGAACAAAGAGAGAAGATGCTAGTTGTGGTACGAGGTACCCTCCGCCACGCACCGTATGGTGGATTGCGGAGTATGTATGTAGATGTAGATGTTCCTCAAAAGAATCATAACAGGTGATGAGACGTGGGTCTACGGTTGTGATATTGGGGCCAAGGTTCAATCTTTGTAATGGGTCGGGAAAGGTTCTCCAAGACCAAGAAAAGCTCGTCAGGTCAGTTCAAATGCCAAGGCCATTCTCATAGCTTTCTTTGACTTTGAAGGATTAGTTCATCATTAATTCTTGCCACAGAGACAAACTGTTAGTCGATGGTACTATCGGCACGTGTTGCGACGCCTGTGAGAAAATGCATGACGGTCGAAACGTGTCGAGACAATTCATGGCTCTTGCATCGCGATAACGCACCCGCGCATTTATCCCTGTTAGTGCGTGACTCTTGCGCAAAAAACGGAATCACTGTGCTGCCCCATCCATTGTACTGCACAAACCTGGCTCCTGCGGACTTTTTCTAATGTCCAGAGTTGGAAACCCCGTTGAACGGATAAGATTTGCAGCGATAGACGAGGTACAAGAATTGCGGTCCTGCAAGAGGCGTACCAAGACTGCTTCCGGAAGTCAAAACGTCGTTGGCAGCTGTGTACTGATTGTGGGGGAGAGTATTTCGAAGGATAGAATGCACAGTAAGCGAAAGGTAAGCGTAGAAAAATGTTGTAGCCAGAGTTTCGTAAGAACAAAAAAAAATTGTTCAAATGGCTCTGAGCACTATGGGACTTAACTTCTGAGGTCATCAGTCCCCTAGAACTTAGGACTACTTCAATCTAACATCCATGCCCGAGGCAGGATTCGAACTTGCGCCTAGAACCGCTCGGTCACTCCGACCGGCTCGGAAGAACAGGTCTCGTGTATGATGAAAGTATCGGGACACATTCTAGCGGACATTTAAAAGGCGCATGTCCAGCCTTCGCCTTTACGATGGCCTTAAACTTGTTTGGGGCTCTTTCAGTGCCAATGCCTGTCATGGAACGGCAGTGCATTTTCTCCTTATGTGCCGAAACCAAAGAAGGTTTTGATGTTGGACGCTGGGTTATGGAGCGACGTCGGCGTCCTACATCACCCCAGAGGTGTTAGTGGCGCAGTGGAGGTCGCCACCCCATGGAAGCTCAGTGTATTTCAGGAATGCTGTTGCCCACAAACGATGTGTTGCTTATGAGGAGCTGACTGACCTCTGTAACCCATTTTCTTAAGCTCCCTGCTCCCAGTCACTGTGCTAGTTGGACCGCTGGAGCAGTCTGGAACCTCAAAAGTGGTTCCTTCCGCTGACTTCATGCAGTGTTTTGCAACAGACCTTCCCAGTGCTCGACCATCCCTGTCTGCCAGTTCATGAGGTCTGCCTGGTCTCGGTTAAGCAGTTTTCGGGGCTCCGTGTTTCCACTTCACGATTACATCACGAAAGGTCGACTTGCACAGATTTACGAGAGTCGACATGTCCCCTGATGGATTCGTTACTCAAGGGACATCCAATAATTCCTCCACGTCGGAAGTCGCTGAGCTCTCCTGGGCGACTCATTTCGCTCGTACTGCTTCTCTGCTGATAAGCCTAGATGTGGCAAAAAATAGCTGTTAGAAATTACCGGATACCGGTATGTAGCAGTTATTGTAATAACCTCTCATCTATTACTGGGAGTTATTTTGGTAACTGTCAGTAGTGAGTGGCGTCATCTGTTTACCAACGTGAGTGCTACGCTTTCGCGTCACCTGAGATCTGACCACGAATAACTGAAGAGAGCAGAGGGACGGACCATCTTTAAGGTGTTCTATAAAACTAAACTCCGCCCGAACAGACCATGAAGGCCCAATTGTACCGGCCGTAAGGTGTTCTATAAAACTAAACTCCGCCCGAACAGACCATGAAGGCCCAATTGTACCGACCAGCCGCCGTGTCATCCTCAGTCCACAGGCGTCACCGGATGCTGGTATGGAGGAGTATGTGGTCAGCACACCGCTCTCCTAGCCGTATGTCAGTTTAAGACGCCGGAGCCGCTACTTCTCAGTCTAGTAGCTCCTCAGTTTGCCTCACAAGAGCTGAGTGCATTCCGCTTGCCAACAGCGCTCGGCAGAGGGGACGGTCACCCATCCAAGTGCTAGCCCAGAACGACAGCACTTAACTTCGGTGATCTGACGGGAACCGGTGTTACCGCTACGGCAAGGCCGTTGGCAACGTGTTCTGTAGTTTATGGAAATAAATCTCAGACCACGGACGCCATCTTTTTATCGTAGTGTGTATCTCAGTTTCGGGCTATCTTACTACACAGAGCGCCCATAAGGAATTCCTGCCACTATGGAAATAACCGTCAGCAGATGAGTATACGTTATTTTTCTGTGGCAGTTATAGCTGTTAGGCTGCGTGCCATCAATGGGAATAAATGTCAGTATATGAATAGATCTGTAATTATTTTTCTGTGGCAGTTACTTTGGCTCGCAGTTCTTTTCCTCTGTGACTTAAGGGCTACCACTAGAGGTACCCTACGAGTCAATAACTGTGTCCCGGACTCCAGCAAGTCGTAGCAGACCGTGATATTTCCAGAGACGACAGATGCTGTCGTGAAACAAGTATTTTCGTAGTTCTGCGAAGTTACCGCCAGTTGTCAGGGGTTTCCACAGAGTTGATTTCAAATTATCTTCCCGATGAGGTAGAGACCTGAAACTTTCTACATATCTCGGAAACGGATGACAACGCAGTCCGTAGTAACTTCCTTTCTTGTGTTGCGTGCGATTAAGAGTACTTTGTTTTTCTTTCTGATGTTTGGTAGAAATCGATTATAAACTGACTTCCGAATGATCAAGAGACTTGAAACTTTCATCATAGCTCAGAACCGGATGACAGTGCAATATGAGCTTGCTTTCTTGTGTGGTGTGTAGTTGCGTGTAGTTTGTGGACCACTGCTATTCCCCCATTTTCAGCTCCAGTCACGAATACTGGAGGCAAGAACGATTGCTGGCAAGCGTCCATGTGACGTGGAATCTCTCATTTACTTCACGGTCTTTTCATTAGTTAACTCAGAGGAAGAGAAACTGAAGCAAACCTGAAATTTGCCAAATGTCCCTATCACAGTCTTATCAAAATGTTTGAAATCGATTGAAGAATTTCACACAAACAAGACTAAAAATCAAAAAATAATTTTTAAACCAAAAACTTTTTAATGTAAAACTTTTGAATGTGAAACTTTTTAATGTAACCCATTTTTAAAACTGACTGCAAAGTATAAAATAAATTTCTAGACGCTACAGATTCCTAACTCCATACTGATAGTCCTGAAAACACGCGCTTGTGAATTTTTAATAGCTACGACAGGACTTTTAAAATTTCAAACGGAAGACCTGAGGCGTATGCAATATACCATACGTCCCAAGTTTTTTGTTTTAGTTTTACAAGTACTGTCAGCGTTAATAAAAAGAACAAGGACAAATTTTCAGAACCGTATGTATGGGATTATGAATTTACATGAAGCTAGAACAAATTGTTTTATACTTTTTAGGCCGGCCGAAGTGGCCGAGCGGTTCTAGGCGCTACAGTCTGGAACCGCGCGACCGCTACGGTCGCAGGTTTGAATCCTGCCTCGGGCATGGGTGTGTGTGATTTCCTTAGATTGGTTAGGTTTAAGTAGTTCTAAGTTCTAGGGGACTTATGACTCAGATGTTAAGTCCCGTAGTGCTCAGAGCCATTTTATACTTTTTAGAACGTTTTAAAACGATGTTATAAACAATATTAAACGTAAGATTCACGCGACACACTCAAGGCTTGGAGAAATGTAATTAGTCATTCTCACACTAAAGAACTGCTGGAGACCACGTCGGTATCTGAAGAAACTTTGCAGATATCGAGCAGTTTTTTCAAATCTCACATAAAACTTTGTTACCGTTCTCTCAGTCCTCTCAAATGGAATATTTTGTACTACAGTAAACGAATGTATCACGTCACGCTTACTTTTATTTTGAATTTCATGGCCCTACACTTGTTGCACTAAGTGAACAGCACCAGAAATCAAACTTCGAATTTTGACTACAATATACGGACGGCTTACATATTAGTTGATCTTGCAAAAGCACATTTAACTGTTAATAGTGCTGTGGCCAAATTTCGTATAGTTTGTGTAACAGCTGCGAGAATTATGTTTAACAGCGACCCATAATCAAGGTACACATTAAAAACTTTCTAAAGCTAGGATCGCGTAAATATTTCTTTATTTGCAAACAACCGTTTCAGACAGACTTTCCTCTAATTTCAGATCTTCGAACATTTAGATTATAAAATGTGTTCATTTTGAGTTGGACCTCATGGCAAGCCGTCTTGTAGACAATTGTTGTTGACCGGTTGTTTCCAAATAAAGAAATATTTATGCGATCTTGGCTTTAACAAGTAAAACAGACCGCTCCTAAGTTTTCAGCATGAGAAAATTCAGTCAATATACATGTAACATGAAACGCCGATAATCCTTCAAACATCAAATGAAATGTAATGGGTAACTGATTAGCTATTCAGCCGACTTTCCTGCCAGTTCTCTATACCCGCAGTTTTAATTACGCTGATAGACTGATGGATCCTACCTAGTTAGTTATTGAGCTATACCCTCGTGCTGCAATTTGGCAGTGAAAGTTATAAATAACTGTTAAAAGTAACTAGTATAAAAAATAAACATAACCCTAATAACACATACTCCGAAACAACAGCTTGGTCCACAGCTAGATAACACCACTGTCGCTAACAGATGACCATATCCTTGGTATGAGGTACAGGAGTCTAAGCATTTCTGGACGCTGTTCCTCTTCATCCTGGCTGGATGATTCACGACGTCTTCTCGTAATAGAAAGTCAACACCATTTACAAATATTCACCATGTTGGAGTAGCTTGAGTCGGCAACTTCTGTTAATCAGTGGAACGAAAAACCAGTCCAAGCCGCAAATTTTTACTTTTTATTCATTCGATGACTAGTTTCGGCCCGAGACCCATTTTCAAACCATTATAACAAAGTCGAAAATGGCATTTCGGAATATGTAAAAAATGTGCAATATACATTTTCGGAAATGCCATTTTAGACTTTTTTATGATGATTTGAAAATGGGTCTCGGGTCAAAACCAGTCATCGAATGAACAAAAAGTAAAAATTTACAACTTTGATTGGTTTTTCATTCTACAGGCAACATGTTCCGCGCCTCCTTCTATACACTACCGGCCATTAAAATTGCTACACCAAGAAGAAATGCAAATGATAAACGGGTATTCACTGGACAAATATATACTAGAACTGACATGTGATTACATTTTCACGCAATTTGGGTGCATAGATCCTGAGAAATCTGTACCCAGAACAACAACCTCTGGTCGTAATAACGGCCTTGATACGACCTGGATGGCGTGTATGGGTACAGCTGCCCATGGAGCTTCAACACGATACCACAGTTCCTCGAGAGAAGTTACTGGCGTATTGTGGCGGGCCAGTTGCTTGGCCACCATTGACCAGACGTTTTCAGTTGGTGAAAGATCTGGAGAATGTGCTGGCCAGGGCAGCAGTCAAACATTTTGTGTATCCAGAAAGGCCCGTAAAAGACATGCAACATGCGATCGTGCATTATCCTGCTGAAATGTAGGGTTTCGCAGGGATCGAATGAAGGGTAGAGCCACGGGTCGTAACACATCTGAAATTTAACGTCCACTGTTCAAAGTGCCGTCAATGCGAACAAGAGGTGACCGAGACGTGTAACCAATGGCACCCCATACCATCAGGCCGGGTGATACGCCAGTATAGCGGTGACTAATACATGCTTCCAATGTGCGTTCACCGCGATGTCGCCAAACACGGATGTGACCATCATTTTGCTGTAAACAGAACCTGGATTCATCCGAAAAAATGACGTTTTGCCATTTGTGCACCCAGGTTCGTCGTTGAGTACACCATCGCAGGCGTTCCAGTCTGTGATGCAGCGTCAAGCGTAACCGCAGCCATGGTCTCAGAGCTGATCCATGCTGCTGCAAACGTCGTCGAACTGTTCGTGCAGATGGTTGTTGTCTTGCAAACGTCGCCATCTGTTGACTCAGGGATCGATACGTGGCTGCACGATCCGTTACAGCCATGCGGATAAGATGCCTGTCATCTCGACTGCTAGTGATACGAGGCCGTTGGGATCCAGCACGGCGTTCCGTATTACCCTCCTGAACCCACCGATTCCATTTTCTGCTAACAGTCATTGGATCTCGACCAACGCGAGCAGCAATGTTGCGATACGATAAACCACAATCGCGATAGGCTACAATCCAACCTCCATCGAAGTCGGAAACGTGATGGTACACATTTCTCCTCCTTACACGAGGCATCACAACAACGTTTCACCAGCAACGCCGGTCAACTGCTGTTTGTGTATGAGAAATCGGTTGGAAACTTTCCTCATGTCAGTACGTTGTATGTGTCGCCATCGGCGCCTACCTTGTGTGAATGCTCTGAAAAGGTTATCAATTGCATATCAGAGCATCTTCTTCTTGTCGGTTAAATTTCGCGTCCGTAACGCATCATCTTCGTGGTGTTGCAATTTTAATGGCCAGTAGTGTACTTGCGGTGCTACCTCTCGTGAGATGTAGTGCTCAATCCCGCATTTGATGGGAGATGAAAACTCGAACGAAATGCTGTGACTTTGTAATGGGCCTACGTAGAACACGGGTCCCTTATACAAGAATGTTCAGAAAAATTTCACTGAACGACCCCCGTGAGTGGAGCTTTGCACCAGACTCGAGGGTCGGTGGCTGGTTTGGAGGCAGAGCACGCCCCCCTCTGGCCGCCGCTCCTGCAGCCTGGCCGATCGCGCCCGCATTCCTGGGCCGTGAGGCGGCTATCTGCGCCGTCAGCCGCTTCCGCATCCGCTGATACGGCGCTGTCGTGGCTGCGACCGGCTAACTCAGTTGGAAGAGCCGAGCCGTCTTATCCCGAGGGCGCTCAGCATAGCTTACAAGTGGAGCATCTGACATGCGAGAGACCGGTTTTGGTCAAGTTTTGCAGGACGTTCTGTACCGAAAATAAAGAGACACGTGTTTCAGCATTTTGCTACACACTTCCTAACTCTGAAAAAAATCATCAAAGGTGATGAAAAAAAATCGTATTTTCAGTGTTACACTTCAAAAGATCGCCTAAAAACAAACATTTTTAATTAATATAATTTGGTGATTATAAAGAATCCGTCTCGATTGCAAATTGAAACCCGATGTTGATCTAGGTTTCGTCGCGAATAGCCACGCCTTCTTCGGAACACACTAAAACTACAAACTGCCTAAAAAGGCATGGTCCAACATTAATACAGAACGCCCAAAAGATCAAAAGACTCGCATAAAATGTAAAATTAAACGGTACGTGTGTACCATATCAATAGCTGTACTTGGCTCAAACGTCAGAAGCATATTTCCTCACCCCAGTCAACGTTCGGTTGGCCGCGGGCTCTCAGGGAAACTCGTGGTAAACTCTAAGTAAACTCGAGGCGGATTCTTTATAATCATTAAATTATTCACGATTGCTGACGCGCTGCAATCTAAACAGTTCTCAATATAATATGGGGTCCAACGTTAATAACATTCGAGTTATTAACGTTTTTATGTTTTCCTGCTGTAGCTTGGCTACCCTCATTCTGCGTGTCTAGCAGAGCGAAGTCACCAGTCGGACGGTCAAAGCATGAGACTACCAAACTGCTGCTTTGTGCTCGATTCTTAGTCATGGCTTTCTTTCGATATTTTTTTCGGCGTATCTGATAGTATACTGACAATGGAATACATTTCATTTCTTTACTTGAAGTAAAATATCGGGAGGTGAGATTAATAATCGAAAAAATATAAATAATGTCCTGACAGTTATTTTCATCGTGATACACTAACGCGCTAGATGGTATTTTCGGCTTGCACCGTGAAAGGGATGCCACCGGAACGTACGCCTCTTTGTCAGTCGTGTGCCGTTTACTTTTTCTAACAGGTAAAGGATTTCATTGCGCGACTTCGAAATCTTGCTACATTACAGTAGAGTGTAGAATTAAGAGATGGACATCGTTAAGATTCATGCGTTGCTCTATAACCAGTTGTCCACAGTTGTCCACAGCTGCTTTTCTACACTTTGTATGTATCAAAAGCGATATTTGTTAGATCTGTTTTTAGCAAAGTGAATCACAAATGTTTTCTACGAATAATGTCCCGGAAAACAAGTGTCAATGCGGCGAAATTTCGTTCGCGTGCTGCGGACGGTGTCAGAACTAGTTAACGTTTGACATGCTTCTGCGATAAATTTGACAGCGCTGATGGCGAAAACCCTCGAGAATGGACGATCAGTTAGGATTACGCAGTAATATACTTTGTGTATTTTTGTACTACGTATCACGATGAAAAATAACTATGAATACATTATGAAACACAGGGTAGCCCAGTTACACGTTTCAGAGCAAATATTTCTGGAACAAAAACAGATATCGAAAAACGACTTTCACTGGAATGAATGTAAGACAGGAGCTAATGAAAATAAACACTATCAGACAATCTAAAACGTAATCAAATATTAGTTTCAATACAAAAATTTTTTCTTGTGCAATCAAAAACACGAAAAATCACAAAACTAATGGCGTAGGTTACATCGCAATACGCTAGTTACATCCCGAGAAATAGCAAAGCGCGGCCGGCTGGAGTGGCCGAGCGGTTAAAGGCGCTACAGTCTGGAACCGCACGACCGCTACGGTTGCAGGTTCGAATCCTGCCTCGGGCATGGATGTGTGTGATGTCCTTAGGTTAGTTAGGTTTAAGTAGTTCTAAGTTCTAGGGGACTTATGACCACAGCAGTTGAGTCCCATCGTGCTCAGAGCCATTTGAACCATTTGAATAGCAAAGCGGAGTTGACGCTTAAAATAAACGAAACTTTCCGCTGTTGCACATTTCGAGATGCAAGCTTGAATACCACGTCGCTCAGAACCGCGATGTGACTGACGTACGTAATCTTACTTGTTTCGGGAGCCGAAAGTAATAATAGGGCTTTCTGCCACAAGCACTGATACGTGGTTATCACGCTTGCAACTCGGGACGTGCAACAGCAGCGCGTTTCGTTAATTTCAAGCGTCAGTTTAGGTTTGCAATTTCTCGTGAGGTAATTTTCGTACTGCGATGCAACCAACGCAGTTCTTTTTGTGATTTTTCTTGTTACTGATTGCATAAGAAATAATACGGGGTATCTATTTCAAAAAAGCGTAACTTGTTGAAACTTGTATTTGCTTACGTTTTAGAATGTCTCATAGTATTTACTTTCATGAGCTCCTGCCTTACTCTCATACCTGTGAAAGTCTTTTTCCAGTATCTGTTGTTGGGCCAGAGATGTTTCCGCTGAATTGTTTAAGTGGGCCACTTCTCGATATTTTACTTCAGAAAAAGGGAAGGAAAATTATTTCGATTATCAGAATATTATCAGATGCACCGAAAAAAAATCTAACGAAAAAAATGCCACGAAGAAGAATCTAACACGGACCAGCGGTCTGGTGGATTGATTCCCTGACTGCACGACCACTGGCCTCACTCTTTTGGACACACTGAATGACGCACACCCAAGGTACAGCGTACGTAAAAACACAAAAACTGTAATAACTTAAAGTTATCAAATTTCGAATCCATCTTATATTAACAAAAAATGTTCGTTTTTAGACGATTTGTCGATGTAAAGTATTCAAAACACGATTTTCCGTCATCAAATTTTACCTTTTTCTTTTTTTTTTCCAAAACCAGGAGTCTAGCAAAAAGACGAAATACGTGTCTCTCTATTTTCTGTATAGAACGTCCTTGCAAAATTTAATCAAAATCGGTGACCCGTATGTCAGAACCTCCCCTTGTTCGACCGTCGAGTAGATTGTCAAAGTTGTACAGAAGTTCGAAATTTAGCGCGGACTTTAGTGCAAGATGCTTTCACTGGTTTCCACAACGAAACACTGTCACGATCCCTGGCAGAAAATCGAAAGAAATTTTGGTCGTATGTAAATTACACCAGCAACATAACGGAGGAGACAATACCTTCGCTGCGCAGTGGCTATGGTAATGTTTCTGATGAGAGTGCCAATAAAAGGGAGATACTAAACACGGTTTTCTGAAGTTCATAGCCGGCCTCTGTTGCAGAGCGGTTCTGGGCGCTTCAGTCCTGAACCGCGTCGCTGCTACGTTCGCAGGTTCGAATCCTGCCGCGGGCATGGATGTGTGTGATGTCCTTAGGTTAGTAAGGTTTAAGCAGTTACAAGTTCTAGGGGACTGATGATCTCAGATGTTAAGTCCCAGAGCCATTTGAACCAACCGAAGTTCCTTCACCAAAGAAAAAGTAAATATCACAGAAATTGTATCAAGAAGAGCTTCAATAATGAGTAGCTTAGAAGTAGATGCCCTATGTGTAGGGAAGCTACTTAAGTCTTATGAAGGCAAGTGTTACGGTATAGATTGTACAGGGTGGTTGTAATTAAACTTCCGCTGCCTGAGAGGGCCACCATGAAAACCGGTAGATAGTAGGACGATGACCCTTTGTGGAAATATTCCTAAGGACACGCGGAAGAGTAATAACGACTAAACCACTGAAAGAAATACAATTTGATTTCCATGCGAGAGAGTAACATTTGTTAATTGCGTACCATATACGTTCCAGGCTACAAACGTTACTCTGTGTGACGACCACCTGTGTACAATACATCCTGAAACCGTAGAGACTGCTCTACTGCTAGCCGAAACATCTCAGGTGGCATGTTTACTACCTCCTCCGCTATGCTCATCTTCATCCTCCAACGTGTGTTAGTGCCCTGCTGATGAACTCTGCCCTTCAGGTAACTCCACATCCAGAAATCACTCTGCTTCAAACCTGGTAATCTAGATGGCCACGCTAATGGTTCGGTTTTCTCCAAAAGCGTTACGAAATAACCAAGTGACGTCACGAGGTGAAACTCCATCGTGCATCAAAACAGGTGAGTCAAAAGCACCTCTCTTCCCTAGAGCAGGGCTCACACGGTGGAGAAGCAGATCACAGTAACGTATGCCCCTCACAGTGCATGTCCTTGGTCCTGGGGCGTACGAGTTCCTCCTACGTCGCCGTACCAGCAACGGCCATTACTGAAACTCATGACACCAAAACTACTAACAAGGCAAATCCTGAATCTCTCAGTCTGAACATAATGCCTATGAAGATCCGTCCCCATAGGCAAATACACTCATGCTCATAAATTAAGGATAATTGCAGAGTGTTGTGCCACACGACGTGGCACTACACAAAACTGGCGCTAATAGCAAAGGCACATAGGGAACACACACGATACAGATTTTGCAAGACCACAGTATTGGTGATAAGTTGAGAAAACCGTCCCGAAACACACGTGCTACAAGACGCCACTGTTTCCTGCGCATGTACCCCGACATCAATATGGGATATGATCACCATGCAACGTACACAGGCCGCACAACGGGTTGGCATAATCTGGATCAGGTGGTCGAGCAGCTGTTGGGGTATAGCCTCCCATTCTTGCACCAATGCCTGTCGGAGCTCCTGATGTGTCGTAGGGGTTTGAAGACGTGCAGCGATACGTCGACTGAGAGCATCCCAGATGTGCTCGATGGGGTTTAGGTCTGGAGAACAGGCAGGCCACTCCATTCGCCTGATATATTCTGTTTCAAGATACTCCTCCACGATGGCAGCTCGGTGGGGACGTGCGTTATCATCCATCAGGAGGAAGGTGGGAACCTGGTGCACCCCTGAAAAGCCGGACATACTGATGCAAAATGACGTCCCGATACACTTGACCTATTACAGTTCCTCTGTCAAATACATGCAGTGGTGTACGTGCAACAATCGTAATCCCACCCCACACCATCAAACCACGACCTCCATGCAGGTGCTTTTCAAGAACATTAAGGGGCTGGTATCTGGTTCCTGGTTCACGACAGATGAAAAACCGACGAGAATCACTGTTCAGACTATACCTGGACTCGTCCGTGAACATAGACTGGGACCTCTGTTCCAATGACCATGTACTGTGTTCTTGACACCAGGCTTTACGGGATCTCCTATGACCAGGGGTCAGTGGAATGCACCTTGCAGGTCTCTGGGCGTCTGTAGACTGTGTGTCTGGAGGCAACTGTTCCAGTTGCTGCGGTAAGGTCCCAAGCAAGACTACCTGCAGTACTCCGTGGCCATCTGAGGGCACTGATGGCGAGATATCGGTCTTTTTGTGGTGTTGTACACTGTTGACGTCCTGTACTGTAACGGTTGGACACGTTTCCTGTCTGCTGTAATCGTTCCCATAATCTTGAGATCACACTTTGTGGCACACGGAGGGCCCGTGCTACAACCTGCTGTGAGAGACCAGCCTCCAGTCGCCCTAGTATTCTACCCCTCATAACGTCATTAATATGTGTTCTTTGAGCCATTTTCAACACACAGTCATCATCAGCACGTCTGAAAACGTCTGCACACTAACTCGCTGCACCGTACTCTGACATGCACAAACACACATCTCTGCGTATGTGGACTGCTGCCAGCGCCACCGTGCGACGACCGCGGGTCAAATGCACCACATGGTCAGACCCCCGAGGTGATTTGAACTCGCAAACCGCCCACCAGAGCGTTGTTTCACCATGTATCAGCATTATCCTTAATTTATGAGCAAGAGTGTAGTTTTCCTTCTGCACTGCGTCAAGTAGCGAAAGTTCAATTGTAACGGCCGTGTGAATCAATTAAGTTTCTTTCAGAGTATGCTGATACACAGCAATGTGCAGCAAACTGCAATATTCCTGATTCTTTTTCCTCTAAAAGAGACCATGTTTACAAAAGGGGGTCTGTTGAACAGTAGGAATAGCTACTTATACGATCACGACAACCCAGACGCACTGGTTTGTCGCTCCTATCAACATGCGTTCGCTCTGCATTTGCCGGATGGTGTTTCGGCAACCATGTTATTCGAACTCGCGTACTTCCCGATTTCTGAAGACTAACCTTACTACACTGAGCTAGCACCGAAGACAAAAACACCTGAAAATTCTCTCTCTTTTACACAACATTCCTTAACGGATCTTGGTCTCCTCAACTACCAGCCTTCACGATGTCTGTTCTCGTGTTTTCCTCATTCATCCACGGATATCCATTTCGGTAAGATCAGAAGAGAGACCGTCCACGCATATCGCACGTCTTCGGCTTTGCTTCTGGTGGAATACGGCCTTCGTTATTCTCAAAGTCATCCTCTCATCCTTAATGCCCCCCACATTTCTTAACGAGCGTGTTCTCTCATATTTGATAAATTTCTCCTCATCGCCAAGTCATACACGGGAAAAACATAGTGAAATACTGAGATATATTGGCCTACGTAAGTTAGCCTTGCCTGTGCTGCCACGCCGTACTTTTGCTGTCACTTTTCGTTCTCCACTCTAAGAAACAGAGTGGTCTGTTTTAGATCCGGTCCATTATAGCGTTGAGGCTCTTTGCAGCCAGTTGCTGGGAAGGAGGCAGAGAGAGTTCCCAATTGGCAGTAAATGGGAGGCGTTTATCAGTTTCGCCATGTAACTGACAACCAAGAAAAACCTCCCAAAACAATTATCGGAACTGGGAGATTGCAGCTATTTTAGTTAATTTGTGGGACAATACTCTCTATAGCCTCCGAAAAAAATTAGAAATACGCGTACTATTAGCCGTTATGCCCAATTCATTCCTTCTGTAATTGTTTCCAAAACGAGAAAACCTACTTTTCACTTTACAAGAACCGTAATCGAAGTGTACAATTTATTTTGGTACACGTTCCAGCTCTAATGGCGTGTTTAACAGCAATATTAAGTCACCGTTGCAAAATACGAACACTTTATCTATAAAAGAATAGACCGATTGGTACAGATTTATCTGAGTGAACATAAGTAGGGGTTTAGGAGAAATAAACGTCACGCGAGGCAATAACAACCGTATGGGTTGGAAAAAAAGTAGAAGACAAATTTATTTGTATAGCATCCCTAGATGTAGATAAAGCTTTGTATAATGCTGAATGGGATACGCCCTTTGAAGTTCTGAAGGTATTAAGAATAAAACGTTGGGAGTGACAAGTTATCTACAACTTGTATGGAAAACAGACTGCTGTTTTAAAAGTAGGAAGGATATGGAAGGGGTGTAGTAATTGAGGAGTGAGATGGCGCCGTAACCTGTACATTGATCAAGTAGTAAAGGAAAGGAACCAAAAGTCTGGAAACGAAACTGAAGCACATGGAGAAGAAACAAAAACTTTAACGTTTGCCAAAGACGTATAATTCTCGCAGAGTCATAAAAGGATTTGGAAGTTTAGTGAAACGGAATGGATTGTATCTTCAAAAGAGGCTATAAAATGTATAGCAATCAAAATAAAACGAGAGTAACGGAATGATATCGTATTAAACCAGGTGATATTGAGGTAACTAGATTAGGTATTCACTACGGCTGTTGATAAAATGACGATATTATTCAAAATGTTTCGATATACGTAAGAAATTCTCTGTCCCCCGATATATCGATTCGAAATGGCAATATCGAGTGCCGATATTTCTATTTTATATAATATACTATATTTTTTCGCGATTTTCGGAAAATATATGAAATTATTGTTGGTGAAATTCTAGAAGAACACACTTTTACTTCCACTGTGTGAATGCAGCTTACTACATTTTGAGCTCCCACTACATCCAAACTTTCTCTTTGACTGTGCGAAGCAAGTGTAGGTGGCACTAAGAAGACGTCCGAGCACTGGAGGAGGAGTGGGGGAGGGGGGAGTGGAATAACATGATTCCAGGTATGGAGAAATAGCCAACCAGTCGCGTTAAAAAAAACACATTTTTTAACGCAGCTAGTGTGCTATTTCTTCACATCAGCATTCTTCAAAAACAGTTGCTGAAAAAGGATGACCCTAATCTGAATGGCGAGATTGGTGTCTGCGGTAGGTGGAGACGTGTGAGGGGAAATGCTGACGTTATCGGCGCTCAGGGCTACCAACAGAAACTGCAACGTTTAGCTTCACCACGCAATTTTGACACTACGGCTGTTAGGTCGCTGGCGTTTGCGGAAATGAAGAAACAGTGAAGTTCGCATCAAGTCGTCAGACAAATCCAATACGTAACGAAACCGAACGACGGACCCATGGGACACCTTTTATTGTGCCACTAAGATGCAGTTACCATTGTTAGCAAAGTGGTTGTCGCCAAGCGTGAACGTGCATCATTTTCCTTTCAATTCTTGCTGTAAGGGGGGTAAGCAGGCAGCTAGCTCGCTGATGTGCAGTATATCTATTAATAAATCTATACTTAAATATACAGATCTAAAACCTGCAGAATATTTACAATGCTGTTGTTGTGGTCTTCAGTCCAGAGACTGGTTTGATGCAGCTCTCCATGCTGCTCTATCCTGTGCAAACTACTTCATCTCCCAGTACCTACCGCAACCTGCACCCTTCTGAATCTGGTTAGTGTATTCAAATGGTTCAAATGGCTCTGAGCACTATGGGACTTAACTTCTAAGGTCATCAGTCCCCTAGAACTTAGAACTACTTAAACCTCACTAACCTAAGGACATCACACACATCCATGCCCGAGGCAGGATTCGAACCCGCGTCCGTAGCGGTCGCGCGGTCCCAGACTGTAGCGCCTTTAACCGCTTGGCCACCCCGGCCGGCCGCTTAGTGTATTCATCTCTTGGTCTCCCTCTACGATTTTTACCCTTCCCGCTTCCCTTCAATACTATATTGGTGATCCCCTGATGCCTCAGAATGTTCCCTGTCAACCGAACCGTTCTTCTAGACACGTTTTGCCACAAATTCCTCTTCTTCCCAATTCTATTCAGCACCACCTCATTATTTACGTGATCTACCCACCTAATCATCAGCATTCTGTAGCAATACATTTGGAAAGCTTATGTTGTCTTCTTGTCCAAACTATTTATCGTCCACGTTTCACTTCCGTACATGGCTCCACTCCATACAAATACTTTCAGAAACGACTTTCTGACACTTAAATCTATACTCGATGTTAACAAATTTCTCTTCTTCAGAAACGCTTTCCTTGGCATTGCCAGTCTACATTTTATATCCTCTCTACTTCGGCCATCATCAGTTATTTTGCTCCCCAAACACCAAACTCATTTACTACCTTAAGTGCCTCATTTCCTAATCTAATTCTCTCAGCATCATCACCTGATTTAATTCGACTACATTCCATTATCCTCGTTTTGCTTTTGTTGATGTTCATCTTGTATCCTCCTTTCAAGACACTATCCATTCCTTTCAGCTGCTCTTCCAGGTCCTTTGCTGTCTCTGACAGAATTACAATGTCATCGGCGAACTTCAAAGTTTTAATTTCTACTCCATGGATTTTAATTCTTACTCCGAAATTTTCTTTTGTTTCCATTACTGCTTGTTCAATATACAGAGTGAATAACATAGGAGATAGGCCACAACACTGTCTCACTCCCTTCCCAACCTCTGCTTCCCTTTCATGCCCCTCGAATCTTATGCCATCTGGTTTCTGTACAAATTGCAGATGGTCTTTCGCTCCCTGTATTTTACCCCTACCACATTCAGAATTTGAAAGAGAGCATTCCGGTCAACATTTTCAAAAGCTTTCTCTAAGTCTACAAATGCTAGAAACGTAGGTTTGCCTTTCCTTAATCTATTTTCTAAGGTAAGTCGTAGGGTCAGTATTGCCTCACATGTTCCAACATTTCTACGGAATCCAAACTGATCTTCCTCGAGGCCGGCTTCTACCAGTTTTTCCATTCGTTTGTAAAGAATTGGCTTTAGTATTTTGCAGCCGTGGCTTATTAAACTGATAGGTCGATAAGTTTCACATCTGTTAACCCCTGCTTACTTTTTGATTGGAATTATTATATTCTTCTTGAAGTCTGAGGGTATTTCGCTTGTCTCATACATCTTGCTCACCAGATTGTAGAGTTTTGTCAGGGCTGGCTCTCCCAAGGCCATCAGTAGTTCTAATGGAATGTTGTCTACTCCCGGGGCCTTGTTTCGACTTAGATCTTTCAGTGCTCTGTCAAATTCTTCACGCAGTATCGTATCTACCATTTCATCTTCATCTACATTCTCTGGCATTTCCATAATATTGTCCTCAAGATCATCGCCCTTGTGTGGACCCTCTACATACCCCTTCCACCTTTTTGCTTTCCCTTCTTTGCTTTCAACTGGGTTTCCATGTGAGCTCTTGATATTCATGCAAGTGGTTCTCGTTTCTCCGAAGGTCTCTAACTTTCGTGTAGGCAGTATCTATCTTACCCCTAGTGATATACGCCTCTACATCCATACATTTGTCCTCTAGCCATCCCTGTTAGCCATTTTACACTTCCTATCGATCTCATATTTACATTACGCAGCCGATATTTTCGTAGGTCAGCACGGCGATTTTTTTGTCGATAATGGTTACTTTTTCCGATGTGTCGAGCGCCGAGTATAATCTTAAACATCGATATATCAGACACCCGATATTTTTAAAAGTATCAGCAGTACTAGTGTTGACCCATTAAATGCACTAGATGACTTGCTATTTCGAAAGCAAAATCACTTACAATGACAGCAGTAAAGAGGGTATTAAATACCGACTGGAGCCACCCCCAAAAGCGTTTCTGAAAGAGAGAAAACAATGAACATTGAACACAAATCTAAGTTCATTTTCTCTGGGTGGGTACCACAGCCTCGATAAATTTGGTGAAAGAAATTATTCTATCGGGCTGTATTTTAAAATACTTTACTTCGCACTGATGGTTTCGGGCGTGGCCCACTGTCACGTGCTTCTGTAGCAACAGGTCGGATACGAAGTACTCACCTCGTAAAAATATTGCACGCCATGCCCATTTGTACGTAGCACGGTCGTCAACGTTCATAATCTTGTAATGAGTAGCTACAGATCAAACGTACACACACTTGTTCATGGAACTGATATGTGTAAGACAGTTCGTATGCGATCTACAAGTTTTGAAGTAACCTGCGTCTCCACCAAAAAACCCTCACGTTGTATGCGCAGTCAAGTCCAAATCCGAAAGCAACGTCGTCAACAAAGTACTCATAGAACACTTGGCACTGAAAGCACATTTATTACAAACACCAACGTACAGCTAGGATAGACGGATACTTCAAAATACATAAACATGGTAAATATAAGAAATTTCGAAAAACTTCCACAAAAGAAAAATCCTAAATAAACTAAATAACAAATGATTGGCAGTGGACTGGTTTGAATTGAGGAACTGCAGCAAGCACTGTTAACCGAAACGTCACTGCATGCAGCACAGCTCGAGGAACTGCTTCCTCTCCTGAAGGAACAGCGATCCGCCGTTTCACAAGTTTTTACTGGAACTGACTACAGCAACCTAGATATAGATCTTGTCAGTGGTCCTGTGCATGGCAGCACTGGAGGATAGTCTCATTCTGGTCGTATTGTCACATCCTCTTCACTGTGACGAGCAGCGAAGGTAGCCTCTCATATCGAAGCAATGCGATCGTTGAGTGCATCTTCAGTTTCCTTGAACGAGAAGCCCCCATCATCGATTGGCACTGTAGTTGGGCTTCATACAGAGGACATGGACAATGTCTCTACGATTTTGTTTTCTTGATGAAGTGTCAATTCTCGACTGCATATGTGACATTTGACAAGTGATGAAGGGTATGACATGGTCCAAACTAGAGACCTACTAACATTTCCGATAGTCCCATTTTCCGCACACGCATAAAAATCCATACAAAGTCTCACTGGCTGGTTCTTGACGTTATAACACTCTTTGTCTTTTTCCTGGGCATCTAGGGTCCATACGCCAGCCAGTTGTCTTGCTTCTTCGGCCGTTTTATGGGATTCTTCATAAAATCATTCTATTATCCAATTGAGACAGCAACAATCTGTTCATTGTCGTCTTGTTCTCACAACCGAAAACCGGAAGCAGTGGTGTGACGCCTATAGTGTCTTGCTTCGTTGTGTTGTACATGAATGTCATGAAAGGCAGTATTCTATCCCAATCTCTCTGCTCGACATCAGTGCTCATCGAGAGCGCATCTGTGAACTTCTGACTAAAGTGATCTGTGAGGTCATTCATCCGTGGATGCTAGGCAGTTGTTAACTTGTATATAATGTTAAAATGTAAAATCATCTGTGATACTAGTCTCGATGATCATCATTTAAAGTGCTCTGTGCTTCGAAATAATGTCTTCTACAAGGTTCCTGTGCAGCTTTGGTGTAACAGGTGAGGAATTCAGTTGAGTCTTACCTATCGATTCCCATCTGCTGACTCTGGAAACCTCCCCAAGAGGTCGATTCCAAATTGGTGGAATGATACAGCTGTTGGTGGAATTGCTACCAGATACCCGGAGGTAATTGTGGCATGTGCTTCCGTAACCAGCATTCTTTACAGTGGCTCACACAGTGTCTAATACATCAGTAAGGACCTGCCCAGTGATACCTGCATCTCATTCTGTCTATAGTTTTCATGAATCCTAAATGGCCAGATTTTGGGCGTCATGAGAAAGCTTCAGGATGACTGGCCATAGACGAGCTGAGACGTCATCAGATCATAGTTCCCTTTATACAAGGTTCCACTTACTAATTGAAATTTTCCTCATTCTTCAAGGCTTCTTTCTATAGCTGGATCTTCTCTCTGTTAAGCAGCAAAGGCATTCAAAGCAATGATGCCAGAGTTTTCGTCCAAGCTGCTGTGTTCTGCCAAAGGATTTCTTGAAATATAGTTGGCGTCTTTGTGTTTGCCTCCACTCCTGTGTACCACTGTGACCTCATACACGTGAGATCTTAGTGCCTTCAGTGCCAGTCGATCCAAAGAATCTTTCAGGCTAGTCAGCCACCATACAGTATGGTGGTGCATCACGATAATGATTAGGCCTCTTGGACTTGGAGAATATTCTGGCAACAAAAGCCATCACCTTTCCAGCATCGTCCTAAATGAGTACCAGAACTGCACCTACCCCATAACCACTATCATGGGTGTTGTGTTCAGCTTTCTTATCATACATTGCTGGGACTGGAGACGTTGTTAGCACCTCCTAAAGGACAAGGAAAGATATTTCTTGCACCATGGTGCAGCAAAACTTGGCATCTCCTTGTAGTATTTCGTACAAGGGGCATGCCTTAGGACAGAAGCTCTTTATGAATCGCTGGTAATATGAGCACATTACAAGAAAATAAGTCACGTCATAAATGTGCTGAGGAGTCATAAATATCTGGCTGTTCTTATTTTCTCTAGATCGGGACAGACTAATGCCATTTACAAGGGGCTCTAAGATTTTTATTTCTTCAGTGGCGAAGAGGCACTTTTTCAAATTCAGTAGGAGCCCTGCAGTCTGAACACACTTCAAGCAGTCTTAAAATAATCATCCGGATAGCAAAGACATGCTAACGTGTCACACTGTCTAAACGGCATAGCTTTGAACTCAGAGGCCATCGAGAGATGGCAAATGGTTCAAATGGCTCTGAGCACTATGGGACTCAACTGCTGAGGTCATTAGTCCCCTAGAACTTAGAACTAGTTAAACCTAACTAACCTAAGGACATCACAAACATCCATGCCCGAGGCAGGAATCGAACCTGCGACCGTAGCGGTCTTGCGGTTCCAGACTGCAGCGCCTTTAACCGCACGGCCATCGAGAGATATGAAGGCAATCTTGTAAACATCAGTCTGTCTGCATGTCCATATTTTCAGAAGCTGCAATAGGTCGCGAAATGAACAGTGACCGGAATATAGAATAAATTTCCTTTACTTCACGTATATGGTCACAAATTCTTTTGTTGTCATCAACCTTACAGTAGACCAAAAAAACGTGTAACAAACAGATGGCGCACACGCACAATACAACCAGTGAAGAAAGAACGAAAACCATCCCTATGGATAATTTGATGTTAGATGTGGTTTTCAGGCTAACACCACCCTAAAACTGTGAATAAAACAAACTGAAAAGGACGCATGACAAATTTGATGGCTCTGGAGTATATACGACTGATTGCAGTAACTGTAACAAATATTATATCCTTCAAACGGGCCGCTTTTTTTTTAATATAAGTTTTAAGGAACATTCACAGCCCCGGCACAAAACGGCTTTGTGACAGCATTTATCTGAAACTTGTCATTCTATAGCGAACATTGAGAATAGTATGCATATTCTCCACAGGGCGGAAAAGGGTCATGCTCTTAATTTAAACAAGACCCAACGAAAGTGCTTAATTGCCAGAGCGATTGCAGACACAATGCCTACATTGCTTTGTTTGATAATGTTTTACCTTAATCACTGAACGCCTCTGTTTTGTGTGTCTTGCTAGCAGATTCACCTAGTATGGTGTCTTACACATTTACTTCGTTTTTTTTTTTTTTTACTATGTGCGCACAATTCTAGTGTTGTTCCTTCTCTGTTTATATGATATATTTCATTAACTTGATAACTTTGCTCATGCGCAGGCACGGTGTTTCATCAATATTTTCTTAGAACGGCGTGCCGCAGGGTACGGGGTGCCCTCTGGTGGTCACGTCCCTCTGACCACTTCACTTCACGCCCATGCGGCGTTCTGGCGTTAGCGTTAACAGCGGGCGCTGATTATGTGCGGCAGCCTGTTTTCATTCATTGGGCTTCTTTAGCTACTATTTTTGTAATTTGTATATTGTTCTGCGCACTCGGAAAGCTGTTTATTATTTATGTCACTATCTATAATATCGCCACTTGAGCGTATGTCAGTTGCTGTCCCTTAACTTTTTCCCTTTTAACAATCTAACTTTTGTCGTGTTTTCTCTCGTTGCTTTTTATTACTAGAATCCCTCTTACACCTTATAAGCCCATAACAGACTATACTGATTGTATCTCCCGTTATTTTACATCGTACACTTAACCACTGTAGATTATGTGTACTCCTACAGCAGCGACATCAGGCGAACTTGCAACACAAACATTTTGTGGCTGCTGTACGGCAGTTTGTTTTGAACGGTAGTGCTGCTGACAAGATGATTCTTATATATATGCTATTATTTATAGATATTTTAATATGCTGGCACTGGTTTTGTGTTTAGCATTTGACGATGCCACTATGGCTCCAGTGTATTAGGACTTGTTTTTATAATACAGGTATGCCTCTTCACACTTAAAGCGTACAAATACAAATGTCCGTAATATTTTTCATTATGATCTATTTTATTGTTTTAAGCTGTAGAGCACCTGCTAGTGTATTTGTGTTTTGCCCACATTTTGCTCCAGACCTGAAGATGATCATTACAGACCGAAACCGGTACTCTGACAAATTTTTTTGGCCATAGACGTGAAGTAAAGGAAATTTAATCGTTTCCATAGCTGAGAAATACTTTTCTCTTTTCAAGCAGCCTGGGGTGTCATTAGTTCATGGTAATCAGTACTCTTTCTTCGTGATATTTTTTAGTCATGGAGAAACGCTATTTCCATCCTTCATCAACACAAGCACTACAAGAAAAGAAAGGACTCTCTGAAGGCTCATTAATGTCTCTTGCATCATCATTTCCTCCCAATTATTTGTCATTTAGCAGGCAACAACAGTATGAGCACAGACTAATTGGTGGATTATACTCAGTGTTGATATGGTGTTTCACCATTGGCCACTTCATCCATTTCTTCTACACTCCAGATTTGAAAGCATCGGAAAATGGATACAGAACGCCTGTCATTTGGATACGTTCCTCCTATGTCAGGCGAGATCCGACTGGCCTATTTATAGTGTCTTCGTTCCCAGCATTGGCTGTAGTGGTAGCGAAGTACAGTATCTCTTCAGTGGCACTAAGATGTCCTTCCTGGACTGTTTCGGCTTCCCTGAGCACATATCCCTAGGATGGACTTGTGCCTGCCCATGACAGTGATCCAAAGTTCTTCTTGATCATCTACAACACTTCTCATCTTCGCTATCATGAGGATCTCTTTTGTGAGCCTGAGTTGCTGTTTACAATCGACTGAACCTTCACAGTTATCTGAACATCTAGGCTGATGTCCGTAACTCATCTCATTGAATACGGCGGGATAACAATGCCTACAACGGCAAACAACCGCCCAGAGAAATCTTCGTTAAGTGTGCTTGTTGGAATAGCTTCGTCAGTTCGGAGTTCGGATCTTCCACAGTCTGTAACTGCTTGTGATGCCTGGAAGAGATCTCATCCAACCGTAACTGTGTGACTACATTCTGTTAAAACGTCAAAGGACTGTATCTTACCATTGATAATTATTCTTGCAATACATGTTCCTGTCAACTGGAAGTATTTCCTGTTTGCGACTGTCAGCACAATTGCTTTGGTATAGCAAAACGTGGCCGTCTTTGGCTAACGACGATTAGTATTCGGCATTACAGAAAAAGAAGCCCTCAAGCTAACTAGCGCAGTGACAAGCTGGCGGTCTATGTTGACGTCAGTGAGATTTCCTAACATCCTGTTGAGTGCCGTCCATAGACAATTTTATTTGTGCGGTGTCTCACCTCTACAGACGGTAGCCTCAGTTGTTTCTGAAGTCGGTGGCAAGGTAAGCAGCAGCTACCTCTGTACAGCGATGGGGGAAGGTTTCGGCGTGTTGGGGAGTTATCTCGTCCAGGACCCGGCGATGGGCTCCAACCCCGGCTGGACTATAATGGTCTGCAGTTCACTGGCTTGAGTAGAACTGTTGTGATAGTTGAAGCTTGATGGCACGGTAGCCATTAGGAACTTGTCTTCTTTCTCTGCAGTATGCACATCTTTTCAGGGTGTCACTGTTGAGACATGTTGGCATGTTGTCTTGTGTCCTCCAGGCACGTTATGGTTGGTGGAGGAATTGGTTGCACTTGCCTTTGTGAAGTGCTGGATTGTCATTTGATGGCTTCAGCACAAGTCCGTTCTGGGCGATTTCATTCTTCCTGGTGCATTCCATTGGTGGGGAGATTTTTGCAAATGTCTGATACATCTCTTCTTCAACATTCTCTATTCCATGTACCTCTTGGTGTGCGAATTCAACATCCATGGCTGCTATCTTTTGCTTAGCCTGTCCAACACTTTTGGCAGTCACTAAATGCTGTACCTGTTGCCATCTTACCTGGTGTATGAGAGAGAAGACGACGTGGTCTTCCACAACTGCCATAGTGATTGCATTTGGGAGCTGGTCATCCGTTTTTTAGTCCGACTCCTTTCCGTCGCATTTCCTTGACGCGCTGACACCACTTGATGAATTACTCTGTTGTTGTGACATCCTTTTCCAAAAGCGTTTGGTATATGTCTTTTGTAACACCTTTAATCAAGTGTGAGATTTCTTTGGCTTCTGTCATATTCGGAATCACACTATGACATGGCGCCAAAACATTCCGTGCGAAAGTGTGTTCTTCGATTGCTCTTCCGCTATGTGGACCTGCTGCTGATTGGCTCCAAACGTTTTCTTCAGTTCGGCGTAGTATTTGCCCCAGCTGCCGAACTTCCCTTCTTTACTGTCGAATCACCGCTGGGCTGTATCGTGCAAGAAAATACATTTGCCAAACACGTCATGCCATCCCTCCTCCTGTAACTGGCGACCCAGTCGATTCGTTGCAGCCATTTCATTGTTTCCTGACCATCGTCTCCAGAAAATATTGATGGATGCCTAACGTGCAGCTGACTTGCTGCTTCGAAATTCACTGGTCTACTGAACACACGGATATTGGGGGTGACGGATTGCTGGTATTCAAGTTTCTGTCCCTGTAGACAATTACTCATTTTGACTAATTGGAGCCACGTGATGTAGACGCTGTGAAGTATCTGGCAATTACATCTAACAGTTTCCACAGTCAAGTCCAAATCAGGAAGCCGAGCCGTCGACGGAGCACAACACTTAGCTCTGAAAGCACGTATTTAACCAACACCAGCGAACAAAAATGGCTCTGAGCACTGTGGGACTTAACATCTGTGGTCATCAGTCCCCTAGAACTTAGAACTACTTAAACCTAACTAACCTAAGGACATCACACACATCCATGCCCGAGGCAGGATTCGAACCTGCGACCATAGCAGTCGCGCGGTTCCGGACTTGAGCGCAGATTTCAATGCTGGGCCATCAACAAATGTCAGTGTGCGAACCATTCAACGAAACTTCATCGATATGGGCTTTCGGAGTCCCATTTATGTACCCTTGAGGGCTGCACGACACAATGCTTTACGAGGCGTAAAGCCTGGGCCCTTCATCACCGGCATTGGACTGTTGATGACTGGAATCGTGTTGCCTGGCCGGACGAGTCTCGTTTCTACTTTTATCGAGCGGATGAACGTGTATGGAGACAGCCCCATGAATCCACTGACCATGCAGGGGACTGCTAAAGCTGCTGGAGGCTCTGTAACGGTGTGGGGGCGTGTGCAGTTGGAGTCATATGGGACCCCTGATACGTCTAGATACGACTGTGACAGATGACACGTACGGAAGCATCCTGTCTGATCACCTGCATCCATTCATGTTCATTCTGCATTCTGGCGGTCTTAGGCAAATCCAGCAGGACAATGCGACATCCCACACATCCAGATATGCTACACAGCGGATACAGGAACACTCTTCTAAGTTTAAACGCTTCCACTGGCCACCGAACTCTCCAGATATGAATATTATTGAGCACATCTGGGATGCCTTACAACGTGCTGTTCAGAAGAGATCTCCACCTTCTCGTACTCTTGCGGATTTGTGGACAGCCGTGCAGCATTCATGGAGTCAATTCCCTTCCGCACTGCTCGAGACATTAGTCGAGTCCATGCCACGTCGTGTTTCGGCACTTCTGCGTGTTCGCGGGGGCCCTACGCGATACTAGGCTGATACACCAGTTTCTTTGGCTCTTCAATGTATGACAAGGTGAAAAACAATAAGTGAATAGCAAATAATACTAAAATACCCAAACGAAAATATATTGATGTGGTTCCAACACAAGGGAGATGATATAGTCACATCGTATAATCCACTCAGTCAGAGCCGGTAGAATCTCAATCACGTCCTTCTTGAACAACATTAGTGATGCTGTACCACTACACGGTGCATTTTTCCATCTTTCTCGTCCTCTTGTTTGATCACTTCCTCTTGTTTGGCCATTCCTTCCTCTTACATCTGTGGAAACCTGCCGCCAGGGAATGAGATATATTTGCTATAGAATTCATGATAAAGTAAAGGGATCTAGTTCATTATCTCCTGAACATTTTTCCGTTTCTAAAATTTTATTTCAAACTCATCTTGACGCAAAGACTGCATTTCCACTACGGAAAACATTTTGCTGATCTGCTTCACTGCTTCCGTCCTATCTTGGGGAACAAGTACATGTTTGGAGTATCTCTTTCCTTTTCAGAAATATCAAAATCTTTATCAGGTTCGAAATACGTATTGCCAGATGAAATGACCTTATAGGCTATTGTGTCAAAACGCTGTTTTTGCCTCTAGGTGTACAAGCGGTTTTTCAAAATACGAACTCTTTAAGCATCCATTAAATATTAATATAAGCGCTCTTAAAAGCGTAGACATTAGCCTAATGTTGTACTTTATAAAAATACATCTACAGCTACATTTATACTCCGCAAGCCACCCAACGGTGTGTGGCGGAGGGCACTTTACGTGCCACTGTCATTACCTCCCTTTCTTGTTCCAGTCGCGTATGGTTCGCGGGAAGAAAGACTGTCTGAAAGCCTCCGTGCGCGCTCTAATCTCTAATTTTACATTCGTGATCTCCTCGGGAGGTATAAGTAGGGGGAAGCAATATATTCGATACCTCATCCAGAAACGCACCCTCTCGAAACCTGGCGAGCAAGCTACACCGCGATGCAGAGCGCCTCGCTTGCAGAGTCTGCCACTTGAGTTTATTAAACATCTCCGTAACGCTATCACGGTTACCAAATAACCCTGTGACGAAACGCGCCGCTCTTCTTTGGATCTTCTCTATCTCCTCCGTCAAACCGATCTGGTACGGGTCCCACACTGATGAGCAATACTCAAGTATAGGTCGAACGAGTGTTTTGTAAGCCACCTCCTTTGTTGATGGACTACATTTTCTAAGCACTCTCCCAATGAATCTCAACCTGGTACCCGCCTTACCAACAATTAATTTTATATGATCATTCCACTTCAAATCGTTCCGCACGCATACTCCCAGATATTTTACAGAAGTAACTGCTACCAGTGTTTGTTCCGCTATCATATAATCATACAATAAAGGATCCTTCTTTCTATGTATTCGCAATACCTGAACCTTCATGAGAGATAGCAACAATTCTCCTCCTCTCTGCAGTTTCACTTGCGCTAGTTGTACTCTAAATACAGTCCAGCCTTCGACTTAGGCCTCCTGCGTAGTGCCACACACTGTGCTAATAATTGAGCCTTGCTGCTGGTCGCGTTGGTGCCGTTTGTAGGTTTCCGCCCTCCGTTGGAGGCCACACAGTATCATTTAGTTGGCATGGTTGCGGTTGTTTGTCTTCTTCTCGTGTTGACTGGCACCACTCGGTTTCTCACGCATTGCCTGTCCGCTAGTGGCAGCAGCAGCGGGTATCGATATATAGTAACTGCTGCCCTATCTTTGGGGCAACGTTGTCGTTTTTCCGGGTCGTGTGAGTGGGCCAGTTCGGTTGGGGACTCAGGAGGTGCGAGGTCCGCGCAGTGCCACAACACGCCGGGACCGTTGGCAGCACGCATGGACTGCCGGATAGAAGAATTGTGGTCACTAGGGTGCACGACCTCGTCGTAAACCGGATCCAGCAAGCTTTAAGGTGAGTGCATTTCAATCAAAGTAGAGAAACCTCCACCATTGTGGTATCTCGCGATTCTCAGGTGACTTGGGTTCGTGTTGCTGCTCGTAGTGTCGCCGAGGCAAAGAGCAGCGAGTTAAGTGCTTGGGGAATGCGGATCTGATTAGCTTTCCTCGACTTCTTATTGCTATTTACTGCGTTCAACTTGTTACAATTTGTTAAGTTCAACCAGCGGTAATTTTTCTTACCTGTGGCCACTAACGCCCCAGTTACCTGTCCTGAAGGTTAGAGTTTGAAACGGCAGTGTACGTTTCCTCGCCTTGCCGCTGCCGTCCGGTAGGGCGTGTAGCTTTGACAGCTTTCTTGATTGTAGGCCGGTTGGTGATTGTTCTATTCTGGCGGTAGTAGTTCCTTTCTCGTTCCAGGCGCTCTAAACACAGTATTCTGGGGACGTAGTGCAGTCCGCCGGTTCCGGCTTGGGCGTATTGTTCCATCGTTGCATTTGGTTTATCGGACGTCAGGAAGCTTCAGAAAGGTTATCATTAGTCATTCGTTAGACTGCCACTAGTCTGAGTTACCATCTTGTGAATTGAATGCAACTCTTGGCTGCCCATCTCATCGCTCGCGAAAGTGTTTGTTGCCAGACCTTCTCAGAAGTCGATTTCTGAAGCACCGTCTGTGGCCCCTTGGTTCTTCTAAGACATGTGGTGTTAAAGGAGGTCTGATGGCCAGTAGTTCAGTGTAACGTTCCTTCAGCCCACGACTTCTGCGGGTATAATCTGCCTCAATACCCTTTAAGGAACTTATTTACTGGTTCTTGTGTTTTGTTTCTGTATTATTTATTACAATACCTTGTAATGCGTACATTAAAGGTTATATATGTCTAGTTAATAGTTCTGGTCGCCTTCTGGAATAAATACAGCAGTGTAGTGTTCAGTGGACGTAAAGTATTGTGCTACAAAGTTTACCATCATATTATTTCACCCGTTTGGTGATCAGTTGCTTGTTTTTTAATTGACCTTTGCTATTGTATTTGCTGTTTGACAGCAGGCTACTAAATTTTTTGTATTATTGCCGTTCCTGGCGTGTAAGGCCTTCAGCCGTGATTGTGGTCATTTGCCTTCAAATTCTAATTTGGTATATGTATTTACGCAGTAAGCCTTTAAAACCTTATTTACTGCCATTCCTGGCGTCTGATGCCTTCTGCTGTGTTTGTGGCAACTTGCCTTTAATATTTCAGTACCTGTTGCGGCGAGTTTTAAACAATTCTTAATTTACTGCAATTTCCGGCGTGTAAGGCCTTCCGCCCAGATCAAGGTGGCTTGCTTTTAAAACATTATCTGCTATATCTGTATTTAATGGCGATTTGCTAAATTTTAACTCACTGAAATACTATTATTTACACAGTAGTTTATTCCTTCATTAATAGCGTGTGGTATTTTTATTTATTTTTGAGTCTAGAACTACTGGTTTAAAATAAATTGTGTAACTGTAAAAGGCAACCAATTGCAACTGTTTACGGCCCCGTCCACAATCGTAACCGAATCCTGCCTTCCCTTGACTATCAGGTTTCAATTATCTTTTACTCTGAAGTGAGACACACTTTACCTTTCCAAATGTGCGTTTACAGGGTGTTACAAAAAGGTACGGCCAAACTTTCAGGAAACATTCCTCTCACACAAATAAAGAAAAGATGTTATGTGGACATGTGTCCGGAAACGCTTAACTTCCATGTTAGAGCTCATTTTAGTTTCGTCAGTATGTACTGTACTTCCTCGATTCACTGCCAGTTGGCCCAATTGAAGGAAGGTAATGTTGACTTCGGTACTTGTGTTGACATGCGACTCATTCCTCTACAGTACTAGCATCAAGCACATCAGTACGTAACATCAACAGGTTAGTGTTCATCACGAACGTGGTTCTGCAGTCAGTGCAATGTTTACAAATGCGGAGTTGGCAGATGCCCATTTGATGTATGGATTAGCACGGGGCAATAGCCATGGCGTGGTACGTTTGTATCGAGACAGATTTCCAGAACGAAGGTGTCCCGACAGGTAGACGTTCGAAGCAATTGATCGGCGTCTTAGGGAGCACGGAACATTCCAGCCTATGACTCGCGACTGGGGAAGACCTAGAACGACGAGGACACCTGCAATGGACGAGGCAATTCTTCGTGCAGTTGACGATAACCCTAATGTCAGCGTCACAGAAGTTGCTGCTGTACAAGGTAACGTTGACCACTTCAGTGTATGGAGAGTGCTACGGGAGAACCAGTTGCTTCCGTACCATGTACAGCGTGTGCAGGCACTATCACCAGCTGATTGGCCTCCACGGGTATACTTCTGCGAATGGTTCATCCAACAATGTGTCAATCCTCATTTCAGTGCAAATGTTCTCTTTACGGATGAGGCTTCATTCCAACGTGATCAAATTGTAAATTTTCACAATCAACATGTGTGGGATGACAAGAATCTGCACGCAATTGTGCATACACGTCAACAACACAGATTTTCTGTGAACTTTTGGGCAGCATTTCTGGTGATGTCTTGATTAGGCCCCATGTTCTTCCACCTACGCTCAACGGAGCACGTTATCATGATTTCATACGGGATACTCTACCTGTGCTGCTAGAACTTGTGCCTTTACAAGTACGACACAACGTGTGGTTCATGCACGATGGAGCTCCAGCACATTTCAGTCGAAGTGTTCGTACGCTTCTCAACAACAGATTCGGTGACCGATGGATTGGCAGAGGCGGACCAATTCCATGGCCTCCACGCTCTCCTGACCTCAACCCTCTTGACTTTCATTTATGGGGGCATTTGAAAGCTCTTGTCTACGCAACCCCGGTACCAAATGTAGAGACTCTTCGTGCTCATATTGTGGACGGCTGTGATACAATACGCCATTCTCCAGGGCTGCATCAGCGCATCAGGGATTCCATGCGACGGAGGGTGGATGCATGTCTCCTCGCTAACGGAGGACATTTTGAACATTTCCTGTAACAAAGTGTTTGAAGTCACGCTGGTACGTTCTGTTGCTGTGTGTTTCCATTCCATGATTAATGTGATTTGAAGAGAAGTAATAAAATGAGCTCTAACATGGAAAGTAGGCGTTTCCGGACGCATGTCCACATAACATATTTTCTTTCTTTGTGTGAGAGGAATGTTTCCTGAAAGTTTGGCCGTACCTTTTTGTAACACCCTGTATATCATCTTCTTGTGAAACGGCACTTGTATCGCTTTTTCTCTCAGCTCCTCAACTGTACCTCTGATTGTGTGTGTTGGACTGAAAATCTGATTGTAAGAGTTGCTGTCTACAAAGATTTTGGCTTTGTTCATCGAACGTGATTTGATGCGACGTTACTTGCAGTCATAACGTTGTATTCGCTCCGAACTGTGTTTTCGGCATTCAGCGTCTCGTCACACGCATGTGGTTTCTGCGCACTACGTGGTTCGTGACAGTGACCTGCCTAGCTTGTGTCAGGCCTCGACATGAGACCGATAACCTTTAACCGGTATTAGCTGTAGTGCTTTGCACGATACTTTGCGCTGTGCTATACCGTATATGGCGCAAGTACTGTTTCTACGAATGTCAATAGAAAACTACTACATAGCATCGAGTGCCCCTCGCGTCAACAGGGTTGTTACTGAAGAGCTGATCAAAGTACTTTTTGCAGGCTCCTATGTTTCACGTTATGTTCTGTTGAAAAACATAAGGTTTTCTAGAAACAAACCAGCGCCAGTGAGCACTAATAAAAAAATTGTAACAGAATCTAAGAGAAATTTCTTTAAACCTAATCATGAGGACGGTAGATAGGAAAGTAAAGATGTTCCAATGTTTTGAAAAGCGATTTGTTTCAAAGTAAAAAATAAAACACATTTGAAAAACATTTGGCACCCCTCTGCACGATGCTCGGAATTATGTGCAGCAACTGAGATGCTCGAACGTCAGTAACGTAAGGAGAGGACCAACTGAAATATTATCTTTTTTTTATTTTCTAGTTTGATCACAAAGCATGGAATATAATATCTTTAAATATCGATCGGTATTCTATTATTATTAAGAGTATACAGATCAAGAGGAAGCAGAGAAGTTTCAATTTATGCTGGGATTCAGTTTGACATTTCTTTTGCACACGTAGCAGCAGCTGTTCGTGAAACATGCAATCACACACCATCTTAATCAATTTGCTTTATCATTTGTCCATATTCCGCTGCTCGTTTGGCTATTAAAATTCGGGTGATGCGGAAGCACTTTCTTTGCATGATATATCTGGCCACTTCTTTAAGAGAGAGAGAGAGAGAGAGAGAGAGAGAGAGAGAGGGAGAGGGAGAGAGAGAGAGAGAGAGAGAGAGAGAGAGACGTGAAGTGAAGAAAGAGGTGGGGGGGGGGGGCGGAAGCGGGGGGAAGGGGTACGGGACGACGAAAGATACTTCACAGCCACATTTCTCACCGACGAAACTCTTCTTTTTCTTGTTTCAGGAGGACTATCACATTTTCCAACCTGCAGTTTTGTCTCCGTGAGGCTATAGTGGCTATAGTGTAATACAGTCACGCAATAAAGACACAAACCTTTCGGATCATTTCTCAGCTCTTACAAACACGATTTACGAATGCTGTCTTCAAGTGGATATGGTATGTAGTGAATGAACGTGGCGCCCACCATTCGTTAATCTTATTCAAGAGAAGAACTACGTTCAGGATATTGCATAAGAATAATGCGTATCTTCTCATGTGATGCTGGTACCTACTCCATTACCTCTAGATGCTTAGTGTAGCTGTGTTTTGCCGCGATACAAAGAGCGCTGGTGACGATTTCTTCGAAACAAACATCATTATACGTCTGGAGGTGGTTGTCAAACCTGCAGTGCTCGAATGAGTGCGCTAAAAATCGTTTTTCCAGCTGTAAGTTGTCTGGACCGCTGTCGCAGAGGCTACTGGAACTACCTTCTCATTTTGTATATATTGAAGCAAAACTGTTTTTATTTTAATGTATTTTTAGCGTGAATGCGCAGAAATAGTTCCATTTCCCTGTTTGGCTTCACTGGAACTGCGATGTAAGATAGCTCGATGAAACTTTGACAATACATAGAATTGCTACAGTGTAGTACAGAAGGTAAATGAAAGAGATACGCAGTGAGACGAACAGAAATAACACTTTTATTCAAAGACAATAATTACGCTTAGGACACCGCGGATGATGATGATGGATTCCTAGACAATTACAAAAGTCGGGATATGGTTCTTAATATTCATTTATTTATACATATATTTATTTACTTATTTATTTCTCCTGATCTGGTTAGTATCATCAGGACCCCATTTACATTTGATCAGGGTTTCACGCAAACCGTATCTTTTCTACGTCATAGTTACCCAAGAAATAACGATTTTAATATGAAAATAGTATTAAAATGATTTGAATGTCTGAAGTGATAATATTAATAATAATTATTATTATAATAATAAAACCCGTGGAGGCCCGGGAAAAGAATAGGCCTCCGGTATGTTCTGCCAGTCGTAAAAGGCGACGAAAAGAACAAACTACTAATACGGCTAACCCCCCTCTTAGTGTGATTACTTGGTTCAGGACAGAACTAAAGAAGCCCCGGACAAGCGCCGTCATGGTCGGGGACGACGCTTGAACCCTATGCCCGCCCACAATTGTAACGACACTGCTAGCCAACTGGAAAATGATTTAAATCCAAATAGAGGTGTTTTGCAGGATACGCTTCCTGCAACCACCCTAGAAGGAAAACAAAGACAGAGGATGAGATGGTCAGATGAAGTTAATCGACACCACATGTTCTGTTTTTACTAAGCAACAAACTTAGGAACCAACACAACTGGATACAGATCACAAGTATACACAACATTTATTACCAGATACCCAGAATTAAAATTTTTAACAGAACAACGACTAGCTGATCAGATCCGTTTAATAATAAAAAATAACAGGATACCCCAGTCAGAATTAGAAAACATCAAACAACAAGTACAACAAATACTGGAACAAAATAATGTGCAATCAGAAGAAGAAAATACAGTAATGGACTAAAACATCCCAGAGCAAACAAACAAAGACCAACATGCATCAATTAAACAATCAGAGGAAAACGAAATCTTAAGACAGCCACCAGAACAAGCACAAATAGAACACGAAGTGACACACATGATAGATATAGAAGAGAAATTTCAGCTGACATATAGAATACAAAGACACGAATACAGACATTAGACCATTCTTGCATAGACCGCCAAATAAGTCACAAGTCGAAACAACAATAAAAACTATCAACACAATCATACACAACAAAAGAAATGAAAACACAACTATGGAAGAGTTACAACTACTGGTTTATATTGGAGCACTCAATACACTAAATATACACACTAGGCAGAGATCAGAACCAACCAACACACAGAAGAAACCCACAAAACCAGCATGGCAACACAAGCTACAGATCAGAATAGAAAAACTGAGAAAAGACATCGGACAGCTAACAAAATTTATAAGAAATGAAATGTCAGAAAAAAAACGAAAAACGTTAGGTAAAATCTCACAACAAGAAGCGATAGAGCAATTAGATGAAAAGAAGCAGAAATTACAAGCATTGGCCAAACGACTTAGAAGATACAAAAAAAGTGAAAATAGAAGGAAACAAAACCAAACATTCAACACAAACCAAAAGAAATTTTACCAGACAATAGATAATACACACATTAAAATAGACAATCCACCAAGCATAACAGACATGGAACACTTCTGGAGCAACATATGGTCAAACCCGGTACAACATAACAGGCATGCATGGTGGATACAAGCAGCAACAGACACATAGAACATGATACCGCGGGTGCCTGAAGTGATAATTTTCCAACATGAAGTCACCCAAGCAATTAATTCTACGCACGATTAGAAAGCCCCTGGAAAAGATAAAATAGTAAATTTCTGGCTAAAGAAGTTCACCTCAACACATTCACATCTAACTAAATTATTTAACAATTACATTGCAGACCCATACACAGTCCCTGATACACTTACACATGGAATAACTTATTTGAAACCTAAAGATCGAGCAGACACAGCAAACCCAGCAAAATATCGCCCCATAACATGCCTACCAACAATATACAAAATATTAACGTCAGACATTACACAGAAATTAATGACACATACAACACAGAACAAAATTATAAATGAAGAACAAAAAGGCTGCTGCAAAGGAGCATGAGGATGTGAAGAGCAACTGATAATAGATACAGAGGTGACATATCAAGCTAAAACCAAACAAAGGTCGCTGCACTATGCATACATTGATTACCAAAAAGCTTTTGATAGTGTACCCCACTCATGGTTACTACAGATATTGGAAATATACAAAGTAGATCCTAAATTAATACAGTTCCTAAACATAGTAATAAAAAATTGGAAAACCACACTTAATATCCAGACAAATTCAAATAATATCACATCACAGCCATTACAGATTAAACGTGGAATATACCAAGGAGACTCACTAAGTCCTTTCTGGTTCTGCCTTGCTCTGAACTCACTATCCAACATGCTAAATAATACAAATTATGGATATAACATTATTGGAACATACCCACACAAAATCACCCATTTGCTATACATGGATGATCTGAAACTACTGGCAGCAACAAATCAACAACTCAACCAATGACTAAAGATAACAGAAGTATTCAGCAATGATATAAATATGGCTTTTGGAACAGACAAATGTAAGAAAAATAGCATAGTCAAGGGAAAACACACTAAACAAGAAGATTACATATTGGATAAGCACAGCGACTGTATAGAAGCGATGGAAAAAACAGATGCCTATAAATATCTAGGATACAGACAAAAAATAGGAATAGATAATACAAATATTAAAGAAGAACTAAAAGAAAAATATAGACAAAGACTAACAAAAATACTGAAAACAATTGACAGTAAGAAACAAAACAAAAGCTATAAATACCTATGCTATACCAATATTGACCTACTCATTTGGAGTAGTGAAATGGAGTAACACAGACCTAGAAGCACTCAATACACTTAAACAATCACAATGCCACAAATACAGAATACATCACATACATTCAGCAACAGAAAGATTCACATTAAGCAGAAAGGAAGGAGGAAGGGGATTTATCAACATAAATAACCTACATTATGGACAGGTGGACAATTTAAGAAAATTCTTTATAGAATGAGCAGAAACTAGCAAAATACACAAAGCAATCACTCATATAAATACATCGGCTACACCATTGCAATTTCATAACCACTTCTACAACCCATTAGATCACATAACATCAACAGACACGAAGAAAGTAAATTGGAAAAAGAAAACACTACATGGCAAGCACCCGTATCATCTAACACAGCCACACATCGATCAAGACGCATCCAACACATGGCTAAGAAAAGGCAATATATACAGTGAGACGGAAGGATTCATGATTGCAATACAGGATCAAACAATAAACACCAGATATTGCAGCAAGCATATTATTAAAGATCCCAATACCACAACAGATAAATGCAGACTTTGCAAACAACAAATATAAACAGTAGATCACATAACATGCGGTTGTACAATACTAGCAAATACAGAATACCCCAGAAGACATGACAATGTAGCAAAAATAATACATCAACAACTTGCCATACAACATAAACTAATAAAACAACACTTTCCCACATACAAGTATGCACCCAAAATGCACTGGAGAATGATGAATACAAATTATACTGGAACAGAACCATAATAACAGATAAAACAACACCACATAACAAATCTGACATCATACTCACCAATAAAAAGAAGAAATTAACACAACTAATCGAAATATCCATACCGAATACGACAAATATACAGACGAAAACAGGAGAAAAAATTGAAAAATACATCCAACTGGCTGAGGAAGTCAAGGACATGTGGCATCAGGATAAAGTTGACATTATACCAATTATACTATCAACTACAGGCGTCATACCACACAGTATCCACCAGTACATCAACGCAATACAGCTACATCCAAACGTATATATACAAGTACAGAAATCTGTAATTTTTGATACATGTTCAATTACCCGAAAGTTCCTAAATGCAATGTAACACATACCGTACAGTTAAAAGGAAGTCACGCTTGATCAAGGTCCGCGTCACTTTCCATTTTTAACCAGACATAACGTCTGAGAAAGGAAAGAAATAATAATACTGACTATGAACTAGTAAAGTTAATGCTGGCAGCACTTTTACTGCAGCTATTACGACTATTAATTGATGATGATGATGATGATGATGATAATAATAATAATAATATCATAATAATAATAACAGTAATAACAAAAATTATAGTGGCGGATATAAAAACAATTATATGACGAGTTGAGAAAAGGAAATTTAAGGGGACTGCATCAGCTAAGTACGTTAGGAAATGAGAAGATCTGGTTGGAAAGAAGGATGTACAAAGGCGACGAGTGCGTACAGGGACACAGTAACCCTTATTGTTTGTTGCCTTAGTAGATATGTCATTGAGTTCTGAAGCTGATCATGTTATTCACTTCTCTAATATAATTCGGCAGGTTATTCCAGAGTCGGGTTCCTGCAACTGTTTAGGACTTCGAGAAAATGGCTGAACGATGGAGTTGGAAAGCAAGTATTTTGCTCTGATGGGAACATATAGTGCTGCCACGTTGTTCAGATAAAGGCTTTGATGTCGAGGAGAGATACACGGAGACAATTATTGAACTATATGAAAGAAATCGTAAATTAGTTGCAAACTACAGCGTGCGCACGTTTTATGCAACATGTAATCGCCACTACAGACATTCGGATTTAGGTTATGACATGTTCGATATGCCTGTCATCATTGGCGATGGTGTGGCGCAGACGAAGAGCGAAATTCTGCATGACCCTCTGTAGTGTCGAGACATCCACGCTATGATCTCCTGAATGGATGTTTTCAAATTGTCTTTAATATAGCCTCACAAATAGGAGTCGCATGTTTTCAGATCCGGGGAATATGGCGGCCAGTTGAGGTCCATGCCAGTGGCCTCTGAGTAACCCAGAGCCAGAATGCGGTCCCCAAAATGCTCCTCCAAGACATCAAACACTCTCCTGCTTCATTGGGATCGATCTCCGTCTTGCATGAACCACATCTTGTCAAAACCAGGGTCACTGTGACTAATGGGGATGAAATCATCTTCCAAAACCTTCACGTACAGTTCGGCAGTCACCGTGCCATCAAGGAACGTCGCACTGGTTATTCTGTGAATGAACACTGCACAGCACACAGTCACCCGTTGACGCTGAAGAGACTTGATCGCAAAATGTGGAGTCTCAGTCTTCCAAATGCGCCAATGTTGCTCTACTTCGATATTTTCAAGTGAAAATGGCTGGCAACAACACGGCGCGTGCGTATGCGCATACTAATTCCCAACATGCCCCTCGGCCTACCGTGCAGTTTGAACGTCCCAACGCAAACCGTTGACAAGTTATGGCGATTTTATTTCATGTAGTTCAATAATTGTCACCCTGCATGAGGGACAGTGCTGATTGATGAGGCAGTAGAGAAGAGAAAGAGTACGCAAAAGCCTGCGCTAGTCTGAACGCAACCAGGATATCTGTGCACATGATGGTGAAATATGATCAAAGAAGTCTAACATAATAGAGCGTGTGATCACCACGGACAGTAATACATGCTCTGCAACGTGTTGTCATGCTGACTGCGAAGTTGGTAAGGAGCTCTGGTGGTAGGGTGTTCCACTCAACCACGAGCATGGTTGACAACTAGTGGGTGGTCATTGGTGTAAGGAACTATAGCAGTGTCTGTAGCTACGTAGAACTTTCCCGTCGCATTAACTGACAATATGCTTGTCGTGTCTGCATCCGTATCGTACAAATACTTTCTCACAGTGTTTCGGTTGTCGGTCTTGCGGTTTCGTCGATCTTCGGTAACATCACAGAGGCAGTCTACCATCGCAATGACGCCGCGTGTCAGCGCAGCAGCATCACCAGCGACGCCGATCCGGTCGAGGCTCGGGCCACGCCTCCAGGGAGTTCCGACGCGTCACCGCCGCGTATCGGTTGTGAAATACGGCCGCAGGGGACACGCGCGGCATTTCCGTTTGAAGTTCACATCTAGTCTACTTCTGTTTGCAGTGGACACAGCCGTCACGTCACCGCTCTGCCGAGCTTGTGCGAGTATTGTATGTAGGTGAAACTTTTATCCTCGTCCGTCGTCTCGGAGCTTCTGCAGTGTCTGGTGAAGTCCCCTTGCTGCCGCGGTCAGACTCCACGAGCTGGCTCAAATGGTTCAAATGCCTCTGAGCACTATGCGACTTAACTTCTGAGGTCATCAGTCGCCTAGAACTTAGAACTAATTAAACCTAACTAACCTAAGGACATCACACAAATCCATGCCCGAGACAGAATTCGAACCTGCGACCGTAACGGTCGCTCGGATCCAGACTATAGCGCCTAGAACCGCACTGCCACTCCGGCCGATTCTACGAGCTATTAAGCCGTCGACACACGGCCCGTGCATTCGAACGTCAAGCGTGCCGACTTTTTGACGGTATAGCGTCGAAAAAGTACGTTGAGGATTCCTTCCGAACGCGTAGAGCAATATTTATCGACTCAGATATTCTGAACGTGCGTTTGAACGTAGACCAGTGAGATGGAGGAATGCAACCTACATCACGCGAAAATAGCTCTCTTCAGTACAGAGTATGGAGACGCCATAATGGCATTCATTGGAGACTCGTAAATCTACAGGATGTTACACAACTCATGTTACACACTTCTAGATAGGTTCTAGAGCAGACTTTGCAGATCAAGTTTTACGTTGCAATCCATCTTCAACTTTTGTAGTCCTGTCTTCCTCAGTTGCATGTAATATTACGGTATATTGATAATTTTTACTTTATGGACCGTCTGAGTGTCGGAATTTCCATGCTGCTTTTCGCGGATGATGCTGTAATATACAGAGAAGTTGCAGCATTAGAAAATTGTAACGAAATGCAGGAAGATCTGCAGCAGATAGGCACTTGGTGCAGGGAGTGGCAACTGACCCTTAACATAGACAAATGTAATGTATTGCGAATACATAGAAAGAAGGATCCTTTATTGTATGATTATATGATACCGGAACAAACACTGGTAGCAGTTACTTCTGTAAAATATCTGGGAGTATGTGTACCGAATGATTTGAAGTGGAATGATCATATAAAATTAATTGTTGGTAAGGCGGTGGCTTACAAAACACTCGTTCGACCCATACTTGAGTATTGCTTATCAGTGTGGGATCCGTACCAGATCGGATTGACGGAGGAGAGACAGAAGTTCCAAAGAAGAGCGGCGCATTTCGTCACAGGGTTATTTGGTAACCGTGATAGCGTCACGGAGATGTTTAGCAAACTTGAGTGGCAGACTCTGCAACAGAGGCGCTCTGCATCGCGGTGTAGCTTACTGTCCAGGTTTCGAGAGGGTGCGTTTCTGGATGAGGTATCGAATATATTGCTTCCCCCTACTTATACCTCCCGAGGAGATCACGAATGTAAAATTAGAGGGATTCGAGCGCGCACGGAGGCTTTCCAGCAGTCGTTCTTCCCGCGAACCATGCGCAACTGGAACAGGAAAGGGAGGTAATGACAGTGGCACGTAAAGTGCCCTCCGCCACACATCGTTGGGTGGCTTCCGGAGTATAAATGTAGATGTAGAACTGAAGGAAACAATTTTCGTGCCAAACGCGTTTCGCCTTTATTCTCTGCAAGGCATTTTAAGTGGCCTGGGATATGTACATATTTTTACAATTTAGTTTACATTTTGGCCAATGTACCTATAGGTTATAAACAATTCTGGTGGTTGGTTTTTGCTATTATGTAGTAATATTTTGAACTGTACTTTCAGGTCGCGTGGACACTTTTCTGCATATTCCGCTCCTGTTCCATTTTCGGTGTCGTCCCTCTTCTTGTAGATGCCACTTGCTGTTTTTTCCACATTTCACAGCACCAGGAAATTAACACTTGTTTTGGTGCAATGTTTTGGTTTGTGTTGCCGACAGTCAGATGTTATTGCCAAAGATCGAAGTTATTGCCAACTTTCGAGCGTAATTTTTGAAGAATCTGTGATCAGTTTGTGTATGCATCTTGCGTGTGCGCGCGCGTGCGGTTTTTTAAGTGTGTAAAGATACGTTCACCAAAGTAGAAAGTAAATAGCAAAGTATGTACATATTCCATGCCACTGAAGATGCTTTGCAGATAATAAAGGCGAAACGCGTATGGCACGAAAATTGTCTTTCATTCAGTTGCAGTCAGACGATCCATAAATTAAAAATTGTCAATATACCATAATGTTGCAACCCATGTCCGGAAACGTCATCCAACGGCGCTACAGAGCGTCGAAGTTAGAGGCGCCAGCGTCTGTAAATGTATGTACATACAGGGTGACTCCGTGATGATGTTGCAAACTATGAAGGATAATGGAGACGGGTAAATGCATCCATCTGAGGTAGGGGTCACTATATCGAAAAAGTTACAACCGAAAATCATTCTAATATCTCTGACAGTGGAATGTATGCACCTGTACTGATGTTTGCGAGGGTGGTAGAATGGACCAAGACAAGAAAGAAGTCCAGAAAACAGGGACCTAAAATGCATACCTCAGGAAGTAAGAGCACTTATTCATCTTCGCTATTATGAAACACATCTAGCCGCGCGGAGTGGCCGTGTGGTTTGAGGCGCCATGTCACGGACTGCGCTGCGCCTCCCGCCGGAGGTTCGAGTCTTCCCTCGGGCGCGCGCGCGCGCGCGCGCGCGCGCGTGTGTGTGTGTGTGTGTGTGTGTGTGTGTGTGTGTGTGTGTGTGTGTGTGTGTGTGTGTGTGTGTGTGTGTGTGTGTGTGTGTGTGTGTGTTTTCTTAGCGTAAGTTAGTTTAAGTAGTAAGTAAGTCTACGGACCGACGACCTAAGCAGTTTGGTCCCGTAGGAATTTACACACATTTGAACTTTTTTTTTAAACACATATCTATTGAACAAGTGCTCATAGCTGTAAAGGTATGTAGTTTAGTGGCCATATCTACTGAACATTTGTTCGTGTTTTGGTCCATACTACCACCTCTGAAGATTGCCTACCCTGCAATCTTAGCTACAACGTACCAGTTCATGTATTCCATTGTCAGAAGTGTCAGAACCTTCGACTCGTTCGTTTCCGCTACTGGGCCCTTACCACAAATTAATAAATTTATCCTTCTCTATCATCCCTGAAAGTTTGTAACATCGTCGCGGAATCACCCTGTACAAACGTGCACTGGTGCCTATAACTTTGGCGCTTTGTAGAGTCGTTGAATGTCGTCCCGGACAGAGGTTCCTATGTAAAACTTGATGTGCTAAGTCCCCTCTACAACCTCTAGAGGTATGTAACATGAATTGTGAAACTCTTTGTATATGTCTTTCGTAACACCATGAAGTTTAAGATGACACGAAAACCCGTCGTTAACAGTACGATTTTTTGTACTAAAATTACCAGAAACGTCATACTTGTGTTAAAAGAATTATTGTAACGTGTTTATTATGAAAGTAAGCGAGTTCAAGGCAACGGTACATTGGAGATCCATCAAAAACTCATTGTTCTTGGTGTAGTTTGTTGTAATTAAATGTCAGTTATAACATATCTACAATTTAAAGTTTCAGGAGACGGTAAGACGCAAAGTGTAACTCACCCATGGCCTGTCTAGCATAACGAATAGGGACACAGAATTGTTAGGTAAAAAAGGCAATGTGTTAGTGGTTCACGTCATATTAGATCCCTTTTTTACTATTCTTCACGTCTTACAATAGGTTCTAATACTTTCTTGTGAGTTTAATACATGTATATTCTACAATATTCGATGTTATGTAAATGTAACTGCGATCTTTCTGCGGAGTGAGTTCGTTCGATTGGCTTTATCTACGAGACAGCTTTCACTACTTCCAGCAAGATATTTTGCAATTTCTTGTTTCGAGTTCTGTATTTCATAAGTTTTCTGCTAATGAATAGCACCAGTTATCAAGTAAGAATGACCTTACGACTTTACTAGAAAGTGAGAATGATGAAATAAATTTACCTTATGTGGAGAACTGTTGTTAATTTAGGACACAAAGGAATTACAGATCTTGGCTGCGAACGGGCAGTGATTGAAGTCAATGGGGAAAGACGAAAATTTGTACCAGACTGGGATTCGAACCCGGGTCTGCTGCTTACTAGGCAGATGCTGCGACCGCTATTTTTAATTTCGTTTTGTTCGTTATTGTTCGTTACCTTTATTCGGGGTGGACGCACCATGACACCCATTCAGGTTCATCGTTGATCCATTTACTCAGTTGTTTTTTCATTACAGAAGGGCAGCTAACCTTCTGACTGAACACGCTGATCTACTGTGCTCGCACTACTGAGCCATTCAGGCAAATTGGTCTTTGCAACTGCACAGGCTACCCTAGCATGCCTCTCGCCAGACCTAAAATCTCTACTTATCCACACACTACTGATGTGGTGCCCCTTGCCCATTATCCGCATTACTCGAGGCATTTCGCCGATTCCCGTAAGAGTTCGAGCCTGGTGTGCAAGTGCACAGATCATTCGCCTTCTCGTCTTAGTTAAGAATATGTCCGAAAGAAGAGACACCACTTGTACGTATATAGTAAATTTGCACTGGAACTTTTCTAAGTTGATCTCCTTATTGATACTTGGTTCTTTCGATTGCCTGGTTTATTGGTTGGTTGATTTGGGGGCGGGGACCAAACAGGGAGGTCACTAGTCTGATCGAATTAGGGAAGGATCGAGAAGGAAGTCGGCCGTGCCCTTTGAAAAGAACCGTTCTCGCATTTGCTTCACCAGATCTACGTAAATCACGGAAAACCTAAATCTGGATGGCCGGACGCGGGTCTGAACTGTCGTCCTCCCGAATCCGTGTCCTCTGTGCTAACCACTGCCCACCTGGATCGCTGGTACTTTCGTTTCTGCCTTATAACATGTTCATAGACGTTGAAGTTTTTGTTTGCGTACGCCACAGACGGAGCAACATAACTAGGAAGGAAAGGATCGTTCTGAAAGAGCTAACTCTGGAATTGTACTTTTGTCCATTTGGTAAACTCTGCGATATGTGAACCACATACAGCTCACAATTGCCGCTGAAGTGCGCTGCAACCACGTGTACCACATTGAGGCACACGCACCATGTTCACAAGTCGCATCGTTTCTGAACTTTCTGCAGCATTTGAACTCGGCATGTTCAACGTTGACGTTCGAAAGCATTAGCGCCTTGCAGTCAGGGAGACGAATCATGCAGTGTATTGCTCTGTGGACTCACTCGAAATCTTTTCTTGACAGACCTGGACAATTTCTGTGTCCTGCTACACATTTGACATAAAGCTGAAGGACGGTCGCCAGCCTCACTTGGACCCGCGAGTCAGGGTTTAAAGAGTCCGTTTTTCTATACCACTGTTCAGTGCTCTGGAGTCCTCTGACTTCCTTCAAAACCTCTCAAGCCCAACCACTGCATTGGACAATAAACACTGCAGTCAATTTCTGCATCGTCACCAACCAGTTTCGTCCTCTCTTCTGTAAAGAACACAAGATAACAGCCTACATCAATGGTCATCAAACTGCAGTCCATAGGCTATAGGCTTCCAGAATCAAGTATTTGTGATTGAGTGTCATATTTCATGGTGTATTTAAATGTAAGTACAGTTACTGTTGGTAATCAGTTAATCATCTGCTCTCGCGTACCACCACTTTGTCAGGCAATTACTGTGCCACAGCTTGCTGTCACTGAAGGTTGCAGCAATCAAACAGAACAGTCGACACGAAGTGTTCCTAATGGTGCTGACTTTCAACAAGCAGTATTTCGGGGCTGGCTACCGACTTATCACGCTCTTGCAACAGCTTGTGTACTGGAACCTCCTAACTCACTAATTCACGTAGGTTACCAACTGAGCCGTGGCTGGCTCGTGTAATGCTTTGCATTATACCTTGAGAGGTAGCGCCTTCGCATCGCTCCTGTCACTTGTTAGGACAATGTCGTTATAGGCATGAGTCATCGACAGATGTCACCAGCTGACATGGACCTGAGTTACAGAGCTGCACGTAGTTGTACTAGTAGGCGGCAGAGGTCAGCAGTTGACGGACAGTGCTAGCAGTCGTAGTCAAAACAATGTTGTAAAGTTATGTTTGATTAATATTTAAGGTATTTGCATAATTGTTTTATATGTGTGGTAATTAGCAGTGTGAGTGTTGTATGAGTGAGGAAGAACAGAAGTAAATGAAAATTGTTTTCTTTATTCATGAAGTACCAGTTAAACTATACAGGGGATTTACTATAATTAAATGTGCAGTCAGTTTATGGTGCTAATAAATCGTGAGTAGAACACAAATTAATCGGTAATTTCAGAAGGAGTAATTTTATATTTGATACTTTTCTAAATTTATTTATTTAGCAATTGCCATAGAAAGAAATGGTTTACTATGATTGGTCATTGAAGTAAAGCGCGGGTTAGCGGGATAATACTGCAACCTGATTTGCTGTTTGTGATATCAGCCAATCAGAAAAATGCAGGCTCGCGCCAGTCTATGCTGGGAACAAAGCCTTTGGTGTGATCTAAGTAAGTCAGGGCTGGGGGTTCGAACTAGTAACAGCTCAGCTCATTGAAAGCAGCTCCGACGAAAATACTGTAAAATCGTGGAAAAATGCTAATTACGAGCTCGCGAAGTAGTACAAAGTCTATTTAAGTGAACGGTATAGTGGAAGTCGTGTGGAATTTCGGACGGAATATCGAAATTATTGCTTTTGACTGTTAGTTTAAACCACGTGGCGTGTTGTGCGATCTAAGACTGGAACAAGTATTACGTGTAGAGCAGAGTGCACAACATTTGAGCGAGCATTTTCATAACTAAACGATCTAGTGAACTTTATTAGCTTCGGTAACGGGTGTAAATACCATAAACTGGCTACGTGTGTGATTGTGGATTGCGTGTGAACTTTGCATTGTGTTTCACTTAGTACGGTCTTGGCAGTATTAACTGTGATCTTTATCGTAAAAATACACCTGAAAATTTACATTGCCAAGTTAAAACTTTTATTTGAATAGCTGGCCACATCCTGTTTAGCGGATAATTCTATATATGTTGCGACCTGCAGTAGAGAGCAGTGGTCTAGTATTTTCTACTACAGCTTTTAGCAAGACAAATGAACGTTGCTGGACACTGGCAGGGCGGTACAAAAGGAACGTGCCGCGCCGCAACCTTGGTTGCTATTCTGTGATTAGTCTCCCACGGTTATCGCGATTATGCTGTTATCCTCTCTCTCCGCGAGTGGCAGCAGCAGTGTGTATCGATATTCGCACCCTTGCACTATCTTTGGCCTCGCGCTGTGTGGCCGGGGGGCGCTGGCGGCGTCCACGCGCGGTCGGAGTGTGTGGTGCTGTTCCCATTGCTACGAGGTCCGTGGCTCACCGATCCCGGACACGAAAGTTGAGTCTTTACTTAATCTACCAGCCAGCCCCAACTGTTCACACTGTGTCGTTTGAATTTCGTTGTGGGCTGTTGGGACATTCCCGCGAGCAACAACGTGTGTTTTCAACTTGCCGAAATTCTAGCCGCCCTCCTGTGGAGTTTTACTTGATTATTTTTTAATTGAAGTGCACCAGCGAAATCTTCTGCCTTGTGGCCGTTAGCGTTCCGGTTACCTGCACTGAGAGTTGAAGTAAAATCAGGCTTTGTATTTTCCTCTTCGTGTTGTGGCTGTCCAGCACGGCGTGCAGTTTGCCAGCTGAATGTGTAATTCGTTGTGGGCGCAGATACCTTCTGCGTTGTTCCATTGAACTCCCTGTTGTGTGCTGGTCGGGTGGAGTGGAAGTTATCCTGTCGCTTGGTCCGTTGACTGTCGGTTGGGTTGCCGTCGGATTGAGAATTCTTGGGCCAACTGCCTGTTAGTGTTTGAATTCCAGAGTGACCCTTGGAAACTTCTGAGCGCCGTTTGATGTGCTGCCTTTCCTTATTTGTCCTTGTTGTTGGTTTATGTATGGCTTCTAGACGATTTTAAATTAGTTTGGGCCTTCAGCCTAATTTAGAGAAATGTTTTAAGATGAGGCCTTCTGCCTTTTAAAATTCAAATTCTTGTTTTGAGTCTTCAAGTGACTGGCCTTCAGCCGGTTTCAATTTAAAATTGTTTTGCCCTTGAGGCGTGAGATTCAATGGCGCATTTAGCCGGGAATGAAGTTCTAAAATTAACGTTTGGCTTGCTCTGTTTTTAATTTTTTCTTTGTTCTTGTAATGTTTGTCAAATGAATAAAGTAGTATGTTCGAGCGCAACTGACAGCCACCCATTTTGGCCCCTTTCCGCAAATTAAACTATCTGTCCTGTCCTGCGAGTATAGCAGGGGATCTCACCAACTAACGAGATCGGTACATATGTGGCACGATGTGCCGTCCCACAATGTCAGTATTTAGCGACAACTGGTCTAAACACAAAGAGGGTAAGGACATACACAAGAACTCCACACTTGGAGTAAAACCCAGTTTAGTCTTCTCCCAGTAACCCTCGCTAAGTCCGCTTCGTGCGGTACACTACGCCTCCAGCTATCCAGTTGCTCCACAAGCTGTTAGGCGACCTGTTACTTAACAGTCAGTGTACGCTCGGAGACACCAACACCCTCCTCCAAAACCAGCAAAAGATTAAGACGTTCCTCAGGAGCGCGAAAGGGATCACACTTACGACCACATCTGATCTTCCCACATCTGGAGGATAGCCTTACTGGACCCTGGCTTCCGAAATACGCCTCCAAACCACGTCTGCCCCAGAGCTCTCGCCTCCTGCACCATACTGCTGCCACCCACCGACTCCACAGCTCCGCGACATTATTTTCACATGCTGATATTTCGGACAATTAGCCTCTAGAGCAGAATGTAGTCACTGCGAGTGGCCATTTACAGCCGACGCACAGGGCACATATGTAAAGCGCTCCTGCTTGCCGACACTTTGAGGAGTTTGTTTCACAAAGGGTGCTAGGAAGCGCCAGCCACTCTGTGGGAAACACAATCGCCTCTTAAGACCACCCAGCCGCACCAGCCCAGCACCCATTAGCCGGATTAGCGGAAACCCAGCCCGTTACCTTCAGGCTGGAACATAGCCGCAGTCTCGCAGCCAACGGCAAACCGGCGATGTCGCTCGAAGTAGCGGTCAGCACTGGCCGACGGTGGCGTTGCGGCCCCTATGTGACCCATTATGTCCTGACAAGTAAACTAGCCGAGGGGGCAAACTTCTATATTTATTGGCTTTGTGTATGGTTTAGTGCAGAGCAAAATAAGAGGCACATGTTCAACAAGGATTTAAAAAAAACATCTTTCCTGTGAAACTCTTTACTCACACGAAGTGCTGAGTACTGTCGACAAGGAATTTCAAATAAATTCCGTATGTCTAGATTTCCATAATGCTTTTGACACTGTATCACAGAAGCGGCTTGTCGTAAAATTGCGTACTTATGGAATATCGTTTCACTTATGTGACTGGATCCGTGATTTCCTGTCAGAGGTCACGGTTCGTCGTAACTGACAAAAAGTGACAGAACGACAGAAGTGATTTTTGGCGTTCCCCAACGTAGTGTTGTAGGCCCCTCGGATTTAGGAGACAATCTGATAGTCGTCTTAGGTTCTTGTAGATGATGCTGTAGTTTATCGTCTATAAAATCATTAGAAGATCGAAAGAAATTGCAAGCGCATTTGGATAAGATATCTCTTGTTGTTGTGGTCTTCGGTCCTGAGACTGGTTTGATGCAGCTCTCCATGTTACTCTATCCTGTGCAAGGTGCTTCATCTCCCAGTACCTACTGCAACCTACATCCTTCTGAATCTGCTTAGTGTATTCATCTCTTGGTCTCCCTCTACGATTTTTAGCCTCCACGCTGCCCTCCAATACTAAATTGGTGGTTCCTTGATGCCTCAGAACATCCTACGAAATGGTGCCCAAATAGACAAATAACCCTATACAATGAAAAGTGCGAGGTCATCAACATGAGTACTAAAATGAATCTGTGAAACTTTGGTTACACGATAAATCAGTCAAATTTAAAGGCTGTAAATTCAACTAAATACCTAGCAACTACACTTCTGTACGACTTGAACTGGAAAGAACAAGTAAAAAATGTAGTGGGGAAAGCGAATCAAAGATAGCGTTTTATTGGGAGAACACTTAGAAAATGCAACAGATCTGCTAAAGAGACAGCCTACACTACCCTTGTCCGTCCACTTTTGTAGTGCTACGCAGTGTGGGATCCTTACCAGATAGGATCAACAGTTCAAAGGAGGACAGCACGTTATGTATTATCGAGAAACAGCGGCGAGTGTCACAGACAAGAAAGCGGATTTGGGGTGCAAATAATTAAAACAAAGGCGTTTCTGGTTCTGACGGAACCTTCTCACGAAATTTCGATCACCAGCTTTTTCCTCCAAATGCGAAAATATTTTGTTGACATCGACCTACATAGAGAGGAACGATCATAATAATAATATAAACGAAATCAGAGCTTGCACTGAAAAATATAGGTGTCGTTTCACTCGGCTCATTGTCTTCGGGTCCGTCTTTGTCTACTTGGCACACAAGAGTCATATCTGTACAATTAGTCCCACGCGTGTTACCTTCAGTCACAGCAATGGAGAGCAGTAAAAGATGGAAGTCTGTCAGTACTAAATGCACTGTGTACATTAATTCAATTGGCTGTTCTCTCTGTCCTCTTGCGTGTATTAAAGAACAGAACAGAACTTTCAACCATCCTGAGGTGAGAACGCTGATGGCAAAATTTAGCAATCAGTATTCTCATCTCAAGGTAACGCCAGGTATTTTCGCTGCTAACATCTAAATTCTAAGAGAGGCGAATTAAACGGTTTTTCACTCCTCAAATACCGAGCGAAGTGGCATAGTGGTTAGCACATTGCACTCGCATTCTAGCGGGCTACTGTTCAAACCCGCGTCCGGCCATCCTGTTTTACGTTTTTCCGTCATTTTCCTAAATCGTTAACGCAAATGCCCGCATGGTTCCTTCGAAAAGCACGGCCGCTTTCGTTCTCCACCCTTCCCTAATCCGAGATTGTGTTCCATATGTATCTTGATCTCGTTGTCCACAGGATATTAAACACTAATCTCCCTTCCTCCCACTCCTCAAATTTCGATTCATAAACTTCCAGAATAATTACAATATTTGTAAATTAGCATTTATCTGTTGTAAGTCTGAAAACAACCACTGTCATATGTGGATGTTCCACACCTACAAACAGGAATTCCATACCTACAAACAGAAATACTTCACGTCATATAAGAACGATTACAATGTTCCATAGTCGCAACACGAGTACAAAAGGGGCACAGAGGAAGGGCAGCTTTGATTCTCTCTATGTCGTTGACGTGTGTGAAGTGCTAGTTAGTTGGAAAAAAAATGTTTTTCATAAACCAATTTAATCTGTATATGCTACTGCTTTACAGATAATGGAGAAGGAACACGAAGACAACAGTTTAGTTGTACACACAGACGTAACCCAACAGACAGAGTCTAGCAAGAACAACAACTACTCAGTGAATGTTCTAAAAAAACAATAACTGGAAGAGAACTGAAGTATGATGGACTTTTTTTCCAAGCTCGGATCACTCGCGTAATAGAAACCACAGTGGTAATCAAAAACGTTTTATCTGCAACATTAAGCTACACCTTCCAACCAATTCTCTACACAGTTGCTGTGTTACCAACATTCCTGTACCCTCGTAACAGAAGGCAGTTGCCCGTGATTTTCGCAAATTCCTTTCGCTGGTCGTAGCTCGTTGTCTTTCCCAAAACGCTGTCCTCGTGACCAGCCGTTTACGGGAATGAAGATCTGAAAATCGGACGGAACAAAGTCCAGGCTGTATGTTGGGTGCTCAATCACTTCACATCGAAAACCCTAGAGGAGCATCTCAGTTGCACCTGCAGTACAAGGCCGAGAATTGTCAGGGAGGAGGAAACGCGTGACAGCTTTGTTATGTGGGCTGCATGATATCAGGCGAAACCCATCAGCAGGACTTTAAACTTGGCGAGAGGCACTATTTTGCAGGCTTTTTCGTGCTCACAGTGGGCTTAGAAATAGAAAGTGTGGCATGACACGATAGACAAGCGTCTAGAGACTCAGTGCAACACATCTGTGCAAAGGTTCACCAGATTTTCACTGTAGTTTTAATTTCGCGACTGTACTACCCAGAGTGTAACGAGCAAGCTTAGAACAAGCAGAGTGAATGAAACAGACGTTAAGACAGCTGTTGGTGATAATACACACGTTAATTCCCCAGTTACTTCAAGTGTGTGTGGAGTAAGTCTCCCCAATGTTGTTCACATTTCACGTACTAACAGCTTCCACTACTACCACGTGTCACTTCACCAGCTGATTAGCCAATGGCATTGCAGAAGATGCTTGAAAATCTGTCGATCGGTTCTGACATGACATCAAGACAATAGGATCTTTCTTCAAAGAGCTGTCGTTATCGATGAAGCTATCTTTAAAATTATGGAAAGCTGCATGTAAAAAATATTCACTATTGGATCGCTGAGAATGCGCAGTGGTTGAGGGAAGTTGATATCAGCGCTAGTAGGGTGTGAACGATTGATGTAGCATCTGTGGAGATTGCGTGATTGGTCTTTTATGACTGAAGAAATCTTAATGGGTAAAAGATACAATTTTGTACCGAGTGCTACCGGCTATTCTAGAGAAAATAACGATTGAAATACGTAAATTTACGTGGCACTGCGTCGCGGGCGCTCGGTTTACTACTACTCGCTAGGAAAATCGCTCACACAAGGTCTTTCCTAGTAGGTGTATGCAACTTTATCAGCTGTTGGTCTTCACATTCGCACTATTTCACGTCGCTGGACTTCTGTCTCTAGTGTAAACTCAAAGATGAAGTATATGTACAATTTTATACGACCCGAGAGGATTTAAAACATCGCATTGTCGCAGCATATGCATTGATAGGAAAGTCTCTTGAATCTGTCCGCAAGTACTAGAACCTGCGGTTGCGAACTGTTACTGCAGTAGGCACTGGCCATTTCAGACACTTGACAACATAAATTGAATTTTAAGGAAGACTTTTTGACCACAGTCTTTTGTGTTTCATTTTGAAGTTGCTGATGTAATTTTTCAATGTGAGTGTGTATCTGGTCATTAAACTTATGACGCGAAGCTTGTTTTAACAGTGTTTGTACCGGGTGGTTATAATTAAACTTTTCCTGTTTGACCGTTATAACACAGGAACTAACTACCGTACGAGCACCAAACTTTGTATCATTAATGTCCAGAGATTGGGGTGCATGATTTTCCAGGCGTCACAGTGCTACTGTCCAGTTTCAACTATGGTCACCAAGTGCCGTGATCAGTCATCGTGATTCACAGTCTCTCACACCTGATCAGTCGCAGTGCACTTTACGTGTCAACATGAGCTAGAACGAAAAGAACACGGCATTATTGGTGAAGTTCTATTATCAACGCACTTAGAGGATCTCGCCGGCTGGGTGGATTACAGAATGATCCTCTTTCTCTACCTGCTGTGCGGATCATTCTGAAGTAGTTCGAATCAACTGGAGAACTGGGTGTCGCTCCGGGAAGAGGCCGACGACAGGTTGCAACACAGGTGGTTCATGAAATCGCTGTTGCTGTGGCAGACAACGCTGCACGCAGTTCCCGATCGTCAAGCAGTGCGCGTGCTGTGTCACGACAGTTGAACATCCCGTGGCTGACTGTACGGAAAGTGCTTCGATCCATTCACAAATTGTATCCGTTCAAGATTCATATCGTAGAGCAGCTTACACCACAGGACGCACAACGGCGTGTTGACTTCGCTCTCCACTTTCTCGCAAGGGTTAAACCATCCTATGGACAGACGAAGCTCACTTTCCTCTGACGGGTGAGATGAACACAGAATTGCAGAGCGTGGGGGTCTTCACCTCCAGTCAATGTTAATGGAGTTCCTCTGTGTGACGAACGTGTCAGCGCATGGTGTGGCTTCACGGTTACGTTCATCTTTGGCCCATTATTTTTTGAACAGATTGGTGCTCAAGGACCCAAGACATACAGCGTGACAGCCAGAGTTACTGTGGTAAGCTTCGCCAGCATATCATACCCGCTCTATAGAGGAGAGAAGCATTGAACACAACAGTTTTCATTCAAAATGCGGCCCTACCACACATCGCTCATGAAGTTCACCTGCTTCTCCGAAATACATTTGGAAACGATCGAATTATCAGCCGATCGTTTCCAAATGCTTGGCCAGCACGATCACCTAAACTCACTCCCTGTGATTTCTGGTTGTGAGACTACCTGAAGGACAGGGTTTACAGGGGAACATTCATTCACAGATGTACTGATCTGAAGCGCAGCATATCAAGAGACGTAACCAGCGTACCTACGGACATGCTTCGTTCTGCAGTGCAGAACGCAATCCTGTGCATTCAGACTCCTCTGGACACTGATGGGGGCCATATTGACCCCCTTTTGTAGCAGTCTGTAATGATATAATTTACCGTAGTAGCACATTAAAAGCGTTTCAATTGAATTGATTCTGCATTATTTTTCTTCTCCATGTCCTTGACATTAATGCTATCCAATTTGGTCGCGTACGGTAATTGGTTTCCGTATTATAACGCATTAAATAGGGAAAGTTTAATTATAAGCACCCGGTACATTAGTCCCCAGTTTTAGAAATCCATTCAGTTTGGACGTGCGGCACCTGTCTTTCAAAGCTCTGGCAGAAACAAGAACTGAAGCATTGTTACCATAGTGACCTGCTGAATCATCCCTATATGACGTTCTTTGCCTTGCAGACGGTGTGTCAGTCCAACACACGCAGTCAAGTGTGATTAGTATCAGTTTAAATCAAAGTTTTCTCCAGATATTTTTCTGAAATACGAGTATGAGATGTATGTAATGTCGAAGCGACATGGATACTCCAGCAGTCCGTAAGTATATTACATCACTTAACTATTCATGTCGCTTACCAACTTCCAAATGTTACAGTTGGATCTATTTAGTCATCACATTACTTGTTTTTTATTTAAACTGTGATCTCCAACATTGAGCTTTGAAACGTATAATCGAATTTAAATCACCTGAAGATGGGCACAAGCCCGCAACCGGACATGCATGAAATAAAATCTCCTTCAGTTGTCACTGGCAGTGGTTACTGTTCTACACTGTACGGAAGAACAGTGATGAGTTCAGCTGCATCCATTATAGACAAAAATTCAATATATAACTGTTGTTCCGCTGTAAAAAGCGAAGTTGATACCGATATATCTGTAACTAAGGTAACTATGAAATGAGAGTGTACGCCTTTTTAACGAGGACTATTTCATAATTCATGTGGGTGAAAACAGAAGTACGGCATGTTAAACAGTTCGTGAAGTATCTGAGACCAACAAAAGCTCAAAGTTGGTGGAATTTCAAACAGAATTCTGAAAAGTTGCTTTAACTTGTTAAGTACTGTCCTTCGCGATATATGTAATGCATCATTGGGACAGGGAATTTTTGGACAGATTAAAATATGCAGCTGTTAAACCATTTCACGACAAACGTGACATCCTTCTCTAGACTATTCGAATAACTAGTGTACTCGAGAGTTGTCTCAAGCTGAAGTAGAAACAATTTACTTAGCATACTACAGTTTTCGATTCCAGAGGAGTAGCTCGACTGAGAATGCTATTTATAGATTCTTCACTAAATATTACAAGCCTCAATTAATAAAATGTCGCCTGTTGGTATTTTTTGTGATTTTTCCAAGGCGCTGATTCTGCAGATCCTTTTACACTCTTAGAAAAACTAATGGTTTTATAGAATTGATGGCTTTACACACAGCTGGTTTGAATCTTACTTAAACAGTAAGGAGAAAGTTGTGCTGGATAATTCAGACACTGCAGGAGGGGTAGAAAATTTTAGTGATCGCGGACAAATCACAAAGGGAGTCCCACGGGGTTCAATTTGGGGTCTATTCTTATTCCTTATATATGCAAATGATCTTCCACTTGAGAGTAGACAATCAGAAATGGCACTTTTTGGAGATAATACTTGTAATATAATAAGTCCCACTGAGGAAAAACCGAAAGAAGAATTGTAAATTTTTTTTGAAGAATTATTAAGTTGTTCCCAGAAAACGGACTGTCCCTAAATTTTGGCAAACATGCTAGATTCAGTTCTGTACAACAAATAATTTCACTAAAAATTAATGTAGCCCATGAACAGGAGTCAGTAAGGAAGGTAGAAAGCTTCAAATTTTTGGGTGAATATATTGATGAAAAGTTGAAATTGAAGAAGCACATTACTAAGCTTCTCAAACAATTAAGGTCGGCTACTTTTGCTTTTTGTACAATTACTAGTCTTAGAAATAAACGAATCAACCTCCTGATATATTTTACGTATTTCCGCTCAATAATGTTATGAATAATTTTCTGGGGCAGCTCGCCATTTAGAAAGCACGTATTGATTGCGCAAACTCGAGAAGTGAGAATAATACACGGTGTTCGTCCGCTCTCTTCATGTTTGTACCTCTTCAATTGCATCTTCACAATACACACATGATTCGCTAGTGAAATTCGTCGTAATTAATTCATCACGATTTGGTGCTAGTAGTGATACCCACACTTACAGCACTAGGGAAGAAAAATGACATTTATTACCCGTTATTAAAGCTATCAGCGGCTCAAAAGTGGCTTCAACATGCAGCAAGAACAATTTTTGACCTGTTATGCAATAACACAAAATGTCTGATAGGTAGCAAAGAAAGTTTTAAATCTAAGCTTAAAATCGCTTCTCCGGGACAATTCCTTCTATGGACGAATTCCCATTTAAAAACTGGTAGTCTGAAAAAAAAGCCGCCTTATTTTTAGGGGTAGTTGCATGAGCAGGACTAAAAAATACTGTAGTGTGCTGATTAATGTTAATGGTTCAAATGGCTCTGATCACTATGGGACTGAACTGCTGAGGTCATTAGTCCCCTAGAACTTAGAACTATTTAAACCTAACTAACCTAAGGACATCACAAACATCCATGCCCTAGGCAGGATTCGAACCTGCGACCGTAGCGGTCTTGCGGTTCCAGACTGCAGCGCCTTTAACCGCACGGCCACTTCGACCGGCTGATTAATGTTAATGCTAATCATTCAGCTAACTATGGAACATGTAATTAAGCAACAGCTTAAATGGATCACCCTGTTTTTCCTGTTTTATTTTCTGAGAGAGGCAGCTAAGACTGGCGAATCAGTATGTCCAAAACCAGTAAATGTATCTGGATGTCGTTTTCGGTATATTATAGCAAATTTAATGAGGTACACAAGCAATTTTATCATTTACAGCTGCCGAATTAAGACATCAGTTTTTTAAGGAACTCTTATTTTCTGTGGCATTTCCAAGAGCCATCGAAAATAACCCGAACGATATAATATGTGTGGAACTTTGTCGAATAGTAAGAAGGTAACTCAGGAGAGCATTATCCCGCCCTACTGACTCACGCCTAAACAAGCCGTGACATAGATCCGGCTTTTGCGGCGGTCGAACAACTTGCTCTTGAAGTTATTCAGACTTCCACATTCGAAATGTTATTCTTTTTGGCAAATATCGTCAAACCTTTAAAGAAGCAGTGCGGTTATATGTTGACACGTATCCTGTTACTGACAATCATAACGATTTGACTACGGAAGGAACAGAATACGCCAAAGAAAAAACAAACACCAACATTTCAAAGTTTACTGACACAGAATTGGCTAGAACCTTTTATTAATTCCTTGCCCGATCTTCCTAATACTATACGAATTTGAAGTGATGCGACGTTTCTTGGCAGCATTTGTTTACGAATGAATGGTCTTTTCCAAACCATCGGCAATATGCACTTTGTCAGTTGATAGCGTTGGATGAGAGAAATGGATAAACAAGACCTTAGTCAATATTTGGGCGGTCTTTTCAGGAACTGCATGTTGATCCCTAGGTAATTGATGGTACTGTTACATAGCCTCAGGTATGTACAGGTCATAAACATGTATGCTGCTGCAGTTATTGAGAGACATTCCCCTGGACTTAAGGCAGTTCGCTGGTGCTGATATGACGGATGCCCCTTCCAAGATGCACAGATAATTACAGACTTTAACGAACATTTCCAGCTCGTTCGATTGGTCATCCGTGAAACACAAATTGACCTGCACTTTGCCAGACTTCACATCTCCGAGCTGTTTTATGAGGGGAAGATTAAAAAAAAAAAGAAGTCTACAAGGAATCACCAGCAACACCCTAGATGGCAAATGCCGTATAATACGGGTGTGTGTTGCGAGATGTTGAGACGAAACTAAACGTGCAGTACTGTCTATGCAGAATCGATCATATCACTAATGATTTCGAACACTTGATATGACGGTAATTATAATAAAGATACGAACTTCGCCTCAGTTACACGTTTGAGGGACCTCTCTTCCTAACGGCGCGACTATGGTTAGCAGAGCTTTTATCTTGTTACTCGGTGACCACCTGGCGTTGCCTAGGTCTCTCTTTATTCCAGTCTTCTCTTAGTCCATCTCCTCCCTCTTCTCTCTGCCTTCCCCACTACCCCACATTCTGTCCACCTCCTCCGATTCCCACTCTGTGTCCATCTCCTCCCCCCTCCCTCCCCCTGTCAGCCCGCTTCTCCTGCCTCTACCCACCTTCTGCTCTCTCTACCCATCTCCTCCTATCTGCCCATCTGCTCCTATCCCCCCGCTGTCCCCACCTATTCCCCCGCTGTCCCCACCCCCACCTATCCCCCCGCTGTCCCCTCACCTCCTCCCCTTTCCTTTCTATGTATCTTCTCATTTATCTGTCCACCTCCTCCTCTCCCCTCTCTCTGTTCATTTCCCTCTCGCCCAACTCCTACTATCTCCTCCTTCTCCATCGCTGTGTATCTATCTCCTCATCCTTCCTTCTCTCTACACATTATCACACTCATCCCAATAAGAGGCCGAAGGTTCTTACTCCCATAGTTTTTTTTTCCAGATTGCAACCAACATGTGACGAAATTTGACTGAAATCGTTCCAAGGGTTTAGGATGAGCTTCTTGTATGTGGATTTGCTCGCACACTCACGTGTCAAATAATTTCACACATATTTTATAAATTTCATGCGTATTTGTTCACATATTTCACCTGTATGTGTACCGAATTGCGTCCGGCAGTTCCATTTTCATGCATCTCAATATTCATGACGCAGTATCTCCAAAAGTATGTGCTGTACAATTATATAGTTTTGCAGATACATCGAGTGGTATACGTGTCTACTGTGCGCAAACTGTGTTGTGAATAGCGTTAGTAGGAAAGTAATGAATTAAGAAGACATGCGTGATACGGCAGTTTTTCACTCATCTCAGTGTTTAAGACGACATGTATCCCAAATTGATTGTCGTACGATGATGTATTTTCAGCTGCAGGTGTGAGTAGTCTGAGAAGTGTTGCGAATAAAGTTAGCAACAACGTAGCAATAAATTTAAACGTCTTGCACGATGCAGTAGTTTTTCACGCATTCAGTGTTTATGACGTCTTATCTTCTGGACTAAGTGACGTACAATGATGTAATTTTTCTGGTACATTCAGTGGCATACTAAGTGCCGTACGATGATGTAATTTTTCTGGTACATTCAGTAGCATATGAGAATACTGTCTGCTAAATGTGTCATGATTACACTTAGTAGTAAAGACGTAATAAATTAAAACGTCATGCTTCCTGTGGCAGTTTTACTGCATGCACAGCGAAAATGTAGCAAGCAATAAACTTTTTCCTTTCATTAATATGTGGGTGTCGTCAGCGAGAAAAATATTCGTAGAGGGTTAAAATTATGCGTGAAGTTTGTTGGAAGTCTCTAAGTGCTCTCATTCACAAATACTGGATCACTAAGTGTTGATACTCACGTGTCGTGGGCTACACTGCTTTTTCACCCCTTTGATAGGTGAGTGGTTATTACGCCCACAGCGATTCTTACCAGACGGCAAATGTTATGTGTACCAAGTTAGTAGAAAGTGTTCCAGTGATTTAGGAGATGTGGAACATACATAGGTAAGTGCATGCATTTTTATAATTTGTATGGATTATTTGATCAGGTTTCACTTATGTTGTTGAAATCTTCGAATTCGCTTTCCACAGAAAACGGACATACAGCTTCATTGAAAAAAAAAAAAAAAAAAAAACTACGTCCGTTTCGTAATTCAGTATTGCGTACATCGGAAAATTCCACGCGCTATTCGCTGTAGCTCTGCAAAGACCAGGCCTCCATACATGAACTCCATCTGGATATAATTTGGGTGGCATGCGTTAACTGTCTCACTCTGCACATCGCGAGAATATATGGAGGCTGGCGAACAGTCGTTCTTCCCACGCTCCTTTCGCGAGCAGAATAGGTAAGGGGATGGGGGAGGGGCAGGGGGGTGGAGAGGGGGGAGGGAATGCAGATGACTGGAAAATTAGGTAGCTTCCACTACACACCACGTAACGTGGTGGCGTATTCTCGAAAACAGCTCTGATGTCCATCATCCAAGATAGCGGGGAGCCAGTCTCCTACAACGGACAACATGATGCTGTACATCATGGTACCACAAAATGGGGTCAACAGAAAGAATGGGGCGAACAGAAACGAAACTTCTAAAAAAGATCTGTGCTATCGTGTCGGTAGACAAATGGGAATATCATGCTAAGATTAGTTTATTTAGGTTGGTAATGAACCAATCTCTCAGTTAAATTAGGAATTTCAAAGTTGGCGACACCGTCAGATGACTTTTGTGCATTCCGTGACAGACCTTCGAACTTTATAAGAGCCAATTTAAACGACGTTGTTTAAGTACATAGTAAGTAAATATGCAGTGCCGTTTCATCAACCAACAGTTTAGGATTGTGTTTTCGGATTTTGTGTGGTGACAAGAAACAATTTTCAGTGTTTCTTGAGAAGAGCACCAGTAGTTTGACGGAAAAGAAGAACCATTCGCCACTGTTCTCAACTCATATTATGCTGTGATTAAGGACTACGCAAAAAGTAAGCAGTCATTTAGATTATATGCATGTAAAATTTGTTATTTGGAAGGGAAAGGTTACGTTGCGCTTTTTTTTTTTTTTTTTTTTTTTTTATATATGTAGGACTGTCTATATTATCCACAACCGGAAAGGTTGTAAATGAAGGTGTACCTATTTTTGGGTTTCCACGTAGTCTGAGTATTTTTGGGTTTGTTACCACATATGCTTTTTTTCGTTTTCTGTTATAAGTGTAATGCACTGCTTTATAATTGTGGCAAGTACAGACAGTCCTACATATCTTATTAGTAAAATACTGTATAGAATCCTTAAGAAATATAACAAAATACTGGATAGAATCCTTAAGAAATACAACAAAATTTATACTGTAAAAATCAAAATGAGGAGCCATTTTTTAGTCAAGGAGCTTTTAATTAGCTCTGATGAGATGACTTGTCGATTCAAAGACGTCCTTTTTAAGCGTGATGTCAGAGACTTAATGTATTACTAAACTTATCGAGTTCATCAATTTAATGTTACAATAAAGTAATTACAGATATAACGATTTTTATTTGGAAAAGAGAATAAGTGGCCACAGTTATTGCAATATTCTTATGAATAATTTTAGTTTCCGTATTCAATAAAACTTTTTTGAAGGAGGTGAAAATTGTTTCTTCATTCTCCTAATCCAAAACAAACTTTGACATGTCCCTATTTCACCCCGAGTACCAATAATAGATAATACGAGTAACATTGTTGTTTCTGTTCACGCTGCACTATGGGATGAATCGAAACACCACGTAATTATTTTAATTTTTTTAATGTTACGAAAACATGAGCTAGGTACCAGGTTTAGTTGCAAGCTTAAAATTAGGCACAACATCTAAAATTTCATGTAATTTTGTTTTTCGTATTTCTCTTTAAAAGTATAAATTTTTACTTTTAAATGTGAAACCGTTTGTATTCACCCCATTTTACGGTAGCTGGCCTGCACGCTAGCGTGACATCTGAAACATACATAATATGGGCACCAGAGAATGAAACACACAATATTAATATTTATTAAAAGAATTTACACAGAATGAAATACTCAGTTTTGAGTGTTGGAGAATGCACAAGAGTGCATCTGATATCCTATACGCTAAACTAACCTAACAGAGAGGAACAGAAATACCTGATGTATAGAACTACAGCCTTGACTGCTGTATCTAACAGTCCAGAAGTCTGTCATTGATCTGAAAGTCGCTTACACACAGTAAGCTCTGCATTTACTATCCGACGAACACGCGTTTATACAGGTTGGCTATAATGGCGACAACTGATCTGCGTTGGCTGATGGAAGTAGACTGTAACTACCAGCCACTGGAACTGTGACAGGAACTGGCCACGTGTGTGTGTGTGTGTGTGTGTGTGTGTGTGTGTGTGTGTGTGTGTGTGTGTGTGTGTGTGTGTGTGGATTTTTTTCCTTCTTCTTTATTGGATTTCGATTCCCCTCCAGAGGGGAGGCGGGCTGGCAGCAGCACAATACGCCGCTCTGCAGCCTACAGAAAAGTTAAAAAACAGAATCAGGAGATAAGAAAAACAAACAAAAGCAAGCGATAAACCCAGTGTGTGTGGTGCGTCCGCATTTATACAGGAGGGGTGGAATAATCTTGTGATCTCATTTGTCGACGCCCTCTGTGGCGAGTGAGATTATAAGCCTACAGAGTTGGTTATTGCAAGGTCTCGTGGTATAAGGGTAAATTGGTTCCAGTTTACGAGCGCCATCTGGGTGGTGACAGAGCGGAACTGAGTGAACGCTGGGCTTGAAGACCGCCTGCTCGGTGCACCCTCTGGTGCGGTCACTGTGTACCGGTGTGGCTGCGAACACTGCAGGTGGCTTGCAGAGTGTAGATTAGCAGTTGTCAAACACTTTTGTCCAAGAGCCAATATTAACACTGTGGTGGCATTTCTTCGATCTTATTATTAATTGGCAGCCTACACTAAGTAACATGTTGTGAGCAATAGACTAGCTATGCTAAGGGCGCAGTAACTTGACTATTGGCGACTAAGTGCTGATCGTTAATAGTCGCCACCACTCGGAACACTTCTTGTTGACTGAGGAGGAGGAGGAGGAGATGAGTGTTTAACGTCCCGTCGACAACGAGGTCATTAGAGACGGAACACAAACTCAGATTAGGGAAGGATGGGGAAGGAAATCGGCCGTGCCCTTTAAAAGGAACCATCCCAGCATTTGCCTGAAGCGATTTAGGGAAATCACGGGAAACCTAAATCAGGATGGCCGGAGACAGGTTTGAGCCGTCGTCCTCCCGAATGCGAGTCCAGTGTGCTAACCACTGCGCCACCTCGCTCTGTTGTCCTTGTTGACTGATGTGTAGGAAATCTGAAATTTGTGGTCCCTATGGGACCAAACAGCTGAGGTCGTCGGTCTCTAGGCTTACACACTACTTAATCTAACTTAAACTTCCTTATGCTAAGGACAACACACACACCCATGCCCGAGGGAGGACTCTCATCTCCGACGGGGGCATCCGCGCGAACCGTGGCAAGGCGCCCAAGACCACGCGGCTATCCACTGTGATCTGTTTCAGATTCTACACCTACGTCTACATGGATACTCTACAAATCACACTTAAGGGCTCATCGAACAACCTTCACAATAATTTTCTTAGAAGATGCAACAAACCCACTAAAGAGACAGCCTACATTACACTTGTCCGTTCTCTGCTGGAGAATTGCTGCGCGGTGTGGGATACTAATCAGGTAGGATTGATGGAGGACATCGAAAAAATACAAAGAAGGACGGCTTGTTTCGTTTTATCTCGCAATAGGGGTGATAGTGTCACTGATATGATACGCGATTTGGGGTGGCAGTCACTGAAACAAAGGTGGTTTTCTTTGCGACGAGATCTATTTACGAAATTTCAATCACCAACTTTCTCTTGAGAATGCAAAAATATTTTGTTGACACCCACCTACGTAGGGTGAAATGATCATCATAATAAAATAAGAGAAATCAGAGCTCGAACGGAAAGATTTGTGTGTTCCTTTTTCCCCATGCTCAATTCGAGAGTGGAATGGTAGAGAAGTGGTATGAAAATGGTTCGATGAACCCTCTGCCAGGCACTTAAGTGTGAATTGCAGAGTAACGATATAGATGTGTTTCACGATTTTGTGTTTTGTCTTCCCTTCTACCTAAGTTCTTAGGACGAAGCTTTTAGTGTATTAGAGAACGACAGGCTTATCAAGTTACAATTTTCATGATCCGTCTCTTAGCGGCCGTTCAGATTTGATATTGTTTCTTAATGGTTTGCTTTGACTCGCTTACTCCGTCATACTGTTCAGAGGTGTCGTGAGCGTTCATGTAAAAAAGGGTACTAGGGGGCATATGTGGCCTTAGTTGTATTTCAGGCCGTTCTTATTTTGAATGCTCCAGCCACATATGTCTCTTACAGTCAACGTACGGATGCCGTTGACCTCGGTGTTGAGCGCCCTCACGATGAAACAGCAACAGCAGCAACAGCAATAACGACAGAACGGTGCGCGGCAAGAATGAACACCTGTATCTTTCCGTACGAGCTCTGATTTCCCTTTGTGGTGTCACCGCCAGACACCACACTTGCTAGGTGGTAGCTTTAAATCGGCCGCGGTCCATTAGTACATGTCGGACCCGCGTGTCGCCACTGTCAGTGATAGCAGACCGAGCGCCACCACACGGCAGGTCTCGAGAGACTTACTAGCACTCGCCCCAGTTGTACGGACGACTTAGCTAGCGATGCAACACTGACGAAGCCTCGCTTATTTGCAGAGAAGATAGTTAGAATAGCCTTCAGCTAAGTCAATGGCTACGACCTAGCAAGGCGCCATAGCAATTGATAGTTATCGTATGAAGCATGTATCATCAAGAACGATGTATACAAACGATGGATTAAAGTTAAGTATTCCAGAAGCTACGTACTTTTCTTTATAGCATTCATTACGTATCCTGTTTCAGACCTCACGCCATCCTGCGTGAGCTTATAGCGTGCATTTCGGTCTTCTCTAGCAATATAACACCCTTATTGTACTGCGATGATCGTTTCTTCCTGTGTTTACCGTCAACAAAATATTTCCGCATTTGGCGAAAAAAGTTCGTGATTGAAATTTCGTGATAAGATCCCGCTGCAACGTGCGACGCCTTTGTTTTAATGACGTACACCTAAGTCCTGTATTATGTCCGCGACGCTCTCTCCCCTGCTTCTCAATAGTACAAAACGTGCTGTCCTCCTCTGAACTTTCTCGATGTCCTCTGCTAATTCTATCTGGCAAGGATCCCACACAGCGCAGCAGCACCATCGAAGAGGACGGACAAGCATAGTCCAGGCAATCTCTTTAGTAGATCTGTTGCATCTTTTAAGTGCTACAAAGACGGAAGTATCTCCCTTCCATTTGAACAACAAAATGGCCAACAGAGAACTACATGTATATCTAGACGGGAAAATACTAAATCACAACAAACACCCAAAGTACCTTGGGGTTACCCTAGATAGGACACTAACATTCAAGGAACACCTGACGAAAACTGCAGCGAAACTTAAAACACGCAACAACATTGCAGAAGCTCTGTGGCACCACTTGGAGCTCCTCAGCATCTACCTTAAGAACATCCGCACTTGGCTTGGTGTATCCAGTGGCAGAATACTGTGCCCCAGTGTGGCTCAACAGCAAACACACACAAATGGTAGATAGCCAACTTAATGCAACAATGCGTGTTATATCAGGCACAATCAGGCCAACTCCTACAGTGTGGCTGCCCGTTCTCAGTAGCATAGCCCCTCCTAACCTGCGCCGAGAACACTCTCTGGTTAGAGAGTTCAAAAAATCATGACCAACCCTCAATTACATATCCATGAAGATACTCACGACATCCAAGGAAGCCGACTCCGGTCTAGGCATCCTCCACTAAAGACCGCACAGGCGCTGCACCAAAGCAACTTTAAAATAAATGACCGATGAAAAGAGGAATGGGAGAGCAGAACAGCAGTAAACTGCAACAGTATGCCATGCATCTTTAGTAAACCAAAAGGATTTGATTGCCCTCGCAAAGTTTGGTCAACTCTTAGTCGCATCAGAACCAACTGTGGGAGATGCGCCGATTTCTTAAACAGATGGGGTAAACTTCCTTCGGCCGCTTGCGACTGTGGCGCTGAGAGCCAGACGGTCAAACACATCGTGCAGGAATGCCCACTAAGGGCATACGAGGGTGACCCACAGGATTTCCTAATGGCGACCCAAGAGGCAATCGACTATATATTATCTAAACTGGACGTTTGTTTGTGATTGCTCTTCTGTGAGTGTAAATTTACAATTGGTGGTGTCCTTATATACAAACTTATTTATTGTTCTGTTTATACATGTGTGATTTTTTTTAAATCGTGTTGTTTCTGTAATTGTTACTGTGATATTATGAGCCATACGCTAAATAAATCTTTTAAGTGTCGTGCCAATAAAACGCAGTCTTTGGTTCGCCTTCCCAACAACATTTTCTGTGTTCTTTGCAATTCAAGTTGTTCGTAATTGTAATTCGTAGGTCTTTGGTTGAATTTACGGTCTTCAGATTTGACCGATTTATCGTGTAACCGAAGTTTAACTTATTCCTTTTAGCACTGATGTGGATGACCTCACACTTTTCATTATTTAGGTGCAGCTGTCAATTTTCGCACCATACAGATATCTCTTCTAAATCGTTTTGCAACTTGTTTTGATCTTCTGGCGACTTGATTAGGAACAGCAGAGGACCTGTAACACTAACCCGGGGAACACCAGAAATCACTTTGTTTTACTTTATGACTTTTCAACTGCTGCGAACTTCTGCGATCTAACTGTTGTGACACTACAGTTGCCTGGTGAAGAGTTGTTGGTTTTACCATGTGTGCAGAAGACTTTGATTATTAGTATTTGTACTTGTATTTAACTTCGCAATTGAGTTTGAGGCACCACAACAAAAGTTTGGTAAATTATTTGAATACCAGTTTTTTCTACTCAATGCATTGTATTACAACAGCGTTAATTAATTTACTGTTCCCTGCTACAGATAAGTACCACATTTGAAGACGAACGTCTGTGTAATGTGTATATATGAATCCTTGTTGCTTCTGTGTCAAAATTTATACCATAGCAGTGATGCACACTCGCCCACGAGTTGTCAGTACTGGAAGGCAAACAACAAAACATTCCCCCTCTCACATCCTCTAACCACACAACGGTCATGCTCCTGAACCCTCTGCCCCATTGTGGGGAACTTCACTCACCTCACGGGCAATTTGATGGGTGGTTGATTTGGGGGAGGGGACCAGACAGCGAGGTCATCGGTTCCATAGGATTAGAGAAGGAAGTCTACCGTGTACTTTCATTGGACCCATCCCGGCATTTCCTTGCAGCGATTTAGGGAAATCACGGAAAACCTAAATCAAGATAACCGGATGCGCCAATTTGAGTAACGTCGATTACAATTAACCACATCTTAAAATATTATCGCAGCTGCAGGTATCTTTGTTTCTTACTGAGCGTGAGATCTACACTTTTAAGAAGCTCTTAACATTAGTTGACGTTTTTACAGTCGGCTGTAGTTTGCTAGATGCATATTACACATACTAAATGCAAAGTGTGTGTCCTTCACGCTGAAATGGCTGGACGGACTTGGATGAAATTTGGAGTGGAGATAGCTTGTGCGTTAATTCAAGGTATAAGCTCTTTTATTTACACCTACCTATGAAAGGTGGAGATGTGAAAAGGATGTGTAGCCACGAGGAGAGAATGCCAATTCTGTATTCATCGAGTTTCTTTTAGAATGGAAGCACTTCGTGACTTGCAACGAACTTTATGCGTAACTTCAAGCCATTACGAAACTTTTTCTTGGTAACAGTCCCCACAAAATGTTGAAAATAGAAAAGTTTATCGCTTGGAACACATTTCCCTCTTCATGCAGTAAAACTACTGCATAAAGTATGACGATTCAGTTTATTACTTCTTTACTAGCGACTGCATTCGCAACACATTTTGTGGACAATATTCACATATAACACAGAAAGTACCAGAAAAATTATATTCGCGCTGGCAGTTGGGGCTCGCAGTCCATAGCTGCCGCAGGTGTGGCTCAGCGGGCGCGCACCGTTGGATCCAGCAGATCCCGTTGCTGTTGGCGTCTAAAAGAAACTTTCGATACCGTTACCAACTTAGTGACGCCAGTGGGGTGTTATGGACGTCATCAACATCGAGCTGCATGAAAACGGAACTGCATGCCGGAATTCGCTGGAGAAGTAGGTGAAGCATGTTTACAAGTAAGTGTGAAACATATTACATACATATGAAATATCATGTGATCGAAAGTATCCGGACACCTAGCTGAAAACGACTTACATGTTCGTGACGCCCTCCATCGGTAATGATGGAATTCAATATGGTGTTGGTCCACCCTTAGCCTTGATGACAGCTTCCAGTCTTCAGGCATATGTTCTATCAGGTGCTGTAAGGTATCTTGGTGAATGGCAGCCCATTTTTCACGGAGTACTGCACTGAGGAGAAGTATCGAAGTCGGTCGGTGAAGCCTGGCACGAAATCGGCGTTCCAAAACATCCTAAAGGTGTTCTAAAGGATTCAGGTCACAGCTCTGTGCACGCCAGGCCATTACAGGGATGTTATTGTCGAGTAACCACTCCGCCACAGGCCGTGCATTATGATCAGGTGCTCGATCGTGTTGAAAGATGCAATCCCCATCCCCGAATTGTTCTTCAACAGTGGTAAGCAAGAAGGTGCTTTAAATGTCAATGTAGGCTTGTGCTGTGACAGTGCCACGCAAAACAACAAGACGTGCAAGCCCCACCCGTGAAAAACACTACCACACCATAACGTCACCGCCTCCGAATTTTACTGTTGGCACTACACACGCTGGCAGATGACGTTCACCGAGCATTCGCCATACCCACACCCTGCCATCGGATCGCCACATTGTGTACCGTGATTCGTCACCTCGGACAACGATTTCCCACTGCTCAATCGTCCAATGTTTACGCTCCTTACACCAAGCGAGGCGTCGTTTGGCATTTACGGGCGTTATGTGTGGCTTACGAGCAGCCGCTCGACCATGAAATCCTTGTTTTCGTACCTCTCGCCTGTCACAGTACTTGCAGTGGATCCTGATGCAGTTTGGAATCCCTGTGTGATGGTCTGGATAGATGTCTGGCTACTATACATTACGATCCACTTCAACTGTCGGCCGTCTCTGTTAGTCAACAGACGAGGTCGCCCTGTACGATTTTGTGCTGTACGTGTCCCTTCACGTTTCCACTTCACTAACAAATCGGAAACAGTAGACCTAGGGATGTTTAGGAGTGTGGAAATCTCGCGTACAGACGTATGACACAAATGACAGCCTATCACCTGACCACGTTCGAAGTCCGTGAGTTCCGCGGAGCGCCCTATTCTGATCTCTCACGATGCCTAATGACTACTGAGGCGACGGGCGCTGTGGCCGAGCGTTTCTAGGAGCCTCAATCCGGAACCGCGCTGCTGCTACGGCCGCAGGTTAGAGTCCTGCCTCGGGCATGGATGTGTGTGATATCCTTAGGTTTAAGTAGTTCTAAGTCTAGGGGACTGATGATCTCAGATGTTATGTCCGATAGTGCTTAGAGCCATTTGAACTACCGAGGTCGCTAATATGGAGTACCTAGCAGAAGGTGGCAGCACAATGCACTTAACATGAAAAAGGCATGTTTTTGGGGGTGTCTGAATATTTTTGATCACAGTGTATGTTATGCAGTCTAAACTGCAGGTAAGGAACTCATCCAGCCAAATTTGGTACACGTTAATTACGATCTGGAAAGTAATACTGGAGTGCAAAAATCACTAGATTTCTATTACGGTGTAGGTGATGAATTCGAGAGAGAAAGGGATCGAGGAGATGGACAGAGAAAAAAAGAGAAGATATACCGAGAAAGGAAAGCGTAGAAGATGGACAGAGAAAGAAAAGAATAGAAGATGGACAGAGAAAGAAAAGAATAGAAGATGGACAGATAAAGAAAAGAATAGAAGATGGACAGATAAAGAAAAGAATAGAAGATGGACAGATAAAGAAAAGAATAGAAGATGGACAGATAAAGAAAAGAATAGAAGATGGACAGATAAAGAAAAGAATAGAAGATGGACAGATAAAGAAAAGAATAGAAGATGGACAGATAAAGAAAAGAATAGAAGATGGACAGATAAAGAAAAGAATAGAAGATGGACAGATAAAGAAAAGAATAGAAGATGGACAGAGAAAGGAAAGAATAGAAGATGGACAGAGAAAGGAAAGAATAGAAAATGGGCAGAGAAAGAAAAGAATAGAAAATGGGCAGAGAAAGAAAAGAATAGAAGATGGACAGAGAAAGAAAAAAGGAGGAGATGGAGAGAGTGAGAGGAGATCAGGGTAACGACAGACTGGGCGGGGAGGGGAGGGGGAGGAGTAAAAGAATGAGGACAGTGTGGGCGTGGAGAAGGTGGACTAATAAAAGATTGGAATAAATACATACTCTGCCGTTTTTTATAGGTAACTGTTAAACGTGGGTAAGACCGCGGGGTGGTGGTAATTATAAAATACGGCTGAGAACCGCTGGTCACAGAAATACTTTATTCGGGCGGTATGCATCCTGCGGGTCCTAGTTCGACGACGACTGGTATTGATATAGACGAAAATGTTATTTTGGTTAAACGTAGTTTCTTTCAGATTTATATCTGTTTACATTAGAAAGTTGAGCACCACTAGGTACCTAATAGCGTATGGTTAAGCCGTACCTCGTTCTATTATTTTTGAGACTTACTGTCGAGAAATATGGTCTCATTCACTGATTATGCAGAACGTTTGATACTGGTGCCTACTGGCTGTGTGTAGCTGTAATTAAGAGACCGGTCTCCTGCCGACCGACGGAACGTACAGGAATACGTGAGACGCTCCGCCGAACCGCGCCGAGCTGACACCACAGAGACGGTCGAGTGGTCGCCGCACGCGACCTGAATTCTGTATGAGCGCGAAGCCAGGGAACACGGCAGGCTAGCAGCGGGAGGAGCCGACCCAAGGCCGCCGCAATTCACGCGCTCCGCCGAGGCCCGCAGCTAAACGGCAGCCCAAACACTCCCCCCTGCTGGAACAGATCTGTGGGCTCAGCTGTCACCGCGCGACGCGTAAACTCCTGCTGCCTCTCCAAACAGATGTTTGTCTGTGCACAGCGACAGTTCTTCTATGATAAAATTGATTGATTGACTAATTGAGAGAGTGGGGGACCGAACAGCGAGGTCATCAGTCCCGCGATTCCAAAGTGGATTACGGGAGAAATAGGGTCTGATAGAAATGGACGGATTCAGTCAGGGGAGTCAAATTATAAAAGAATTAACATTAAACACACACAGTAAAAGCATAAAAGGTGAGACCAAATCTAAAAACTGGAAAAATGGGGGCGGTCATGGGGTCACAGACCGTGAAGACTGCAAAAGGAGTCCCACCCACAACCAACCCGTCCCTGCTCCAAGACTAAAGGAGAACCTTATATCTGGAAATAAAAACCACTTTCACTGAGGAAACCGAGGACCAGGTCAACCATCCGTGGATCGTCTGGTAATATTAAATTTAAGGAAGTAGGAAGACTATACTTAGCACGAAGGGCCGAGAGAAGGGGACAGGCCACCAGTAAGTGAGATATCGTCAGTCTGGCGCCACAACCACATTGTGGGGGTGGGTCGTTACGTAGGAGGAAACAATGAGTGAGCCTCTCTGATTGTGCAGAGTTTATTACTATGAGCAGTAGCGCTCCAGATGGCACCTCACTGTTGGGCAAAGAGAGATTTGACGTAGATCCGCATATGTGCAGCTGGAATCGTGAAAGGAAAAGGGGGAGGAGGTAAGTATCTGATTCTCTAGCCAAACGGCCAGCCGATTCATTCCCTGGGATTCCCGCATGACTTTGGACCCACAGAAAGACTACTGAACAGGCAGCACGCTCAAGGGCAGAAAGAAGGTCATGGATGGCAGAGTCCAAGGGGTGACGAGGGTAGCATTGATCGATAGCCTGCAGGCTGCTCATGAGTCGGAACAAATTAACTGTGGACGGAAGCCTGAGAAACAAAAAGGAGCGCCCTGTGAATGGCTAAAAGCTCTGCTGCAAATACACTACATGATCCTGGCAACAAATTGTGCTCGAAGCCGGTAGGACACGTGAAAGCGTATCCCACTCTATCAGTAGTCTTAGAACCATCAGTGTCAAAGATGGTGGCACCCTGGTCTCTGCAAGGATCGAACATACAAGACGCTGGTAAACCATAGGAGCAACAGAGACCTTAGGACCCTGGAAGAGAGCAGTCCTAATCTGTGGTCTAGGTACCATCCAAGGGGGGGGGGGGGGGGGAGGGTATGGGAGGAAAGATACGGCATGCAGTCCAGTGAGTGCAAATGGAGATCCCAGCAGAGGGTAGTGAGACACATGTAACCGGTAGTCCCATCCATGGGCAGGTGGTAGGAGGGAGACAGTCCTCATTTGCGAAGAGCACGAGGTACACCGGATAGTCAGGGAATTGGCGAATGACGACTGCATAAGAAACAATGAGTTGGCTCTGTCGGATGTGTAGAGGGGGAATCCCGACTTCTATGAGGAGACTACAACAGGACTAGCGCGAAAGGCACCAATAGCCAGACGCACCCCACAATACAGGGTCAGGGAGTTTCAAAGTGGAAGCAGCTGCTGTGTCATTAACCTGAATACCATAATCTAGTGGACAAGACCAGACTATGGTAAGGAAGAGAAGAGTGGAACAGCCTGCACCCCAAGATGTGTGAGCCAGGAGGCGGAGGGTGTTAAGTGTCTGCATGCACATAGTCTTTAGGTAGCGAATGTGGGGTAGCCATGTTAGCTTGTTATAAAAAATAAGGCCCTAGAAACGGGACTATGCAACAACACTGAGGAGCTGGTTGCATAAAAAAAGTTCTGGATTGGGGCGTACTGTGGGTCGACGACAAAAATGCATAAGCCGCGTTTTGGAGGGAGAGAACTGGAAGCCATGGGCGGTAGCCAATGCAGAGGCCAGTTGAATGAAGCCTTGGAGCTGGCGCTCAGCAGATGTCGGCGAATGAGAGCTGCACCAGATGCAAAAACCTGTCAATGTACAACGCCAAAGTAACCAGAGGGCCAACAGAGGTCACAAGCCCATTAATGCCAATAAGGAAGAGTTTGACACTTATCGCACGACCCTGTGGGGTACAATTCTCCTAAATCTATGGGGTGCTGAGTGAAGTGTCAACTCGAACACGGAAGAGCCAATAAGATAAAAACATGTGGATAAAAATCTAAAGACCACTGAAGCCCCAGTCATGGAGGGTAACTAAAATGTGTTGGCGCCAATTCATGTCATACGCCTTATGTAGGTCAAAGAAAACTGCGACAAGGTGCTGGCGGTGAGTAAAAGCCTGTCGGATGGCCGATTCCGATCGGAGTAAATAATCGGTTAGAGATCGCCCTGCCCGCAAGGCACATTGATATGGTGACATAAGGCCCCGAGATTCGAGTATCCAACACAATCTGAAGTTTATCATCCTTTCGAGCAGTTTACAAAGCACATTTGTAAGGCTACTGGGGAGGTAGCTGTCTAGAGACGTTGGGTTTTTCCTGGGCTTAAAGACGGGGATAAATATACTGTTTCGTCATTGTGACAGAAAACCACCCATGAGTCCGATGTGATTGAAGGCCCTGAGGAGCTGTTGCCTCTGGGGAACGTCCAAGTGTTCGAATCCTGCCTCGGGCATGGATGTGTGTGATGTCCTTAGGTTAGTTAGGTTTAAGTAGTTCTGAGTTCTAGGGGACTGATGGCCTTAGAAGTTAAGTCCCATAGTGCTCAGAGCCATTTTTGAACGTCCAAGTGTTGGATCTTTGTGAATGGAATCTGGCCCTGTGGCTGTGAAGAGCTAAGAACTAAGAGCCTGCACCAGTTCCCATTCAGCGAAAGGTGCATTATAGGGGTCAGTATGGTGCAGGATGAAATGGAGGGGGTCTGTTCAACCCTGCGTTTCTGCTGGAGAAAAGTAGGAGGGTAGGAAGCGGACAACAATGCCATCACAAAGTGTGTCGCAAGGATCAACTGATCAGTGCACAATGCCCCTTGGAGGTTCAGACCCTGGACAGTTGACTATACATCCCCAGGGAGGAAACATAGGGCTCCCAGCATTCCTTTTTACTCCGCTTAATAAGGTAACGAGCCTTAGCACAGAGACACTTAAAACTGAGGAGGTTGGTCTGGGGGGGTGTAGCTTAAATTGCTGCAGCGCCCGTCGGTGACTGCGACGTCCTTGGTCCAACATGGTATCATCCGACGACGACAGGGGGGGGGGGGCTGTGGATAGGGGGACAGCAGGGCCAGCGACATGAAGAAGAGTGGCAGAGATGCCTTACACGACTACATCAATGGAATTCGAGAGGGAGGTGTCAAAGCGGACAGCAGACATGTACAAAGGCCAATTGGCCCTGCAGAATGCCCAACGTGGGAGCCTGCCTGCCTGGAGGCAGGAGGAGAACGATACTGTCACTTGAAAGTGGTTACTGTCACAAAGGTCATCATGGGATGACTAATGTAGGGAAGCCATGGGGGCAGGAGAGGAGATCGTGAGAAGATGCCATGAGCAGCACTGAAGTGGTTAGGGGAACCATCGTTGAAGAGAACCAAATTGAAGTCTGTGATAAGTTGGTCGGTTGGGATACCTCCACCTGGTGAAGTGACACTCCCCAACAGTCGATGGTGGGCATTGCATCCCTAAAGAGGAGAAGTGGGGGGAGTTGACGGATTAAGGTAGATAGTGCAACACAAGCAAGTGGCCTACTTGAAGGGAGGTAGACATTGCAAGCGGTTATTGCCAGAGTCGTTTTCACTCTAACTGCTATCACTTCCAAGGTGGTACGTAGGGGGAACCAGTCACTAAGGACATCAGAGCGAACTGAAGTACAGACCCCACCAGATGCTATCCCGGGGCCAGGATGGTTCCAACAGAATGCCCGATAACCACATAAAGTTGGAGAGTCTCATCACAGAAATGATTTTCTTGGAGAACAAGACAGAACACAGAATAAGAGGAGACAAGACATTGAATTTCCAGTAGGTGACGATAGTATCTATTGCAGTTCCAGTGGATGATCGTGTGGCACGAGTCCACAGTAGCCATGAAGGAGCCGAGGAGGTGGTCATGGGGCAAAGTGGCTGAGCAGTTCTAGGCGCTTCAGTCTGGACCCGCGTGACCGCTACGGTCGCAGGTTCGAATCCTGCCTTGGGCACGGATATGTGTGATGTCCTTAGGTTAGTTAGGTTTAAGTAGTTCTAAGTTCTAGGGGACTGATAACCTCAGATGTTACGTCCCATAGTGCTCAGAGCCATTAGGACCATTAGGAGGGCAGGTCACTTGGCCAGTAGTCATCACTGACAAGGGTGGGGTGACGTCTATAAATGTCAGACTCAGGTTGCGAGGAAGGAGTTGGCACCTCCAGGGGCGCCTTGTCTTGCGATTTATGTTTCTGTTTCTTCTATTTCTGAGGTGGAGGAGGGCAGGATACAGGGGGAGTACAGGCGTCTGCAAGATCGGGAACCGAAAGAGAGGTTTTTTTTTTGTTTTTAGGGCGCAAAACTGCTATGGTCATTAGCGCCCGGTCCGTTACTTAGGAAACAGTAAAAACCGAAAATGGAAACCAGCAGAAATGGGAACGAAACTCAAAAAATTGGAGAAACTAAAAGCAGAAGGAAGGCTTAAAAATCCACTACAGAAATGGGTTGCTTGTCCCCAAAAAAAAGCTTCAAATGACTGACGTCATTTCACTGGCACTAATAAACTCGAGGACGCGATCGGCCGAGCGCGGGTCATCTGCTAAAATGAACGATATATCAGGCGACAGCTGTAGACGGGCGCGTAACGGATTAAAATAGGGGCACTCAATTAAAAGGTGTCTTACCGTCCACAGCTGAGAGCAGTGGGGATAGAGTGGGGGAGGATCGCCGCTTAAAAGATGTCTATGGCTAAAAAGACAGTGCCCTATCCGGAGTCTAGTTAAAATTACCTCCTCCCGACGACGCGTTTGGGAGGAAGAGGTCCTAGCACAAGGAAGAGCCTTCAAGTCCCGCAATTTATCATGGGGAAGTGTCGACCAATGTGCGTGCCATAAAAGAACAACTCGACAACATAAAACGCTCCGTAGATCGGTGAAGGGAATCGATTGAATAGCTGGCCGAAGAAGAGAGACTGCAGCCTTGGCCGCTATATCGGCCACCTCATTTCCACAGATACCAACGTGTCCCGGGAGCCAGAGGAACGCCACCGAGACGCCCCCCCAGGTGGAGCAAGCGCAGACAGTCCTGAATCCGGTGGACCAGAGGGTGGACAGGGTAAAGAGCTTGGAGACTGAGGAGAGAGCTGAGAGAATCTGAGCAGATAACACACTGTATCCGCTGATGGCGGCGGATGTAGTGGACAGCCTGGAGAACAGCGTAAAGCTCCGCAGTATAAATCGAACACTGGTCGGAAAGCCGACATTGATTTGGGGTATCGCCAACAATATAGGCACTCCCTACACCTAACGATGTTTTCAAGCCATCAGTGTAAATAAATGTGGCTTCCTTCATTTGTGCACATAGAGCAGAAAACGCCTGATGATAAACGTATGAAGGGGTACCATCCTTGGGAAACTGAAAGGTCACGGAGCAGGCAGATCCGGGGACGGAGCCAAGGCGGTGCTGTACCCCAAGTTGTCAAGAAAGTTTTAGGAAAGCGGAAGGAAAGAGAATGGAGCAGTTGACGGAAGCGGACTCCCGGTGGTAGTAGGGAGGAAGGGCGGCCTGCATACCCCACATCCAAGGAGGCGTCGAAAAAAATGTCATGGGCTGGATTAGCAGGCGTGGAAGACAGATGGCTAGCATAACAACTCAGAAGGACTGCTCGCCGATTGGACAGCGGAGGTTCAGCAGTCTCAGCATAAAGGCTTTCCACAGGGCTGGTGTAAAAAGCTCCAGACACTAAACGTAATCCACGGTGGTGGATAGAGTCGAGACGCCGAAGAATAGACGGCCGAGCAGAGGAGTAGACGATGCTTCCATAGTGCAATTTAGAGCGCACTAATGCGCGATAGAGGCGGAGAAGGACCACTCCGTCTGCTCCCCAGGAGGTACCATTCAGGACGTGGAGGGTGTTGAGGGATCGCAGACAGCGAGCCGAAAGACAGGAAACGTGGGAGGACCAGCACAGTTTTCTGTCAAACAGAAGACCCAAGAATTTAGCGACGTCCGAAAACGGAAGGTTGACAGGTCCTAGATGTAAGGAGGGTGGAAGAAACTCCTTACGTCGCCAAAAATTAACACAAACAGTCTTACTGGGAGAAAAACGGAAGCCGGTTTCGATGCTCCAAGAGTAGAGACGATCGAGACATCCTTGAAGACGTCGTTCAAGAAGGCTGGTCCGTTGAGAGCTGTAGTAGATCGCAAAATCGTCCACAAAGAGGGAGCCCGAGACATCAGGAAGGAGACAATCCATGATTGGATTTATGGCAATGGCAAACAGTACAACACTTCGCACGGAGCCCTGGGGTACCCCGTTTTCTTGGGAGAAAGTACAGGAGAGAGTAGTGTTCACCCGCACTCTAAATGTGCGCTCTGCCATAAATTCGCGAAGAAAAAGGGGCAGCCGACCTCGAAAGCCCCAAGAGAACAGTGTGCGGAGGATGCCTGTCCTCCAACAGGTATCGTATGCTCTCTCCAGATCAAAAAATATTGCTACTGTTTGGCGTTTCTGGAGAAAATTGTTCACGATATAAGTGGAGAGAGCAACAAGATGGTCAACTGCAGAACGATGCTTTCGGAATCCGCATTGGGCAGGTGTTAAAAGACTGCGGGACTCCAGCCACCAAGCTAAACGGCAATTCACCATACGTTCCAAAACCTTACATACACTACTCGTGAGCGAAATGGGGCGATAGCTAGAGGGGAGATGTTTGTCCTTTCCAGGTTTCGGAACAGGAACGACGATAGCTTCCACCCATCGTCTGGGAAAAGTACTGTCGGTCCAAATTCGATTATAAATTCGAAGGAGGTAACGCAGACTATGGGTTGATAAATGCAGCAACATTTGGATGTGGATACCATCCGGTCCTGGGGCGGAGGAGCGAGAAGAATAGAGTGCATGTTGGAGTTCCCGCATGGAGAAAACAGTATTATAGCTTTCGCGATTTTGAGAGAAGAATGCAAGAGGTTGCACTTCCGCTGCACGTTTCTTCGGGAGAAACGCTGGCGGGTAATTGGAAAAGCTCAAATTCTCAGCAAAGTGTTTACCTAAGGAGTTTGAAATTTCGACGGGGTCCACTAACGCATCACGCGCGACAGTGAGCCCAGAGACCCGGGAGAAACTAGGCGCGCCAGATAACCGTCGAATTCGACTCCAAACTTCCGAGGAGGGAGTGAAGTTGTTAAATGAGCTAGGAAAGAATTTCCAGCTTGCCTTTTTGCTATCGCGGATGACGCGACGGCATCGCGCACGGAACTGCTTATAGCGGATACAGTTGGCCAAAGTAGGATGGTGGCGGAAAACGCGAAGAGCACGTCGCCGCTCACGTATTGCGTCACGGCATGCCTCGTTCCCACAAGGAACTGGGGGGGTGCCGGGGCAATTCGGAGGTGCGTGGTATTGAACGTTCCGCAGCTGTAAGAATAACGTCGGTAAGATGTGTGACCTCATCGTCGGCGCTAGGAAAGCGACGGTCATCGAATGTCGCAAGAGACGAAAAAAGTGTCCAATCGGCTTGGGCAAACTTCCAGCGTCGCGGGCGCATATATGGCAGTTGAGGCTGCAGTCTAAGGACACATGGAAAGTGGTCACTCGAGTGTGTATCATCAAGGGCGAACCATTCGAAGCGCCGAGCCAGCGGAACAGTACCGACCAAAAGATCCAAATGAGAGAAATTTGTCGTGGAGGCAGACAAAAATGTAGGGACCCCAGTGTTGAGGCAAACTAGATCCGCCTGGTGGAAGACATCTAGCAATAGTGAGCCACGTGGACAAGGATGTGGAGATCCACAAAGCGGGTGGTGGGCATTGAAGTCCCCAACCAGCAAATAGGGGGGTGGAAGCTGACCAAGAAGATGAAGGAGATCAGCTCGTGCCATTGGTGTGGACGATGGCATGTATACAGTACAAAGAGAAAAGGTATATCCAGAAAGGGAAAGACGGACAGCGACAGCTTGGAAGGAAGTGTTTAAGTGGGTTGGGTGATAATGGAGAGTATCATGGAGAAGAATCATGAGTCCTCCATGGGCTGGAGTGCCTTCAACAGAGGGGAGATCAAACCGGACAGACTGAAAATGGGGGAGAACAAAGCGGTCATGGGGACACAGCTTTGTTTCCTGAAGACAGAAGATGACCAGTGAGTAGGATCGTAAGAGGATCGACAATTCATCCCGATTGGCTCGAATGCCGCGGATATTCCAGTGGATAATGGACATAGGGTGAACAGAAAATGGAGGAATGTGACCAAGGTTGCCGTCTACTCAACTACTGCTCAGAGCTTGCGACCGACAGCATGGAATGGCATTCAGCCGAAGGCAGAAGATCCTGATCCATAGGTTGTTCAGGAGCAGCTCCTGCCACCAGCGATCGGCCGCCAGCAGTGCGCCTCGGCGACACAGAAGGCGGCCGAGGGCGATTTACGCCAGGTGGTGCTGTAGATGGGACACGCCTTGGAGGAGAAGGAAATGAACTGGGTTTCTTATAAGCCTTCTTGGAACTATGATGTTTAGATGAAGGAGGAACTGATGGTTGTGAAGTTGGGGTACGTAAAAAATCTTCACGAGTATGCTCTTTTTTCGAAGTCTTGGTGTCTGACTTTTAGGCTCGAGAGTTAGCAGAACCCGATGAAGGGTGAGCCATAGAGTGGGCAGGCGAAAGTGGTGAGGTTGAACGGGCGATCTTTGCGCTGGCCGATCTGACGACCGTGGCACTAAAGTTGAGGTAGCAAGTCTGCGTGGCTGCCTCCTTTGTTGGCCGAGGAGAAGCAAGGACAGCGCTGTATTTTCCTGTCTGAGGCACGGTGGGCTGTCGACTGGCGAATAATTTTCGAGCAGCAAAGGTCGACACCTTTTCCTTCACTCTGATTTCCTGGATGAGCTTTTCGTCTTTAAAAATGGGGAAATCTCGAGAGGAAGCAGCGTGGTCACCCATACAGTTGATGCAGGGAGGGGATGGAGGTGGACAAGCACCATCATGGGCATCCTTGCCACATGTAACACATTTGGCCGGATTGGAACAGGACTGGCTGGTGTGATTGAGCCGCTGACACCGATAGCAACGCATAGGGTTTGGGACGAAGGGCGAACGGAAATTATCTCATAGTCTGCTTTGATTTTCGATGGCAGTTGAACTTTGTCAAATGTCGAGAAGACAGTGTGGGTTGGAATGATGTTCGTGTCAACCCTTTTCATAACTCTATGAACAGCCGTTACGCCCTGGTCAGACAGGTAGCGCTGAATTTCTTCGTCAGACAATCCATCGAGGGAGCGTGTATAAACGACTCCACGCGAGGAATTTAAAGTGCGGTGCACTTCAACCTGGACAGGGAAGGTGTGTAGCAGTGAAGTACGCAGCAATTTTTGAGCCTGGAGGGCACTGTGTGTTTCCAACAACAGGGTGCCATTCCGTAATCGGGAACAAGACTTTACAGGACCCGCAATTGCGTCGACACCTTTCTGAATAATGAAAGGGTTGACCGTGGAGAAGTCGTGACCTTCGTCAGACCGAGAAAGAAGAAGGAACTGTGGCAACGATGGAAGAACTGTCTGTGGCTGAGACTCAGTGAACTTACGCTTGTGACCAGACATAGTGGTAGGTGAGGAAACCATTGCGGAAGAATCCCCCATGATTACCGGCGTCTCCAATGGCGCGCTCATCCCTTGTGGGGGCCCTCTCTGAGGGTACTCCCGCCTTAGTTGATTGTTCACACCTAAGGTCACACCTCCAAACAAACGGACGGAGGGACCAATCGGCACTTTCGGAAGGTATCAGCTCGGGTAATCACCCCTCCCTGGGGTACGTATGTGTCCTACCTGTCTACCCCATCACCGGCTACGCATGGACATGCGTGGGTCGGCCTTCAGACACGCACAGGGAGGAAAAAAGAGAAAGGGAAAGGGAAAGGAAAGAAGAGGGGTCTCAAACGCCGCAGGGGAGAAAAGGGCAAAGAGAAGAGGTAAGGAAAAGAGAAGGACAGAGGAAGGACGACGACTTGCAAGCGGAGAAAGCAAAAAATTTGTTACAGTTTCGAGCGTCCGTCTCTGGACGTAGGCACAAACCATACTCCCAGAGGGGGAGAAAGGGAAGGAAAGAGCCTGAGGGGGGGGGGGGGCGAAGACGGGGGATGGGAAAGGATGCGGAAAGGGAAGGTATGCAGCCCGGAAAGGAAGGAAGGTCACATTAGCTCGGGGTCCCATGCTCGCTACACACGTATCCACAAAAGAGTTGTGGACCCCCTGGAGGGCCGAAAGAGAGTGGGCGACCTTGGGGCCCACAGATGGTGCACCTCGTGGCCAAGTGGTGGTGAGATTTTTCTGACCTGAGAGATGCCGGGGAGAGGGGTCCTGGGAGGGAGCCCGATCACTGGCAGATGCTGAAGAAGTGGAGCCGGTGGAGGGGGATCGACTCCCTGATGGGAGGTCATGGAACAGCAGGGGCGGTGAATGGGAGAGTGGGCTGGGCTGGGGTAGGAACAAGGGCGGAGCAGGAGGAGGAGGAGGAGGAGGAGGAGGAGGAAAGGAAGTAACAGATGCAAAAGCTGAAGATAGTGACACCAGCTGGAGTGTCTCATACTTTTGGTGAATCTCAGTGTAAGACAGGCTATCCAGAGACTTGTATTCTTGTACCTTCTTTTCTCTCTTGTAAGCCGGGGAATCCGGCGAGCGAGAGGAATGGCTGTCAGCACAATTGACACACACAGGTGGCGGAACACAAGGGCTTCCCTCATGGACTGGGTGGCCAGACACTACACAAAAGTGTCCACTGTATAGCGGGAATACATGCGCCTAAAACGCGAGCACCGAAAGTACCACATAGGGAGAAGGATGTATGGGTTCACGTCACATCTGTAGCACATAACCTTTACCTTCTCTGGGAGGGTATCCCTCTGCACCAGTTTTCAGGATGAGGTCCCTGTGAAAAATGCCTCCCTGGACCATATCAAGAGATTGGTGAGGAGTGATAGACGCTGGAACGTTGCCAAGACGATTATAGGCACAAAGAGCTGCGGATTGGGAGGCAGAAGAAGCTTTGATCAACAGGGAGGCTGACCGCATCTTACTAATAGACTCCACTTCACCAAACTTGTTCTAGTACCCCCATCTGCCCTACTACAGACGAGGTAACGAGGAAAGGGTTTCAGCCCAAGACAGCGAGCCTGGCCCTTCTCACATGGTGAAGCCAGGGAAAGGAGGCTGCCAGGTCATATGAGGCAGCATTTAAAGATCCTTCACCATTCAAAGAGATGGCCGTGTGAGAACAGCCAGATTTGAACAGCTTGATACGCTTCATGCGCCAAGCATCCGCCCTGACACCACCCACTCTGACCAGCAGCTCTCCCCATTGGCGCTAGCCAGCCACAGCAAGAGCCATCTGGCACGGCAGTTGATGCCAAGAGTTCCAACGCTCCAAGAAGACAAGCAACCACTCCTTGGCATACACAGGGAGGGAACAGCTCAGGTACCAGTAGTGTGAACCCTGTGTTGTCAGGGGGCTCATCCATATGGGTATGTAACAGCCCGACTACACGGACTGGCTACAAACGCTGGTGACATAGCAGGGTGCAAGGGGGCTACAGTGGGGAAGGGAGAGGGAAAGGGAGGGGGAGGGGGTGGAGGAGGGGGGAGAGATTCTAGGGAAGGAGTTCTTCCCCATATGGCTCACACTAAAAAACAGGAAATTTTGAAGTGGAGGTCAAATCTCAAGTGGGTCCGAAACGCCAAAAAGGCGAAAGAACGGGCAAAAGGAACAAAATTGCAACCAATATAGGAATAGCCTGGTCGACATAAATCAGAAAACCGAGAGAGGGGAAGGAGGTGGCAATGGGAAGGAGCGAGGATAGAGAGGGGGCAGGGTGAAGGAAACTCAGCTATGGAATGATGAATGAGCTGCAATAGCTCGGGGCCCCGTGTGCGCCGCGAACGAACTCACGGAAGAACCGTGAGCTCCCTGGGGTCGTTCTACGAGCAAATGTCTGGAATGCCTGAGATTAAGCTGCAGTAAGCCGCCAAGTTGGAAGCTTCCTATTCGTCCTTAAATTTCATCTACATCTACATGGCTACTCTGCAAATCACATTAAGTGCCAGGCAGAGGGTTCATCGAACCTTCCTCACAATAATACGATCGTTCCCACATCGAACAGCGCGCGGAAAAAACTAGCTCTTATTTCCCTTATTTCACTATGATGGTCGTTTCGTCGTAAACAGACAGGCGTCAACAAAATATTTTCGCATTCGAAGCAGAAAGTTGATGTTGAAATTTCTTGAGAACATTCCACCACAACGAATAACGCCTTAGTTTTAATGATGTCCTCCGCAAATCCAGCATCGTTAAGGATCCCACACCTCGCAGCAGTAGTATAAAATAGGACGGTCAAGTGTAGAGTAGGCAGTCTCTGTAGTAGATCTGTTACATCTAAGTGTTCTGGCAATAAAACGCAATTCTCACCCACTGCGGCATGGTCGCGTATACAAACAGTGATCCAATACTGTCAAATGTTTATTATTCCAGTCTTTGATCACAATATGAATTCTTTAGACGATGACCGGTTTCAGTCCATAATGACCATCCTCAGATCTTTTTTACACCATGTCCTATCTGAGTATGGTCATTACGGACTGAAACCGGTCATCGTCTAAAGAATTCGTGTTGTGATCAAAGGCTGGAATGAAAAACAAAACGCGGTCTGTTTTGCCTTCCCCGCAACATTTTCTGTGCGTTCTTTCCAATTTAAGCTGTTCCTAATTGTAATTCCTAGGTATTTAGTTGATTTTACAGCCTTTCGATTTGACTGATTTATTGCGTAACCGAAGTTTAACGGATTTCTTGTAGCACTCATGTGGATTATCTTATACTTTTCGTTATTTATGATAAATTGCAAATTTTCGCACCATACAAATCTTTTCTGAATCAGTTTGCAATTTGTTTTGATCTTCTGATGACTTTATTAGACGATAAACGACAGAATCATCTGCAAACAACCTAAGACGGTTGCACAGATTGTCTCCTAAATCGTTTATATAGATAAGGAACAGCAGAGGGACTATAACACTACCTTGGGAACCTCAGAAAACACTTCTGTTTTACTCAATGACTTTCCGTCAATTACTACATACTGTGATCACTCACAGGAAATCATGAATCCAGTCATAAATGAGACGATATTCTATAAGCACTCAACTTCACTACAAGCCGCTTCTGTGGTACTGAGTTAAAACCCTTTTGCAAATCTATAAATATGAAATCAATTTGAAATAGCATTCAAAAGTTAGTGAGGGTCAAGAACTAGTTGTGTTTCACAAGAACGATGTTTTCTCGATCCGTGTTGACTGTGTGTCAATAGACCGTCCTCTTCAAGGGAATTCATAATAAAATTTTATATCCGGTTCACCGTTTTATTCGCTACCGTGTCGCAGCTTGTGTAATTCATAATGTTCGAAGGAAATGTATGTATGTGTATGTGAATGTGAATTTCTAAGGGACGAAACTTCTGAGGTAATCGGTCCCTAGATTTACACACTACTTAAACTAACTTATGCTAAGAACAACACGCACACCCATATTCGAAACTTCGGCGGGAGGAGCCGCGCAAGGAAATGTATGTTCCAATATCCTGCTCCATATCGATGATAATGATGTGGGTCTGTGGTTTACTAAATTACTCCTAATACCTTTCTTTAATATTGGTGTCACCTGTGCAACTTACCAGTCTTTGGATACGGATTATTCGCCAAGTGAGCCGCTGTATGTGATTGTTAAATATGGAGCTATTGCATCAACATACTTTGAAAGGAACTAATTGGTATACAGTCTGGAAAGGAAAACTTGCTTTTATGAAGTGCTTTAAGTTGCTTCACTACTCCGAGAGTATTTACCTTTAAGTTATTCATCTTAGCAGCTGTTCTTGATTATGATTCTGAAATATTTACTTCGTCTTCTTTGGTGAAGGAATTTCGGAAGGCTGTGTTTAGTAACTCTGCTTTGACAACACTAAATTGAATTTGAATACATAATTGTTGCGACTTCAGCATCCATACCCTCAATGTACTTCCCTCGTATAGAAGATTTTGATCCATAAATGAATGTTAACTATACCTGAATTCTTTTTGTGAGATAACCGGAGTATGTAGGACTTTCACAGCGCAACGGTAAATATAGGGGACCTTGATCGTATGTTTAAGCAATGCAGAATTGTATCCAATGTCTTCACACCTGACTAACACGATATGAAGTCTTATATCACCCGTCCACGACTAGGTCTGATCATCAGAGACAAGGGTACCGTCAGGAGTGCCCACGGAAGTGTGATAGGACCGCCTGATGAATAGCGGCTATCTCTAAATGAAGAAAAATGTAAGTAAAGGCAGATGAGCAGGAAAAATCAAACCCGTGTTGTTCGAAAACAGTATTAGTAGTATGCTGCTTGACACAGTCACGTCTCTTAATTATCTGAGCATAACGATGCAAAGTGACATGAAATGCAACGAGCATTTGCGGATTGTAGAAGGGAACGATAATGGTTGACTTCAGTTTATTGGGAGGATTGTAGGGAAGTGTTGTTCATCTGTACAGGAGACCACGTATGGGACGCTGGTGCGACGCATTGCTGAGTGCCGTTCGAGTGTTTACGATCAGCACCAGGTCGGATCGAAGAAAGGTATCGAAGCATTTCAGTGGCGGGGTCCTAGTTTTGTTGCTGGTAGATTCGAAAAGCATAGAAGTATTACGGAGAACTTAAACGAGAATCCCTGGAGGGAAGGCGACGCTCTTTTCGTTGAGCACTGCTGAGAAAATTTAGAGAACCGGCATTTGATGCTGACTGCAGAACGATTCTAATGCCGCCAACGCGTATTTCGCGTAAGGACCATGAGGATAAGATTGAAGAGATTAGGGTTCGTACGGAGACACATAGACAGTCGTTTTTCTCCTCGCTTTATTTTCGAGTTTGGTTTAGCGATGAAGCCCAGTTTTATTTGGATGAGTTCGTCAGAAAACAAAACTGGCGCATTTGGGGGACTGAGAAACAGCATTTCGCGATCGTGAAGTCTCTTCACCCTCAACGGTTGACTCTGTGGTCTGCAATGTCCAATCACGAAATAGTCGGTGGGATATTTCTTGATGGTATGGTGACAATCGAACGGTACGTGAAGGTTTTGGAAGATGATTTCGTCCCGATTATCCACAATGACCCTGCTTTCGACAAGACGTGGATCATGCAAGACGGAGCTCTACCCTATGGAAGCAGGAGAGTGTTCGATGTCCCGAAGGAGCACTTTAGGGACCGCATTCTGGCTCTAGATGCCCAGAGGCGACTGACATGGGCCTCGATTGGCCGCCATAGTCTCCGGACCTCAACACGTGTTCAGCAATAACCTCAAAACCATTGCTGAGCTGAAAACAGACATTTAGGAAGTCATCGACAACATCGATGTTCCGACACGGGTCATGCACAATTAATTTATTCGTATGCGCCACATCATCGCCAATGATGGCAGGCAATCGAACGTGTCATAACCTAAACCTGAATATCTGTAGTTACGTTTACGTGACGAATAAAGTGTGTGCACGCCGTAGTTTGTAACATATTTACGTCTTTTTTCATATAGTTCAGAAATAGTCACCCTGTACATACTCTGCAAGAAACCACATGATGCGTGGCGGAGGGTACCCTGTACCACAACTAGTCACTGCCTTTTCTGTTCCACTCGAAAATAAAGCGAGGAGAAAAACGACTGTCTATGTGTCTCCGTACGAACCCTAATCTCTTCAATCTTATCCTCATGGTCCTTACGCGAAATACGCGTTGGCGGCATTAGAATCGTTCTGCAGTCAGCATCAAATGCCGGTTCTCTAAATTTTCTCAGCAGTGCTCAACGAAAAGAGCGTCGCCTTCCCTCCAGGGATTCTCGTTTAAGTTCTCCGTAATACTTCTATGCTTTTCGAATCTACCAGCAACAAAACTAGGACCCCGCCACTGAAATGCTTCGATACCTTTCTTCGATCCGACCTGGTGCTGATCGTAAACACTCGAACGGCACTCAGCAATACGTCGCACCAGCGTCCCATACGTGGTCTCCTGTACAGATGAACAACACTTCCCTACAATCCTCCCAATAAACTGAAGTCAACCATTATCGTTCCCTTCTACAATCCGCAAATGCTCGTTGCATTTCATGTCACTTTGCATCGTTATGCTCAGATAATTAAGAGACGTGACTGTGTCAAGCAGCATACTACTAATACTGTTTTCGAACAACACGGGTTTGATTTTTCCTGCTCATCTGCCTTTACTTACATTTTTCTTCATTTAGAGATAGCCGCTATTCATCAGGCGGTCCTATCACACTTCCGTGGGCACTCCTGACGGTACCCTTGTCTCTGATGATCAGACCTAGTCGTGGACGGGTGATATAAGACTTCATATCGTGTTAGTCAGGTGTGAAGACATTGGATACAATTTTGCATTGCTTAAACATACGATCAAGGTCCCCTATATTTACCGTTGCGCTGTGAAAGTCCTACATACTCCGGTTATCTCACAAAAAGAATTCAGGTATAGTTAATATTCATTTATGGATCAAAATCTTCTATACGAGGGAAGTACATTGAGGGTACGGATGCTGAAGTCGCAACAATTATGTATTCAAATTCAATTTAGTGCTGTCAAAGCAGAGTTACTAAACACAGCCTTCCGAAATCCCTTCAGCAAAGAAGACGAAGTAAATATTCCAGAATTATAATCAAGAACAGCTGCTAACATGAATAACTTAAAAGTAGATATTCTCGGAATTAGTCAAGCAACTTAAATCATTTAATAGAAGCAAGTGTTCCGGCCCAAACTGTATGCCAATTAGTTCCTTTCAAAGTATGCTGATGCAATAGCTCCATACTTAACAGTCATATGCAACGACTCACTCGGCGAATAATCCGTAACGAAAGACTGCAAAGTTGCACAGTTGACACCAATATTCAAGAGAGGTATTAGGAGTAATCCAGTAAACTGCAGGCCCATATCGTTAACATCGATATGGAGCAGGATATAGGAACATACATTTCCTTGCGCGGCTCCTCCCGCCGGAGGTTCGAGTCCTCCTTCGGGCATGGGTGTGCGTGTTGTTCTTAGTGTAAGTAGCGTGTAACTAGGGGCCGATGACCTCAGCAGTTACGTCCCTTAGAAATTCACATACAAACACACACATACATTTCCTTCGAATATTATGAATTAGACAAGCTGCGACATGGTAGCGAATAAAACGGTGACCCGAATATACACTATTAGCTATTAAAATTGCTACATCGGGAACATGACGTGCTACAGACGTGAAATTTAACCTACACGAAGAAGATGCTTTTCAGAGCGTTCACACAAGATTGGCGCCGGTGGCGACACCTACAACGTGCTGACATGAGGAAAGTTTCCAACCGATTTCTCATACACAAACAGCAGTTGACCGGCGTTGCCTGGTGAAACGTTGCTGTGATGCCTCGTGTAAGGAGGAGAAATGCGTACCATCACGTTTCCGACTTTGATAAAGGTCGCGAATGTGGTTTATCGTATCGTGACATTGCTGTTCGCGTTGGTCGAGATCCAATGACTGTTAGCAGAATATAGAATCTGTGGGTTCAGGAGGGTAATACGGAACGCCGTGCTGGATCCCAACGGCCTCGTATCACTAGCAGTCGAGATGACAGGCATCTTATCCGCATGACTGTAACGGATCGTGCAGCCACGTCTCGATCCCTGAGTCAACAGATGGGGACGTTTGCAAGACAACAACCATCTGCACGAACAGTTCGACGACATTTGCAGCAGCAGCATGGACTATCAGCTCTGAGACCATGGCTGCGGTTACCCTTGACGCTGCATCACAGACAGGAGCGCCTGCGATGGTGTACTTAATGACGAACCTGGGTGCACGAATGGCAACACGTCACTTTTTCGGATGAATGCAGGTTCTGTTTACAGAATCATGATGGTCGCATCCGTGGTTGGCGACATCACGGTAACGCACATTTGAAGCGTGTATTCGTCATCGCCATGCTGGCGTATCATCCGGCGTGATGGTATGGGGTGCCATTGATTACACGTCTCGGTCACCTCTTGTTCGCATTGACGGCACTTTGAACAGTGGACGTTAGATTTCAGATGTGTTACGACCTGTGGCTCTACCCTCCATTCGATCCATGCGAAACCCTACATTTTAACAGGATAATGCACGACTGCATGTTGCAGGTCCTGTACGGGCCTTTCTGGATACAGACAATGTTCGACTGCTGCCCTGGCCACCACATTAAACAGATCTCTCACCAATTGAAAACGCCTGGTCAATGGTGGCCGAGCAACTGGCTCGTCACAATACGCCAGTCACTACTCTTCATGAACTGTGGTATCGTGTTGAAGCTGCATGGGCAGCTGTATCTGTACACGCCATCCAAGCTGTTTGACTCGATGCCAAGGCGTATCAAGGCCGTTATTACGACCAGAGGTGGTTGTTCTGGGTACTGATTTCTCAGGATCTATGCACCCAAATTACGTGAAAATGTTATCACATGTCAGTTTTAGTATGATATATTTGTCCAATGAATACCCGTTTATCATCTGCATTTCTCCTTGGTGTAGCAATTTTAATGGCCAGTAATGTATGTTAGAGACGGAGTGCAAGCTCATAATGACGAAGGATGGGGAAAGAAATCTGCCAAGACATCAGAAGAGAAGCACTCACTTTAAATGAATTAGTAAAATCACGGAAACCTAAATATGGAAGGCCAGACTAGAGTTGGAGCTGCCGTCTTAGTGAAGTGTCATACCAGTGCGCGACGCCGCTTGCTCTTTGGAAGGAATCATCATGATAATTGTGAATACCGTGATCATTAGCCAGTTAGGTCACGTGATGATGTGGCCCCTGAGTCGGCGCGCAACATAGGATACCTTCAAGTTCTTCCATTTCTGCCTGCCTTGAGCTTCCTGTTGCCAATTCAGTTTAGGTCACCTTCTTAAGCCTCTGTCCCATCTGTCCGGTGGTTTTCCCCTTGGTCCTTTTGGCTAAATTGTCCCTCAGTTTAGTACTTGTTCTGAACACCTATCATCTTTTCTTCGAGCGACATAAGCAGCCCACTGCCATTTAAAGAAATTAACTGTATTCATTACTTTTAAATTATAGAGCGCACCAATCAGTCTTCCTTTTTTTTGCAAGTTATTTGGCAGATCTAGACTTCGGCTATTGCGTAGCCATTATGAATGCACTATTTTCACTATTTTCTAGTTTAATGCATGTCAGTCGTTGTTCGGACGTCAGTCACAGTTCTTTGAATATATGAGTTCTGCAGAATATTTACATTGAAAGGTTTTATTGCTATTTTTGTCCAATATCAGGTAATTTACAGGCTTCTGCTCCTCATCGGTAAAAACGGCAGCCTCACACGATCACTTGTCTGTTATGACACCTTTTTCTTAGAAAGAGGTAGAGATATTAAAATGAAACCTACGTCGAATGCTCTGGGATGTTAAACATTTGAGCTCCTAAATCGATATAATCGCGCCGGGCAAGAACAGTGACACTTCAAAAAATGAAATACTTGAGAAAATTCTACTTATAGAATTCCATAAAACTTATATTGAAACGGTGTAAGGTTCCTTTAAATTTCAGTTAAGTATTGTTGGCAGTAATTTCCATTATATTTTTCGTGCATTTGGGACACTTAAGACTTATTTTTCAGTGACAAGTAATAAAAATGCCGTTTTTCGACTTGTATCACATTAAATGAAACATCAAGTTTACTGTTACCAGTCACTGTTTATCTCCACGACGCGTTTCAAAGGTTTAAACCTCCGTCATCAGGTGGATTTACATTTGTTATTATGACGTGTGTGTGTGTGTGTGTGTGTGTGTGTGTGTGTGTGTGTGTGTGTGTGTGTGTGTGTTTACGATGTTTTGGAGGAACTTGAGGCACTGTCGCCAATGGTCACATGTTCCTTTCACTATCGTAACACATCACATGTATACTATTTCGTAAACAAATATGGCGTCCTTGCAGGTGTGCGATATGTCACATATTTTGATATTTGCAAACTCCCTGATCAATACATATACCGTATATACGAGCCGAGTCGTCCTCGCACTTGTCCGGTTATTTTTTTTTCTACTGATTATTACTCTTCTTGAGTATTAATAATAATTGAGCAAACAATCATTGTTATGCTCACCTTCACTGAAAGTCCACATTTGCATTGTGATGAAGACTAAGGAAATACCGTACCAAAGGGACTAGGACTATAAACGCTGCATATGTCAACATATATTGTTTCAAGCAAATGTATAGCTTTTGGCGCATAAAACTTCTTGTGAATCTGTTGTACACAACTGCTTATTATATGGTACGGTTTCCCCAACGACATGCAGTTCGGAAATGCTTTAAACTTCAAAATCGTTTTACCCAAATGCAGAATTATACAGATAAAAGACCTTGATGGGCGGTAGAAGAGAGACGTTTTTCGATTTTCAACATAACTAAGTTTTAACGATTCGACCTTGGATGACGACTTCCGTCGTGAGTGGCATTCTGAAACACTCAGTACTGCATACGAACCGCAACTCGTGTTCACGACGCCTGCAGAACGTGCAGCGCCGCCACGGCTAGGCTGCTCCTATCACACAAGGCAGCTAGTGGCCAGAGGACCCGGGCCCCTACCGTTTTCTTGCCCTCACACTGTAGCGCATGCGCCCCCCTGCTTCTCTGCTCAGCCTAGCCTAGCCTACCCCCACCACCTCGCCATCCCACTGGTGGTTATCGCGTGGCGGAGTGCGGTGGTCCGGACTGCAGATAACCTCACGCGTGGATCCCTCCTCAGCTAATGAGCTGCGCTGGAAGCGCTTTCCCAGTCGCACGCCGCTGTGGGGCGTATTCGAGAATTCGGCGTTAGGAAGTGTCAGGCCATTTTCTTAGGTACATCGTTACGAAAAAAATAAACTGACTTCCTCAAAATTTTATTCTTGCCTGTCAATCAGCAGCTGTGAAGCACGTTTTGAGAATAGAAATAGTCAGTCATCAGCTGCACAAATGAGATACAGTCTCCATATTCACATTTTTTACGTTACTTTTTAAGTGTTTGGCAGTACTATGCAAAACATTTGAACGAAGGCCTATTGTCAAGAGTTTGCATGACGATTGCTTTGCAATGTAAGCTTAAGTGTATGATGATCTGAGGATGGCAAATTAATTTGCCGAAACTACTCAAGAAGTTAATTTTTAACTAAAAAAATTTGCAGCTGACGACTGATTATTTCTATTTCTAAAACTGACTTCTTTGTGTATAAAATAATTTTTTTCTGCTACCTGTCACGATTTCCTTGGTGTCATACAGAGTGTCCCAGGAGAAGAGGTCAATACTCAGACCTATAATATTATCAGTCATTCGAAGTAAAAACTTGTAGCGAACACGGGTTCTGAAATGTATACTTCAGAGCTGTAATCAGTTCCTCCTCTTCGATAACGTGAAACAAATGTCTTCTACTGCATACTCTTTGCTTTACACAGTTTGAGAAGTGGTGGCATCGATTAACCCAAGAAAAAATGTCAAGGAAACACGGGTTGTTGCGTGCATACCTTAAGAACTATCAGTACTTGTTGATCTTCGCCACTGTGAAACTTCTCTTCTTTTCAACAAGTGCTCCTAGTTCTTGAGACATGCGTTTTAGAGCCTAAATTATCTAGACTTTTTTGCTTTGAATGATCGTTCCTGCCTTACCCATCAATACTGACCATTCCTTATGGGACACCCCATATTTTGCACGACATATTTCAGTAAACTAGTCCCATTTTCAAGTGCGTCTATCGTTTATTATACCATTTATTTTGATATGTGAGGTGATATCTTGTAAAAAAAACCATGCTCAGTTTAATAGGGATAGCGCTAGAGGTGGTCGAGAGAGTATATATACACACTATGTGACCAAAAGTATCCGGACACCCCCAGAAACATGCGTTTTTCGTATTAAGTGCATTGTGCTGCCACCTACTGCCAGGCACTCCACATCAGCGACGTCAGTAGTCATTAGACATCGTAAGAGAGCAGAATGGGGCGCTCCGCGGAACTCACGGGCTTCGAACGTGGTCAGGTGATTGTGTCTCTCTTGTGTCATACGTCTGTACGCGAGATTTCCACACTCTTAAACATCCCTAGGTCCACTGTTTCCGATGTGATAGTAAAGTGTAAACGTGAAGGGACACGTACAGCAAAAAAGCGTACGGGCCGACCTCGTCTGTTGACTGACAGAGACCGCCAACAGTTGAAGAGGGTCGTAATGTGTAATAGGCAGACATCACACAGGAATTACAAACTGCATCAGGATCCACTGCAAGTACTACGACAGTTAGGCGGGAGGTGAGAAAACTTGGATTTCATGATCGAGCGGGTGTTCATAGGCCTTAGATCACGCCAGTAAATGCCAAACGACGCCTCATTTGGTGTAAGGAGAGTAAACATTGGACCACTGAACAGTGGAAAAACTGTATGTGGAGTCACAAATCACAGTACACAATATGGCGATCCGATGGCAGGGTGTGGGTATGGCGAATGTTCGGTGAACGTCATCTGCCAGCGTCTGTAGTGTCAACAGTAAAATTCGGAGGCGGTGGTGTTACGGTGAGGTCGTGTTTTTCGTGCGGGGGGGGGGGGGGGGGGCGGCGGCTTGCACCCCTTTTTGTTTTGCGTGGCACTATCACAGCACAGGCCTACATTGATGTTTTAAGCACCTTCTTACTTCACACTGTTGAAGAGCAATTCGGGGATGGCGATTGTATCTTTCAACACGATCGAGCACCTTTTCATAATGCACGGCCTGTGGCGGAGTGGTTACAAGACAATAACATCCTTGTAATGGACTGGCCTACACAGAGTCCTGACCTGCATCCTATAGAACACCTTTGGGACATTTTGGAACGCCGATTTCGCACCAGTCCCCTCCGACCGACATCGATACCTCTCCTCAGTGCAGTACACCGTGGAGACTGGGCTGCCATTCCCGAAGAAACCTTCCAGAACCTGACTGAACGTATGCCTGCGAGAGTGGAAGCTATCATCAAGGTTAAGAGTGGGCCAACACCATACTGAATTCCAGCATCACCGATAGAGGGCGCCACGAACTTTTAAGTCATTTTTGGGCAGGTGACTGAAAAATGACTCCGAGCACTATGGGACTTAACAGCTGAGGTCATCAGTCCCCTAGAACTTAGAACTACTTAAACCTAACTAACCTAAGCACATCACACACATCCATGCCCGAGGCAGGATTCGAATCTGCGACCGTAGCGGTAGCGCGGTTCCAGACTGATGCGCCTAGAACCGCTCGGCCACACCGGCCGGCTTTTGGGCAGGTGTCCGGATACTTTTGGTCACAGTGTATACTAGTCTTTCGAACGGAGTATATTAGCTTAATAAAGTGCTTATATATTCACTGATTCACTTCACAGTTTTTAGTTTTACATTCTCACATTTTTTGTGATGTGAATGCATCTCCAGTTGTTTCAACAGATTAGTGTTATGACCTCTATTTAGTCGTTGGAGCACTCTGACGCTTTGCCCTACTTTTTCCCAATGGGTGTCCTGTATTGTTCCTGTATGTAGCTACTGCTGCTGTTGTGTGTACCTGGTATGGAAATCTCTGCCAGTTTGTCATGCATAGATTCCTGACTACATGTAAAGAGCATTTTTCGCTGATTTGTTATTGTACATTTGCTGTTTTCATTGCGTACTGTGCAATAATTCAGCAGAACAAGGCAGTAAGTACATCACATATCAAAAACAGAACGATACACTTACGCAAACGGCATAGCACACGAAAAATGCGTCGTTCAAAATATAATAAAAATAAAATCATTATTTGTAGCAGAAACTTGTTTCGTAAACAAACCCGTTGTTGTTATAGTCACAGGCTTTCATCATCATTTCTAATGAATAAAATAAAGAGAATCTATCTTCTTTGTGTGCCTTACAGGGTTCCTCATATACTCATACACTCCGCAAGTCAGTCACCAACTGGCGTGCTGGGGAGAGTATATCCGCTAGCACTGTGATTGACCGCCTCCCCTATTCCATTCGTAGCTGGTTCAAGTAACCAAGACTGTTGATGATGGCCTTTAAGAGCTCTGATTTCTTTCATTTTTTTTCCCGTCGTGGCCATTTCGCGATAGATATGTGGGAGGAAGTAATTAGTTGCCTGCCTCTTGTTGGAACGTACGCTTTCGAAATCTTAAAAGCAAACTTCTCCACGAATCACAATACCTCTCTCTCAGCCCCACTGGAGATAGAAGAGCATGTCGGAGGCGTGCTCGCGCTTGCTAAAAGAACTCGCGACACACACAACGCGCTCTTATGACGTGGATCTTCTCTACTTTTTCTACTGATCCTACCTAGTAAATAGTTCCGTAATGACGAGCAATACTCAAGAAATTGTCCAACGAAGCGTATCGGTTTCGTGGGTGAATTACACTTTCTCATGATTTTTCCGGTGCATATACAGGGGGATTACTTGATGATGTTACTAATTCTCATAGGGGAGGGAGGGGAGGGAGGGAGAGAAAGAAGCGATAATTCACGATAATTCTGGTAATTATTACTGTACATTTGTTGTATCGAATGGTCGCCTGAAGATGAGTTGAGGCTCTAAACGCATAACAACATCGTTTGACTGTGAAAAGTCAATACTGTGTTTGTCGTCTGCCCGTTATCATTGGCCGTTGCTATCAAATTATGTAGCTGCTTATGTTGATTACGCTGGGGCGACAGTACGATATTTTAAACTTGCTACTGGAAAGGTGGTGTGCTGCGCCGTTAGCTGCCATGTCAGGTCCGGCTGTTACGGTCAGCTTTTACACCATAATCGTTGTGACTAATGCATCTGTGGAAATTTTACAGGCTGAGCACAAACTACTTCCCAGATGCAGTACTGGCCGTATTCCTACGAACTGAGTGAACTACCACACAGCAAGTGGTGAATGGCCCGAAGGCCTCTTAACGTTAATGCCAAACCGCGAGGCATAGGCATAAGTTCTCTTATTGTTGTCCATAGTCTTCAAAAATACACTCCTGGAAATGGAAAAAAGAACACATTGACACCGGTGTGTCAGACCCACCATACTTCCTCCGGACACTGCGAGAGGGCTGTACAAGCAATGATAACACGCACGGCACAGCGGACACACCAGGAACCGTGGTGTTGGCCGTCGAATGGCGCTAGCTGCGCAGCATTTGTGCACCGCCGCCGTCATTGTCAGCCAGTTTGCCGTGGCATACGGAGCTCCATCGCAGTCTTTAACACTGGTAGCATGCCGCGACAGCGTGGACGTGAACCGTATGTGCAGTTGACGGACTTTGAGCGAGGGCGTATAGTGGGCATGCGGGAGGCCGGGTGGACGTACCGCCGAATTGCTCAACACGTGGGGCGTGAGGTCTCCACAGTACATCGATGTTGTCGCCAGTGGTCGGCGGAAGGTGCACGTGCCCGTCGACCTGGGACCGGACCGCAGCGACGCACGGATGCACGCCAAGACCGTGATCATGTGATGTATCTGACCCCAGGAATGTGTCAATAAAGTTTCCCCTTCCTGGGACAATGAATTCACGGTGTTCTTATTTCAATTTCCAGGAGTGTAGTTCCTTGAAGGTAACGATTTTAACTGAAATTTCATGCTCGTCGTGGCTGGACATACGAATTATAGTCCTCTGTTCCGTTGTGGAGGAAATTGTCTCGTGTTTATTAAAACTGAGAGGAGAGACCCTGAAAACAGAACGAAATTTTCACAACGCATGACAAAGCACACAGAGAAATGCAGTGAGCAAGGAAAAAGTTAGCGATGATGAAATAAATTTCCAAACTCAAATATACTGTTCTTTTTTTAATTTTAATGGAATGACGAACTGTATTGTGAAGTAAATTTGAAGTGTTGTAATTGAAACTACAACGTTACATACGACTAGTTTAGATAGAAATATTCCCAACCAAGACGGAGTTAAAGATATAAACATCATAATGCGCAACGGTAACGGTGGGCAATAAACATTCCATTCCATTAATACTAGAAGATAAAGTTCATTAACATCCCATAAAATTCCACATCGCTGACGTCACAGATTTTTGGTCAAGCTTCGTGTGGTACACACTGTAATTGGCTGCCTGACGATGGGCTGCGGTCCGATGTAAGTAGCGATACGTCTTCAGCAGTAATTAAATGCAAACAGCATGAAGTGTTCTTTTTTTCGCGACTAATATTAGCACTGCATAAACTTATTTTCTGTTGGTCAGTCATTGTCGCGCTAGCGATGGACATTGCAGGATTTTCAAACGTATAGTGTTTTTAGGAATTCCCTCAAAATAAAAAAAATTAAAACTGACAGATGGCCAATTCGGATTCAGAAAATATCGTTCTTATGAAACACAGCTATTTCTTTGTTCTCGTGAAGTAATGAATGCTAACGACAGGGGATGTAAAATTGATTCTATACTTTTAGATACCCAGAAGGCTTTTGACACTGTTCCTAACAAGCGACTTCTAATTAAATTGCGTACCTGCGGAGTATCGTCTCGTTGTGCGACAGGATTCGTGACTTCCAGTCAGAAAGGTCACATTTCGCAGTAATTGAGGGAAACTCATTGAGTAAAACAGAAGTAGTATCTGATGTTCCTCAAGGAAGTGTTATAGATCCCCTGCTGTTGCTAATCTACATAAACGTTTTAGGAGACAATCTGATCAGCGTTCTTAGACAGTTTGAAGATGAAACGTGGAAGTCATCCACATGAGTATTACAAGCAAATAACAAATCTGAATGCTGTGAATTCAACTAAATACTTAGAGATTACAGTTACAAATAACCTAAATTGGAATGATCGCGTAGACAATGTTGTGGGGAAAGTGAACCAAAGACTGCGATTTATTGACAGAACTATGGTCTACTGGAGAGACTGCCTGCACTACACTTGTCGGTCCTCTTCTGGAATATCGCTGCCCGTATGGGATACGCATCAAGAAATCGAAAAACTCAAAAAGAAAGGCAGCTCGTTTTGTACTGTCTCGAAGTAATTAAGAAGGCAATCATTAAAACACAAACGGTTTTCGTTTCTGCAGGATCTTCTCATGGAATCTCGATCAATAACTCTCCCATCCGAATGCGAAGATATTTTGTTTGGGTCCACCAACATACGAAGAAATAATCGTCATAATAAAATAAGAGAAATCAGAGCTCTCACGGAAAGATTTAAGTGTTCGTTTCCCATTAGTTCTATTCGAGAGTGGAACGGTGTAACGGCTTGAAGATGATTCTATTAACCTTCTGCCAGCCACTTGATTCTGACTTGCAGAGTAAACCTGTAGATATAGATAGACATGACTAAAGAACGATGTGCTGGAAGATTATGCTGATTTTGTGGACAGCTCAGGCACTGATGAGCAGCATCTTGTGTGGAAGAAATACGTTACCGTTGTTGGACTCTAAAGAGCATCGTCATTAAACAGGTATATTAGTTTCTGATGTGGGTACGCGAATGGGCATCAAATATGCGACACCGCGAATGACGCAAAATATGATTTTATGAATTGTGCGTATAGTCCTGTCAATGAGTGCATTGTAGAGTGCATGAAATATGCGAGAATTTTTGACTTCAGGACTTTGTTAGGAATAGTTGGAAGATAGTCCCATCCCTGGTATGTGAGCTAAGGGCGAAAGGGGTGCATAGATCCCATTATTTGGTTTCCTGCTTATATCTCTCAAACCGTACACTGTATAAAAGAAATGTTCCAAATACAAATTAAAGCTAATTAAAATTTCCTGTAAAATTGTTCCAATAAATATTTGTCTGATTCCCAAACGTTTTCGAGATATACGTTACTGAAAATCGATGATTTTCCAGAACATCAATTTTACCTCACTCTTTTTGTTACAGATCTGCTTCTGGTGCCGTCCACGATCGTTTTTGAGGAAAATCGGCCGAGAAGTGGTTGTGGATCATTTTATTTCCTTCAGTTTTATATAAGCTGTTACCACTTTATCTCCAACGAATCAAAAATTATACACTTTCTAAGAAGTACACTCAGCTTTGATATTCCTCTAAAAGTGAGGATATTGAGAAGCTGTAACACTGGAAACAAAGTAATTGCAAATGAAACCTGACGCTTTTGTATAATTATAGCTTTTATAATATTATTACAAATTATACAACGAAAATATTTACGTTGACTGATAACTAAAAATGAAAAATTTGCATTCAAGACAACATCCAGGTTTTTTTGTCAGACGGAAGGATCGGGGCTCATTCATCTTCGTGTGTTGTGGAGACGTCACCCAATGAGATTGGTTCTGTATCTATGTCACCTTCTTCCTGAAGTAATATTTTGACTCCTTTGTTGCAACTGTCCTTGCATTTCGGGCATGTGACAGTAGTTTAACGATAATTTTCTGTAACCACATCTGCCACTGCCACATTCTTTCGTGCATCGACGAAAAATCTTCAAGATTTCGTCAGGAGAAGCATCCAACTCAGAGTTGGTCATTGCTCCGCCCTCCCCCAACCCGAATTCGGCACCCTGCCATTGTGTCGCCCCCTCATCACATTTGTTCTTGGTGGTAAGTGCGGAACGCATGCCGGTACACAGTGAGAGAGAGAGAGAGAGAGAGAGAGAGAGAGAGAGAGAGAGATCAAGCATCAAGTTTCCAGCTGCTTTGATATATTATTTATGGTGAAAGTTGTTGAGTAATTTTTTGTTGCTATAGAGCCATGCCAAGAGAGTGTACTCATGATCCCAGCTGTCTCAATGGAGTCAGGGTAGAAGAAACACTGACAAATACCTCAGCTGCACTTTGTACGATTTTGGACTTCGGGCATTTTCCTTCTGTTTCAACTTCTGCTGCAGCTGTTGTGAGGAATATACACTCGTCTTCACCTTTCCTCTCCCAGATTTTACCAGCAGAATGTCACGATCAGTTAGGATTTTGGCTACCAAGAGAACAGCCTACTCTACGTCCTCTGAAATAACAGCACCCGAGGGGTTTTGCGATTTGTTGATGGCTGTCTTCACAATTCAACATCAGCATCACCTGAGCCTTGGAGCGTATTTATCCTATTTCTCTGCAGCTGCATCATCAGAATGTTTATCAGCTGACTCTTATTATGGAAGTGGGAAAGGAAATACTCTTTTTTTTACTTCCACTTTCCAAACTGACGCTGATATCCACACATCTCCTGAGTCGATATCATCCACTCTGTTCAGCTCTTCTCTTTGGTGTGTCAGTGTAACCATCGAAAACCACTGTACAACCTCTCCAACGATAATGGATCTTCATAATCTAACATAACCATCATGAGTAGTTGATACAGTTGTCTCTTTACTAAACAACTTTGTAAGCTAGGATCCATCCGTAAACAACAAATTTGAATGTAATTAAATCAATGTCCTCATCAATTTTCTTAAATAGTGTGTATAGTGGTGACTTTCTGCACCTCCCCATACCACTTACGGTGATGAATGCCCTGGGATAGGGAGCCAATTTATATTGTATATAATTATTCAAATCCTCGTCTGATTTCTTTGTAATGGAGATTCGCTGAAAAATTAGAAATGTATTCACGATAACTTTTTCACTGTCAATATTGATTGCCAAATTCCTTGAGGGAAGAGGAAGTGTTCGATCTTTCAGTGACAGTTTGATATTCGTGAGTGGCAAGTTTTCCTTTTTTGCCACTGTTCATTTGTCAATTGTAACTGCATCATGACATAAGACTGCATCACCTCCCGTGACTCTAGTCGCTATTGAAATGATTTTCTTGGTCCTCAGGAAAGAGGGCTGTTATCAAACTATTGTGTAAGATTGTCACGTGTGTCTCGATTCTGGCAAGCTTCGACGAAACATTCGTGTTACTCGCATGATTAAAACTTAACACCTCAATATTCTGCGGGTGAAGTTGCAGTCATCCCAATTACCCCTTTACTGAGAGCACTGTGTGTCACACCCCGAACATGGGTCATGCCACCTTGGCTTGAGAATCGCCGCATCGAGGTCGTCTTGGTCAAGTCTGACGACATGCTGGACCAAAACAGGCCATTCCTTCTCATAGTGAAGTAGCCTTTGTTCACGAACTCCTCGAACTCTTCTTGTGTCAGCGAAGTAGAGAGCTAGTCCTGTTCTCCATGCTATAGATGATCAGGCTGTTCGGGAACTGCAGCGATGGAAAGACAATAAGTGATACAACCCGTTTTTGCAAGCCAGTGGTCATCCCCCTCGGTAGGACTTAAAATCCATCATGAAGTTTACGACTGTATGCTGATTTCAAAGCCACAGTAAACCCACAAACTGTTGTGGATTCAGTTCCTCTCCCATGATGAAAGACGTTAGTGAACTGCTTAGACAGGGCAGATTCTTTTCGAAGATTCATTTACGTGAGGCAAATTTACAGTTGTCGCTGGACGAGCAGTCCAAGCAATATTTTGTGATCAATAGTCCTACTCACCTCGGACTGTTGCGGTTTAAAGATTACCAGTCTAAAGTGATTTAGCTTCAGCTAGTTTTCAACGTTTTATAGAACAATTAGCAGCCAAAATCCCTCCGTGTTAAAACTGTCTGGATGATATAGTTGTCATGGGTCGTATGCCTGCTGAACATTAGGCGGATTTCGTGTTTTCATCTAAAACGCTCGTCGAGGCTGACTTAAAGTGTAACAAGGAAAAGTGCTCCTTCTACGAGTAACTTGAATGTTTAGGACGTTTCATAATTGCTCAGGGTATTCACTCTGCTCATCTGTACTTGTCTGTGATGAAAGATGTGCCAGCGCCCTGTAACACAAGTACTTGCACGCTGTCATGGGAAAATTAACATAGCTATCACGTTAAGTGTGCTTGCAGGCTTTCCCGTGTATGCCAGTGATCAGCCGAGTGATCGTGTCGTCGTGTCGTCTTGTCGCAAAGTTTCAATGGGTTTCGTAGCCATCATATTCAGGTGAAGTCAGACTTCGGCTGAAGATGTTGAGTACGAAACTCGTTGAAACGTTGCGACAAGACAACTCCATCACTCGGCTGATCACTCGAGAAGATTTTATCATTGTAATACGCCGACAAAGCCTGGACTCACGTACATGACTAACTGTACTTCTTAGCTCTCAGCATTCACTGTCTCAGCCTGCTGCAGCATCTGATGGTACACCATACCGATCAGGACGTGCGTTATCAAATGGTTCAAATGGCTCTGAGCACTATGGGACTTAACATCCGTGGTCATCAGTCCCCTAGAACTTAGAACTACTTAAACCTAACTAACCTAAGGACATCACACACATCCATGCCCGAGGCAGGATTCGAACCTGCGACCGTAGCGGTCGCGCGGCTCCAGACTGTAGCGCCTAGAACCGCTCGGCCACCCAGGCCGGCGTGCGTTATCACTCACCTCACAATCGTTGTCTTTGAATCGCAGAAACCAATATGTGCAAGTTAGTCCCAGAGAGCATGTCCTCCATAAAATTCCACTATCGAACGATGACTTTCCACATCAGATTTCATGAGATGAATTCAGAAAAGTAATACTTCCTGCGAATGGTGTTCTGTATGTACACAGTCCAACATGTTCAAAGCGCTAAATGGATATGTTTTTTCCCGCTACAATCTAAAGTCACGCAAGGATATGGAAGTCTAATGTTTATACTGTTCAGTACTTCTCGTGTCGCAGTCCACTATGGCGCACTAGTACAACTCTCTTTGTGGACAGCGAGAAATAATTCAAGCTCCCAATATAGTGACCGGCTTCAGAACTGATATTGTTCTTGTGTATATTTCCTTAACAATGCTTGCAGAGCGCTTCTCAGATTCCGGCCTCAGCTTGTCATAGTTGCTCATTAAGCACTTCCCAGGCGCACTGTAAATTTCAAGAGTGTTAGTGTTTAACGTCCCGTTGACGATGAGAACATCTGAGACTCATTCGCAACTCGGACTAGAGAAGGCTGAGGAAGAATCAGCCAATTCGAAAGAGTGATATTGTCAATTACCTTAAGCAGTTACGGAATGCACAGAAAACCTAATTCTTTATCATGTTACACATTTTGGTAGAGAACACCATAGCTGTTTTCGTAAATTACACTAGAGGAAATACTGCAACCAACCACAAGTTTTTTTTAAATGATTTTATTGTACCGTTACTAGTTTCGGGACTGAGCACATCGCCCGTCGGTAGAGTTGACTTCTGCGCAAGTTTTACATGCTCGTGATAAAATATAACAAAGTTTCTGTGATTACATAGTTTTGCACTTACGTATTTTCTATACATTGTACTTACTTCCTGAGAAGCTCTCCTTACATCTAATAAGGTAGATGTTTGGTTTTCTTTTACGATCCATGCTGATCAAAGAAGTGAACTAAGTACAAGACGGAAACACAGAGATAGGGGGTATTACGTTTTTCCCAAAAAAATATTGCAGATGAATTTGTTAGAGGAATTAGAAACGTACAGCCACATTTTCAGTACAGCTGACTGTATCCTAAATGATCAACCATAATTAAAAAACCAGATGTACCTCCAAAACTTAATACAACTCCTATATCATGAAGTGATAGATTTAATTGACAGAGAAAATAATTCTTCATTGGCCGTTACCAGCATCTTTCAAACATAAATATTTAAACGTACAACCGTATAAAACTATCGGTACTGCGAAGAACTACCTTTGCATTAACCCCAGAAGTCTGCCTATCTGTCCACACACCACGTTGTTTGGCACATCAAATCAGCAGTCAATGTAAACAAATGTATGCGTATTTAGTTCAATTTTATAATAAGCATGGATCGTAAAACTGTATCTTTTAATATATAAAGGAAGACTTTTCAGGAAGTAAGTACAACGCATAGAGCATATATAAGAGTAAATCTAGGTAATCATAAAAACTTTATGTTTTAGGACGGAAATGTAAAACCGTTTGCAAATCATGCAGTCACAAAACTATGTTGCATTTTAGGACACAAATGTAAAACTTGCAAGGAGGTCCTGACAATGGGCTCAGGCCTGATATTAGTAACGGTACAATAAAATCATTTCAAAAAACTTGTGGCTGGCTGCTGTATTTCCTACAGTTTAATAAACCTAATTCTGGATGGCTGAAGGGGGATATGAAGCCCACTACTTCCGACAGTGAGTCTAATTTTATATCTGAGGACAGCCACGGCAGAAGTAATAGTCTTCCAGAGAGCTGATGTTTCTGGTGAGCATGGAAACGTTTAGCGTGAGCTGGCGTTCGAAGCACTTAAGGCGTGCAGATCAGGGTACAACGTTCCATCGACAACAAAGTGGACAGACCGAAGCACTAAAAATCCCAGATCACCAAGCGTTTATCACATGAGAATGGAGTAGTGGAATTGAGACTTCACTCTAAGAGCTGTTCCGGAAACAGACTGTGAGGATTGCAGCACGGTGTTGTCGCCACTGTATTTCTAAGATGAAGGCGCTGTTACGGAAGGAGTTCTGCAGCACAGTGCAAAGTGGCTGAAAGGATGGAGGATTGGGGCTAAGCGTTTTGTCAACGGCTAGATCATTAGTTACGGAGCACGAGTTCGGTCCGGGGAAGAAAAGGATATATGAAAATTGCATCTACGTCTACATGGATACTCAGCAAATCACTTTTAAGTGATTCACAGAAGGTTCATAGAATCACCTTCACAATATTTCCATATTAATCCAATCTCGAACAAACTAAACCTATATCTTGCCGGGCGAGCTTTGATTTCCCTTATTTTATTATGATGATTGTTTCTTCCTAAGTACGTCGACGTCAACAAAATACTTTCGCATTCGGAGGAGAAAGTTGGTGATTAAAATTTCGTGAGAAGATTCCGCAGCAACGAGAAAGGCCTTTCTTTTAACAGTGTCCATCAAAAATCCTGTATCATGACCGTGACACACTCCCCCGTATTTCACGATAATACAAAACGTAGTGCCCTTCTTTGTACTTTCTCGATGTACTCCATTGACCCTATCTGGTAAGGACCCCACAGCGCGCAACAGTACTCCAAAAGAGGAGGAACAAGTGTAGTGTAGGCAATCTCTCTTAGTAGGTCTATTGCATCTTCTAAGCGTTCTTTCAATAAAACTCAGTCTTTGGTTCACCTTCCTCTCAACATTTTCTGTGTGTTCCTTCCAGTGTAAGTTGTTCGTAACTGTAATTCGTAGTTATTTAGTTGAATGTATGGCCTTTAGAGTGGATTCCTTTATCGTGAATCCAAAGTTTAACTTTTAGAACTCCTATGGATGATCTCTCACTTTTCGTTGTTTTGGGTCAATTGCCAATTTTCGTATCATACAAATATCTTTTCTAAATCATTTTGCAATTTGTTTTGATCTTCTGATGAATTTAGTAGATGATAAACGAGAGCATCATTTGCAAACAACCTATGACAGCTGCTGAGGTTGTCTCCTAAATCATTTATATAGATAAGGAATAGCAGAGGGACTGTAACACTACCATGGGGAACACCAGAAATCACTTCTGTTTTACTCGATGACTTCCCGTCGATTACTAGGAACTGTGACCTCTGACAGTAAATCATGAATCAAGTCTCATAACTTAGACGATGTTCCATAAGCACGCAATTTCACTACAAGCCATTGGTGTGGTACAGTGTCAAAAGCACTCTGGAAGTCTATAAATAGGGAATCAATTTGAAATCCCTTGTCAACACCACTCAACACTTCGTGTGTTCAAAGCGCTAGTTGCGTTTCATAAGAGTAGAGGAATGATAGGGGTACTGGTGCAGAGTGCATTGCTGCCAGATGTATCCAAAATGGTGGCGATGATGTCATCCAAGATGCCAGCCTGTAGACTTGGCAACAGCGCATGACGTCATCCAAGATGGCGGCCATGACGTCAGCAGAAGACGTGAGTACCATTACCCAAGATGGCGGCTTTTGGCAGGAAAGTGCCATACCCCCTGGCAGTAAGTTTGAATTTTGGAGGAAATTGAACTGTGTGCTTTTACAGGTCACCTGGCAGTCCCTCGAACCCCCCCCCCCCCCCCTTTCCGATTTTTTTGCATAATGGCGCATTTTCATCTTGGAAAATGGGTGATAAAATCTGAATTTTGGAGGGAATTTCGCTCCGGTTACCCCTGCAGATGAGGAGATTTAGTATGGTGTTACTCCCACTAGAGACTGCTCATGATGTCATTCAGTTCGAATATAATTTGGTTAAATCTGGTTAAATTTCTTGAAATTTCTTTACATTTATTATCTACCTACAGCAGTAGTGGCTTAGTGTGGTGTTACCACCACAAGGGGCTGAGATATCAGTGCCTGTCAAGTTGTTCGTGTGGAAGGAGCATGTGTTCACTTAGCAAGATGTTGGTGCCAGACCAGGGGAGTTTCAATAGCAGTATTATATGCACTCATTCCGCAGAGGATGCATCAACAGCTCACTGCATGAAGAATGGAAGTGAGCATTAATGCTTGAATGTATGAAGAGGAAGAATACTATCCTGCAAATAAATGCTTTGCATCGAGATGCATTAAAGACGCATTACACAATGAATAGAAACATCTGTCTCTGCCTGTCATTTCTAAACCCTACATGTAGGCTCCCACGCCACAAGAGAGACTGCCTCCAATCCAGCAGACCAAAGAATTGAGCTAGTTTGCGAGTTCACTGCTAGAGGGCGCCATGATAGGACATGTGATCGTGCAGTTCAGCCAATAGGAGCGCTGCCACTAGACGGCGCCGCCGCCACCCCTCCCATGACGTAATCCAAGAGTCTGGAAGGTAAAAATTGTGGGAGAAGGACTCAGCCTGTTCTGGGCTGCTGGAGAGAGGAAGGAGTGTACTTTATTTATTTTTGAAACACTTTATTTAGGACGGATTTCACGTAGTTTATTTATTATGCTGATACAAAACACTCACCTGACATGCTTAAGGTCACAGTAAATAGTCAGCAGATCTGCAAACTACTTCAGAGACGCAAACAACTCGTAAATACCGAAATAATGAAGTACACAAAAAATGGTTCAAATGGCACTGAGCACTATGGGACTTAACTTCAGAGGTCATCAGTCGCCTAGAACTTAGAACTAATTAAACCTAACCAACCTAAGGACATCACACACATCCATGCCCGAGGCAGGATTCGAACCTGCGACCATAGTGGTCGCTCGGCTCTAGACTGTAGCACCTAGAACCGCACGGCCACTCCGGCAGGCAATGCAGTACACAGCATACAGATATGGAAACTACTCATAGATCTCCGAAATAATGTGTGTGTAATGCCATACAAACACACTCACAACACTTAAACACCTGAAAATAATGAGGTGCACAAACACTCTGTGCACATTAAAAACGCAATGTATCAGCGACTCAAACCCTAGTCCTCCTGGACGGAAGGTCCAAGTGCAACCCCCTAACACAAACCACCAGAGGCACTTTGAGTGGATGGGAAATTAAAAATGGCAGTGCCCTTCCTGCGACTTGAACCCTGGTGCTCCTGGATGGAAAGCCCAAGTGCACCCACAAACACATGGAAACTGTCCAGTTGCGGGAGAGAAAGGTTAGGTTACTGTACTTTATTTATTTTGGTTAGGAAACTGACGCAAATATCGATCCACAGAGGTTCATACAACTTCAAGAATTACCGTGGCACGCCTCCTCCTGGTGTATCATACAGATATGATTTTTAGTGACCAACGCACCTACCTAGTAAGCAGAACACCTGGGTTATATTCCTGACCTTGGTACAAATTTCCACTCACCACTTCAGCCTCTATACATAAAATAAATTATAATTACGTTCCAAAATCCTACCGTAAATTGACGTCTATGACATCTGTTTGTAATTCAATGGATTTCTCCTGTCTACTTTCCTGGGTATCGGTGTGACCTGTGCAGCAACTTCCCGATTTTGATACGGATTTTTGCCGGCCGGAGTGGCCGACCGGTTCTAGGCGCTTCAGTCTGGAACCGCGCGACCGCTACGGTCGCAGGTTCGAATCCTGTCTCGGGCATGGATGTGTGTGGTGTCCTTAGGTTAGTTAGGTGTAAGTAGTTCTGAGTTCTAGGGGACTGATGACCTCAGATGTTAAGACCCATAGTGCTCAGAGCCATTTGAACCATTTGATACGGATTTTTGTCGAGCGAGCCGTTATTTATGATTGCTAAAAGTGGAGCTATTACATCAGAATTGAAAACAACCTAATTCGTATACAATCTTGATCGGAAGACTTGCCTTTATTAAGTGATTTGAGCTGCTTCGCTACACCGAGGATATTTCCTTCGAAGTCAGTCATGTTTACAGCTTTTCTCGATTCGAATTCTGGAATATTTACTTCGCCTTCTTTGGTGAAGAAATTTCGGAAAATCAGAATTAATAACTCTCCTTTAACGGCACTGTCATCAGTAACATAAAAATGGTTCAAATGACTCTGAGCACTATGCGACTTAACTTCTGAGGTCATCAGTCGCCTAGAACTTAGAACTAATTAAACCTAACTAACCTAAGAACATCACACACATCCACGCCCGAGGCAGGATTCGAACATGTGACCGTAGCGGTCACGCGGTTCTAGACTGTAGCGCCTAGAACCGCTCGGCCACTCAGTACGATACAATGCGTACTCTGTCCTAATATGAAAAATCATTATGCTTTGTCACCTTGAAAAAATAATTGATATTTTGTTATTTAAGTATTGGTCTTACATAAGTTGCTGTTCTTTTAGTGCATTTTACTTAAAACAGCATTTTGTAATGGAAATGTATCTTTCACTTAGTAATAACGACAATGTTCTGCAGAATTGTGGGAGGTTATTGCTCCTGCATAATTCTCGCACCATCGCGAAGGTAAACGATAGAGGAATTAGTGTCAGGTGTGTAGAGGAACAGCTAAAACCATTAAAATTTGACAAAGCTTCAGCACCCTATGCAATATGCATTAAATTCTATACCAGTCTTCCGTCTGAGTTAGCCCTACTTGTAACCATAATCTGTCATAGATCACTCTAACAAAAACGGTGCCCAGTGGTTGGAAGAATGGACAAGTTACAGCCATACAGAAGAATCGTATGAAAAGTGAACCATAAAACTAACGTCCACTACCCTTGAGATCAATTTGTTGTTGAATTTTAGAACTTATTCTGATCTCAAATGTAGTGTTATAGCTCATCCGTTCCAAGCAGCATGGATTCCGAAAACATCGACCACGTGAAACCCATCTCGCAGTTTTTTCACCTGGCTTTCTGAACGCTATGGGTCAAGGCATTCAGGTAGAAACAGTATTTCTCCGTATTTGAAATTTCTATCATTTTAAGCAGTGCTGCTTTTATGTCAGCACTGACTACTCCACGCAAACGCCGCTTCTATCAGTTGTAAGGCGAAGGCCGTCAGCTACTGCGTTGTCCGTGGTGAGAGGTAATTTATTGCTAACATCTTTTCACTATAAGCTGTACAAATGGAATAGTTATTTACCTATCTTTCTCATCTACTTTGACAGGAAGTTAGTAGTTGCATACATGTTGCGGCGGCGCGGTTCTTTCCGTCCCTTTACGACGGACCTGCACCTACCTGGGAACATTGTCTCAGCATATCATCAGTAGGGAAGCCGAGCGAAACCCACTGTACTTCAACGTGAATCAGGTTGCAATTGAAGTCACTAAATCTACGTTTCGGGAGAAAGCTTTCACACGAAATGAAAGGTTGGAAATTTTGCCCTTAATTAAAACATTCTGAAACTTAGGTGAACAAGTATCACTGCCAAGCCCGTGCTAGTCTTAACACAGTCACTCACAATCCCTGTCACTCACGTTAGCAAATTTATGGTGTTGCATTTCCCGAAAACGCAATAGTTTCAAAAATACATATTGTTTTTGATTGATAATGCTGGCCAATTATTAAGTCTGTCGGTACCTAATGCATCACAGTTTTTAGCCACCGACCTGCTCAATACGCCACGCGGAATATGTCTTTTCTCGTCACAAAATTCACTTAAAAACATCGAAATTTCTACAAACCCATCGGAATAATTATGCCGTCACTTTATCGTTTCCATCGGAACTACTACTACACACGTTTCTGTTTCATGGCTAGGCTCCCACTCTACTCTAGAATACCGCAAGTCTTCTCTACCAGCAGAGAAAGGCGCGCGAAGAATATTGCTTTACCATTGGTCGGTTTACTCAACAGCCAATAGCAAAACAACATTCTCCTGCGTCAGTCGGCGCTTTTCATCAATAACCAATCGCAAAATACTAAACCTAACGACTGCACTTTTTACCGACGTATTTATCTAATATGCTGAAGTTTTGTTTATGCATAAACTCATTTACTATTGTTATTTATACCTTCCCTTTACCATAAACTTACTTTACAAATCTATTCTACAAAAATCCCCTTTGTCCACATCCATACTACTTAGAAATGCTCTCACACTAAATCCCACTACGTAACTCGTTAAACAATTATCTTCATATTAACCTTAAACCACACTCACGCATCATTCATACTGCTGAAGCACATTTATAACATTTTACCTACACAAAAAGACATAATAACACTTTATGAAAATACTAGAACAGTTTATGAAAAACATTCTACTACTTTAGTGCACTCTAGTGGACACAATCGAAACTAAATCAGTCCCCTATCCAATATTGTCCTCTATCGGCTGATACATAAACTACGTGCGCGTCCAGTCTTGCGTCACCATCTGTCACTATCCAGCTCTGAGACACATCTCCCACTTAACCGCCTCCAAGGCAGGATCGGTACACGGCGCTACGCCTCAATGTTTACAATGAACAACGGCATCGACATTTAGAATTACTGGTGTTTGCAACTAGCACGGTTTTTAGGTAAATTAACAACACTTATGGATCGAAATTTACCAGAAGAAGGTAACTGATAGTGAAGTTAACTTTGCTAAGCCTTCAAGAGTTTTTATACTGTACACATCCCATATAAATGATCATGTTCACAAAGAAAAGTAATTTCGGTGCTAAGAAAAACTCAACAGCTGGGTGGGATCCACCTGTTTTTTTTACAGGTGCCTTAACCATTGCGCTGCCTACATCGCTGCGACGTGGCAACTATTCCTACCACATGTTAGCGTTGTGAGTAACAGCACTATTGCCTTGTCGCGTGAGACCGTAAGAAGTTCATTCCTTGTGTACACCTCGTGAGCTGACCGCATAAATACCCGACGTCCTCGAGTAGGCAGTGTTTCTACACACGCTGCGGAACACTTCGCACTTTCCCGAAGGTTCTCCACTGGCTGCCGCACCGCACCAGTACTATAACCCACCTTTGCTTCGCTATCAACACTTTTCCAACTGAGCAATGCGAAAGCGCATCACGAGTTACCACAAAGGTTCAGTGCGCCAGTCCCGGTTTTAATACCAGCGGATTAACTGACGCGTCCAAACGCTCGTAAGCAGATGACATCACGATAGCTTGACTTCAGAACCGGTCGGACACCTTTGGATTACAGTGATTAGCGGAACAGAAGCGAACGTTTTCCGCCTACCGTTAGTTCCTGAACCGTCCGCTACGAGTGACCTCGCTTTTTCTCGTAGTTATCTTGCGATGTACCTCGCAACCACCACATGACATCAGTCTCACGGCGATGCTGCAAAAAACGAACGCGACGTTTCGCTGAACACAGGCAGGTGCCAGCAGTCATGTGGAACGGTCAGTGCGGGACTTCACACAGTTCCCCGCCACTACCAAGGTCGCCGACGAGCAGATACTGATTTATTGAGCTGGCGCGGCCAAGTCAGCGGGCCCCGAATCAAGCGGTTCCCTGCTGGCACTAGAGGTTTACTGACCACTAGCTTGGGTTTCTGTCCGCCACTTTGATCGCGACATAAGGTTTTGAACCAGATTTCTAGTAGATAACCCCGGTCTAGTTGAGATTGACGCTTTCGCAAGCTTTTCTAGCAATGCTAAGCATGTAAATAGAGACCTGTTTTACTGTTACGGGACAAGTTTTTGCGTTCGCGTATTGTACAGGAAGCGAAAGGCTGCCTACAACTTGCACAGAAACACGACTGCAGTAATAAGAGCAGAAGAGCACCAAAGAATGGCACTAACTGTGAAGCCTATACTGTACACAGAGAAAGCATTGAAAGCAGTTAAAAGAAAATTTGGATAAGGAAATAAAGTTCACAGGTAAGAAATAAAAAGTCCGTGGTTTGACACTGTAATTCTGCATGGCACTGTAAAAGATCTGCAAGGTTACTTGAACAGAATCGACACTGTCTCCAAAAGAGGTTGTTAGATGAACATTAACGAAAGTAAAACAAGGTAGTGGAGTGCAGTCGAAGTAATTCAGGCGACGATCAGGGAATTAGATTAGGAAATGAAATGCTGCAAGTAGGAGATGATTTTGCTATTAGTACGAGGGTTAGCTGCTGCTGACGACGACGACGACGACGACGACGACGACAGAAGAAGATGTTTAAATCCTGAACATACAAACCAGTCTGAAGCGGCAAGAAAACCGAATAAAATTTATTCCATAATGTCAGCACAAAAAACTACGTTCTCACATTATTTTCCTCTGTAAGGAGGGCGTTCAACGCAACGTACGTCTTCTAAAAGAAGCTGCTCGCAAACCAGTCATACCCGTGGAGCAATTTGGTATTCCTGCGACGCTGTAGAGGTCGGCATGGTTCAGATGGTTCTGAGCACCGTGGGACTTAATATCTGAGGTCATCAGTCCCCGACGGCGTGGTGTCCAAGTTTTCTGTCATTAGTTAATTAGTTAGTTACATGTTCCATAGATCATTCGCACGAATCTTTTATTGAAATGTGAAAGAACTCTGTTTACGGGATACATATACGTGATTAGTTTTAACACTTTCTTTTCAGCCATAACCAGACAGCTACGCTTAAAAATTAAAGAAATATCCTTTTCTTCTTCTCCAGACTACCAGTCTCAAAATAAAAATTCGTATACGTAATACAGTGAGCTGTCCAGCTGCCCAGAAGTAAAGATTTTAGGTCAGATTCAAAACTTGCTCTGCCACATGTCTGACATTTTATGTTATCGTGCAAATGATCAGAAACGTTTGTTGGTGGACAATGAAATCTTTTCTGAACCACTGACAGCTTTAATAATGGGTATTGTATTGTTGAAGGTATAGACGTTCACTCTTCTTCCCAGACTGCTATGGATTATTTATAACAAATTTTACAATTTGGGGAGAAATGTCTATAGTGAATATGCAGTTAAAATACCTAACCCTTTAAGAGGTATCTTCAAGATGATTACGAGTGAACGCCACGTACCACACATATTATTCTTACTGCTCGCATTTGTGCAATACATACTTTCTAAGTGATGAGTTACTGCAGCAAATTATTCCATAAGATATGACTCAGTGGAAAAACGCAAAATATGTGAGAAGACTGTGTTTGCAAAACATTTACGGTCTGCTAGATTAAACAATGTTCCGCGGAAAACTAGCAACTGATAAAGGAGGACTACGAGAGATTACATTATGTTGGATGTATTTTTAGTTCCAATAGATCCACAGTGAGTCGATCCACCAAGGTGTAGATCATGCCAGAAAAACTTACTGGATTTTAATGCCTGCAATTTATATATTTGTCATCTCTTTCTATCTACAACCCTCTCTGGTTTCGAGTGGTAACGGGTTGATATAAGCACGTCAGCTCATCGAGGAGCTGATCTCAGAAAACTACGGCAAAACAAATAAATCTGAGCGCCATGCTGAGTGTTGCCTAGCGAATCAGCATGCAGGGTCGTCAGCTTATCAAACAAAAATTTTGACTAAGGGACCATCCTAGCCCTGACCAGAGGTCCCAGAGACGCCACGCGCACTACCCCTTGTGGATATCATCAGTGGAATGGAACAGGCCGTACGGAATCTCTCGTGGGGCATTGCCAATGACGTGAGACTCGCTACAAGTCACACATTAACAACAGCCAAGCCTCCAAAGTACGGTGAATGACTGCGTGTTCTGTGGAGAGACGAAGATCTAACAGTGCTGCCAGCTGAGAGGGGAAGTGCCACACACACCCTTAATTCAACAATATAATGTGTCCTTACTTTTGGAAGGTAATACCTATAAAGCTTTGTCACCTGATCCTACGTCGTCTCTAAATAGAAACCTGCGAAGCTACCGAAGAATTCTGGCACTCCATTGAATGTTATAAAGAATCTGCGAAAGCGATGTCCTACTAACTACCCCCAATGAAGACGTCCCTTTGCGATGTATCATTAATTGTATCCAACCTACTGGCTAGGTAAGTTTCTAACCAACTTACTGCCACCAATTGTTGGTTACTGCGATCATCATATCAAAGCATACGAATTGTCATTGATACAATTTAATAAATCAGAACTACTGCATAGGAATTACGGTCAATGTGGATCTGATTTCCCTGTTCACGGAAGACCATAAATAAATGTCGTGTGACTAGGGCCTCCCGTCGGGTAGGCTGTTCGCCGGGTGCAAGTCTTTCGAGTTGACGCCACTTCAGCGACTTGCGCGTCGATGGGAATGAAATGATGATGATTAGGACAACACCCAGTCCCTGAGTCTCTGACCCAGCCGGGAATCGAACCCGGGCTCTTAAGATTGACATTCTGTCGCGCTGACCACTCAGCTACTGGGGGCGGACACGGAAGTCCCTGATTAGGATACATATTAGTCGACCACTTTCCTCCCAAAATTATCGGACTGTTTCACCTTACTTTATAGCCACCATTTTTTTGTATAGTGGTACATTTTATGATACAACTGACGGAATAGCCATGGGTTGTCACTTGCCTCCGGCAGTGATTGATTTCTTTACGAGCATTTTAGAGAACACGCTTCATCTTCCCGTCATCCGTTTTGCTACTTTCATTATGTTCTGGCACATTTGTGATCTGGCCACATGGATTCGAAGTTTCATCTGTTAATTTATCATGTGAACATGTGCACAGTAATATCAAGTTCAACGCTGAGATGGAGTTTTTTTCCACCAGCAGTGCAGAGTCTGGTCTCACTTTCAGTTTTTCCATTTTGTCTCAGGTTTCTGGGGGGATTATCCTGTCCTGGCTTCTGGGACGGAAGAGGATCATCCTTTTCTACAAACAGAAGCCTGTGGCCAGTGGTTGGTGGTAGACTGCTGGTCTATTTCATTCTTGGCATTTTTGTCTCCCTCTTGAAAAGTGAACTTGGCCGTGAGCGAGGTGGATGGTGATCTGGGCGGTCTATCCTTGTAGGATGTTGTGATGCCCTCACGTATCGACCTTCCGCACACCACCCAAGTAGGTTCATCAGTACAGTCAGAGGACTTGAGTCCAACCCTCAGGCATCTAATGCGTCTCGTAGGTGGAGCAAAACAGAATCTGACATCGCACCTGTAAACCACCACCTTAATTTTTTCAGGTAAAACATTTCCATCCAAGGCTAGCAAGAAAGCGCCAGTATCGACCCTATTGTCCTTGGGTGCCCTCCTACTGCAAAGAACAAATTATACTCGAGCCCGCTCTACGTTACCGCACAGTTCTCCGTCTGTGGTAGCGTTAGGTCCCAATGCAAGACGAGAACTTTAATCCTGTTGAGCTTTCCATGAGGAGGGATGGTAACTGCTATATCCCCAAGCTTATGACAGGCTTGAAGTGCGTTAAGTTGGTTAGCATCCGATTTTTTTTGGTGAACAGAGTTCCTCTTCTCATTTCTTCTGTTTCGGCAACTTCTCGAAAGTTATCCTCAACACTTTCAACCAGAAATTGTGGCTTCGTTGTTGTAGAATATTCTCCAGTGGTTCTGGAACGCACCAAGAACCAGACGAAATTTCTACCTTCATTTCTTCTTGCCTGAATTTCATCCCATGGTATGGCGAAATAGTAATGAGATCATGTGTCTCTCCTGTGTAATCTTGTTGCCTACAATTCGACAATAATTCAGTCAAATAAAAAAATCTGAATACATATGCAATCTCAAAAAAAAAGTGAGGCGCATATAGTGACAACATTAATTTCAATATCTTTAAAAGAACAGAATTAATTTATAGTGAGTAAATAGCTTCACAATGAATCACTGAATCAAAAACTTCTAAACGCTTGATTTGATTTCAACAAGTTATATCTCCGGAGATAGCATTGCACGATTACTATAATCCCAAAAAGCCACTCATCTGTATATTTTATAAACTGACTTCTGATGTCTGTTATAACTTTTTTATTATACAAATGTTTCTGGAAACATCGTATTCTCCACAGTTACACAGCAAATCAATACAGCATGAATACCTCATATTTTCTCATATTTGTGTATTTATTTAATGAACAGTTTACTGTTTCGGCAGTAACTTTATTCAAATGTTAATTGCAAGTGCTATTAAAAAATTGCTGTAATTTAAAAATGGTCGATCGTGTATGTCAGCAGACACCATTGTTGAAAAGGGAACCAAAAGACTTCTGTCAATAAGGCATAAATAATGTTTTAAACAAAATTTAACGACAATTTGTCGTCCTTTAACGTGAATTCACTTGCACAGGAATACTGGCTTATTTATTTGCAAAGTGTAATCGAATATTTATAAAATTTCTGTACTTAAATACTGTTTTAATACATTAGTTTGGTCTGGGAAGTGGTCATGTTGAGTCAAATAATGTCTGCAGAGCTTGAGAACGGTGTGTTTTTGGTGGGGGACAGCCTTAAACCAATGGAAAAGCAGACAGTAACGGTACACTACTTGATCAACTGGAGACTGGGACTTTTAGAATGGGGAGCTAAAGAGAATCATTCTGAAAACCTTTACGTTTGTGCTGGAAGAAGACAGACCTGCCTGTGGTATAATGTGTTTTTTGGAAGAGTGGGTGATTGATGCTGGGCGGTGAATGGCTGTGACCATACTTTTAACTTCTGAAGGGCTTTTGTACTTTGAGAGGTCCCCACTGTAGGACTGTAATTTTTTCTGCTTATGTTACAGAACTGAGGATAGGGAGAGTATGGGTTACTATTCTTTGTATCACGTATATCAGCTTGTGAACATTCATGCCGTACTCTGAACTGTCTTGAGCTGATGAGTATTTCGTGTATTATGGTTATGAAATTGAATTAGTTTTCGTATACCTTTAAGGAGTATTTACTTTGGGGATTTTGCTAACATTCTCATAGCGCTCTCGATGTTACCTTACTGCATTTGATAAGTGTATTTTCTACCTATATTTTAACTGAATATCGTAGGTGCACTTCCTGGTTGAGATATCCTTTCTCGAATAAACATTATTCAACATAATTCTCCGTTTTCTACATCAATTACAGACGCTAGACAGGAACCCTTGTTATTAAATTATTCTTCAAACATTTATTTTATGTACTCCTATATATTTTTATTAATTCTAGCCAATGCATAGAGCATTTGACTGCAGAGTCACAGCTACACGTTATTATACGCAGCGAGTTAGTTGCAGTGCATGAAAGCAGACCTGCGTGCCTCGACCTTGTGACTACAAAGAGCTAAGTCTTTTAAACAGAGCTGTGCATAGCCAATGTACCTAAAGTACGAGTAACTGCAAGTAAACACACAACGGGTTTGCTCGTATAGTATGCTGTATAGAAAAATAACTACACTAGCAGTAATCGTTAAGTACCGTCGGATAGCCAAAACGTGTACCTCTACACTATTCGATCAATCGCTAATACAAATCTCTAACTGTAATTGTAATTTGTGAAAATCCAGTGAACAACAACAGTTAAGACCATGCAAAAGAGGCTCTTCAGAAGCCATTTTAGTCAATCTGCGGAAGGTTGTGAAAGGTGCTAGATTTGCGTCCACCAAAACGGGGAAATGTACCGCAAACGCTATAAGTCGGAGAATGAATTGTTTGTCATTTAAATTTCGTGTCCGAGAGTTTATTCATTGACTGCTTTTAGTTACTTAACTGGTAGGAGAATGGGGGGGGGGGGGGAGTAAAGTGGCCGTTCTAACGGAAATTGAATTTTCACCAAGCGGTGGTTATCAATAGAAGCTTAACGCCTACACTTTTTGAGTATATATATATATATATATATTACAAGATGTCACACCAAATATTTGTAAGTGAAAATGAAAACAATATATAGAAACTGTATGACTTTTCCTGAAGGCTTTCGAAGTGGCCACTTTTCCCTAACTAGGCGATTAATGTTGTCAGTTCCATCGCAATAGGATCTCATGTTTGTTGGTCTGACTTTCGGCCATAATCTTTACACATCTTGATGCCTGAATATCTGAGACAATACGACGCACATTGGCCAGATCGTTTTCAATCGGATTTTTGTATTACGCTACATATAACAGAACGGAGAGATTAAAATATGAATTAATTCAGGAGACAGAATGACAGGCGATAGCTTTTTGTATAAAATGAGTGCGAAGTAAGTGTGACATGACATATTATGCATGTTATATGGAAGTAACTGGCGCTTACCAAGGTGATCAAGTTGGCCACTTTTCCCTATCGGACACCATGCCGGAATTAATGGATCACAGATGAAACTATAAAACGCAAACAAACCACAAGGAACTACATTTGTAGTCCAAAAGACTTTGTTGAAACATTGATCTTTTTTAGAAGTATTACTGAAATATAAGCGAAGTAACAAGACTTGTATAACTCTCTTAAATTACATTAGACTATTGAAAATCAGAAAAAAATGGTTCAAATGGCTCTGAGCACTATGGGACTCAACTGCTGAGGTCATTAGTCCCCTAGAACTTAGAACTACTTAAACCTAACTAACCTAAGGACATCACAAACATCCATGCCCGAGGCAGGATTCGAACCTGCGACCGTAGCGGTCTTGCGGTTCCAGACTGCAGCGCCTTTAACCGCACGGCCACTTCGGCCGGCGAAAATCAGAAAAATTTTTACTAAAATAAAACGGAGTAACTTCATTTGTCGAACTCACTGACAGCAGTAACAATGCATATTCGAACTAGTTTGACCACTTCTCGGTAGAAGCCGCCACTGCTGAGGGCAAAAAAAATATCCTATGACCACTTTTACCGTCCTGGCCACTTCACCCCACATTTCCCCGGCCGCTGTGGCCGAGCGGTTCTAGGTGCTTTAGTCCGGAACCGCCCGATTGCTACGGTCGCAGGTTCGAATCCTGCCTCGGGCAGGATGCGATGTGATGTCATTAGGTTAGTTAGGTTTAAGTAGTTCTAAGTTTTAGGGGACTGATGACCTCAGATGTTAAGTCCTATAGTACTGCACTCTAACAATCACAACATAGGACATCAATTGAGTGTAGTAAGTTGCTAACTGTTTATCTGTAAGTTACAATAGAAGAGACTATCTGGCCATAAATAATAGCAGTCAACACCCAAGACCAATTAAAGTATGTGCACTACAAACCCTGTGTGGACTATATTATTATTAGTAGTAGATTGTCCACAACACCAGCTTCTCAGCCAGATTCGATGGAGGCGCAGCTGCCGATGACATGTGTACAGGTAAATACGGATATGTTACAAAATCTTAAAACAGTATCATAAGACCGCCTATTCTTTCGTGGTTTCCTTTCTAGTTACTTTATGAATTACAGGGAATGTGATGCCCGACACATGGTCACTATATATCAGTTCACGCTATGACTAACCAAAGTACGACAGAGAATAGACAGACACCGTATTACATCATACCAGAGTCTGCGCACACTGTTTTACCAGGCTCGGCCTTAGCTGGCGCGGGGGGCCATGTACAAAGCTTCCACGCAGGGCTATCTCTCGTCCCCCCCCCCCCCCCCCCCCCCCACCTCTCCACCGCATCTCTAACACAGATTACTCACCTTCGCCACGTTCAAAGGGATTGTAACTTTCGTCATTGACGTACTACCAATATACCAAAAAACCGTTACTACAGCAGGACTACTGGTGTGATAGGAAAACAATTAATCAGAAAAGGAATCTTAGTAGGTATCGTAATTAACAAAATGTTAATAATAAAAACTAACTTAGCTATAGGAATCCGCCTAATTTAATGAAATTCAAAATCAAATAAGGTTCACACGTGTTGTTCAGTGTTTTCGTCACTTGACCGTTCTCTATATTTACAGGAAATTAAATAAATTGTAGGTTATAAATACTAAGGGTTTTCTGCTCTACATAATTTACGGGAAACATCCTTGCTTTTTGACGACCAAATTCATCAATAATATCTTCAAAATTCAATTCTGAAACCACGTCATGTTCCACTGACAGCAAGCGAAGAGAAAACAGGCGTTCTTGCGCGATGCTGCTTCTGAAATACTTCTTGGTAAGCTTCAAACGTGAAAAGCTTTTTTCAGCGCAGGCGACAGAAATTGGCACGATTAACAAAATTCTGTAGGCAATATAAATGTTGGGAAATTGGGTTCCAAAGTCATTCAGGTACTGCAATATTACCGTAGGGGTTATCACCTGCTCGGGCACGATTTCCCTGAACACTTTAATTTCTGTCAAAACGTCGAATGCAACAATTTCTTTCGAATATTCATCATTTCTGTTTCCACTTAGCACTTTCTGATGGTTTTTTTACATAGCATTTCCAGTTCTTCGTGGAGAAAAGAAAAAGCTGAATGTTTTGGAATACTTAGCCAGTTGGCCAAATCTTTCTTTCAAACTTTTTGACGCTGTGTCAACGACAGGGTAGAAAAGATCGATTTTGTGTTTCTCCTCTGCAGGCTGAGCTTTGCAAACAATGTCGTCACCTTCATAATCAAATAGGTTCGCCTTCAAGCCAGTTCTATTTTCTCCAAATTTTGGTTCACTCTGTAAACTTTCAGCTACCTCTTTCCTTTCGCTGTTATCTGCACAGTAACGAAACCTCCTTCACGGAACTTCTCAGTAAACTTCACTATACTTTCGAGGGATTTAGTTGCTACTTTCACTTCCACGTTTCCTACTTGAAGTGCATTACTTGCTGCGTTAATGGCAAAGAGAAGGTCATATCATATGACAATGCCAGCAATAAACTTTAAGCTTTCTAATTCGTTCACAGTTAGCGAGTGTGCTTCGCTTTTTGACTTCGATTCAACGCCGCTGTTGGTCACCTCAAAAAGGGCGTCTGTGACTTGTCTGGTACCTTATAGCTTTGTCACTCTACACTCTACTTACTCATCGAATATCTGAAAGCTTCTTCATTGTTAAAGTTTGTAACCTTGATCAAAACGATTTTTTACCTCTGAATGGATGCACTGAACACAAAGTATATTCTTTGAATTACACCAAAAAATATGAGTGCATTTGCTGTAGATTTTGCCGCATCTGATAACACAATATTAAGACTGTGGCCAGCACATGTATATAAAAATGCTCTTGGACTGCACTTTAGAATTCTGGCTTGAACACCACATCGATAACTTTTCATATTTGAGCCATTATCGAAACTTTGGCCTCTGCAGTCATGAATACGAGTCCTAGTTGATCTAGTTTCGACAAAAGGGTTTCAGTCAAACTTTCTCTTATTGTTGAAGTGACGTTCAGAAAAATCAGTGAAGTGTTGTTCTACAGTCACTGCGTCTTCTGATAAATTTACAAACCTAAAAATCAATTTAGTTTGTTCATTGTGGCTTGTATCGGGAGTACAATCAAGTTTGACAAAAATATTTACTTTCGTTTATAAACTGACAATACTTTTTTTGTTGGCAAACAAATTTATGAGTTCATTTTAAGCGTTTTCCCGAAGACAAAAAAATGGTTCAAATGGCTCTGAGCACTATGGGACTTAACATCTGAGGTCATCAGTCCCCTAGAACTTAGAACTACTTAAACCTAACATCACACAAATCCATGCCCGAGGCAGGATTAGAACCTGCGACAGTAGCGGTTGCGCGGTTCCAGACTGAAGCGCCTAGAACCGCTCGGCCACACCGGCCGGCCCTTCCGAAGACAACGATCATGAACTTGAAATTTTAGCTGCCTTCAATGTTCCTGCAAAACGGTCAAATTCTGCTATCATTTCGATCAAACTAAGAAAATTATTATTATTTTCTTGATAGAGCTTGTCGATAGTAGGAAAAGGAAGAGAAGGAAAAGTAGTAGGTGAATATGTAATGGAGTGGGCATTGAAAGAGGAAGCCGCCTGGTAGAATTTTGCACAGAGCATGATTTAATCATAGCTAACACTTGGTTTATTAATCATGAAAGAAGGCTGTATACGTGGAAGAGGCCTAGACACACTGGAAGATTTCAGATACATTATATAATGGTAGACAGATTTAGGAACCAGGTTTTAAATTTTAAGACATTTTCAGTGGCAGATTGGACTCTGACCACAATTTATTGGTTATGAGCTGTAGATTAAAACTGAAGAAACTGAAAAAAGGTAGGAATTTAAGGAGATGGAACATGAATAAACTTAAAGAACCAGAGGTTGCAGAGAGTTTCTGAGAAAGCATTACGGAACGATTGGCAAATATAGCGGCAGGAAAAACAGCAGAAGAAGAATGGGTATCTTTGAGAGATGAAATAGTAAAGCCAGCAGAGGATAAAGTAGGAATAAATAAGAGAGCCAGTAAAAATTCTTGGGTAACAGAAGAGATATTGAATTTAACTGATGCAAGGAGAGAATCTAAAAACTCAGTAAATGAAGCAGACAAAAAGGAATACAAACGTCTCAAAAATGAGATCGACAGGAAGTGCAAAATGCCTAAGCAAGGATTGCTAGAGGACAAATGTAAGGCTGTAGAGGCATATATCGCTAGGGGTAAGGTAGGTGCTGCCTACAGGAAAATTAAGAAGACCTTTGGAGAAAAGAGAACCACCTGTATGAATATCAAGAGCGCAGATGGAAACCCAGTCCTAAGCAAAGTAGGGAAAGCAAGAAGAGGGAAGGAGTATATAGAGAGTCTATACAAGGACGATGTGCTTGAGGACAAAATTATGGTAATGAAATAGGACGTAGATAAAGATGAAATGGGAAATATGATACTGCCTGAAGAGTTTGACAAAGCACTGAAAGACCTAAGGCAAAAAAAGGCCCCAGGAGTAGACACCATTGCAATAGAACTACTGATAGCCTTGGGAGAGCAAGCCACAACAAAAGTGTACCATCTGGTGAACAAGATGTGTGAGACAGGAGTACCCTTAGATTTCAAAAAGAATATGATAATTCCAATCCCAAAGATAGCAGGTGTAGACAGATGTGAAAATTACAGAACTATCAGGTTAATAAGTCATGGCTACAAGATACTAATGCGAATTCTTTACAGACGAATGGACAAAGTGGTAGAAGCGGACCTCGGGGAAGATCAATTTGATGTTAGAAAACGTGAGGCAATAGTGACCCAACGACGGATCTTAGAAGATAATTAAGGAAAGGCAAACCTACGTTTCTGGCACTTTTAGACTTAGAGAAAGCGTTTGTCAATGTTAACTGGAATACTCTCTTTCAAATTCTGAAGGTGGCAGGGGTAAAATACGGGGAGCGAAAGGCTATTTACAATTTGTACGGAAACCAGATGGCAGTTATAAGAGTCAAGGGGCACGAAAGGAGAGCAGTGATTAGGAAGGGAGTGAGACAGGGTTGTAGCCTATCGCCGATGTTCTTCGATCTGTATATTGAGCAAGCAGAAAAGGAAACAAAAGAAAAAATTGGAGTAGTAACTGAAATACATGGAGAGAAATAAAACTGACGTTTGCTGAAGACATTGAAATTCTGTCAGAGACCGCGAAGGACCTGGAAGAGCTGTTGAACGGAATGGACAGTTATCTTGAAAGGAAGATATAAGATGAACGTCAACAAAAGCAAATCGAGGATAATCGAATATAGTAGAATTAAATGAGATGATGCTGGGGGAATTAGGACATAAGGCAGTAGTAGTAGATGAGTTTTGCTATTTGAGGAGCAATGATGGTCTGATGATGGTCGAAGTAGAGAGGATATGAAAAGTAAAATGGCAGTGGCAAGGAAAGCGTTTCTGAAGAAGTCTCCTGTCACTGTCATTGTCTCCCTCTTGCTCTCTCTCATTGCAGCTGTGTAGTTCCTTCCTTCCTCCCTACTGCTACTGCTGTCTCTTCTCACTGCCCTGTCTCTCTATTCCTCGTTGCCATTGACATACTCTGTCTCTCACTATCATTGGCTCTCACGCACCTCCACTTTCTCTTTATTCCTCCTCTTTATTCCTGCACTGTCTTCTTCAGTGTTGTCCTACCATTGTCAACTATGTTCCACTGCCACTGTTCCCTCTCTCACACACTGCCATTGTCTCCTTCGCTCTTTCTACAACGCAACCACTGTCCACTATTTTCCAGTATTGATTACTTTTTCACCTCTTCGATACGGTCACTGTCTGCTTCCACCTCAGCACATAAAAGTGCGAGTGTGTTCGCATGCCAAAGTTTGTGAGGTAACGGGCGAATTTTGACGCCCTGAAAGTATTCTAAATCCGGATTTGGCGAGGCCGCACGGACTCTCGGCCAGCCGGGGCCCGGCAGCAAACACGTGGGGCCGAACGTTAGCCGGACGAGAGGGGTAGCCGCAGCGCATGGTCCAGCCGCGTGGCTAGGAATTCCACTGTGACACTGTGACGATGAAGGAGACACGCTGGGAGTGCCAATGGCAAACATTTCACAGATTGTATAGAAATTAATAAGAGCCAGATGAATCATGATACCTCAAAAAGAAACATGTACATTACCATTATTTGCACGACGATTCTGATGGTGTAATCAGATTTTCAATATATTTATTAGTTTAAAGTTTAGTATCTGACGATAAATTATACAAGTAGCACCCAGCAACGAATTTCCAAAATCTAAACAGTTCATCCGATTTCGTCGATGTACACGTCTTTAGAAAGCTATTAGTGTAAACCTAAATTGGTATGAGTTACACGCATGTAACTTAAATAGTATATGAGGTCAAAGTGGCCGATTACTGCCTATCGCGTCAGGCCATAAGTACTCCACAGTTACACGAAAAAACGGTATCAGCATGCTTGTAAATATATTTATTCGTCCATGTCGTTGTTTATATCCTATATATACTATTCATGAAGAAATTGGTTAAATATTTACTGTGTGTTAGAAAGCACAGAGACATTCGGCTCCTGGCCTACCTTTTGCTTCTTTTCTGTTAATACATGTCTATTTAATTGTTTATGTATTTAACAATGTGCGTTAGAGCGTGTTTATGGTCCAGCCGTAGGAATATTTATTTAATTTCAAGTTTTTAAATGTAAATCCAGTATTTCGAATATGTTTCATTATGTTTGTGAGTGTGCGTTGGCTTGAAGACAGGGCGGGAGCGCTCTAGCCAATCACAGCGATCGTTGCAAAAAGGACACGTGGAGAGACTGTATGGACGTGGGGAGGAGCATCGTTTCCGGAGAGGAGACGAGGCCGTTCAGGGAGTACGGCACTGGACACGACGCGGAGTCGGCGGAAGGACTTGGAGACTGGAGTGGTTTGCGCGTGGTCGCGAGAGATAGAAATACTTCCGAGTGCCGACTTGTGAACATGTGAGATTTCCGTGGTTTCTACAGTGAAGACGTAGTACGCGTTTGGAAGTGAATATCTCGTCATTATATTGTTGTTCGTAACTAATTATGTTAAGTAGGAATCTATCGTTTCCCTGTTATTCAACATATATTTTATTTAATTGCTGGACCATCGACACCAATAAGTGTTTTGGAGAAATATACCACATTCTCAAAAGTACTTCTACTATCGTACTTATCATTCAAAGTCGTTAAGAGAGTACCTGCAGATTTTATTTAACTGCAATCTTTCATTTATAAATTTCTACGTTTCATTCGCAATTGCCGAGTGATAGGAACCTTTGACCAATCGATCTGTATGTATATTAATATTGCATTCTGTATACTCAGCAGTATTTGGCTTGTAATGCGGAAACTAGGTATCCCAGCCTCTAGACAACGAAACGAGCCAAAAGTTTTAATACTTCAACTCTGAGTCGGAGGGTACGTAGTTGAGGTCCACTACCATCATTTCATTCATATTATTTGGAATGCCCGCAAGCTTTTGGTAAAATTTTTACAGGTCCTAAGGAAGGTAGAGTGGGGCAGGTGGTACCCCACTTCTGAGTCACTCTTTTAGATAAAGAAGAACATATTCGCATTTCTTGTGCTCTGATAGGAGCATTGTTCCGCTGGTTCCCTACTTTTCCCAGCTGCAGCAGACCATGTAACAATCATGAAAAGAATGTATTCGTCAGTAAAATTTAGATAGTTTACTTATGTAAAATTGAAATAACGCAAAGCTAATTTTACACCTCAGAATGACTCTTACGTGTTAAAAAAATTTTGTATGTGCTTCAGTACTTCAACATAGCGTTCTCAAATGATAACTGAGAAACCTAACGGCATATTTCTCCACGCTACGTCACTTAGTAAACTACGTTTTCGCCTCGCTCCGTATTTTATGTGTAAGTAGGGTAACTTGAACCTCTGTACCTCGGAAACGGATAAAGATATGAAATGAATTGACAAGGTTGTTCGACATCGGGATCTTAGGAACACATGTATTCGCCACTGGATTCTGGTCCGCTACTGACGGCGAAAATATAGTAAAGAAATCGCCTTTTGTGGGGTTTTCCGAGGAACCGTCCATAAACTAAAGGTACCTCCACAAGTTCCATCAAGCCCACCCTAGACTATCTCAAATGCAAAAAGAACCCACCGATTTGCTCCATTTGCCTGAGGAGGAGGAGGAGGAGGAGGAGGAGGAGGAGATTGGTGTTTAACGTCCCGTCGATAACGAGGTCATTAGAGACTGAGCATGAGCTCTGATCAGGGAAGGATGTGGAACGAAATCGGCCGTTACCTTTTTCGAAGGAACCATCCCGGCATTTGCCTGAAGCTATTTAGGGGAATCGCGGAAAAGCTAAGTCAGGATGGCCGGACTGGTTTGAACCGTCGTCCTCCCGAATGCGAGTCAAGTGTGTACTTGGCCTCGGCGGCCGAACGTCCCCGAATGAGGGACTCCCGGCCCAAAGTGCCGTACGCGCATTTCCATTTTTACCACTGCGCCACCTCGCTCGGTCCTAAGCATGAGAACTATGTAATATTCATACTTTGATCATATACTATAGGATGGGTGACACTAAGACGAGCCCTCTGTTGGGTATAAAAATGATCCCTAGCCCATGGGCTTCCAAAACACTGACCCTATATTTTTGTCACTAACGGAACCTGCGGTATGGTCACGGAAAATAACCGTTTTTTGTACATAGCGTTTTGGAACAAATTAGGTACTCATGCTGTCGTATGCATACCGATAAGATGAACTTTCATGTCCTTCCGCATTTCTGAAGTGTTGATTAGCGAGAGACATATGATCAGAATCTCGTTCACTGCTTACTGCTTGACCGGGACCGTGCACGAGGTCACTGCCTCTGCGATAAACACTTGTGTGTTTCGAGCGAGGGGGTACGGGTATTCCTCCTGGAGGTCGGCACGAAGGAAGACTCTACACACATACGATTCATCTCTTGCTTTGCCAGCGTTAGTGCATATTTTACTCGCAACTGCAAACTGTATTTGTGCGGTTGTCGTCAATATATGGGCAAGTCTGACATATCAGAGGAGAGCAGATGGATGTTACTGTACTGCTTTTTGTTAATTGTTACACCTGTGACCAACTGATTTACACTTAACTGCTATTGCTATTTTACCCATAGAACGTGGGAAAGTGAAGTACCTTGATTGTTTGTTCTCATCGTATGGAAACAGCACTTTTCTGGACTTAACAAACTAGAAGCCCTCAAAGTGTGTTACACAAAACGAGCGAGGTGACGCTGTTGTAAGTCCGCGAACTCTCATTAAGTAGGACTGGCTTTAAAATCTCCCTACAACCAACCAGATTAGGTGTTCCGTACTCTCCATAAATCGCTTAAGCCAAATGCACGGCTGGTTCCGAAGAACAGGATAGGCGAGTTTTGTTCATGCTGTCGTAGCAAGTGCTTTGACTCTAATGACCTCCTCGTCGACGGGACTTTAAACCCTAGTTTTACTTCCTTCGTGTTATATAAACATAGAAATGCCCTGTATACTCATATTATTCAGACATTTCGTAAAAATCGTAGCAACTATGCCTGCCACCTGCACTAGAACCGTGCAGCGGGAACGGATGATAAGATTAGATTAGGGCGCAGATGCTTTCAGAAACAGATCGGATGAGTCGAGTAAACACGCGGATGACAGTCCCTCTGCGGCCCCACAGATAAAAGTCGCAAGTTGTTAGGTATGGCGAACGCAGCAGCCGCTGTCTTTTGCTGACAGTCCTTTCTTCTGCGAATCTTCCTCAAATTCGTGAGACTGAATCGTGTGAAGTGTGACAGGCCGCCCCGATCCTGTTAAAAGACAGCATACGTACTTTCATTGTGGGGTCAACAGAGCGTAAAATTCCTCAAAGATTCCTATACACACGGCGATGTTTATTGTTGTTTCAAAAAATATGGGACGCACAATCGCACTTGCTGATACGACACACCTTAATCCGACTTTTTCCACCGTGAAGAGATTCGTCATTAATCGTGCAGAGACTGTTTGTTGACCACTGTCTGATGTTCTGCGAGTTCACGTGTCCTGTGGGATGCTGCACTCAAGAAATACAGCAGTTGATCCAACATTCCGCTCTTAACTGTTTGACGCAGCCATGTACAGTAATTCGCACGTTTTGCCTTCTTCAGGTCTTTGACACATGACATTTTGTAGGGCTTCATCCCTGTATGCTGTAGAACAGATTTGCAAAACTTATACGAAACATTGGCTTGTTGTGACAATTTACTTGTCAGCTTCTTTGGACTATGGATCATCCGTGCTCGAATATTCGCGATCACACCACGTGTACCAACGGATGGGGCTTTGTCACCAAATCCTGCATACTGCTCTTTGCCGGTATGGAAACGCCAGGGAATTTATTTGCAAAACTGTCTCCACGTTTCCTTAAATGAACCTGTAGACACGTACGCCTCCACTATTGCGATTCTTCATTGAAGAGGATACATTTCGCTGAGATATTTGCTTCAGACGTCTTAACCAAGTCGCAACATCTTTCGTACTGACGATACGAAACGTAGTCGCAAGAGCTTCAAAACAGTGGACAACTGGCGGGCGACAACGACCAGTGTCGTTCCCGGATCGGTTTTTCGTGAGCCACTCTGTAGAACAAGTGGCAGAATTACTTCGTTGTAAAAAGACGATTTGTGAAATGGTAGACGGAGCACTGCGCCATAAGAGAGCACGGAGTTCCCCGACACAGTTGCGAAGGGGGCAGTGCGCAGTGGGGCGAAGAAAGAGCCAGTTGGAACTGCTTACTGCTTCTTTCATACCGAAAGGAACGGCATTATGCGGATACAAGTCCAGAACAATTCCATCACGGCCGTGGTATGACTTAGGCACTTATCATATGAAGTACTACGTCACAATGTCCCCCCACTGCGCTTCAAGCGTGGATGGCGTAACAGCATAACAGCAATGGTCTGAATCACTTCTGTACGAGCGCGGCGCCGAACACACTTAACTACATCATCGGCCGTCCTCTGCCATAACAACTCGTTTGCCACAGGTTCTGGTGAAGTATAGGCAGCAATTAGTCACTAATGTAAAGACGTCATTGGCAACTAATCACTCTCAACGTTTTGGCTCCGAGCACAGGACGATATAATTTTGTTGTGAGGAAGCCAAACCAAGAAGTGCGTTTTATTGGCAGGACACTTAGAAGATGCAACAGGTCTGCTAAAGAGACTGCCCACACTACTCTTGCCCGTCTTCCGCTAGGGTATTGCTGTGCAGTGTGGGATCCTTATCACGTAGGACTGACGGAGCACATCGAAAAAGTTCAAAGAAGGGCAGCTCGTTTTCTGTTATTGTGTAATGGTGGAGAAAGTGTCACGGATACCATACACCAGTTGTGATTGCAATCATTGAAACAAAGGCGTTTCAGGCAGCGGCAAGATATTTTCACGGAATTTCAATGTCCGACGTTCTCCTCTGAATACTAAAATATTTTATTGACATCCACCTACATAGGGAGCCGGCCGGATTGGATGAGCGGTTCTAGGCGCTACAGTCTGGAACCGCGCGACCGCTACGGTCGCAGGTTCGAATCCTGCCTCTGGCATGGATGTATGTGATGTCCTTAGGTTAGTTAGGTTTAAGTAGTTCTAAGTTGTAGGGGAGTGATGACCTTAGATGTTAAGTCCCATTGTGCTCAGAGCCACTTAAACCATAAATTTATTTCTTGTTTGGATTCTCAAGTATATATAACAAAATAATTAGACAATTCCATTTCGTAATCGTACACATAGGGAGAAATGATGATTTTCATAAAATAAGATAAATCAGATCTCGCACGGAAAGACTGAAGTATTCGTTTTCCCCGAGGACGGTTCGAGAGTGGAACGGCAGAAAAATAGAGTGAAAGTGATTCGATGAACACACTGCCATGCGCTTAAGTGTGAATTGCAGAGTATCACGTGGACGTATATTTGCTTTTTTTACACCAACATCTACATCAATACTCCGCAAGCCACCCGACGGTGTGTAGCGGAGGATAGTTCTGGTATCACTATCCGATTCCCCCTTCGATTCGCAAGTGGCATGTGGTGACAAGGATTGCTGGTGAACCTCTGTATTATCTCCAGTACCTCGAATTGTCTCGTGGTCGTCGTCATTGTCATTTCGCGACACATCTGGGAGGAAGTAATACCTTCCGGAAAGAACGATCTCTGCATTTCAAAAGGAAACCAATACGTGATGCACGACGCCTCCCTCGAAGCGTAGAGTTCCTTGAGCATCTCTGTACCGCTCTCTCACCAACTAAACGACCCTGTGACGAAAGGCACTGCTGTTCGTTGGATCTTCCCTCCTAATGTTTCTACTTCGTAAGCGTCCCAGAGTAACAAGCAATACTCGAGACTCGGTCGCACACGTTTTGTAACTTCCTTCGTGGATGAGTTACACTTCCTTAAGATTCTTCCCCTAGCATCTGTTTTCCCACAATTTGTTTCATGTAGTCATTTCACTTACGTCTACATCATACTACACAATCCACCTAATGGTGTGTGGCAGAGGGTAGTTCTCTACCACTAACTGAGCCCTCCAACCCTGTTCCACCTGCGAATAGCGCTTGGGACGAATAATTGTTACGGTTGCTCCGGATGGTTTACCAGTTTAGGAATCAACAACATAGAAAGTATTAGTTTCTACATGTTTAGAGACTGCTATTGCTTCGTACCTGGCCGGCCGGAGTGGCCAAGCGGTTAAAGGCGCTACAGTCTGGAACCGCACGACCGCTACGGTCGCAGGTTCGAATCCTGCCTCGGGCATGGATGTGTGTGATGTCCTTAGCATCAGTTAGGTTTCAGTAGTTCTAAGTTCTAGGGGACTTATGACCACAGTAGTTGAGTCCCATAGTGCTCAGAGCCATTTGAACCATTTTTTGCTTCGTACCTGTAAATTCAATTGATTTATAGCCGCTGCAGTTGCTAACATGATTTTTAATTAAGTCCATGGCCAGTTTCCTCCATCACGTCCAGGTCATTTTCAAATAGATTTGAAGCCGTCATTCTCAAACATGATGTAATGGATATGCAGGGTGGTCATAATTGGACTTTCGCTAGCTTAGAGGGCCCCTAAGAAAAACGAGTGATCGTAGGACCTACAAACATTTGTGAGCGCTTGTGGAGGAGAGGTAATGGAAGGAATATTCTAATTTCCACGTGAGAGTAACATTTGTTAGTTGTGCACCATTTTTACGACCAGGCTGCAAACGTTGTTCAATGTGACGATCGTCTGCATCCACGATAGCGTGGAACCGCACCAGAGATGTCCTTCCACAACTGTTCGCAGCACTTTCCGAACGGCGGACGGTAGAAGGTTCAGCTTTCGTGACGCGCCTCGTACGCTGCTTGAAGACCGCACATCGCGTCCACCATTCTCAGCCATGGCAACGGTAACTTTGTAACGTATATGTTGTGGGCTGGCAGGAGAGCCAACCCGTATAAATAGAGGAAGCCGAAAGGCACGCGTTTAAGCTCAACGCAGGCTGGCGTGAGGTCTGGAACAGGACAAGGAATTTAGACTTCAGAAAAAAAACGTACGCAGCTGCTGGAATACTTAACTTTAATCCATAAATGGTGAACATCGCTGTTGACGGTACATGTTTTACAGCATCAATAGTAACGGGTAATGGCGCCTTGCTAGGTCGTAGCAAATTACGTAGCTGAAGGCTATGCTAACTATCGTCTCGGCAAATGAGCGTATTTTGTCAGTGAACCATCGCTAGCAAAGTCGGCTGTACAACTGGGGCGAGTGCTAGGAAGTGTCTCTAGACCTGCCGTGTGGCGGCGCTCGGTCTGCAATCACTGATAGTGGCGACACGCGGGTCCGACGTATACTAACGGACCGCGGCCGATTTAAAGGCTACCACCTAGCAAGTGTGGTTTCTGGCGGTGACACCACAGTATATGCAACTGATATGTAACGTAGCTACGACCAATTCAGCAGCTTAGCTACAACAAATATACCTATGTTAGTCTGTGAAACTGGACTCTACAAGCAACCTGAACTATCCGTAAACGAAATCTAACCTGCATAATACTGTGTGCCTGTTGTATGAGTGTCAGTTTCACTATCGTTTAAGTTCCCAACAGATCGTTTCTTGAAACACTTAAAACTGACATTTGGACAAGCTATCTGACTGCGCATTTGAACAAAAATTTACAAGTGATACAGAATCTGACTTGTGCAACGAAATTTGCTCGACTAGAGAACATGACATGTGGTGTCTCAGTGTCTCTGTTTTGGCCCTAAGTTTTGCACTCACCTCTTTAGATGACTGCCTTTTTCCATGTGGTTTACAGCAATTCGCAACAGCATGCAGCAGCAGCAGCACATAAAGCTTATTGTACTAAGAATGAATTTAATAAAAAGGAATTTGCTTGGGTCCAGTTAACTACTATTTAAGTCTACTTAAAACTTCAGAATCATTATGAACAAGTATTAATAATGGCAGCGCTAGATTAACAAATTATTACAATGTCACAGTTACGTTAATATTTAGTAACCACAGTATATTATTTAGATGTGGAGAATAATTATTATTTCGAGAATAAGGAGGCTTTGACAAGGAAAACATGGGATTACTGCAAATTAACAATCATGAGCCTAACCCTGCAATTGCTTTTGCGCTATGCTTGCGAATTTTGCCTTGAATTCCATCTTCAAGCGTAGTTAAGTCATCTAAATCCCTCCCTGCTATATAAATGAAACCAGGCCTTGAGTGTGGTAAGATCTGCCACCGCCGACGTGAGGGAAGCGTGACACGTCTTCTGTCTCCGAGCTCTCGACCGACACTACTACTTCCATTCTCGCAGGCGGACTTCGTCTCACAACTCCCTTGTTTCGCCCTGAGATTGTCACCATCGATATCTGAGTGCTTACGCAATGCAAAGAATAGCGTTAAGTTTATTGTTTTCAATGTGATGGAGAGTTTTGACACACTCCCTACAACTTCTTCAACAATTCGAGGCGCAATTGGCCTTTCGGCCCTTACTAGAAGCAATTTCGGAGGCGCCAGTTAATTCTAACTTCCAAATCACGTTCTTCAACCCCAGTTCAGAAAGAGGGCCTTTCCGTATTCCTTTAATGCGTCGATACTGCGAGCTAACATCCCAAAGATGTTCGGGCTCACATGCAGTTCCTCTTCGTCGAAATGTCTTGGCTCAAACTTGTCTAGGGGCTGAACTGCACGTGCCGCATTACACGCGCTAAATTAGACACCTGTGACCATTTGGTTAAATTGTCTGGTTGATTTCAAGTTTGTGAAATACACAGCTAATACAACATATAATAACCGTAATAATAATATCGGTAACTAATTAACGACCCATAAATGATGTGGGCTTCACAGTTGCGATTTTATTAGAACAATGTTTATTCAGAAAAAACTAATAGCGACAGTGGTCGTATTTAGAATTACTATTACAATCGACCGCATATCCATTTGACACAGTTCGATCATTCATAATCTCATCGAGAAACACAATACTCCGTCTCGATATTTACACTAGAAGTTCACACCAGGCGCGCGGCTGCTCACCGCTCAGAGACTAAGTCCCGCGATACCACACATCGCGAAATTTTCTAAATCGTTTCACTTCCTAGCTTCCTATAGGCCGATTGTCCGCTTTCGCGTCTCAATCTGAACTGTACCCTTTGGTGTCTCCAGCCAAACTGTCCGTTTTCACGTCTCCATCCGAACTTTCCTCTTTGGTGTCTCGACCAGAACTCCCCTCTGCCCGTTCGCGTTCTCCGCGCGCCGCACATCTTCGCTCAACTGACTAGAGCAGTTGCCTTTCCTGAAACCATCTATCTGACAGGCTACAGCTTATTCTACATTGCTCTACGTTTTAACATCTTTAAATAATCAAAGCTTGACCACTTTCACGTTCTAAATAAAGTAACAATAATATCCATTACATAATAAACTAGGAAAGGAGTTTTTGAGTTTGATCATCGCCTTCTCCAAATCGAAGCAAAATTTATACCCAACAGACAAATCAAGAGAAACAATAGACCTTTCAGAAAAGATCCACGGTACCTGTAACTAAACATGAAAGAAATAATAGAGGAAATTACGAAAATCAACAGCTACAACTGGACAGAACTGTCGGAAAAAAAATGAGAGAACTGATAAAACTGGGGCAACCACCAAGAAAAAGGGAACCGATTGTGGAACATGACATGCGACAGAGCCATAGAAGACAGAATACAAGCCTGGAAATAATTTAACAGCCACAGAACACAAGAAAAATGGGAAGAATTCAACAGGGTACAAAAAAACACTTCAAAAATAATCCGCATAGAAAAAAGAGGTTTCGAGAACAGCAGGCTGAAGGAGACAGAAGAGGACTTCACCAGAAACAACACACGAAATTTTTACAGAATATTCCGAGAAAATATGACAGGATATCAACCTCCAAGCTTATGATTGGAGAGACAAGATGGAACACTGGAGACAAATCCGAAGAAAAACTGTGAAATATTAGCTCGATACTTTGACACATTACTCAACTGCCATGAACCAAAAGAGATTACAGTTTACAAACCCAGAACCTAACCAGGACTCGGAACACCCAACACACGAAGAAATAGTGAAAATAATGAAATCATTGAAAAATAACATAGCACCAGGAGAAGATGGACTGTTTGTAGAAATATGGAAATTAGACAATGAAAACATTGCACCTAAAATACACAGAATAATCAAAAACATCAGGGAAACAGGAAAGGTGCGAGAAGAATGGAAGTCAGCCCTAATACATCCCCCCTCCACAAGAAAGGAGAAAAACAGATGGTAATAACTATAGAGGAATTTCGTTACTGTCTGTGACATACAAAATTCTATCCAAAGCTCTGTTAAATCACCTAGAACTCAGCTAGATCCACATATCAAAGAGTACCAAGCAAGGTTCAGGAAGGGAAGATCGTGAGGTGAGGTGAACAGATCTGGTGCCTGAGAACAATATTAACAACGAGAAAGTCCAGAAACGCCAGACTAACATTTGTTGACTCGAAGAAGGTCTACGATTACATAGACAGAGAAACACTTTTCAGTACACTGGAAGTAATGAAGGTAGACAACAAGACCAGGAGACTAATCCAGGAAACATTAAAAAATACAAAATACAGACTGAAGTTCATAGGAGAGATCTCGGAACCGTTGAAATCAAGACAGGAGTGAGACAGGGAGATGGCCTGTCACCCATTTTATTTAACGTAGTTTTAGAGAAAATAATCAGGACATGGGACAAAGGAGTGAATGGGGTAAAGGTGGGGAGACACAAAAATAGACCATTAACATGCTTCAGGTGATCAGACAGGATGCTTACGTACACGTCACCTGTCAGAGTTCTATCTAGACGCATCAGGGGTCTCGTATCACTAACTGCACACGCCCCTCACCATTACAGAGCCTCCGCCAGCTTGAACAGTCCCCTGCTAACACGCAGCGTCCATGGAGTCATCGGGTTATCTCCATACCCGTACACATCCAACCGTTCGATACAATTTGAAACGAGACTCGTCCTACCAAGCAAGGTGTTTCCAGTCATCAGTAGTCGAATTACTGTGTTGACGGGCCCAGGCGACGCATAAAACTTTGTGTGATGCTGTCGACAAGGGTACACGAATGGGCCTTCGGTTCCAAAAACCCATGTTGATGATGTTACGTTGAATGGTTTGCACACTGACACTTGTGGATAGCCCAGCATTGAAATTTGCGGAAGATGTTGCACTTCTGTCACTTTGAACGATTCTCTTCAGTTGTCGTTGGACCCGTTCTTCAAGGATCTTTTTCCCGCAGCAGTGATGTCCGAGATTTGATGTTTTATCAGATTTCTGATATTCACGGTACACTCGTGAAAAGGTCGTACGGGAAAATTCCCACTTCATCGTTGCCTCGGAGATGTTGAGTCCCATCGCTCGTACGCCGACTGTAATTCTGCGTTCACACACACTCTCATTTTGATAACCCTCTATTGTAGCAGCAGTAACCGATCTAACAACTGCGCCAGGCACGTGTTATCATATAAGCGTTGCCGATCGCAGCGCCATATTCTGCCGGTTTACATGTGTCTACATTTGAATACGCATGCCTATACCGGTTTCTATGGCGGTTCAATGTAAGTACAAAAGAATAAGAGTCTCTCTACAGTACATTTTTCATTTTTGACCGGAATAATGCAACTACGCCCTTGGGTTTTTTAAGGCTCTGAATGTTTCAGAGTGCGATCCAGACTGACTTTAAAATTTTTCGAATGGTTCATATTTACTAATATGTGACGTTCAGTTTGTGACATGTCTGATTCTTCATAGACGAGATGCACACACCTGGGTTTGTAGCTTGGTTTGGACGAAGTTGATTTTCAGAGCAATAGACACTCAACTCTATCAATGAATCTGTCAGGTGAGTTTCAACATCAAAACATTCCCTTTGACTAACTAATAAAAGACCATTGACAGGAAGGAAACTAAATTTGTTCACCGGAAGTGTTTGCTCATTGGTACAAATGCTTAATAACTGTGGCGAAAGAACACTTACTTGTGGTAAGCCATTTCTTTGACCTCTCCATCGACTGTGACGAAGTTCAAATAGTATCTCCTCTTTTGGGGTAAACATTGAAAAAGTTTGAAAAAAACCATCTTTTGTTATCCCGCAGTACACTTGTGACAGTGCACGGCGATTTACAATGTCGTAAGCAGCCGTCAGATTGATAAAAGCTACCCCTGTAATTTTCCGCATTTCAAAGCCATGGTCAATAAATTGGGTGAAGTTAAGGAACTGAGATGTACAGCGCTTTCCTGGCCTGAAACCTGCTTGTTCTTGTGTTGGCACTGGCTCCACAAATGTCCTGTGGCTCCTAGAAAAGATACGGTGGTACATGCTAGTCTGCACTCTTTCATTTGCATCTGCGTGGCTACTCTGTAGATCATACTGAAGCGGCTGACAAAGGGTTCATCGAACCACATTCAACAGTAATTCTCTGTTACTCCACTCTGGAACAGAGAGCTGGAAAAAGAATACCTATACCTTCCGTGCGAGCTCTAATTTCCTTTTTTGTTATGATGATAGTTTCTCTACATGAAGGTCAGCGGCAACAAAATACATTCGCATTCGGAGCAGAGCACTGGTGATTGAAATTTCGTGAGAAGATTCCGCTGCAACGAAAAACATCTTCATTTTAATTATTTCCAACCCAAATCCTGTATCATGTCCATGACATTATTTACCCTATTTCTCGATAATACAAAACGTGCTCCCCTTCTTTCAACTTTCTTGAGATACTCGGTTAATCCTATCTGATAAGGATCCCATACCGCGCAGCAGCACTCCAGAAGAGGACGGACAAGCGTAGCGAAGGCAGTCTTTTTAGTAGATCTGTTGCCTCTTCTAAGTGTTCTGCCAATAGAACGCAATCTTTGGTTTGCCTTCCCCACATCATTTTGCGTGCGTTCTTTCCAACTTAAGTTGTTCGTAACTGTTATTACTAGGTGTTTAGTAGATTTACCGTGTAACCGAAGTTTAACGGATTCCTTTTAGCACTCAGATGATGACCTCACACTCTTCATTATTTAGGGTCAATTGCCGATTTTTCGCACCATACATATATCTTACCCAAATCGTTTTGCAATTGTTTTTGATCTTCTGATTACTTTAATAGACGATAATAAACGATCGCATCATCTGCGAACAGCCTACGACGGCTGCTGAGATTGTCTCCTAAATCGTTTATAAAGATAAGGAACAGCAGAGGGCTTGTTACACTACCTAGGGGAACGCCAGAAATCACTTCTGTTTTACTTGATGGCTTTCCGCCAGTTGCTACTGTCACCTTTATGACAGGAAATCACGAATCCAATAGTAAAACTGAGACGATATTCCATAAGCACGCAATTTGATCATATGCCGCTTGTGAGATAGGCTGTCAAGAGCCTTCTGTATATCTAGAAATGAGGAATCAATTTGAAATCCCTTGTCGATAGCACTCAACACCGGTGTGAGTATAGCTTGAGAAGAATAATATTTTCTAAATCCATGTTGACTGTGTGTCAACAGGCCGTTGTCTTCGAGGTGATTGATAATGATCGCACACAATATATGTTCCAAAACTCAGCTGCATATCGGGTCAGCCATTTAATGGATTACTCCTACAGCCTTTCTCGAATGTGTGTGACCTGTTCAACTTTCCAGTCTTTGGGTACGGACCTTTTGATGAGCGAGCGGTTGTATATGATTGTTAAGTATTGAGCTATTGAATCAGCTTACACTGAAAGGAACATAACCGATATGCAGTTTGGACTGGAAGGCTCGCTTTTATTAAGTAATTTAAGTTGCTCCTCTAATACAAGGATGTCTACTTCTAAGTCATTCTTATTGGCAGTTCTTGATTCCAACTCTGGAATATTTACTTCGTCTTGTTTGCTGAACGAATTACGGGAGGCTGTGTTTAGTAGCTCTGCTCTAGCAGCATTGTCGTCGATAGCATTTCCATTGCTATCGAGCAGGGAAGGCATTGATTCTGTCTTGTCGCTAGCGTACAGTACATACGACTAGAATCTTGTAAAATGAAGTTTACGCTGAGGCGCTTTAACAACCATCTCCAAATAAACCCCTAAAAACACCAACGCCTCACAAAACGAAAAGATAGTAATAAAGAAAACTGGCTAAGAGCGAATAGGACTCGCACTCAGAGTTCCGTACAAACTTAATTGTATATATAACTTAATTATGTATATAATAAAGTTAGTATGGAACTGACTTGTTTGGACGCAGCAATGTTTTCAATTGTGCTTTTCACGGATGATTAACGCTATGTAATTACTAATGGCAAAAAGATGTGTGTGTAACATAATCACAAGTTAACAATTTTCGGACTGTTTCCTTTACTTTTACTATGAAACCTTGCTTCTTGCCGAATTTCATGAATCTTGGTCACTGGAATTAAGCTATAGGTTTTAATGAACGAGTCTGGGTGTCAAAACGTGAGACATGATCGGCCGTATCTTTTGATTGTATCAGCTTAGATGTTTTACACACCAAGGGACTGTAGACCTTAGTACGTGACATACATTTGAACTTGATACGCCTACCTTTTCCTAAGAAAAAGGTGTCTTAAAAGACTGACCAACACGCCGACGGTCAACAAATGACTAAAACATTATTTTCGTGTATGTAATTACAAACTAACATTTCTCTGAGTTTTTCCTTTACGTGTACTGTGAATCCTTGCTCGTTGGCAGAATTTATTGTTCTAGGTCACTGGAAGTACGCTATAGGTTTTGATGAGTGAGTTTGCTAGTACCAAAATGTGTGAAATAAATGGCCGTATCTTTTGATTTCAGTGGCTTATAAGCTATAATTTTGTACACCGGTAAGGGACACAAATTTCAACTTGATACATCTACTAGTTCCAGAGAGAAAGGGTTCCTAACAGTCGGTCCAACAGAGAGCCAAACACACAGATAGACAGACGGACGGACAACAAAGTTACCTTGTAATGTTTCTGTTTTTACCGATTGAGATACTGAACTCTATAAATTAAAGAAAGAACGAGTAAAAATCGGAAAGTAGTAAAAGAATAGTACATGAAGCAATAACTAATTCGTCGTTTTATGACGATTCACATTCTTCGTTAAGCAGTTGGTAATTAACCAACCGCGCTTCATAGCGGTGGTCACTATCGCACGCACTCACCTCGGAAGTCGCCAGTTCGAGTCCCGACAAATGTTGCGACCTTCAGTCCAAATATGAAGCGGTCCACGCTAGTCTAGCCTGCGCAGCTCCCTCCAACCTTGCATAATTATTGCAGTCTACAGCGGATGGACAAAATAATATGGACACTATGAAGTACAGTACCTCTTGCTGGAAGGTGGCACCACCGCGTGCGTGGAAATACAGCTGCAGTGCGCAGCTAACGTCCCAGGTCTTGGAGGTTATCTTTCAGTTTATCATACGCTTTGCATTGCGACCGTCATCACAAGTGATCGGTGAAATGTGTGGTCTCTTACAATTGCAAATATGGCAACTTGTTGGTGCGCGGTTATCGGTGCATTTGTGGCGAAAACATTTGGATTGTTTATCGTTTCACGAGCAACAGTATCCACGGTAATGACAGCATACAAAAACATGGTAATTCATCAACGATGACGGTTAGTGGGCAAAAGGTGAAGTTAACTGACAGAGACCGACGACCAGAAAAAATTTCCGCTTCAAAAGTGACTCCGGAACTCTACACTCACGTGAATAATGCTCTATCGAGAAAAACAGTAGGGCGGACGCTTCACCGACAAGCTTTAAAAAAGGATTGTGGACAGACAACATAAAATTTCCGCGGCAGAAGTGACTACAGAAATCTACACTCACTTGAGCAATACTGTGTCGAGAAAAACGGCGGCAGCTTCACGAGGCCAACATCCATGGGAGGGCTGCAGTTGCGCAGTACTTGATAACGGAAGCCAATGCAAAGCTGCCGAAGGCATGGTGCTACGATCATAAAACCTGAAGACTTGATGACTGAAAGAATGTGATAGGGTCCGATGAATCATCGTTTACTTTATTTCCTACAAAAGGCCTGGTTTATGTATGGAGAACCCCAAATGAAGCCTACGATCAGCCCTTCCTACTTCCTGCAGTCAATCATCAGGGAGGTTCCGTTATGATTTTGGTGGGTATATTCTGGTATTCAGCTGGTCCTTTCATTGTCCTCTCTAGCCGGGTTACTGTGAATGAATATCTCGACATTCCTGACAATTAAGTGCTTCCATGCCAGCCGGAGTGGCCGTGCGGTTCTAGGCGCTACAGTCTGGAACCGAGCGACCACCACGGTCGCAGGTTCGAATCCTGACTCGGGCATGGATGTCTGTGATGTCCTTAGGTTAGTTAGGTTTAAGTAGTTCTAAGACCTAGGGGACTGATGACCCCAGAAGTTAAGTCCCATAGTGCTCAGAGCCATTTGAACTATTTTTAAGTGCTTCTATGACTAACATTTTGCTGCCGTATTCCAAGATGATAAAGGGTCCATACACAGAGCCAAAAAGGTTCAGGTGTAGTTTGTGGAGCATCAGAATATTCTCAGGTAAGTCCCCTGGCCAGCACAATCGTCAGATTTCATCATCACTGAACGTTTTTGCAGGGTTTTAGAGGGAGAGGGGGAGAGAGAGAGAGAGAGAGAGAGAGAGAGAGAGAGAGAGAGAGAGAGAGAGAGAGAGAGAGAAGCAGATTTACAGCACCAACATCTTTGAGGCAGTTGGCGGATGGTTTGGTACAAAAATTCGGTAACATTCCGTTGGGAACACTTCAGATACTCTACGAACTTATTCCGTGAACAACTGCAGCTGTTCTCAAAGCCAGTGGTGGTCCAACTCCTTACAATAAATTAAAAATTGTGTGTTTGTCAGGTGTTCAAATTATTTTGTCCACCCCCTGTATATCCCTTTAACCTGATTTTTGTATTCGATCGTCGTTCTCCAATTTTTAGCAAAAACCTTCCCTCCATTACCAAATTTATGGTGGCTCGATGCCTCATGACGTGTCACGCTAGCAAAGTTATTCGAGAACCACAGTGCGAATGTCGTCATTGTTAGGCAGTCTCTGCGCCCCCCCCCCCCCTCCCTCCCCCCGCCCTCGACCCTCGAGCCCACCCCTTCCCAGATATTCTTCCGGGTTGCCGAAAAGATGGAAATCGTATGGTGCAAGATCTGGTCTGTATGGTGGATACTTCCAAACCTCTCATCGATAACGCTGAAGCAATGTCTGTGCCTAATTTTCAACGCCCCTTGCTCTGCATAGAGTTTTTGCAGCTGAGTCAGTGTCCCACCGTACTAACGTGCATTAATGGTTGTGACCTCTGCCGTAAACTGTGTGCGCACAGTTCCTTCACAGTTGACGAAAATGGTGAACACGACCTCAACTGCTGATGGCGCCATTTCGCAAAGGCGGGGTGGTGTATCTCCATTCCACATACGCTGTCTTTGTTGCAGCAGTGAAATGGTAGATTCGTGTCTCATCGCCTGTTTGATGCTGTTTAGAAAATCATTGCCTTCCACGGGGTAACGCTCTACGAAATCCAGAGACGCCGTAAACCTTGCGCCTTTGCATGTGACAGAGATCGCGGAACCTAGAGTGAGCGCAGTTCAATATACTCCAGACGATCCAGGACGATGGAACGAGCACTGCCTGTTACGTTACGCATCTACTGGACAATGACCGCGATAATCACCCTGCGGATCAGATCCTCGGTTGTCTGGCTATTGTCTTTTGTCGATGGCCTTCATTTCCGACCACCATCATCCTGTCTGAGCGGGCTTCGTCAAATTGTTGGCACCATTTCACTACAGCTGGACGCTTCATTGCATTTGGTCCACGTGCCGCCGAATTTCACAATGAATCTGCGTGCGATATAGAAGTTTTTCCACAAGAATCGTACAGTCCCGTGTACTTAAACGTAAGTATTTTTCCAGTTCCCGAGCTATTTTACTCTCACACTGTGAGGCAACTGTTATTCGTACCGCTGCAGAACTCAGTCTGACAATGGGCATCTTGTTTCACGAACTCAGTCTGACAATGGGGGCCTTGTTGTACAATGGTCTTAGCGAGAAACGACATTTGTAGGTTACTTTCTCTTGGTGTCATTTAATTGCATTGATGTTTCCATACCCATCGACAACGTATACACGTTTTGGCAGCGCGTGTAGCATGCTTCTGAAGAAATCGGAAGACATCCGGGTGTCTTTGCACAAGTTCACGATTATTTGAAATGGTAGGTTGGGATGTGTAAAGACAATTGGAAAGCACTCCGAGAACTTCCTGTAGTGCTAAAAGACTATCATAAGACAGAATGGCCCGTACCTCAAAAGGAAGGTTACCGTATGAAAAATTAGTCACCCCCATACGCACGCACAGGTAAGTCGTTAGGCCTTTACAGATGGGGCAGCGATCGAGTCACGTGCTCATCAGTGCTCTACGAGAGCATAAGGCGTTAGCGATCTGTGAGATATTTTTGCTTCAAGCCGACATTGTAGGTAGACGTGGGAAAATTTAAGGACGTGACAGAGTCGCCAATGGTGTGTGAAGTTGCTGGATTTCTTGGTGTTATGCGGAGAACTGTTCCAACGTGTCTACAACCAGTGGTGTAACACAAGTAGCCACTAAATATGTCACAACTGTGGCCTAAAAAAGATGCTGACTGTGACGGACCGTTGACGCGTTTCTCGTCTTTTAAATCAAAATCACTTACAAACCCGACAGGAATTGATTCAGGCAGTGAATGAAGGTCCGTTCCCACCTGTCAGCGAGAAATTATTGCGAAAGGAACTGCATGCAATGAATATTTGAAGTCTGTCACCTCTCAAGTGTCATTTGCTCATACAGACACACAAAACTGTGTTTCAGTCGGCTAGAAATAATCAACCGTGGACAGTAGCTGACTGGCGGAACGTAACGTGGTCTGACGAATCACGTCGTCGCCTGTCTTCACAAATGACGCACGTCTGCTACTGCACCGAAGGCATTTCATCCTAAATGTGTGCGACGTCAGGCTCGAGCCGGAGATGGATCTGTGACGTTTTAGGAGTCTTTCTCTTATCGTGAATTTGGTCCGCTCACTGAGGTGGCCACTAACATGAACCAGCATGCTTATTTAAACATTCTGAACGATCGGGTGTTGCCTTTCAGTCAACATCTGCATGATGAGTATGCTATTGGTATCCCTACTTTTCAAGACAACAGCAGAGCTCATAGGGCTGGAAGAATATGTGACTAGTTTTGTGAACTCTCCCCCAGCCTGTAACATCTCTACTGGCCTGCAGAATCATATGATTTAAACCCCACAGAAAGTTAGAACAGTGGGTAAAACGCCGATATCAGCATTCCCGCAATCTGGTGGAACTGCAAGATCAGATCCTCAGCGGGTGTCTTAATCTGCATGCAACAGTACCTGTACAACTTTGTGGGTTTACTTCCTGACCAAATCCAGATAGTTATTAAGTCGAGGGCCGGAACTATGCGGTACCAAAATGTATTCGTAATGATTGCTCTAGAGGTGATTAACTTTTTGTCTAGTGAGCGTATGTCTCTCTGCACACATTTTTGTTGTACATTTTTCCGACTTCGACCAGTACTATCTGTCATTCGTAAAAGTATAGGACTTTTTTAAAAAAAAAAAAAGAAAAGAAAGACTCCCAGTATATGTAGATGTAACGACAGATGGCCAATCTGCAGAAGCTGCGTGGCTCCCGTAGGATTTGAGTCAGCTGCTGGCATTGTCAACTAAGTTGCTTTTTTTACTCGCAGCTATCCGTTGATAAAAGGTTCAGAGTTCAACAAGCCATCGACAGCAGTTGACATTGGGGAAGGGAACCGGCCGCGGTTAGTCTGGCGTGACCCAGAGGAACCACGGAAATTCTAAATCAGCACACCACGACTGAGGTTTGGATTCCTTCCTTACGAATTTAAGTCCAGTGAGATTTGCCACTGCGCCATCCTGCTTAGTATTAGCAGTCGATGTGTTACCATTTCTATTGAATTCAATGTTGTTCTTATTCTTGTTGTGGTGTTCCAAGCTAGTCTATTCTGCACACGGCTCTTCATCACTGTTCACTGCTGACAAGCCTTCGTCTCCCTCTGCAGTTTTTAGACACCCCGTACTTTCTTCCATAACCAAACTGGCGACTCTTGATGGCTCAAAATCCTTTCTTTCAGTCAACGTGTGCCAGGATTTTTTTTTTTCCAGTTAGTCTCAGTACTGCTTCATTAGTTATTCGGCCAACCCACCTAATCTTCAGCATTCTTCTGTAGCATCACATATCAAAAGCTTCTATTCTCTTTTTGTCTGAAATCCTTACTGTCTACGTTTTACTTCCGTAAAAGGCTAGCCAAGTACATTCAGAAAAGACAACCTAATACTTTCATTTATATTACATGTTTTAAAAAATTATCTTTTTTAGAAACATGTTATAGCCAGTCTGCACATTACATCTTATCTACTTCGGCCATTGTCAGCTATTTTTCTACCCAAACAGCAGAACTCCGTCGTTATCTTTGACTCATTTCGTGAAACGCCACGAGAAATGAAGCTTGAACATAAATGCAGGTGGTAGCCAATACTGCAAGGTGTGCCACGAATAGCACCTGTACAATGTCCTCGATACGTTGCAAGTATCAGCCGAAGTGGTGATAGTGTTATGTGTAGCTGCGAGTGCGTTATGTCTGAAGTAAGTGAACTCCTTTGTGGGCAGATTGTTGGTGATCGTATGGTGGGGTCTTTCGTAATTGAGGTGGCCGAAGTCATAAGGTAACACTTTTTCACGCATGTATTTTCATGCGAGTTTCGTTCACAAGCAGTGTGTTTTTTGTAACCTCAAGACATGCAAATAATTTCTCGCAGAACCCAAATGGAATACAATTTAAGTAAAATCTTTTCAATTAAGTAGGTAAAGACGAACTAGTAGTTAAAATGCCTTTTATTTCGGTATTCACGCCGCAAACGATACGATGAAGAGGGAGGGAGGGAGGGAGGGGGGAGGGGGAAGAAAGAACTATAATTATTCTTTGTTATAGCGATGTATTAACTGAGTATTCTCAAGAATGCTCTTGCTTCTTGAATGGAGAAAGGAAGTGTTCTTTCCTTCTGGAGTAATAATTAAAATTATCTGTGAGATTATGGACACCGAAAAGGAAGTTTTGTTGTGAGATTTTAAGAAGGAAACTGAGCATCGAAAAGCTTTCGAGACAATGCAAATAACGAATTTATGCTGATTAATTGGAATGTTAAAATGTAATATAAGTAAATATTTCTTTCATTAATGAGACTGCTGACTGTCTTTTCTTGCAAAAAATGAATGGAAAGCTTTTAGTTTGTAACAGTCAGCACAAGAGAGATTTGCCGATGACTTATCTTAAGCTGTTGTGAATCAGACAAGAGACGGTTCCATCTTTATTTTCAGACAGAAGCGCGGTACGACATCTGTTCACAGAGTAGGTAAAACTAAAAACTCATTGCACGAGAGTAATTCACATTGTACATGCTTGCGTTCTATTTCCCCTGTACAATTACGAGTACAACAACGGGAGGGTGTTCTAGCTGGATAATTTTGATTAGACATACCCGCGATAACGCGGGAACTGCAACATATTTTCAAAGAATCGGGGTATGTATTCTTATCTGCTGTCTATGGCTTGTAGCCTATCACACAACAAAGCCACCCTGCAGCTATGAAAACGAAACACCACCTATCCCGTGAAATCTACGTCTTAACTTTCTCTCATATTACGTTACAACAGGAAACCACCTTCATTTACTTTGGATACAAGTTTTTTATCCGTATGCTTACGACCGAATTCAAGTACACAGTACTTAAAACACATCGTTCGCCTCACGGACGTAGTCCGATGCACGTTATTTTGTGCACTAGTATTTTTGGCTACCGTTAGGACAAAATGAATTTTGTCCTTTCAAATCTGTAAAAATAACTGGCCAGTTTCCAATCTGGTAATAAAAAGAGAATCTACTATTTTACTATCCATACTGTCGTAAGTGCCCTGTTTGCCGCTGAATGTGATACCTATAGCTGACAAAGATATTTTGGATGTGTTTGTACGGAGGACTGACGAGGGACTCAAATAACGTCGTCGTTGATGGAAAAGGAAATGGACTGCCTGGTGGAGATTGACTAATAAACGTTTTCCAGAGAGAGGCTAGAATAAGCAGCTACGGCCTAAGATAAAGTGTTCGTAGAAAAATAATATTCTTTTTGCATATTGATGTGCTGACCGTAGTCAGAGCGTTGTTGTGGAGAGTAAACTTTATTGGTACATTTGTTGGCCTCCGCTAGTCACTGTAGTAGTTTTCAAGTCAGATACATTAACTTTTTTTCTAACTTTGAGACTCAAAATATCATCGTAAGCTATGTATTTTCGAACAGTATGCCCGTGATACTATGGTTCTGGTAGAACTAGAAATACTGATTTTATTTAATAATGCTGTTTTCTGTATCTGTGTGTGATTTTTCAGTTTCAACAAAATGGTCAGTGGCGATGATAGAGATTTTTTAATCGTTTGCTAGCAAAATATAAAAAGTTATTAGATAAAGTAAAAAGATATTTGACAAAACACGAAGAGTAGAAAGGAATATTGGTGGATAACTTAAAAAGAGAACTAGCTATAGAATTCTAGAAATGTAAAGAAGAGTTTAAGAAAGCTGTGCAACGTTTTATGAGACAAATGGGTAAAATCAATAATCAAGTAGCGCATTTGAATGAGGCGATATCGCGACGAATCGTGAAAGAAGAGGAGACAAAAGGAAAGACTTAAAAATTGCAACACTGGACTAGGGAATTTGAGACAAAGTGTCCAAGGAGGGTTATAATTGTTAGAGAACTAACTGAATGAGTTTTCAGAGTTGCAGAAACTGCTCAGTAAAGAAGTTGAGAGACTGTGATTTATCTATGGATAGTGTGAGTGTGACAAATGTGGATGTTCGTGGGCAGAGTGGAAAAAGGAAGAAAGCTCAGGGTAGTGGTGAGACACCCATTCCTTTAAGATGTTGGGTAAGGTGATAACCTGTTACAAGAGACGATTAGACAAGTAGGGAACCATCTCCATGTTTTCGCGGCGCAATAACTGCATCATCTTTCGGCTGTGCAGTTACATACATTTAACTTCTAATATTTCGTCTGTATATAGTTCAGCCATCTTCGGAGTGAGCCGAAACACTGACGCTTCATCACTCGCTCCGTCCTTTTTAAACTAGCGGACCGTGCCACTGCGCATGCCACCATTGATGGACAAGGCGCCAGAGACGTTGGTCGCCAGCAAAGACGTACATTGTGCATTAATTATACCTGTGGCTGCGCAGTCAGTCCACGCTGGGATGTCTATGTATCACTGAGCTGCACTGTCGCGACGTATTTGTAAGTTTATTACAGAAAGCGCCGGTTTCCGTGTCTTATGAAAGCTGAAGCCGCTATCTCTATTAATTAAATCCATCGCCAAACATATTTCAGTTTCCTCTTTCACCACCGAGTCCCAGAAAGATGATGTAGACGTAGATGTACCTGCTACGTCCCGTACATCTTTCATGGATTGTACAAGTCGTCTGTCCGATGCATGAAAGGTATTATTCACATGTCATCTAGTAAACTCCAGCCTCCTGGAGCATCAAACCATCTTTAACGGAACCCAAGAGGGCTGCTGTCTTCTGTTGGGGCGAAAGATCGCTTTTACTTTGTGCTTGCTGAGGATCCGTCCTGTTTCTGACGATAGTCTTTCCACATATGGCGAGAAAGCCACTGAAATCTCTGTCTTCTACTTAACTTATGTCCACCTTTGGTTTCATTCGTATGACCTTACATATCTGCACTGGGGATTACTCGTTAGCTTCAAAAACTCTAATTGTAGGAGCTCATCATGCAGACAGGTGTCAGCAGCAGTGATGGGATGAACCAAATGTCTGAGAACACAAACTGGTAGCAGGTACTTGCACGTAAATATAAGACTGTATGCGTCAGTTTCAGATATACTGTACGCCACAAGGTGGCATCTTTGTGCCGAACTAAAAGGTCTTAAAACGGGATTTGTGCATGGATCTAACTCAAAAGGTTTAAAAATTCATTTAATTTATCTTCCCCACGGGGGTACACAACAAACGTATCGTCAATATACCTCCAAAATACAGTGGGTTTTAAGACAGCAGATTTCAGAATCTCTTCCTCGAAATCCTTCGTAAATAAATTGGCCATCAGAGGTGACAGGGGATAACCACGGTGACACCGTCAGTGTGTTTAAAAAAATTCGTTGTTAAATAAAAAGTATGTCGAGGTCATTGCATGTTTGAAAAAAGCTGAAATATCTTTATGAAAACTGTACCAGTAAGTGATAAGAATTATGAAAGTCGAACGTTTGTGAGTAAAAACACGACACAGAAGCTGGCTAACAGATCAGAACTGTTCAGTTTCAGCGATTGTAGCTTGTCAATGAAGTCCGCGCAGTGGCGCTTGTGATGAGCACATTTTCACGCAAGAGGCGTTAGTGTTTCGCACAGCCAGTTTGGAGAGCCAATGTTACCCACTGTTAGGTCATAGGAACATCTTTCTTATGGATTTCTGGAAGTCCATGAATCGTCGTGGGAACCGCACCACTTAGTTTCGATCTTCGCACAACTTCTGGCGGAAAGGGGGAGACGTTCAGAAGAGAAGCAGACTTCCTCTTTGGTTAGGGGGGCCTTTAATGAAAGCATTTTATAGGCACTTATTTGGGCTACAGAAGAAAGATACGTTTTGTGATAGTGCATTACAGTGGGGGCTGTTGAATATACACATATGAGTATTACGAGAGATTTCAAACAGAGTAAGTCAACATTTTGGTCGGAGGGTGGACAGAAGAGACTAAGGTTGCAGTTACTGCGGCAAGGCATATACAGAAAGACGTGGAGGGCTACAGGAATTTCATGGAATAGCGTCTCTATCGGTCAAAACATTAAAATGAAGGTATTTTGGAGCGCTTGTCAGTAGGTTATCCAGAGTTGCTAGAGAAAAACTGATAGGAAGAATTTGGGACAGCGCCCAGAAACTGTTACAACTTCTTTATGAACTTTAAATTTGTCAAACAGTTATAATAATAAGAGAGATTAATACTGTGCCGGACCTGAACTCGAACCTGGGAGCTTTGCCTTTCACGGGGAAGTCCTTTATCGCCTCAGCTGTCCAAATACGACCCACGACTCGCTCTCACAGTTTCACATTCGCCAGTACATCTCCTACCTTCCAAGCTTCATGGAAGCCCTCCTGCATGCCTTGAAGGACTAGCACTCCTAGAAGATAGGATACTGCGGAGACACGGTTTACCGCAGCCTAGGGGGGGGGGGGGGAGATTGTTTTTAGATGAGGTTCGAGTTTCGGTTCAGCACACAGTTTTAATTTTCCAGGAACCTTTAAAATATGCTGCAGTTCTCTGTAATCAGAGTCCGCGTCTGAACCACAACCTTTGCGCCGAATAGAACAGCAACCAGTGACTGCCACTCAACTTTTCACAATAATTTCGTTGTCCACGGCCCGTATGCAGATTTAAACATATAGCCGCTTGTCAGTGTATTAAATTCACCGCAACTGCCGTGTAGTTGTGTATCGTGAACCTAAAATCGTACAGTATGGCAGTTCGAAATTCGTCTCTTCTCTTTCGTTTGAAGTTAGACGTGAACTAGTACGCCATCAGCCAACAATATATCTTGCAGTACGAGGAAGAAAATTTCATCTTTCCCGAGTAAGAAAGAAAGCGATACAATTCTTTTGAGTGGAAGGCTGCTATCTCACAACTAGAGATGCTGTAGCTGCCGATCAGAAGCAGATAAACTCGTGCTTGAGTTATCGTTATATTTACACTGCCTGAAGATTCAACGTAGCCTCAGAAACGTGACGGTAACAAGAAGCAGTATGCCAAAGAGGAGACAAGATTTACAAAAAAAAAAACTTTCCACCTGATGCTACGCATACGAAATTGCTATGTTTGATTAACAAGCACTTCTAACTCTACGTAGTTTAAATTCTGCTTAGCGATCGCTGTAGGGTACCTGCAATAATCTTCATCTAGAGAAATGAGTGAAGAAGACATATCAAACGGATAATTTATAAATATCAAAATGCGGAAGAAGCTTCAACAGCGATGTATTAACTCTGAAACACTGCAGGGAGAAGAATGTTAGATGCTACTAAACAATCGTAAAGTTCACTACTCCACATTTTATTCAATGTAAGTATAATTTATAGGCTATGCATTATTAATTGCAATTATTTGACCACCAGTGGTATGCTACATACCAAATTAAGTACGTAATGTCCTGTTTTATATCTTGCTGCAATCGTAAATTTTATGTGGGTTTAGTAATTACTGTTAAAGAAACACAAGAGAAACATTCAACATATAAGAATATCGCGTCAAATAATTTAGAAACGAATAACAGTACCTAATGTAATCGCATTACAACACATTTCCTTGAATACTATCCAGAAATATTTCTGAAATTGAAGTATTCATAAACACAGTTTTCAGCAGTTCCTTACCGAGTATACAACGGTTTTAGATCGAGCACTTTACCACTTTTTCAGGCCATCTTATCAATAGGCAATCCCTAAAATGGAAACAACAGTTTGATATTACTTAATCTTTGTGCCTGGAACTGGCATCTTAATTGAATCTGTGGGACTCGACCTTTTGTAGGTTCCACGCAATTTTCTATAAGTACTAGCTTGCGCGTTCCGTGACATGAGGCAGCGTCGCAAGGAACCACCTGTTTGAGCGGTCGCCACATGATTCGTATGGGATGTGTAAACGAATTCATTTCACATTTCCTTTATCGACTTTATTGGTAGTAGCTAACATAAAACAGTGCTCGATACACCTGTCTCGAGGATGCAACCATAAAAAATAATATTTATTCTCACAATTCCTCCTGTATTAATTGAAGCGAAGAAAGGGGAACGGAGCTGTTTCCGTTTCGCTGTTTACAGTTAACAGACGGAGTCACTGTTCGATATGGGTTGCTTGAACACGCGAGGTAGTCAGTAGCACTTTGTTATACGTTCAACAGGAGACACCAATCATTTATATTAATTAAATCAGCGTCTCGTATTTTTGTTAGAGAGATATCATAAGAATAAAATTGAATATTATAGGAGAGAGTTGCAGAGTGATCAGACTCGGATACAATCTCGAATTTAAGTGAAATAATTCCAGATTTTTATACTTTGGGACGCAAGAAAAAAAGAACAGGCTATAGTTTTATGCGGGCAAAAACTTAAATACATGGACAAAAACTAATGCGATCGGAAATTTACAATAAAACATACCTTACGTTGCATTTAACACTGAAATGGAGGGCTGCCTAGCTAGTGACAACACAGGTGAAGTGTATCAAGGAAACCTTATGGTTGATAACCAAAACAACATTTACCATATGCAAAGTTTTTGTCAAAGTATTCGTACTGAAGCAACATTTCGCGAACGATGTTTTTAAGGAGATAGGATAAGCCAGTTGTTTTGTAGGGTTATCTAGTAGGGTTTGCGAATGGACTTACTGTTTTCTCGAGGATCCACGAGGCGGGAAAGATGAGCGGTATGTAGAGCACCTCGTACAGCATCGCGGTCCAGTTGACGGCGTTGCTGTCGACGCGGTAGTACTCGGTGACGATGTTGGTGATGACGGAGTACTGGATCCACTGGATGGAGTTGGACAGCGAGCAGAGCACGAAGATGGCCAGCATGAGCCAGCGGCGCGCGTACAGCCGGCAGGCGGGCGGCGCCGCCGCCCCCGCGTCGGGCAGCGCCGGCGTAGCTGCGGGCGCCTCCATCGCCGGCAGCCGACTAACGCGCCGGCCCGATGCCGACGCCACAGAGCTCGAAACGACCGCCTCGCGCGTGCGCAGTCGCCTGTTTACGTAGCGCGCGCTCCTGTGCGCACCTCTCCCACGCTGTTGCTCCGCGTCTACGGGAACTGGTCCCCTCGCGTTATCAGCCTCAACACATTTGCCGCAGTTATTCTCGCTCGATTACTGCTTCGTCAGCGCGGTGGGAAAGCTCGTTCGTCCCACTCAACGCGCATGACTAAAGATCGATCACATGTTGTTGTTTTCCGTCTGGAGACTGGTTTGCTGCAGCCCTCCACTTTAGTTTATCTTTCCTGTGCAAGTTTCTTCATCCCTTTATAAATACTGATACATTGTATCGTATTGTATGGAACTTCTAACACTACCACCACTTGCAAAGTAGGTTAGAAATTAGATTAATAATGTTGCTCACGCAGCATATGTTCGCTTTATCGGGCAACAACAAAGATATTGACTGTGGATGCTATCGTCAGAATGGAAATAATGAACTCACTGTAAAAAAGTCATTCCACTTTGACTGCTAGAAGGTCCAGATCTGTATTTTAGCAATATTTGAAAACCTAACAGATGCGTTTTTCAGTAAATTCTTAATTATCAAACAATCCCAGATCAGAATAATGTTATTGTAGAAATAATTTTTGACTTGGTGTTCACGATCCACATTTTTATTAAATTTCTTGTAAATTCACATATACTTCTTCTTAATTGTCACATCATCAAGAAAACAGTTTTGTATCAATCTTCATATATTTAATGTCCACTTTAACCAAACAGAAGACTTGGCTGTTCTTTTACAAAGGGAAATAACAACTTAACTTCTGCAAAGTGAAACAAAGACTGCTCTGTGGGCATTCGCGCCAAAACGGTTACAAGTAAGTCAAAGATTATGACAGTCTCACAGAAATGAATACAAACAAGAACCATATCACTGTAATATATCGATACATCGGAGTACCTATACATTAATAATACCAGATGTGAATGTTGTCACAAAAATATGTCTGTCACTTCGCAGAAAAGTAGTACGATATTACTGGTATCGAGAACTGGGGTTGGAGTGCCGCAATGGTCATTTAAATAAAGAACCATTACAAACTGGGGACCTAGAAACGATGGAGAGGCTTCGTCCTCGCCGTAGCCCGCAGTGGTACACAACATCGCAACAGGCTACAGTAGTCCACTCATCCCACGGCTGACCCTCACCGAAGCCAGGGTTATAATACTGATAGCCGGCCGGTGGGGCCGTGCGGTTCTAGGCGCTGCAGTCTGGAACTGCGTGACCGCTACGGTCGCAGGTTCGAATCCTGCCTCGGGCATGCATGTGTGTGATGTCCTTAGGTTAGTTAGGTTTAAGTAGTTCTAAGTTCTAGGGGCCTGATGACCTCAGAAGTTAAGGCCCATAGTGCTGAGAGCGATTTTATAATACTGATACTTACACACGTTTGAAACTGCGTACTGCAATTAAGGTTTGATCTTCCTCCTCTACAGTTTTTACCGTCCCAGACTTCCATTTCTAAACTGACTATTCCTTGATGCCTCAGGATGTGCTCTATGTACCAATCACTTCTTTTAGTCAAGCAAACTTCCACATGTCGTAAACCAGGTGTCTGTAACGTGTACTCGTACATCCGTTAATCCCGTGCAAAGAAGACATTTTACTTGAAAGTCTCTTACCCGTGTCGGTGGAAATATACGATATTGCAGTGCCTGTGTTGTTTCAAATTACGATTCACTCTTCATTGGGACACGCACACGTAGGGAGGTTTGGGTCTGGCCGTGAGTCCTCTTCGGATAGCCTAATGGAAAGGCGGCCACTCGCAATAAGCGGGAAATCCTGGCTCGATCCCCTGCCGCGCATGCATGTCCGAAGGAACATTGCTACGTAATTCGGAATATCACAGGCACTCCAATTTCGTATTATCTTCTTAAGTAATTTTTGAGAAATTTTTCTGTAGAGAAAACCATCGGTCTAGCTAAAATACTTTAAAATGGATTGAAAACCATCTTGACCGTAATAAAATATTTATTTGCTATGGTAACCGGTTTCGTTCAGAATGTGCCATCTTCAGAACAATTATCACACGAAGGTACCCAATGGGTGTCAACGGAGCAGGTGTTGTCTCTCAACGAACGCCAACTGCTCAAGCAATTTTATTGAGATCAAGACTGTTTTTCATCCATTTGAAAATATTCACTTCTTGTCTGGTAGTTATCGGTCACGAATCACTTATATACCTTCAGAAAATATTTCTTAACAATTTATGTTAAATGATAACTACCTTTTTCTCAGAAATGCTGTCCCCGCCATTGTCAGTCTGCGATTTATGCCGTTTCTATTTCTGCTGTCATCTTTTACCTTGCTGCGGAAATAGCAAGGCTCATATACTACTTTTAGAGTCTCACTGTCTACACTTGTTTCTTCAGTATGGTTATCGACGTCATTCTATTAGCCTTCTTCTAGTTTGTTTATTTCGCCTTGTAACCCCTTCTCAACGTACTTCGTATTCCTTTCAACCACTACTCCAAGTCCTTTACTGTCTCTGGCAGAATTACTATACATCTACCGCCAGCCACTGTAAGATACGTGGCGGAGGGTACCCTGTACCACTACTAATCGCCGGCCGAAGTGGCCGTGCGGTTAAAGGCGCTGCAGTCTGGAACCGCAAGACCGCTACGGTCGCAGGTTCGAATCCTGCCTCGGGCATGGATGTTTGTGATGTCCTTAGGTTAGTTAGGTTTAACTAGTTCTAAGTTCTAGGGGACTAATGACCTCAGCAGTTGAGTCCCATAGTGCTCAGAGCCATTTGAACCACTACTAATCATTTCCTTTTCTGTCTATACTCCTCCTTACGAGCCCCAAACTCTCTAATCAAATTTTTATTGTCCTTACACGAAATGTATGTTGGCGTCATTAGAATCGTTCTGTGGTCAACTTAAATGCCGGTTCTCTAAATTCTCTGAATACTGCTCGTCGGAAAGAACGTCGCCTCTCCTTCAGGGATTTCCATTTGAGTTCCTGAAGCATCTCCGTAACACTTGTGTGTTGATCGAACCTACCGGTAACAAATCTTGCAGGCCGCGTTTTTAACTTCTTCGATGTTTTCCTTTAATCTGATCTGGTGGGGATCCCAGCCACTAGAACAGCACCACAGAACGGGTCGCACTTGCCTTCCAGCCTATATGCGGTCTCTTGTACAGATGAAAAACACTTACCTAAAACTCTTCCATGAGCTTAAGTCAACGAATCGCCTTCCCCCCTACAACCTTTGCACGCTCGTTCCATTTCATGCTGCTATGCAGCGTTAAGCCTACGTATTTAATGTATCTGACTCTGTCAAGTAGCACTCTACTAACGCCGTATTAGGACATTACGAGTTTTTCCTACTCGTCTGCGTAACTTACATTCCACTACATTTAGAGCTGTTGTTGTGGTCTTCAGTCCTGAGACTGGTTTGATGCAGCTCTCCATGCTACTCTATCCTGTGCAAGCTTCTTCATCTCCCAGTACTTACTGCAACCTACATCCTTCTGAATCTGCTTAGTGTATTGATCTCTTGGTCTCCCTCTACGATTTTTACCCTCCACGCTGCCCTTCAACGCTAAATTTGTGATTCCTTGATGCCTCAAAACATGTCCTACCAACCGATCCCTTCTTCTAGTCAAGTTGTGCCACAAACTTCTCTTCTCCCCAATCCTATTCAATACCTCCTCGTTAGTTATGTGATCTACCCACCTTATCTTCAGCATTCCTCTGTAGCACCACATTTCGAAAGCTTCTATTCTCTTCTTGTCCAAACTATTTATCGTCCATGTTTCACTTCCATACACGGCTACACTCCATACAAATACTTTCAGAAACGACTTCCTGACATTTAAATCTATACTCGATGTTAACAAATTTCTCTTCTTCAGAAACGGTTTCCTTGCCATTGCCAGTCTACATTTTATATCCTCTCTACTTCGACCATTATCAGTTATTTTACTCCCTTAATAGCGAAACTCCTTTACTACTTTAAGTGTCTCATTTCCTAATCTTATTCCCTCAGCATCACACGACTTAATTTGACTACATTCCATTATCCTCGTTTTGCTTTTGTTGATGTTCATCTTATACCCTCCTTTCAAGACACTGTCCATTCCGTTCAACTGCTCTTCCAAGTCCTTTGCTGTCTCTGACAGAATCACAATGTCATCGGCGAACCTCAAAGTGTTTATTTCTTCTCCATGAATTTTAATACCTACTCCGAATTTTTCTTTTATTTCCTTTACTGCTTGCTCAATATACAGATTGAATAACATCGGGGAGAGGCTACAACCCTGTCTCACTCCTTTCCCAACCACTGCTTCCCTTTCATGTCCCTCGACTCTTATAACTGCCATCTGGTTTCTGTACAAATTGTAAATAGCCTTTCGCTCCCTGTATTTTACCCCTGCCACCTTCAGAATTTGAAAGAGAGTATTCCAGTTAACATTGTCAAAAGCTTTCTCTAAGTCTACAAATGCTAGAAACGTAGGTTTGCCTTTTCTTAATCTTTCTTCTAAGGTAAGTCGTAAGGTTAGTATTGCCTCACGTGTTCCAACATTTCTACGGAATCCAAACTGATCTTCCCCGAGGTCCGCTTCTACCAGTTTTTCCATTCGTCTGTAAAGAATTCGCGTTAGTATTTTGCAGCTGTGACTTATTAAACTGATAGTTCGGTAATTTTCACATCTGTCAACACCTGCTGTTTTTGGAATTGGAATTATCACATTCTTCTTGAAGTCTGAGGGTATTTTGCCTGTCTCATACATCTTGCTCACCAGATGGTAGAGTTTTGTCATGACTGGCTCTCCCAAGGCCGTCAATAGTTCTAATGGGATGTTGTCTACTCCCGGAGCCTTGTTTCGACTCAGGTCTTTCAGTGCTCTGTCAAACGCTTCACGCAGTATCTTATCTCCCATTTCGTTTTCACCTACATCCTCTTCCATTTCCATAATATTGTCCTCAAGTACATCTCCCTTGTATAAACCCTCTATATACTCCTTCCACCTTTCTGCCTTCCCTTCTTTGCTTAGAACTGGGTTGCCATCTGAGCTCTTGATATTCATACAAGTGGTTCTCTTCTCTCCAAAGGTCTCTTTAATTTTCCTGTAGGCTGTATCTATCTTACCCCTAGTGAGACAAGTCTCTACATCCTTACATTTGTCCTCTAGCCATCCCTGCTTAGCCATTTTGCACTTCCTGTCGATCACATTTTTGAGACGTTTGTATTCCTTTTTGCCTGCTTCATGTACTGCATTTTTATATTTTATCCTTTCATCAATTAAATTCAATATTTCTTCTCTTACCCAAGGATTTCTACTAGCCCTTGTCTTTTTACCTACTTGATCCTCTGCTGCCTTCACTACTTCATCCCTCAGAGCTACCCATTCTTTTCTACTGTATTTCTTTCCCCCATTCCTGTCAATTGTTCCCTTGTGCTCTCCCTGAAACTCTCTACAACCTCTGGTTCTTTCAGTTTATCCAGGTCTCATCTCCTTAAATTTCCACCTTTTTGCAGTTTCTTCAGTTTTAATCTACAGTTCATAACCAATAGATTGTGGTCAGAGTCCACATCTGCGCCTGGAAATGTCTTACAACTTAAAACCTGGTTCCTAAATCTCTGTCTTACCATTATATAGTCTATCTGATACCTTTTAGTATCTCCAGGGTTCTTCCATGTATACAACCTTCTGTCATGATTCTTGAACCAAGTGTTAGCTATGATTAATTTATCCTCTGTGCAAAATTCTACCAGACGGCTTCCTCTTTCATTTCTTACCCCCGATCCGTTTTCACCTAGTATGTTTCCTTCTCTCCCTTTTCCTACTCTCGAATTCCAGTCTCCCATGACTATTAAATTGTCGTCTGCCTTCACTACCTGAATAATTTCTTTTATCTGATCATACATTTCATCAATTTCTTCATCATCTGCAGAGCTAGTTGGCATATAAACTTGTACTACTGTAGTAGGCATGGGCTTTGTGTCTATCTTGGCCACAATAATGCGTTCACTATGCTGTTTGTAGTAGCTTACCCGTACTCCTATTTTTTTATTCATTATTAAACCTACTCCTGCATTACCCCTATTTGATTTTGCATTTATAACCCTGTAATCACCAGACCAAAAGTCTTGTTCCTCCTGCCACCGAACTTCACTAATTCCCACTATATCTAACTTTAACCTATCAATTTCATTTTTTAAATTTTCTGACCTACCTGCCCGATTAAGGGATCTGACATTCCACGCTCCGATCCGTAGAACGCCAGTTTTCTTTCTCCTGATAACGACGTCATCTTGAGTAGTCCCCGCCCGGAGATCCGAATGGGGGACTATTTTACCTCTGGAATATTTTACCCAAGAGGACGCCATCATCATTTAATCATACAGTAAAGCTGCATGTCCTCGGGAAAAAATACGGCTGTAGTTTCCCCCTGCTTTCTGCCGTGCGCAGTACCAGCACAGCAAGGCCGTTTTGGTTAATGTTACAAGGCCAGATCAGTCAATCATCCAGACTGTTGCCCCTGCAACTACTGAAAAGGCTGCTGCCCCTCTTCAGGAACCACATGTTTGTCTGGCCTCTCAACAGATACCCCTCCGTTGTCATTTAGAGCTAGCTGCGATTAATCACACAAACCATAAATTTTATCTACGTTATCCTCCTACAGTCATTCAACAACTAGAACTTCCCGTACACAACAGCAGATTGTTACTTACCTGCTCCGTCAGATCGTTTATGTACATAGAGAATAACAGTGGTTCTATCGCACTTCCCTGCGGCACTCCTGACGATACCCTTGCCTCGGGTGAACACTGGCCGTCGAGGACAACATACTGGGTTCTGTTACTTAAGAAGTCTTCGAGCCACTCACATACCTGGGAACCTCCTCCGTATGCTTGTACCTCCGTTAACAGTCGAAAATGTACCATCGTGTCAAATGCTTAAAGAAAATTTCCTGGTTCGCACGAGAAAAGCGCAAGCTGAGTTTCGCACGAGAGATGTTTTCTAAAACCTCGCTGATATGTGGACTGAAGCTTTTCCCTCTCCAGGAACTTTTTTTTATATCTGAGAAAATGTTCAAGGATTCTGCAGTAAATTGTTGTTAAGCACAGTGGTCTGTAATTTTGCTGGTCCGCTCTTTTACTTCTCTTATACAGGGTGTCCCGTCTATGCTGACCACCCTAAATTACTGTTTGTCGAGATGCAGATTACAAAATGTTTCAAGCAAATGTTCTTTAGCCGTCAGGGGGACATCCATCAGCATGACTGCCTTTGTTGTAGCTTTGTTTTTTACAAAGATATGAACAGCGGTATGACTTTTTTAAATGGCACCCTGTATTTTTTATTCAGTAATTCATTTCCTCTCCTAAAGACCTATTCAAAAACGTATCACAGTGTACCATTCACTGAAACACAACGTAATTAATTACATAACACAACAATGACTTTGAGCCCAAGATCAAAAACTCATCCACTTGCTGGAGTTGTCAGAAAACAAATGAAGGCCAAGTAAAAACATAACACGAAACTGACTTTGACTGTCCTGTGCCATTGCCCCGGAGTAGAACATTCAGAGGTGCTCAAAGTGGTGACCCTGGACGCCGATACACTGGTGGACTTGTTGAATGAAAGAACTGTATACTGCTTACAGTGTTGCCTGCTGAAGAGAATTACAAGCAAGCACGATACGTTCCTGCATGTCCTCTTTAGTTGTTAGAATACGTCTTTAATGCATCCCCAAAGAAAAAAGCCCAGAAGATTTAAATCAGGAGACCTAGCAGGGCAAGTAACTGTTCCTCCTCTTCCAATCCATCTGGCAGGCTACTTTCGGTTCAGAACACGACGTGCACGCAAGGCTTTATGTGCTGGACATCCATCGTGTTGATACCACATAAGCATTCTGGTTCTTAGCGGCACTTCATCCAGAAGAGGAAGAAGAATTCGTCTGAGGAAGTTGGCATACGCTGTGTCGCTTAGACTACCATTGATGAAATAAGGGCCAATAATTGTAGTACCAAACATCCCATACCAACATTAACTCTCCGTTGACGCTGATGTTCCACCTGTCTGATCCATCGTGGGTTGTCGCTGGACCAATAACGCAAGTTCCTTGTATGTACCCGTCCTTTGTTTGAGAAGGAACACTCATCGGTAAACAGAACATTGGAGAAGTTCGGGTTGGCGATGATTTGCTGCTGTGCCCACTGACAGAACTGTACACGATTCTGGAAATCATTCGCATGCAAATCTTTATGTAGGTGAACATGTTAAGAATGGAACCGGAGACGTGTAAAAATACGATGTACACTGGTTTCAGGAATGCCAATCTCGTGTTCAAGCTGCCGTGTGCTCGCATGTGGAGTCGTAGCAATGGCAGCGAGGACAGTAACTTCGGCAGCTTCGTCTGTGCGAGTGCTACGACGATTGTGTTGCCGTGGGTTGAAGCTTCCCGTTTCGTGAAGCGTCACAACAAGACGAGAAAACATCCGTCGGGAAGATGGGCTCTTGTAAGGATATCGCTCTGTGTACAGTTCCGCTTCCTGCGCAGCATTTGGCCTACCTTCAACAACAACAACAATAAAAGAAACGTTATGTCGATGTAGTTTGTAGGGAGGACAGCCTTTACTGTATGCCTACTGTACACAACAGCATTTAAAAGGGCTAAACTACTGTATTAAATGTACCCATACATAAGAAAATAGTATTGCAATTACTGTTCTGCTAACTTACATTCCCCATTGATGAGTAGCACTTCCACCTTCTCTTCGTTGTTGTACATTCTTCTCACACAACTCTTCAACTGGCGATGGTTGACGGAATGACGTGTGTGCATTCTACTTATGTTTACATTTGTCCTCTGTCAACGTCAGCACGTGGATGTGTTCCATTACCCCGAGTACCTGCACTAAGCGCTGGGAGCGTCAACGTCAGTGTTGTGTTATGTAATTAATAACGTTGTGTTTCAGTGAATGGTACATTGTGATACGTTTTTGAATAGGTCTTTAGGAGAGGAAATGAATTACCGAATAAAAAATACAGGGTGCCATTAAAAAAAGTCATACCGCTGTTCATATCTTTGGAAAAAAAACAAACAAACAAAGCTACAACGAAGGCAATCAGCATGATTGATGTTCCCCTGACGGCTAAAGAACATTTTCTTGAAACATTTTGTAACTTGCATATGGACAAACAGTTATTTAGGGTGGTCAACATAAGTGTGACACCCTGTATATATGAGTCACCTGCGGTTTGTTTTATTTATTTATTTATTTATTACAGTCGCTTGGGACTTTGAGTTGCACGAGAAATTCGCAAAAAAAGCAAGTTAAGTAAGGGGCCAGTGCTGCTGAGTAATCTTTGTAAAACCGAACTGCGATTCCATCAGGACATGGTGACTTATTTGCTTTCAACTATTTCAGTTGTTTCTCTACACCAGCGATCCTTGTTACTATGCCCTTCACAGTAATAACTTTTTAACTGGGAGTGCAACAGCCTTTGCTTCCTGAGCTTTTTTCGAATTTCTTTGTTAAGCTACGATGAGTCTTTTCCTTCCTTAATCCACTTATTCGGTACATACTTCTTCAGAGTATGATTTACAATGCGTTAAACCACGACAACAGTTCCTTTACGTCCATCGTACTGGAACTAAATGATGTCAGGTCATTGTCTAAGTAGGATTCTAACGATCTATCTGTTCTTACTAGCGGAAATACTGTCCCAGCCTTCTTGACTGATTTATTAACTTTATTAACCAAAGTGTTATAATGACGTCATGGTCACTAATCGCTGCATCTATACTGACGCCGTCGGTTATGTCAGGCCTGTTTGCAGGTACGCGATCTTAAATATTTCCATAGCGTGTGGGCTGTCGAACTGTCTGCTCAAGACAGTTTTCGGAAAACGTATTCAAAAGAACTTCGCAAGACTGTCTGTCTGTACCCCCTGCAATGAAACAATAGACGTCCATATTCCGGTATTCGGTAGGTTAAAGTCGCCTCCAACTAACAATGAATGACCTGGGTATTTCTGCACTACTTACCATAGACTTTCTGTCAATGACTTTAAACCTTCACAACCGACTCGGGTGACCGGTAAAAACATCTGACAGTTAATTTGATTTCAGCTATACCCGTTATACTCCACCAGATAACTTCACTGTCAGATTCATATTCGACCTAAGCAGAGACAATATTATTGTCAACTGCAATAAACACACCCACTCCTATGGCGTCTCATTTGTCTATACGGTGTACGATCAATGAATCGCTAAATATCTTGGAGCTTTGTACTTAGGGTTTCAACCAGCTCTCGGACTCGAGAATAATTTGAGCGCAAGAAGCTTCGTGGTGGGCAGTAAATTCGGGAATTTTGCATCATAAATCTAAGTTTTTATTTCTTCTCACCGAACTTTAATTCCTATTCCAAATTTTTCCTTAGTTTCCTTTACTGTTTGCTCAATGTACAGATGGAAAAGCTTCGAGAATGACAACAACACTGTCCCACTCCCTTCTCTATCTCTGATTCTCTTTCACGTCATTCGACTTTTATAACTGCAGTCTGGTTTCTGTAAAAGTTGTAAATAGCATTTAGCTCCTTGTATTTTATCCTCGCCTCCTTCAGAATTTTAAAGGAGTGTACTCCAATTCATAGTGTCAAAAGCTTTCTCTAAATCCACAGTTTCCAAAACGTAAGTTTGTCTTTCTTTACCCTATCTTTTAAATAGGTCGTAGGGTCAGAACGCCTCTCACATTACATCACGAAAACCATGGCCGAAAGAAAACAGGTAGATGCAGTACTCTTCCAAAAACCATTTGTCTCAGTGCCACAGCAGTGTTTACTAACAAAATAATGATTGAATGTTAGATCAGCTCACATAGAACCTCAGTCTCTATCCAAAATGTTTTGTGTACGTATAACAGTCCCTGTTGGGATGAAAGCTGTAGTTGCGTCATCCTATGGGCCACCGAAATCAGTGATATCTTCGGAGAACATCTCCGTTCTCTATTTCTTATGTTCCCGAGCAGTTATGTAATAGCTGGAGAAGATTTTTGACGTTACATCTTCATAAATGGTGGACGAGAGAAATCCTCTGCGAAACAGTAATAAAGTGTGTCCCTGGAAATGAACTACAACAAACAGTATGCCTCTCTACCCACAATGAAAAGTCAATGGACCTGTTCCATGAAATTTCGGGAGAAGTGCTACATGTCAGTCTTCCAAAATTTCACAGAATAATCTATGCGACGGGATAATTATAAATACCACACTTATTGGCAACAGATAGATCCGATCTCTTAAGGGATATTTGTACAGATACTGGGATGTATTTGTAGGAACAATCGGCACCAAAGAACAAAGGAATAGAAAAGAAAACATAAAATGTTGGAAGGAGCAGAAAACTGTAGTTAGAAACTGTCTCAGTCAGAGAATACGTAGGGAAATTCTAACTCATGTTCAAATAAATGGTCGGCCAAGCTCTAGGGTAATGTATACCCGGCAGATTAGATGTCAATGTTAGTTTAAAGGCAATATCAACAAGTATCTTAAGAAACAGTGCCTTCTGCACAAGATATACAAAACAACGCATGGACTCATGGAAATTCAGTTGTTAACTGAAATGCGAAAAGTACTCCGTAATCTGAGACTTGCTGGACAAGCTCGCATCCGAAAATCACACTTTAGTGACGCAAATGTCCTTAACAAGAAAACGTGGTGCCGAAGCCGTAAAACCAGCTTTCTGGAGCAATGGAAGAGAACCATTTGGTCGGATGAGTCTCGTTTCACACTATTTCCAACTTCTGGCCGAGTTTACATCTGGTGTACCCCGTCCCAAGACCACGATGCAGACTGCTTCTCGTTGCCAAGAGTAAAACGTGGCGGAGATCCGGCGATGTTTTGGGCAGCCATATCGCGGTATTCCATTGGCCCCTTGGTTACTCTGCAAGCTACTATTACTGTCAAGGATTATGTGTCCGTCTTGGCTCACCAGGTCCATCCCGTGCTTCGCTATTTCTTCCCAAATGGGGTTGCTGTGTTCCAAGCCGACAGATCCTCTGTTCACACATGAGTTCGTCCAGGAGTGGTTTTCCGAGCACCAGGATGAATTCCCGCATCTGCCCTGGCGACCACAGTCACCAGGTCTCAATATTATTGATCCTTCATGGTCTACTGCAGAGAGAAGGGTACGTGATAACTATCCATCTCCATCATCGTTACCAGAACTTGCCACTACGTGGCAGGAAGAATGGTATAACATTTGTCTGAAAATCATAGAGGATAACGTGTTGTGTTCTTGGTGTTTTCATAGTGTTGTCCATCCACTAGCAGAACAGCACATGTTGGGATAGGAACTTGTGACGGATTTTATCCTACACATCTTATCATAACGTTTACCTGTGCACCAGTTGTTAGTTGCCATCTCATAAGGTATACTGTAGGCAGCTTTCCAGTCTAGCAGGTTCGCTCACTAGCTAGTTCATCGCCGAGCATATGTTGAGTCAAGACGCCAGTATCACGGAAACAAAAGTCATCTGGCGTTCTCAGTTTCAGCAGGTGCATTTCAGTTAAGACTGCACTGCCATAATTTTCGATGAGAACACAGCCAGGCTTCTCCATTGCTGCCCCCTTGGGCAAGTGTTACTCTCGGTGCACTAGCATGCTCATGGGCTGGCGCAGATACTGTACGCTACCCCACAAGGGGGCTCTATTGTATACGTTCGGCGCATGAGCGAGCCGCTTGGGCAGGCCTGAGTGGCCGAGCGGTTCTAGGCGCTTCAGTCTGGAACCGCGCGACCGTTACGGTCGCAGGTTCGAATCCTGCCTCGGGCATCGATGTGTGTGATGTCCTTAGGTTAGTTAGGTTTAAGTAATTCTAAGTTCTAGGGGACTGATGACCTCAGCTGTTAAGTCCCATAGCGCTCAGAGCCATTTGAACCATTTGAGCCACTTGGCCATTCCAGCCCGCATGCACTCGAATGCGGAGTGACCACGTACGCTGTGGCCAACTGCAAGAGTGCACACGCATCAACTGTTTTCCTCACCCTGTTTTCCTCACCCTGCCCACCTGTGCCCGTGGGCACCATGCTGACCCCGAGTGAAACAGCCTGTCTTGCAGCGTAAGGGATGTATGAATCAAGGTTACCTGATATCACAGCCCGCCTTTTGTTTTTTTTTTTGGGGGGGGGGGGGGCTGTAGAACACTCCTCGCCTCCCAGCAACCTAAGGTTAACTCCGATGCTGCATAGCTACATCAGTGAATGCAGTAACTACAGACATACTCGCAAAAGTGTGGGACGAGCTTGAAAATATTTGTATGTTTGGTTTCGGTCTGTAACGTTGTCCAGTCCCTGTCGGACGTCATCCCTGTGCACGTCAGATTACCACCAGTGGCCTACCTCGCAGGTGCGGCCACTCCTCGAAGCAGGGATCCACGGCCTCCTACAGAGGGCTCTCTAGACAGGGGAACTACTTTTCCATGTCCTTCTAACATACTAATCAAATGGGAGATGACATCATCTCACCTCTGAGCCAATTAGAGAGCAGCAGTAGCCAGTCACACAGAGCGAGTGTATAAAAAAAAAAAAAAAAAAAGAAATGTTCAAATGTGCGTGAAATCTTATGGGTCTTAACTGCTAAGGTCATCAGTCCCTAAGCTTACACACTACTTAACCTAAATTATCCTAAAGACAAACACACACACCCACGCCCGAGGGAGGACTCGAACCTCCGCCGGGACCAGCCGCACAGTCCATGACTGCAGCGCCTGAGACCGCTCGGCTAATCCCGCGCGGCGAGTGTATCCTTCCGCGTGATATTATAACCGGCCTCGCTGGGCCTATGGGGCAGTATGCAGTGGGCCTGCAGCCGGAGTTACGTCGAGCGTCACTGCCGAGGTTCTTCCGGACGTCTGCTCAAAAGTTTGCATGGTAGCTATGGACTTAACGTTGGACTCGCTCGGAGTGTTTCCGCCTGTCATTGTTGTACTTAGATGCTAGAAGGAACCTGTTCAAAGTTCGTTCACTGTTTTCTTACAAGATTTGATGTTCAAATATATGGTTCTTACACTTGGACTCTTTGTTATGTAGTTTTTCCTGAGACCATACTGGCGCAGTCGAATTGAGGTGATGTGTTACCTGTCAGATAGCCACGCCACAACACGGTCACTGACCATCTTCACGGTAAGAAAAATTACAGTCACAACATCAGATTCAAACATATCTTAACACACGAAAAATAAATTGAACATAGTCAAAATATGTAAAGCAATCATCATTTAATGACGACCAAAATATTATGACCACCTGCTTAATAGCATGTTTGCCTGTCTTTGGAACGAAATACATCACTCATTCTGCTGGATAAGTCCAGCATTAACTGCCTACCCATGGTGATACGATCGCTAAACCCGCTGGGCAGAACAGGTAATAGGCTTGTGGAAAGGGCCAAGAGTTGAGGTCAGTTTCTGTTTCTAATTGTCATTTATTGTAATTTAATAACCTTTACAACAAAAGCGGCACATAGCCGAATCTTAACCGAATGCAATTCTTTCACGGCTGAAGGCCTCCAACAAGAAATCTTAACAAGATAAAATCCAATTAAGATAGCAATAAAATAATTCAAAAAACAACATACGCAAAGTGCAAAACCAATGGCTGAGGGCCACAATTAAATTCCAAAATTTTAGAATATATTACCATAGACCTTTAAAGGCAGAAAGGCAACAAGAAATCTAATAAAATTGAACATTCAATTAAGGTAGCAATAAAATAATTAAAAACCCAAAAAGCAACATATGCAAGGTGCAACACAAATGGCTGAGGGCCACAATTAAATTTCAAGACTTCAGAATATATTACCATAGACATTAAAATAAAAATAACCATAAGCCTTAAATTTAAAGTAGCTGAAAATAGATAATTAAACACTGGTGCCACTCAGAAGCCTCCAGGGAGGTCGGTCTGCCCTCGTTCACTTAGGCGAGACATGTGATGAGCCCAACTACACTCAATCCGTCGGGAGCCAACCAGGAGACAGCCACGGACAGACCGACACAACGACTTGCTTCCCATCAATCAGTACATGAGAACTCAAACACAAAAGGTTACAAACGCGATAATCCACAATGGAGTATGTATTAGCCGTAAAAACTACACTCAACTTCGGCGTCCTGGGTCGGTGAACCACGAAGCCGGACAGCTCCACACACGCTGCGACCCAGGCGACTGTACCGCACGGAGATGTCCTTGTGCCGCACCAGCCGACCGACTGCCTGCTGATCCGCCCGCAACTGCTGCTCCGTCGCGAATGCACCGCTGGTGCGTCTCCGACTCACTTCCAGGCACACGTCGGCGGAAATACTGGCTAGGACCCAACCGTGCAGAGGAAACACGCCCACTGGCTAAACGACATCCCTGCACCAGGACCGACCCAAGTTCCACAAGATGGTAATTGAAGCGGGCCAGAAGCGCTCGGAGAACCAGTTACACGTCGCACGTTGAGACGACCGACCTCTCAGAGGCAGTACGCCGACAACATTTAAAATAACTTGTCAAGGGAAATTACGCCAACTACACACACAACCTGACAAACACTTGCACGAAGACCAGAACGATACCCAACAGTAACTAAGCACACGCGAAGACAAATCGGGAGTCGATGCGCACACAAACACACACACACACAGCCGACTCGAACGATCGGCGAGCCCAAAACGCGTCGTCTGGTAGGGCGACCGACCGCCGATCCACCAAGACCGTGGCCCGGATCAAGTGATGCATGGCGGCAATGGTCGGGCAAGCGATGTCGGCGCAGACCTCACTGCTGCTCCAACCCGACTGCACTAGTGCCGCATTGCAACTCCACGACTGTCAGGTCCGGACTGCGCTCAAAACGCGTTCCAACTGACTGTCAGATCCGAACTCTCAATCCGAACTCGCAAAACCGAACTGGCCTACGACAGACAACGACCGGGAAGTAATATCAGTGGAGCAAAGATATTACGAGAGAGGATATATCGATACACGCTGCTAGCGCCGCTCACGGTCAGGCAAAGCAGCAACTCAGTGACAGTAGTAATTTAAATTAACGTCATGAGGTGGAAGTACGTTAAGAACAGGGTGTAAAACACATGATGGCGGGAACACGAGCGACGCACGGCTCACATAGGTCATGTAATTCGCGTGAATAACAGGCCGCTCATTTGCGTACGTGGTGATGGCGACCGATAGCGACCCAGATGGGCTCCATAGGATTTACATCAGGCGAAGATTGTCTCCCAGACATCAATGCTACTCAAACCCAGGAGCGCAGTTCTGGCTCCGAGACGCGTACAGTTATAATTCTGGAAGATCACATCGCCGTCGGGGAAGACATCAAACATGAAGGGATGTAGGTGGTTTGCAGCTGCCAGCGTGTGTCTTCGATTACTACCACAGGTCCTATGCAAGCGCAGGAGAATGTCTCCTATAGCATAATACTGATCCCACCAGCCCGCGTCCGTGGCGCGCTGCACGTTTCGAGCCACCGCTCACCTAGATGACGGCTTTTGTGAAGACGACCATCGACCTAGTGTAGCGAAAATGTGATTCGCCCGAAGAGCCGACACGTTTCCATTGATCAACGGTCGAATCCCCGTGGCCGTCTGCTCACTGCAATCGTAACTGTCGATGTCGTTGGGTCAACATGTGGACACGCAGGGGTGGTCTGCTGTGGAACTCCGTGTTCAGCAATGTACGTTGAAAGGTGTGCTCTGAAACTCTTGTGCATGCACCAGCATTGTGCTCTTCCCGCAGGGAAGCCACAGATCACCATCTATCCTACTTTACAGAGCAGACAAGTCTCTGAACTCCACGTTCTATGAAGAGTAGAGCCGTGGACGTCCAGTCATTCAGCGTCTGTTGGTAGTTTCACAGTCCCCTTTGTCGAAGTAGCTTATCTTAATGGATTTCCCCATTTGCAGCACGTCTTCGCTAGGGTGATCACCCCCACTCGTCTGCTTCGCTTTTACACTTTTGTTACGGCGTCACGTGCTCATAACGCCACCAGGGGCAGCATCTAACGTTGTAGTGGGCAGTGGACACAATGTTTTGGCTCATCATTGTAAGTGCCCGGTACTAAAGCAAAGTGGCTCTATGGCAAGTGATACCGTGGTAAGACCGAAACCGGTGGTAATAAATGAGAGTGAGAAGAAAGCATTATGTGTACTGCATTTTCAAGTATATGTATTCTGTTAACTGTCACCTGAAAAAAAGAACTGGGAAATGAAAACGTTGTAAATCTATGCATAAGATAAAATTGGACTAGAGATTCGGTCATCATTCATGAGGAAGATACAGGTTTATTCATCTTGCGAAATAGTAGCAATATGCTTCAAACGACTTGCACTAACATAAACTTTCAAGAAACTTCCTGGCAGATTAAAACTGTGTGCCCGACCGAGACTCGAACTCGGGACCTTTGCCTTTCGCGGGCAAGTGCTCTACCAACTGAGCTACCGAAGCACGACTCACGCCCGGTACTCCGCTGCAGAGTGAAAATCTCATTCTGGAAACATCCCCCAGGCTGTGGCTAAGCCATGTCTCCGCAATATCCTTTCTTTCAGGAGTGCTAGTTCTGCAAGGTTCGCAGGAGAGCTTCTGTAAAGTTTGGAAGGTAGGAGACGAGGTACTGGCAGAAGTAAAGCTGTGAGTACCGGGTGTGAGTCGTTCTTCGGTAGCTCAGTTGGTAGAGCACTTGCCCGCGAAAGGCAAAGGTTCCGAGTTCGAGTCTCGGTCGGGCACACAGTTTTAATCTGCCAGGAAGTTTCATATCTGCGCACACTCCGCTGCAGAGTGAAAATCTCATTCTGGAAACATGCCCCAGGCTGTGGCTAAGCCATGCCTCCGCAATATCATTTCGTTCAGGAGTACTAGTTCTGCAAGGTTCGCAGGAGAGCTTCTGTAAAGTTTGGAAGGTAGGAGACGAGGTACTGGCAGAAGTAAAGCTGTGAGTACCGGGCGTGAGTCGTGCTTCGGTAGCTCAGTTGGTAGAGCACTTGCCCGCGAAAGGCAAAGGTCCCGAGTTCGAGTCTCGGTCGGGCACACAGTTTTAATCTGCCAGTAAGTTTCATATCAGCGACACTCCGAAGTCTTGTCAGCCGCTACACACAGTGGCCCAACGCTGGTCGAAGGTGAAGCTGCATTTCCAGTTTCGTGCGTGAGGCTGAGGTTCGTGCCGACGGCACACCACTTCTCACCTCCCCAAGGTGATGCAGTCGGCGACTATCAGAAATGCGCGCCTTCTGGCGCTTCAGGAAACATGAGCAGTGCCTTTGCAACTGCTACGGGAAGACGGGAGTTCGAGCGGACCATGGAAATGCTAATTCACATCACATCGTACCCACTGCAGTAGTAAACTGACGATGTCGTTGGGTCAACACGGGAACATGTAGGGGTCGTCCCCGAGTTCAACACTGAGCACTGAACGGTGTGCTCTGAAACACTTTTACCTGCACCAGCGTTGTATTCTGCCACTGATCGCCACCTATCATGTTTTACGGAGTAGCCAAGCCTCCGACTTCTGCGTCCTGTGGTGAGGTGTGGACCTTGCCACGCACTCGAGGTTTCGCTGTCCTTCATCCCCATTTTCCGTAGATGCTCACGACAATAGCTCGCGGACAGCAAACTAGTTTCGCCGCTCCCAAGATGCTTGTTCCCGGATGGTGGGCCTTTTCAACCCTCTCTTTGTTAAAGTCGGTTATGTCAGATGATTATATCGTTCGCTACCGTATCGTCTCTAGTATGATTTTCCATTCGTGTTCCGCTTATACACATGCTTGATTGTGTCATGCCTCCAAACGCATTCAGCTGCGTGGTTAACAGTGGTCATAATACACTCCTGGAAATGGAAAAAAGAACACATTGACACCGGTGTGTCAGACCCACCATACTTGCTCCGGACACTGCGAGAGGGCTGTACAAGCAATGATCACACGCACGGCACAGCGGACACACCAGGAACCGCGGTGTTGGTCGTCGAATGGCGCTAGCTGCGCAGCATTTGTGCACCGCCGCCGTCAGTGTCAGCCAGTTTGCCGTGGCATACGGAGCTCCATCGCAGTCTTTAACACTGGGAGCATGCCGCGACAGCGTGGACGTGAACCGTATGTGCAGTTGACGTACTTTGAGCGAGGGCGTATAGTGGGCATGCGGGAGGCCGGGTGGACGTACCGCCGAATTGCTCAACACGTGGGGCGTGAGGTCTCCACAGTACATCGATGTTGTCGCCAGTGGTCGGCGGAAGGTGCACGTGCCCGTCGACCTGGGACCGGACCGCAGCGACGCACGGATGCACGCCAAGACCGTAGGATCCTACGCAGTGCCGTAGGGGACCGCATCGCCACTTCCCAGCAAATTAGGGACACTGTTGCTCCTGGGGTATCGGCGAGGACCATTCGCAACCGTCTCCATGAAGCTGGGCTACGGTCCCGCACACCGTTAGGCCGTCTTCCGCTCACGCCCCAACATCGTGCAGCCCGCCTCCAGTGGTGTCGCGACAGGCGTGAATGGAGGGACGAATGGAGACGTGTCGTCTTCAGCGATGAGAGTCGCTTCTGCCTTGGTGCCAATGATGGTCGTATGCGTGTTTGGCGCCGTGCAGGTGAGCGCCACAATCAGGACTGCATACGACCGAGGCACACAGGGCCAACACCCGGCATCATGGTGTGGGGAGCGATCTCCTACACTGGCCGTACACCACTGGTGATCGTCGAGGGGACACTGAATAGTGCACGGTACATCCAAACCGTCATCGAACCCATCGTTCTACCATTCCTAGACCGGCAAGGGAACTTGCTGTTCCAACAGGACAATGCACGTCCGCATGTATCCCGTGCCACCCAACGTGCTCTAGAAGGTGTAAGTCAACTACCCTGGCCAGCAAGATCTCCGGATCTGTCCCCCATTGAGCATGTTTGGGACTGGATGAAGCGTCGTCTCACGCGGTCTGCACGTCCAGCACGAACGCTGGTCCAACTGAGGCGCCAGGTGGAAATGGCATGGCAAGCCGTTCCACAGGACTACATCCAGCATCTCTACGATCGTCTCCATGGGAGAATAGCAGCCTGCATTGCTGCGAAAGGTGGATATACACTGTACTAGTGCCGACATTTTGCATGCTCTGTTGCCTGTGTCTATGTGCCTGTGGTTCTGTCAGTGTGATCATGTGATGTATCTGACCCCAGGAATGTGTCAATAAAGTTTCTGATGTGTCGGCAGCTGGGCCAACACCTTGTAGTTCGAGATGGCTGAAAATGCACGCTAGACTAACGCAGACGGGCGTGAAGTCTGGAACAGGCTACGTAATTAATGCTATGAAGAAAAGTATGTAGCTGGATTAATACTTATCTTTAATCAATCATTGTGGTACATCGCTCTTGACTATACACAGGAGACTTTAATTACAATCACTGTAAGGCTAATGGCGCCTTGCTAGTTCGTAGCCATTAACTTAGCTGAAGGCTATTCTGTCTCTCGGCTAATGAGAGAGAAAGGCTTCGTACATCTAGTCGCTAGCTAGGTCGTCCGTACAACTGGGGCGAGTGCTTGTTCGTATCACGAGACCTGCCTTGTGGTGGCGCTAGGTCTGCGATCACACAGTGGCGACACGCGGGTCCGACATGTACTAAATGGACCGCGGCCGATTTAATCTACCACCTAGCAAGTGTGGTGTCTGGCGGTGACACCACAGTTTCCCCTTCCTGGGACAATGAATTCACGGTGTTCTTATTTCAATTTCCAGGAGTGTATTTCGGCTCGTCAGTGTATAGAGGAGCAGTTAAGATAGCCATATCAACCAACTTCTGAAGGTGTATTTAGTCGGGTTGCCATAAGCAACACACACAATACATTTGTCACACGAGTTAGCACACCTAGTGCATTCGTATCTACTGTCTCCATCTAAAGGGCTCCTAACATCCAACTGTCGAAGTAAACCATACAAAATGTAAATACCCAAGTATAAACATCAAACATCAACGCACACTCCGCTGCAGAATGAAAATTTCATTCTTTCAGAATTTGTTGTGGATGTTTTCAAGGCCCAGCACACGACATGGAGTTTCTCGCAAACCACTTGAATGGGAGAGCCGTTTAACAAATGAAGAAGACAAATGCAAATGTAAGACTCTAGAGAAAAGCATAATTAGGGCAAAGATAAATACAATCTACAGGAAAATTCGATCTTTAGGAACATTAAAAAGACCTTTGAAGAAAACAGAAGCAGCTGTGTGAATATCAAGAGCTCAGATAGAAAGCCAGTACTGAGCAAAGAAGGTGAAGTAGAAAGGTAGAAGGAATCTGTAGAAGGAGTGTACAAGGGAAACGAACGTCAAGACAGGTGCTGAAAGGTGTGACTATTACCGCACTATCACAATAATAAGTCATGTTTACAAAATATGGACACGAATTATTTACAGAAGAGTTGCAAAATCCATACAATCCAACCTTGGGGATGAACAGTTGGGTTCCACAGAAATGTAGGAACGCGCGGAGCCATACTAATACTACGAATTATCTTAAAAGATAGGTTATAGAAACAACATTTATAACATTTGTATATTTAGAGAAAGGTTATAACAGTGCTGACTGGAACGTACTCTTTGAAACAGAGAGAGCGAAGCGCTCTCTACAACTCTTATAGAAACCATACTGTAGTTATAAGAATCGAAGGACATGAAAGAGAAGCAGTGAGGGAGACAGGACTATAGCCTTTCCCCTAACTTATTTTCTTTTCTTGTGGAAGCAGTAAAGGAAATCAAAGACTAATCTGAAGAGGAAATCAAAGTTCAGAGAAAAAAAATTAAGGAATAATTTGGTGAGGGAATTAAAGTTCAGGGAGAAACCAACAAAAACTTTGAGATTTGCCGACGACATTGTAATCCCGACAGAAACAGTAAAGGACTTGTGCCCCGACCGGGATCTCCTGCTTACATGGCAGGCACTATATCCAACTGACTCATCGAGGACACAGTGGATAATGTGACTGCAGGGGCTAGTCTCTGGCACGTTCCCCGTGAGACTCACATTTCCAAATTACTGTCCACAGACTACATTTGTAGTGCCCCTGCCCACTATACTCATTACTAGCGACAGTCAATTTACCGATTCCCGTAAGAGTTCGAGCAATGTGAGTGCATCCGCACTAAAGATCATTGGCCGGTAAGCCTTATCTGTGTGAAGATGTTATCTGTTCTTTAGGACATGTCCGAAAGAACAGATAGCATCTCCATATATATAAAAACAAGAGTGGTCTTAGCCCACTGTTGCCCGCACCGAAACTGAGTTTATTGTGCCGTTTCACTCCCTGTGGTTCTAGTAAAAGCAGTCGGTGCCCTTACGAGTACTAGGAGACTCTTTACTGGTTCCTTATTATACACGATTTCTTCAGGACTTAATGCCCCGACTATTGTGCGTCTTTTGATATCCAATGCTTCGCATTTTACGATTAGATGTGGTGCGGTTTCATACTCCTCGCCAGGTAGTCTACACTTAGGGGCTTATTCTTCTTCCACATTTATCGTTTGTAGGAGTTTTTTGAAGTTCCCATGGCCAGTCTAAGTCCTACCATGAGTTTAATCTCTCTCCTATTCAAGTCCAGAACTACAGAACTTCTCATAAAACATGTCTTGGCCATCATTAGCTTGCCACGATTTTGTTTAAGGGTCAAAGTCAAATATTCTACGTGCTGCCTCCTGAACTAGCTACATAGTTTTGATTTTACCATCGCCTTATTGATGGTTACAACAGGTTCCGGTTCAATAAATGGATCGCCTATCCTGGCCAGACAATCAGGTTGTTCATTGGCACTAATTCCTGAGTGACCCACAGAATGATTACCCTGTTGCTTTCCCCTAGCGTCACAAGGGTTTCATGGCATTCTACAACAATCTTTCATCTCGTTACAGGTGCTGATCATTTCCGGAAGGCACTATCGCGCAAATGTAGAGAACAAATATTTGAGGCTGACTGCAGAACGATTCTGCTGCCGCCAACTTACATTTCGCGTAAGGACCATGAAGATGTGAGAAATTTCTTATGGAGGCTTTTAGACAGTCGTTTTTCCTTCGCTCTATTTGCGAGTGTAACAGAAGAGGAAATGAGTGGTAGTGGTACAAGATACCCTCCGCCATGCATCGTACGGTGGTTTGGGAAGAATATATGTAGATGCGGATGTAAACTGCCAGAGGGCACGGGGGAAATGAGTCCTGAGGAGCACATACAGCATCTCACACGCCCTCCTTGTATACCCACTATCCTCCTTCCTTAGAGTATGCCGTGGCACCCAAGATATTAGGCGCCGACAGCAGCCCGCACAACTTTTAAGTCGTTTGGGTTGCTGCGATCTTCGCCCCAAAGAAACAGACCCCGCAGGGACTCAACGTCGGAACACCGCAATCGGACCAGCAGGTGGCGACAACAGCGTTCCAACCAGGCCACCAGGGGACGTGCAAGGCGACGGCAGAGGGGTCATGTGCCGAAAACAGGCCCGCATGCGTTATTCCCCTTATCAGCTATTTAGGCTGGCGCACGAGCTCAGCAGAGCAGTTCTGTCGGCAGTTCCTGGCAGCGGTCTTCCTAGACATACCAAGAGCGTTCGACTCAGTTTGGCAGGACGGCGTCATGTGTGTGTCACAAGCAAAATTACTGAAATCAGAACTGAATGGTCGCATCTTCCACGTGCGAATACAGAAAGGAGAAACGTCGCGATGCTGCATCTTAGCTGGAGTCCCACAAGAGTGTGTACTTGGCCCTATCTTGTATACTCTCTACACTGTCAAGCTCCCCACATCACCAAACGTTCACTCTGCACTCTATGCAGACGATACGGCTCTACACACCAGGAACAGAAGTGCAAGATACGTCCAACACAGACTGCAGAGAGCCACCAACAACCTCTGCAACCGGGCAACGAAATGACGCCTGGCTCTCAATGAAGCCAAGGCGCAAATCATTACATTCTGAAGGAGGAAGTTCCCCGAGCACTTTCCATGCATAGAAGTTCGTGCCACCCCAGTGCCCTAGCGAAAAATCGCACATCCACAAGAAGGCCACGGGCAGACAGTGGAAACTCTAAACACTCCTCAGTCCCAGCTTCGCACTCCCATAAGAGTAAGGAATCACATTTTACCTCACACTGGTGCAGCCTGTCCTCGAATACGCTACAGAGACAAGGAAACATAGAGCAGCTACAAGAAGTCCAGAACCGCGCCGAAATGTGCCCTCAACCTGCCTTAGAACTTACCAACCACTGGGCTCCATGAGCTGACAGACATCACAAACCTTCTACAAGAAGATCCAAGGAACAGCCAACCCACTCAAAGCCGACCTTGACAACCGTCAGCGCTACATTCGGTGGCCAGACTTTCTGAGAAGCTCAGAAGACGGTGCAGACGACACCCACCTCTCCCAAGAATACTAACTATTCCAAGCCCACATCCTGAATGCAAATATTCAGTTGCCTCGTAAGTTAGTTCGCTTTTCGTTACAGTGCAATCACGAAGAGCGCCTTTTAACACATCTCCCCGCAGCACTGCTACGACACAATGGTTGCTGCCCGTCTCCTTACACAAAAAGCTGTGCACAATATGGCTAAATAAGGCGAGTCGGTTCTGTACAAAAACTATTTATTTCATGCGGTATAAACCATTATTGTCGACAATATATTGCAATTTCTCTGGAAGTTTATAAGCCCCATTCTTCCAAAATTGGGGGTTTTCAGGTTGAACTCGTCAACGTTCAGTCATCTCCAGTTACCAATCGTTCCAGAAAAGGAGCTTTCGGTTACGTCACAATAAGGAGTCACATATGAACACGCACCGAATCAAATTCGCTTCACTCAGTTCGTGACGAACTCATTCGTCGTGAATATTTGCGTACCCACCTTCTTCAAGTTACTGGCTACAGTAGCAAGAGCGACGCCGAGTTCCAATGCCAATACCTGCGGTGTCATTCGTCGGTTATTGACCATCATCTCATTAAACCGTTCCACGTCCGTAACCGTTGGCCCTCCAAAACGAGGTCTGTCTGTTAGGGAGATATTCCCAGCTCTAAATCGACTGAACCATTTTTGACATGCTCGAGCCGTTACTGCATCATCCCAGTATACAGCACAAATCTTCTGCCGGCATTGTGAAGAGGTTTCCTCCTTGCGATAGTAAAACAGCATAAGATGTCGGGAACGTTTCTTCTTGCTTTTCACAGCTTGTAAACACACGTTCACGCGGTTCAATCCAACGCATGGCACAAACACACGCTGAAACATTCAATGGCTCACCACGTTACTGACTTCTACATCGTAGGGGCGGTCAGGCTGTAAGGTGGCTATAATTTAGCACCTTACAAGCACTCATCTACATACTTTGCCATGATTTACAACCGGAATTAGGTATCATTTTATAGGTTGTACATCGTATACATCAATATTTAAAGAAGACTGACATTGTCACGTAAACCTTGTAAATAGTTGTTAACGCTTATTGCATGAAAGGTGATGGAGTGTCTTTATTATCAAAACGGCGTAGTGAATGATTGCCTATACAAGTAAAGGTTGGAACGTCAGTGGAAATGAAACGGCAGGCGTAACTCAAGCCCTGGGTAGAAAAGCCAGCACAGGTGTGTTCGTCCTGCTAAATACAGGAAGTAGCCAAGACGGACGGTCGGGGCACCTGAGCGCTGAACCACAACACAGTGGTGTCCTGCCGGTTTTGTAGCGGGGCCGGAAGGATAACTGGATAATACTTCAGAAACTCTGAGAATCTTGGACGCAGCACAGAGGAACGAGGAAGCGTTACCTCAGAAATCACGCAGGCTGGGTTATTTCCGAGGATTTTTACTCTGAGAATCGTACCATTGTATGTATTCCTAATTAATGAGGATAGGTATTTCCTTGTAAACTTTCCACGCTACACGACAAACGACTAAAATATGGTTGTTCGGGTTCAGAAGAATCTGTAGAGAAGGAGAATATTCCGTGGTTTCGAGAAGTTGATTGGCCTTCTGCGGTTACGAGGGAGGGAAGCTGAGCTTTGCTGCGAAGCCGTCGGGGCGAAAGAGGTCTTTCGTTTTGAGCGCCCGTGTTTAATGTCGCCCAGTATCAGCTTTTGTTGGTACAGACGGACTTGCTCTCTTTGCTCTCAGGAGATTTTATAGTTAGAACGGTTAGGCACTGTACTGTTGCGAACTTGTACGATTCTGGACTTCGTTGGGAGTCGTCGTTGAGTATGCAGCGTTCAGTGATTGAGAGCCCTTCTTATGCATATAGTCACGTTGAGATGTTATCTGAATTCCGTTGTGGCTGGGAGTTCGCGTTTCTTGTCTGTAGAACACAGAGAGGGGAAGACAGATTATACTAGTCAGAGGACCGTCTTGTGCGGTCCTAGTGTTTGAATGAGTTTTTTAATATATTTTGTGGCTGGAGTTCTTTCGTCGTCGCAAACGCACCAGTACATAGGGTGATATTGTTAATTTCTTCGGCTTATTAGGCCTATAAAGCTAAACAGCTGTGATCACGTAAATTTTATTTCCACAGAGGTTGCGCACCACTATAGATCGTCTTTGAAAGTAGTGTCTAGTAGAGTTTGGTACGTATATGATGTCAGTCGTCTGCGTGGCCATAAAAAGGGACAGATTTTGGCAGTTGATCAATCATATTAGTTAGAAATCCATTTGTAGCTCTTTATGTCCATTGGTCATTGATATATAAACATATGTAATATATAAAGCGGTTTTAATCCACAGTGAATGTATAAGCGGAAACAGCATTTATCATTTGGTAGTTACTAGTTTCCTTAATCATTCATTTGTGTTTATGTTGTAATTGATATGTTAAAGTGCAAGAAGGAGGAGATAATCTCCATTAAGAGATCGTAAGATCTGCTTCAGGGGGTAGTCAGACAGGGCCAAATCTTCATTTTCGCGTTCAGTATTTTCTGTTGCGCACATTCATTTTACACCCGCCTGGAGTAGCATCTTGGAAATGGCTTACTTTGCCAGCATCCTACTTAGAGTTTTCTGATAGTAGTCATAAAGTGCTTTGAAACCTCAGAAATTTTCAAAAAAAAAAAATTCGCATTTATAATGTTTAGGTGTTATTGAAAGTGATTACCAGCTCGCGTGTGTAGTTTGCAGTGGTAAAGTCACGCGATAACATTAAAAACAATATTTGGGTATTTTACTGCATTTCTTTTCAGATGTGTTGAGCTTCAGCCCGCTGGCTGCAATTTATTTTATATTTATGTTATGTCATTTGTCGTTGTATTTTGTTAGTATTGTAACGACACTGCTCGTTCACGACGTTGCCATTAGTTTAGCTTGTTTGTTGTAGATACGTTACATGCCCGTTACATAATAAATGTGGGTAGTGTAATTTGTGTATACTTTTAAGAGAGAACTGTTATCAGGGATCAGTCCATGATAACTAGGGTGAAAGCGCGCTTAGTAGCACAACAGATCACTAGTTGTAACAATATAGAAATGGCACATACACGAGATAGCCAAGAAAGCCTATGGGATGAAAAAGAGTTAGCTTTGTTAGCAGCACAAGGCACAGGTGAGTGGAATACCGATCCAAGGGAACTTTTTGAGGATGATGTACACAGTCTATCCCGTGGTGGGCAATCTGATAGCGAAGATGAGATAACATACACACTGAGGCAGTCGTAAAGATACGTGACTATAATGTAGGGAGTTCAAGTGGACCCAGAACAACTAAGAATCGTAGCAGATCGCCGTCAGTGACATCGCCACGAGGCAGCATGTCAGGGGAACGTGGTGATGACTTTCTTGAATACCAAGAAATAGAAAGGGAAAAGGGCAGAAGATCACCTAAGAGTAGAGGAAGAGAACGCTACAATAGGAGAGAAGATTTAGATAACACAGGTGTGTTGGACATCCTTGAATATCCAAAAGCAATTGGAAGTGAAATGGGAAATGAAATTCAATAGGTCAGCTCTCAATAGGGAAGTGAAATAGGAAGTAAAATTCAAATGGTCAACCCTGAATTGGCAAGCCAAATAGAAAAGGGGAATGATGAAGTACGCTCTGAAATGGGAAGTAAAATTCAAAACATTAGTGCTGAAATGGGAAGTAAAATTCAAAACGTTAGTGTCGAGATTCAGTCGATAAAACATGAAACGAGTAAAGTGAAAAATGAGATAGTGACGCTGCGAACAAAACTAGAACGAGAGATTGCAGAAGTCAGAAGAACTGCGAACGAGGCGCGATTCCTAGCGAGGGGCGCAACGTTAGAGAAGACAGAAAATACGACAAAGATAGGTAGAGGTGCATTAACGAAAGTTGCAGAGGAGCTTGAAACAAGTAGAAACAACGCAGCTGCAAAAGACAGAAACTGCGCCAAATAAGGCATTGACCGCGGAGCTCTCACAATTTAAATAAAACATAGAAAGCGAAATTAAACAGTTATCTCAGGAATTCAGGTCCTAACCTTGTCAAATATCACATCTCAGAAAATAAATAGTAGGCAATTTGGAAATAACAGAGCCCGAAAGAGCCAGTTCGAACTCAGCACGATCATGTCCAAGCCCAGACGATACTAGAATGTGCTCGAATGTAAGAGTTGCTCGTCAACTACGGACTGAAAGCGTATCCGTAGAGCAACGAAATATCGCTAGAGATATGGGCCCCGCGTCTTTACAGGGCACGACTGGGTCGCAAATTGCGAATACGGAGAACAGCAACGAGATATTTTGTATGCATAATTGTTACCCGATAATGCGCACGATGGGACATTTTTCCAGTAATGAAAACGTGCAGGGAACAGAAGAGAGGACGCTCAAGGTAACGCTAGACAGGAAACGTTAGCGCCAGGTGAGAATGTGGAAGGCCGAGCGGGAAGAAATTGTAATGAAATTTTCAATTTTAAGCATTTTTTTCTCTGTACGAAAATTCCAGCATTACAAAGACGAGGGTAGTACTTTACACTCAAAAACTTTTGTTGGAAAATTTGATAAATCATTACCTCCCGACTGGCCTCTGATGTACAAACTGGACTTCGTATGTTCACATGTCGAAGGGACATCGGCCAAATGCATGCGGAACATTGCAAAAACGCGCACGTCGTACGAAGATTTCGTGACGCATTTTTAAACAAACACTGGTCCAACGGGGCACAGGACAGGATCAAGCAGGAAATAATGATGAGCAGAGACTTGGAGAGTTCAGGGTTCCGTCGTTCCGTATTTCGAAAACCTGACCAAGAAAAATCATTATTTTGACGACCCATGCATACCGGCTGAGATTATAAGATTGTGTTACGTGAAGTTACCAATTTCCTACCAGCAAACGCTCGTCGGCCGATGTGGAAGTGATGTAGAAGGATTAAAGGGTATCTTAAGAGAGTTGGAGTTCGCCTTCAACGAGCAGCAGACTCAAGAAAAACGTAAGCAGAGAGACGTGCTAAGTGAAAGAAGGGAGAACAACGGAGGGAATAATAGAGGCCATAATTGGCAAAACAATGTAAATCGGCTGCCTCACCAAATCATGGACCATAAATATCGTAGTGGGAACAATGTACAGTGGAAGAACTATGGCAGAGAACATAGACAACAAAATGAACGCAGATGGGAGCCACAAAATAATGGCGCATCATGCAGCGACAATGGAGAAACTTGTCAACGGTCTGACCAAGGTTGGGGTGGAATCAATAACAACAGAAATCGGGAACAATCAATTGAAATTAGACCTCCTAACCCTGGGAGAGTACGCCAAAATGACATAGAAAGTGAGCAATGACTAGGCTAGACGACGGGCACTAGTGAAAATGCGCCCGTAAACCGTCTCGGTAGTAATAACATAAATATTATAGAATATGACGACATGAGAGAGATATTACTTGAAGAAAAGAAAGCGTTACCCAAACAGAAAATCGACCCGGTGTTAAAGGTACAAATTGGAGGTATTATGGGTACTGCTTAATAGATAGTGTAAGCGAACTCTCAGCTACACTACTGGCCATTAAAATTGCTACACCAAGACGAAATGCAGATGATAAACGGGTATTCATTGGACAAATATATTATACTAGAACTGACATGTAATTACGTTTTCACGCAATTTGGGTGCATAGATCCTGAGAGATCAGTACCCAGAACAACCACCTCTGGCCGTAATAACGGCCTTGATACGTCTGGGCATTGAGTCAAACAGAGCTTGGATGGCGTGTACAGGTACAGCTGCACATGCAGCTTCAACACGATACCACAGTTCATAAAGAGTAGTGACTGGCGTATTGTTACTAGCCAGTTGCTCGGCCACCATTGACCAGACGTTTTCAATTGGTGAGAGAACTGGAGAATGTGCTAGCCAGGGCAGCACTCGAACATTTTCTGTATCCAGAAAGGCGCGTACAGGACCTGGAACATGCGGTCGTGCATTATCCTGCTGAAATGTAGGGTTCCGCAGGGATCGAATGAAGGGTAGAGCCACGGGTCGTAACACATCTGAAATGTGACGTCCACTGTTCAAAGTGCCGTCAGTGCGGACAAGAGGTGACCGAGACGTGTAACCAATGGCACCCCATACCATCACGCCGGGTGATACGCCAGTATGGCGATGACGAATACACGCTTCCAATGTGCGTTCAACGTGATGTCGCCAAACACGGATGCGACCATCATGATGTTGTTAACAGAACCTGGATTCATACGAAAAAATGACATTTTGCCATTCGTGCACCCAGGTTTGTCGTTGAGTACACCATCGCAGGCGCTCCTGACTGTGATGCAGCATTAAGGGTAACTGCAGCCATGGTCTCCGAGCTGATAGTCCATGCTGCTGCAAATGTCGTCGAACTGTTCGTGCAGATGGTTGTTGTCTTGCAACCGTCCCCATCTGTTGACTCAAGAATCGAGACATGGCTGCATAATCCGTTACAGCCATGCGGATAAGATGACTGTCATCTCGACTGTTAGTGATACGAGGCCATTGGGGTCCAGCACGGCGTTCCGTATTACCGTCCTGAACCCACCGATTCCATATTCGGCTAACAGTCATTGGATCTCGACCAACGCGAGCAGCAAAGTCGCGATACGATAAACCGCAATCGCGATAGGCTACAATCCGACCTTTATCAAAGTCGGAAACGTGATGGTACGCCCTTCTCCTCCTTACACGAGGCATCAAAACAACGTTTCACCAGGCAACGCCGGTCAACTGCTGTATGTGTATGAGAAATCGGTTGGAAACTGTCCTCGTGTCAGCACGTTGTAGGTGTCGTCACCGGCGCCAACCTTGTGTGAATTCTCGGAAAAGCTAATCATTTGCATCTCACAGCATCTTCCTCCTGTCGGTTAAATTTCGCGTCTGTAGCACGTCATCTTCGTGGTGTAGCAATTTTAATGACCAGCAGTGTATTTCAGATAGGCTGTTCGCTAAATGCAAGGATTCAGTTAATCCACCGATGCTCATAGTACAAAAAACAAAGGAACAAGGTGCGTTAGTTGGGAAGGATATGGAAATATGGCAACAAACACGTCTAGATTTTGAATGCCAAGGACACCATAGGACTGCAAATCTGTTCAAATTGGTTCAAATGGCTATGAGCACTGTGGGACTTAACAACTGTGGCCGTCAGTGCCCTAGAACTTAGAGCTACTTAAACCTAACTGACCTAAGGAGTTCACACACATCCAAGCCCGAGGCAGGATTCTAACATGAAAACCGTAGCGGTCGCGCGGTTCCAGATTGAAGCGCCTAGAACCGGTCGGCCACACCGGCCGGCGCAAATCTGTTCGTAATACCGAAACTAACAATGATATAATAATCGGTGTGGATTTTCTTTCAGCGCAGAAAGCTACCATTGATCTAGGTAGAGGGGAGTTAACGTTAGGGATAGAGATACAAAATAATCAGATTTGATGAGAAGGCAATAAAAGCTCAAATTCCGGCGAGCTGTTTAAAACTACAATTCATGGAACAACATACAGTTCAGGGGGTAGAGTGTAAAAAAAAATAATGAGAATAGAGCAGAGTTCAAGTCAGAACGTAAGCAGATTAATGAAATTAACGGTAAGATTGATTCGAAACTCGAGAATCTGGCAAACATATATAATATGGACAAGAAAGGGTTGGAGCTTGCACTCAAAAATAATGCAGCGATCTTCTGACCTAAAACCGGATACATTAAGGTTCAAAAATGGTTCAAATGGCTCTGAGCACTATGGGACTCAACATCTTAGGTCATAAGTCCCTTAGAACTTAGAACTACTTAAACCTAACTAACCTAAGGACATCACACACACCCATGCCCGAGGCAGGATTCGAACCTGCGACCGTAGCAGTCCCGCGGTTCCCGACTGCAGCGCCAGAACTGCTAGACCACCGCGGCCGGCGGATACATTAAGGGGTATCAGCATAAATTTGAAGTAAAGAAACATAGATCATTTCGGCTACCTCCTTATGCCATTCCACGGTAATACCGGCAAATAGTCCTCGGTGAACTACGAAGAATGGAGGACGAAGGCGTAATTTAGGCCGCGAGGTCTGAGTATAATAGTCCACTACCCATAGTAGACAAAAAGGACGGTGGAATTCGACTTATATTAGACTTACGCCAAATAAATACGATTATTGTGCCAGATACGGATCGCCCTGAATGGCTTGAGGAGCTCCTTCGAAGAGTTCGCGGAGTTTCGGTGTTTTCCTCACTTGATTTGCGACAGAGCTTTTGGCAGATAGAGCTAGATCCTGACTGCTGAAGATAAACGGCCTTTATAGCCTTCGGAAGGTGTTTTTAATTCAAAAGTTGTTGTGGTCTTCAATCCTGAGAGCTCTCCATGCTACTCTATCCTGTGCAAGCTTCTTCATCTCCCAGTACCTACTGCAACCTACATCCTTCTGAATCTGCTTAGTATATTCATCTCTTGGTCTCCCTCTACGATTTTTACCCTCCATGCTGCCCTCCAATACTAAATTGGTGATCCCTTGATGCCTCAAAACATGTCCTACTAATCGATCCCTTCTTCTAGTAAAGTTGTGCCACAAACTCCTATTCTCCCCTATTCTGTTCAATACCTCCTCATTAGTTATGTGATCTACCAATCTAATCTTCAGCATTCTTCTGTAGCACCACATTTCGAAAGCTTCTATTCTCTTCTTGTCCAAACTATTTATCGTCCATGTTTCACTGGCGTACATGGCTACACTCCATACTAATACGACTTCCTGACACTTAAATCAATACTCGATGTTAATAAATTTCTCTTCTTCAGAAACGCCTTCCTTGCCGTTGCCAGTCAACATTTTATATCCTCTCTACTTCGACTATCAGTTATTTTGCTCCACAAATAGCAAAACTTCTTTACTACTTTAAGTGTCTCATTTCCTAATCTAATTCCCTCAGCATCACCCGACTTAATTCGACTACATTCCATTATCCTCGTTTTGCTTTTGTTGATGTTCATCTTATATCCTCATTTCAAGACACTGTCCATTCCGTTCAACTGCTCTTTCAAATCCTTTGCTGTGTCTGACAGGATTACAATGTCATCGACGAACCTCTATGTTTTTATTTCTTCTCCATGGATTTTAATACCTACTCCGAATTTTCTTTTATTTCCTTTAGTGCTTGCTCAATATAACGATTGAATAAAATTGGGGATAGTCTACAACCCTGTCTCACTCCCTTCCCAGCCACTGCTTCCCTTTCATGCCCCTCGACTCTTACAACTGCCGTCTGGTTTCTCTACAAATTGTAAATAGCCTTTCGCTCCCTGTATTTTACCCCTGCCACCTTCAGAATTTGAAAGAGAGTATTCCAGTCAACATTGTAAAAAGCTTTCTCTAAGTCAACAGATGCTAGAAACGTAGGTTTGCCTTTACTTAATCTATCTTCTAAGGTAAGTCGTAGGGTCAGTATTGCCTCACGTGTTCCAACATTTCTACGGAATCCAAACTGATCTTCCCCGAGGTCGGCTTCTACCAGTTTTTCCATTCGTCTGTAAAGAATTCGCGATAGTATTTTTCTCCAAAGGTCTCTTTAATTTTCTTGTAGACAGTATCTATCTTACCCTTAGTGAGATAAGCCACTACATCCTTACATTTGTCCTCTATCCATCCCTGCTTAGCCATTTTGCGCTTCCTGTCGATCTCATTTTTGAGACGTTTGTATTCCTTTTTGCCTGCTTCATTTACTGAATTTTTATATTTTCTCCTTTCATCAATTAAATTCAATATTTCTTCTGTTACACAAGGATTTCTACCAGCCCTCGCCTTTTTACCTACTAGATCCTCTGCTGCCTTCACTACTTCATCCCTCAAAACTACCCATTCTTCTTCTTCTGTATTTCTTTCCCCCATTCCTGTCAATTGTTCCCGTATGCTCTCCCTGAAACTCTGTACAACCTCTGGTTTAGTCAGTTTATCCAGGTTCCATCTCCTTAAATTCCCACCATATATTGAGAGCGTTAAATACCTAGGAGAGACATAACAAACTCTTAGAGGAAGTGTTAAGTAGTTTGAAAAAGTGTGGGGTGACTGCAAATATTGATATGTCTTGTTTTGGGAGCAGTAGGGTTAGCTTTCTGGGACACGTAACAACAGAAGGGATTAGTCCTGACCCAGAGAGGATGGTAGCAATTGCAAAGTTTGCCACTCCTACAACCAGAAAACTACTGAGAGGGTTTCTAAGGATAATAAATTTTTATAAAAAGTTTATCTATGTGAAAACATCAGCTAGTCCCCGACTCTGCCAAATGACGGGAAAAGGAACACCCTGGGTGTGGCATGAATGTGCAGACCGAGAATTCAATAATTTGAAGGCGGCACTCGTCAATGCTCCTATTTTATCACATCCTGACTTATCGCAGGGTTTTTGTATGGCCACTGACAGCGCGAAGCCCGGTTTGGGAGTTATGTTGTTTCAAGAGTGTGAACAAGACAGAAAATTAGCACACAGGACAATCGCCTTTGGTTCTAGGGTACTATCCAGAAGTGAAAGGAATTACTCTGTTACCGAACTTGAAGCCCTTGAAATAGTATAGGTGTTTAAAAAGTTTAGATACTTTCTGTTCGGTAGAAAAAAAAAACTCTATACGGACCATAGGGCCCTAGAATTTCTCCTAACCGCAAAACTTCCACATGGAAGACTGGCGAGATGGGTAGCTGTACTTCAAGCAGACCAGTTTTCAACAGTGTATGTGGCTGGTCCGACAAACGTCATTGCTGACGCCCAGTCCCGCTCACCTATTGGTATAGCAGAAGAGACGGCTGAAGCATTTGATCAACAGCACTTTTCGTTGTTCTACATCAAAGGGGTTGCATTTGAAAACTTCGTCACTGTAACGATGCGCAATATCCAGAATGAGCAGGACAAGGACTCAGATTTAGTCAAAATAAATGAAAGATGGAAGGATCGAAAGCAGGCCTGCATAAGACAGCACTACCTCTTGAGAAAAGAGATTCTGTTTTATAGGGCAAACTTTTATGATTCGTTGTGGGTGGTGTGGACACCAAATGAATTAATAAATAAGCTTATATGGTATACACACCTAAGTCACACACATTTCGGTCCCCGAAAGTGTTCTATGAAAACGAGGAGTGTCTGCTACTTTTAAAAACATGGAGAAACGTATAAGGAAAGTACTGGCCATCTGTAAAAACTGCCAAAAGGCGAAATCCACAATTGTAGAGACCCAGGCTCCTTTATAATCAATTATTCCTGAGAAACTAAGGCATATGGCAGCGAAGGATTTAATGAGACCATTATTAAACACAACGAGGGGCCAGCAATATATTATATTGGTAGTACTGGAGCTGACATCCAAATTTGTGATGTTGACACCACTAAAAAGGGCAACTGATGCACCTGTGAGTAGAGCCTTGTGCAGGGACTTCGTAAATCAAGTGGGAACTGTAGATTGTATTATATCAGATAATGGACCTTAATATAAATCTGAGGTATGGAAAAGAACACTAAGAAGGTGTAAAATAAAGCCCATATTTATTAGTAGATTTCATCTGAATTTGAACCACGCGGAGAGAACTATGAAAGATTTGGGTAATTTATGTAGACTATTCTGTGGAAAGAATCATGCTAGCTGGGATGTATTTCTTAAATTTTCATGATGTGATAAACGAGCTCCACTTATGATGGTTCTGAAGTATAGGGACCCCCCAGATAAAATACGAGGACAGATCGATTTTCCACAAAGGACGCGCCGACAACAAAAAGTCATAGTGGAGGAGGCTTTGCGTAATATTCGGGTCACTGGGGAGAAGAGCAAGGGGCGTGCGGACCAAAAGGCACATCTAAGTGAATTTGTAGTTGGACAAAAAGTCTTAGTTAAGTCTTATAGGTTGTCCAATAAACAAATGAAGCTATGTCAAAAGTTCTTCAAGAGATACAGCGGCCCTGTACGTATAAGAAGACTAGCTCACGCAAATGCGGTTGAAATTGAGTCTGTGAACTCAGGAAAATCTTTGGGACTCCAGCATGTGAGCTATCTCAAGCCATTTATAGAATAACTAGGGAGAATTGAAGGGAGCTGGTATGGAAAAAGTATAGTATATTGTATATAGTTAGCAATTATGTTAAGTTAGTACACTGAAGGGATATGTAGATTTATCAATATTTTCTGTGCTGTTATGTTAAAAGAGCTACTGCAGTGCACAAAAGGGCAGGATGTCAAGAGTGAAAAAATTAGGGCATGTTTCTTTGCGTAGACTAAAACTATGTGCACCGCAGGCTGAGCATGCTATTTAAAAAGTGTTTCGAGTTTAAGATGTGCTATCTGTCCATGAAGGAATAAAATAAAAATGATAAACGTGTGGTACTGCAAAAAAAGAATAAAACAGATTTGTAAAGATGTGTTAATAGGTAAGTTTGTTATCCAACTGATGTGGAACGTATGAGAAAAGAATGTTAGCATTTTGAAAATATTTTAGAGCTACTTTATGAAATGAGCACCTATTTTCCATGTTTAGCAATGGGATCACAAATGAGTGATTTGCTAGTAATGGTTTGCGGTAACAGGCGGGTGTGTCGTCCAAGTGCTTTTTCTCCATTCAGAGATATAAGAGTTCACTAGGTGACCTGCTACACGTGGCTACGCGAGAGCGCACCGTTATTTGTATATGGAAGTTTTGTATTTATGTCTGTTCAGAAAGACAGAAAAATTATGTACATGGTTGCCAGTTCTGCGGAACGCCGCATGAGCGCACCGAAATATTGTTTGAGTGTTATAGCGACATGAAATGGAAGTAATAAGGGGATATAGACACATAAAAATTAATGAAAAAAAGTAAGAAATGCTATACGTTCGAAGCACGTGACGTCGTTGGTAATACATAAGGGCAAGCAGTCGAGTTGATAAACAGTGATTTTATAAGAGGCACTAAAATCTTTACATTTGCAGGTACCACTAGAAAAAATAAAATGTAAATCCGCCCGGTTAGCCATGCGGTCTAACGCACGGCTTTCCGGATTGGGTAGGAGTGCCTGGTCCCCGGCACGAATCCGCCCGGCGGACTTGTGTCGAGGTCCGGTGAGCCAGCCAGTCTGTGGATGGTTTTAGGCGGTTTTCCATCTGACTCAGCGAATGCGGGCTGTTTCCCCTTATTCTGCCTCAGCTACACTATATTGGCGATTGCTGTGCAAACAAGTTCTCCGTGTACATGTACACCACCATTACTCTACCACGTAAACGTAGGGGTTACACTCATCTGGCGTGAGACGTTCCCTGGGGTGGTCTATCGGGAGGTGAACTGCACAATAACCCTGAAAGAGTCGTTCGGTGTGGGGCGGCAGAGAGGTGAAGTGGACTGCGGTAGTCGTCGTGGGGTTGTGGACCACTACGGCTGCGGCGGCGATGGAGCCTCTCCATCGTTTCTAGGCCCCTGGTTAACATACAATACAATACAAAATAAGATGTAACTTTATTAACATAAAAGGAAGAGTTAACGACAGATAAAGGTAATAGCAGCAGCTCTGGAAAAATGACAGCGACAGGGAAGGTATTACTGAGTAAAAACATGAAAGATGGTATGTGACAGTGTGATTAAAGAAGCTCACAGTAATTTTGTACTAAACTTGCTATGTAGTTTACGATTATTCACAGGAAGCAAGCCGAAGCATGAAATGAAGAAGAGGCTGGGCTAATCATTCATTTGTGTATGTTTCTGCAGACGTGCACTTTCTTGTTCACAGACTTCTTCACGATGACATCCACGACAAAACAAAGCGCCATGAGATTTGACGATCTTGTGATACACAACGACAGTGTAGTACTTTGAATAGAGTTGTAGTTAGACTAGTAGAAACATCCTATTGGCCAATAGTTTAACAAGTAGTTTAACAAGTAGCATTTGCAAATATGAACATTGGGATCTGGTGATGATCATAATTCTACTGTTATGTGTATTTTTTTCATAGGTATACAGGTGCTGATAGATATTTAATAATTAAATTATATAGGTTAAGGAATATGTTCTTTTATAATTAACATTAACTTTATAAATGAAATCTTGATCAGAATAATAAGAGTAAATAAGTCAGTGTCTTGGCTGATTGTACAACTAGAACAATGATAAATGTAAAGATAAATGACCTCACTGGTGAGCGCATCCAACAAAAAAAATCATAACAGAAACATGTCAATCATTTTGTGTTATGTATTTTATAGTATTTGTGTAAACCAGAAACTACTTGTATTGAAAAAAAAAACCTTCTGCGAGACACACTGGAAGCAACAAAGCGATGTGCGGATGGAACAGGATGCTAACGGCACAGCTGTAAAGAAAAGCGGAAGCAAGGGACACCCTACGTAAGCCAAAGCCATGTCACGGACGTGGGCAAACAGCAGGCTTATTCATATGGGACTGACGACTTCAGGCGGCAGGCGACGACTGAGCAGGTAGTGCAGCAATCTATGGCAGACCTGATGGGTTGGGTCAAGATGTGTGTTTAAACGGCCATTAATGACTTGTCTCCACTGTTGTACTACACGACGGAGACGAGATAAGCAAATTGCACACATGATTTAGTCAGTTAATCCTACAGCGCAACTGCTAATAGCTGTACTTAACTGTGAAATCTATTTGCTTTTCCTTCTGCTGTTCTCTGCCAGACAAAGACTGATAAACATCATAATCTGTAGCGGTCAGTCACCTGGCACTGACTTCTGAGGAATCTGGGTCACACACAACGACTCAAGTTCCATATATAATGTCACCAAACAGATAACCTACCTGTCCACAATTACCGATATCCTTATCCAAAATACAATCAAGAGTAAGAAGCAACATGAAGAACAGAAGAGTGGGGAACACAAACATAGCAAAAAGAAGAAACATGAAGAACTGAAGGCTATTAACCATTACACTTCTCTTAGCTGACGCTGAAGAATTTTAGGTGACCTATAAAGATCCTACATGACTGTACCTCTCTCATACTGTGTGCAAGTTCGACTAAAACTTGGCTGTTTCAAAACATACACCCACTTACCTTGCTGTACGTTCCCAGGATCCTTCCACATTATCAACTCTGTGAGAGATTTGTAACCTGACAGGATCAACAATGGGCTGAGGGTCCAAAGACTGACTTGCAAAGTCACCATGATCGATCTCAAACAAGTTGTTGAACCAATCTTCGCTTTCTAAATTTCACAAAAGCTGTAGCTTCCATCTCCATACACAAATGAAGATGAAAGTGTGTTGTGACATCCTCATCAGTGAGTGACTCTTGATAAAAAGGGCGTATAATTTGATGAATACTGCACAGCTACACCCACAAACTAACAGCTTGTGCTATACTTATCATCTTGTAAACATCTTGTACTTAGCCTTAAAATAATATATGTGTATATATTCATGTAAAGTTATTGTTTGCCATTCTCTTTGATAATTATGCTATGTGCTTCACTGTTTTCGAATATTTGTGTATTTATTTACGTAAAATTATTCTTTGTGATTTCCTTTGATAATGATGCTATGGGTTTTAAAGTTTTAATGTGTTACATTTTTATACATTGTGAACAAGAACATTAGTTAAAATTGCTGGTCGATCCAAACTCTTACTAAAAATATTAGTTGTCACAGTAAATGTAAATGAATTTTATATGATTGTATAACGACCAATAGATAACCTCTAGAATAAATGACATAACTGCTTGTTTTGCATGTTAATGGCTAAAAGAAGCACATGTAATTTATTGGACAACCACTTTGAAAAGATTAGGCTATTTTAATTTTTCTTGCCCCAATGTCTTAGGAATGGGTGAATGACGGAGAGCGTGAGACTTAAGTCTAAAGAAAGATGGGAACTGCCATTTTAGAAAGAGCATAAAAATTTGTAATGTTAGTTAAATTTTTTTTTGAAAGTTGGGTTATTTCGTGTATTATTGTTTATTCAAATCGTCATGCCTCGAAAAATTGTGCCAAACATAAGGAGCAGAGAGATTAAATAATAAACATGTAGTGAATAAATTTATGGCAGTAAGCTCATGAATCAACGCAGAATGACTGTAGAAGAACACATCATGATTCAATTGTTTCTCTGCCCTCATATTCTTAGTAGTTCGCTTGTACAGACAATTGATGGTTATATTATTTTGTACTGGATGAGATAATACTATAAGCATTACCCCACCCTAGTACAAAATAGTTCATTAGGTGAGGGTATTGTAAGGTGGCTATAATTTCGTACCTTACAAGCTCTCATCTACATACTTGGCCGTGATTTACAACTGGAATTAGGTATCATTTGATAGGTTGCACATCGTATATATGAATGCTTAAAGAAGACTGACATTGTCACGTACACCTTGTAAATAGTTGTTAACGCTTATTGCATGAAAGGTGACGGAGTGTCTTTATTATCAAAACACCATAATGAATTATTACCTATACTAGCAGACGCTGGAATGCCAGTGGAAATGAAACGGCAAGCACAGCTCAAGCCCTGGGTAGAAAAGCCCACACAGGTGTGTTGGTCCTGCTTAACACAGGAAGTAGCCAAGGATGGTCAGGGCACCTGAGCGCTGAAGCACAATACAGCAGCGGTCGGCTGGTTTTGTAGTGGGGCCCGAAGTATACCTAAATAATACTTCCGAAACTCTGAGAATCTTGGACACAGCAGAGAGGAACGAGGAACCAATACGTCGGAAATCACGCAGACTAGGTTATTTCCGAGGATTTTTTCTCTGAGAAGCGTACCATTGTATGTATTCCTAATTAACGAGGATAGGTATTTCCTTGCAAACTTTCCACGCTGGACGACAAAAGACTAAAATATGATTGGTCGACGTTCGGAAGAGGCAGAATATTCCGTGGTTTCGAGAAAATGATTCGCCTTATGCAGTTACAAGAGAGAGGAGCCGAGCTTTGCTGGGAAGCCAGTGGTGAAGAGAAAGAGCTCTTTCGTTTTGAGCGCCTGTGTTTGACAACCGCACAGTATCAGCTTTCGTTAGTACAGACGGACTTGCTGTCATTGCTCTCAGGAGATTTTATAGTTAGAACGATTAGGAACTGTACTGTTGCGAATTAATACGATTCTTGACTTCACCTTTTGTAGGGAATCGTCGTTGAGCACGCAGCGTTCAGTTATTGAGAGCACTATTCTGCCTATCCCCCCCTCCATGAACCATGGACCTTGCCGTTGGTGGGGAGGCTTGCGTGCCTCAGCGATACAGATGGTCGTACCGTAGGTGCAACCACAACGGAGGGGTATCTGTTGAGAGGCCAGACAAACGTGTGGTTCCTGAAGAGGGGCAGCAGCCTTTTCAGTAGTTGCAGGGGCAACAGTCTGGATGATTGACTGATCTCGCCTTGTAACACTAACCAAGACGGCCTTGCTGTGCTGGTACTGCGAACGGCTGAAAGCAAGGGGAAACTACAGCCGTAATTTTTCCCAAGGCCATGTAGCTTTACTGTATGATTAAATGATGATGGCGTTCTCTTGGTTAAAATATTCCGGAGGTAAAATAGTCCCCCATTCGGATCTCCGGGCGGGGACTACTCAAGAGGACGTCGTTATCAGGAGAAAGAAAACTGGCGTTCTACGGATCGGAGCGTGGAATGTCAGATCCCTTAATCGGGCAGGTAGATTAGAAAATTTAAAAAGGGAAATGGATAGGCTAAAGTTAGATATAGTGGGAATTAGTGAAGTTCGGTGGCAGGAGGAACAAGATTTTTGGTCAGGTGAATACAGGGTTATAAACAAAAATCAAATAGGGGTAATGCAGGAGTAGGTTTAATAATGAATAAAAAAAATAGGAGTACGGGTAAGCTACTACAAACAGCATAGTGAACGCATTATTGTGGCCAAGATAGACACGAAGCCCACGCCTACTACAGCAGTACAAGTTTATATGCCAACTAGCTCTGCAGATGATGAAGAAATTGATGAAATGTATGATCAGATAAAAGAAATTATTCAGGTAGTGAAGGTAGACGAAAGTTTAATAGCCATGGGAGACTGGAATTCGAGAGTAGGAAAAGGGAGAGAAGGAAACATACTAGGTGAAAACGGATTGGGGGTAAGAAATGAAAGAGGAAGCCGTATGGTAGAATTTTGCACAGAGCATAAATTAATCATAGCTAACACTTGGTTCAAGAATCATGAAAGAATGTTGTATACATGGAAGAACCCTGGAGATACTAAAAGGTATCAGATAGACTATATAATGGTAAGACAGAGATTTAGGAACCAGGTTTTAAATTGTAAGACATTTCCAGGCGCAGATGTGGACTCTGACCACAATCTATTGGTTATGAACTGTAGATTAAAACTGAAGAAACTGCAAAAAGGTGGGAATTCAAGGAGATGGGACCTGGATAAACTGACTAAACCAGAGGTTGTACAGAGTTTCAGGGAGAACATAAGGGAACAACTGACAGGTATGGGGGAAAGAAATACAGTAGAAGAAGAATGGGTAGCTTTGAGGGATGAAGTGGTGAAGGCAGCAGACGATCAAGTAGGTAAAAAGACAAGGGCTGGTAGCAATCCTTGGGTAACAGAAGAAATATTGAATTTAATTGATGAAAGGAGAAAATATAAAAATGCAGTAAATGAAGCAGGCAAAAAGGAATACAAACGTCTCAAAAATGTGATCGACAGGAAGTGCAAAACTGCTAAGCAGGGATGGCTAGAGGACAAATGTAAGGATGTAGAGGCTTATCTCACTAGGGGTAAGATAGATACTGCCTACAGGAAAATTAAAAAGAGCTTTGGAGAAAAGAGAACCACTTGTATGAATATCAAGAGATCAGATGGAAACCCAGTTCTAAGCAAAGAAGGGAAAGCAGAGAGGTGGAAGGAGTATATGGAGGGTCTATACAAGGGCGATGTACTTGAGGACCATATTATGGAAATGGAAGAGGTTATAGATGAAGATGAAATGGGAGATACGATACTGCGCGAAGAGTTTGACAGAGTACTGAAAGACCTGAGTCGAAACAAGGCCCCGGGAGTAGACAACATTCCGTTAGAACTACTGATGGCCTTGGGAGAGCCAGTCCTGACAAAACTCTACCATCTGGTAAGCAAGATGTATGAGACAGGCGTAATACCCTCAGACTTCAAGATGAATATAATAATTCCAATCCCAAAGAAAGCAGGTGTTGGCAGATGTGAAAATTACCGAACTATCAGTTTAATAAGTCACAGCTGCAAAATACTAACGCGAATTCTTTCCAGACGAATGGAAAAACTGGTAGATGTTGACCTCGGGGAAGATCAGTTTGGATTCCGTAGAAATGTTGGAACACGTGAGGCAATACTGACCTTACGCCGTATCTTAGAAGAATGATTAATGAAAGGCAAACCTACGTTTCTAGCATTTGTAGACTTAGAGAAAGCTTTTGACAATGTTGACTGGAATACTCTCTTTCAAATTCTAAAGGTGGCAAGGGTAAAATACAGAGAGCGAAAGGCTATTTACAATTTGTACAGAATCCAGATGGAAGTTGTAAGAGTCGAGTGGCATGAAAGGGAAGCAGTGGTTGGGAAGGGAATGAGACAGGGTTGTAGCCTATCCCCGATGTTATTCAATCTGTATACTGAGCAAGCAGTAATGGAAACGAAAGAAAAATTCGGAGTAGGTATTAAAATCCATGGAGAAGAAATAAACACTTTGAGGTTCGCCGATGACATTGTAATTCTGTCAGAGACAGCAAAGGACTTGGAGGAGCAGTTGAACGGAATGGACAGTGTCTTGAAAGGAGGATATAAGATGAACATCAACAAAAGCAAAACGATGATAGTGGAATGTAGTCGAATTAAGTCGGGTGATGCTGAGGGAATTTGATTAGAAAATGAGACACGTAAAGTAGTAAAGGAGTTTTGCTATTTGGGGAGCAAAATAACTGATGATGGTCGAAGTAGAGAGGATATAAAATGTAGACTGGCAATGGCAAGGAAAGCGTTTCTGAAGAAGAGAAATGTGTTAGTTTTAAGTGTCAGGAAGTCGTTTCTGAAAGTATTTGTATGGAGTGTAGCCATGTATGGAAGTGAAACATGGACGATATCTAGTTTGGACAAGAAGAGAACAGAAGCTTTCGAAATGTGGTACTACAGAAGAATGCTGAAGATTAGATCGGTAGATCACGTAACTAATGAGGAGGTACTGAATAGAATAGGGGAGAAGAGGAGTTTGTGGCACAACTTGACAAGAAGAAGGGACCGGTTGGTAGGGCATGTTCTGAGGCATCAAGGGACCACAAATTTAGCATTGGAGGGCAGCGTGGAGGGTAAAAATCGTAGAGGGAGACCAAGAGATGAATACACTAAGCAGATTCAGAAGGATGTAGGTTGCAGTTAGTACTGGGAGATGAAGAAGCTTGCACAGGATAGAGTAGCATGGAGAGCTGCATCAAACAAATCTCAGGACTGAAGACCACAACAACAACAACAACATTCTGCCTATACTCACATTGAGACGTTATCTGAACTCCGTCCTTGTGGCTGGGAGTTCGCGTTTCTCGTCTGTAGAACACAGAGATGAGCAGACAGTATTAGATTATGCTAGTCAGAGGACCGTCTTCTGCTTCCCTAGTGTTTGAATGAGATTTTTTTATATTTTGTGGCTGGAGTTCTTCCGTCGTCACAAACATGTACGATAACTATCACTCCGATGCACTGGACGCAGTACGTATGGTGATATTGCTCATTGCTTCGGCTTATTAGGGCTATAAAGCTAAATAGCTATGATCACATAAATTTTATTTCCACCACTGTAGATCATCTTTGAAAGTAGTGTCTTGTAGAGTTTGGTTCGTAGGTGATGTCAGTCATCTAGCATTATTTATGTTACATCACGTAGCCATAAAAAGGGGCAGATTTGCGCCACTGATCAATCATGTTGATTAGGAAATCAACTTGCATCTCTTTATATCCATTGAACATTGATATATAAACATTTGTAATATATAAAGCAGTTTTAATCCACAATAAATGTATAAGCAGAAACAGCATTTATCATTTGTAGTTACTAGTTTCCTTAATTATTCATTTATGTTGATCCTGTAATTTATATATGAGCAAGAAGGAGGGGATTGTTAGACTGGGTTCAAAATGGCTCTGAGCACTATGGGACTCAACTGCTGAGGTCATTAGTCCCGTAGAACTTAGAACTACTTAAACCTAACTAACCTAAGGACATTACAAACATCCATGCCCGAGGCAGGATTCGAACCCGCGACCGTAGCGGTTTTGCGGTTCCAGACTGCAGCGCCTTTAACCGCGCGGCCACTTCGGCCGGCTGTCAGACAGGGCCAAATCTTTATTTTTCTGTTGCGCACATTCATTTTACACCCGCCTAGAGGAGCATCTTGGAAGGCAACTGTGTTACCCTGGAGTGCACGGCAGGTGCAGGGCTTGGAGGCGCTATAGATGGAACGCAATAGCAAAACGAACGAACTAATGAGACAACTCAATAGTTTTTGTACATCCTGCTGCAAATATTCCTTACTCCAAAAGTCCACTACCCAAATAAGCACAGAATAAATTAAAATCATGCAACAAAATAAAAGTAGTCAACGAAAAAGTTAATGTTTATGGATATTCATGTACTTTTCTAAAGCATGTCTGCAGGAGTAACTTCACATTTGACCTGCAACCACCGACGAAGAAAGAAGAAAATATCCTCAAGAAGAAAGATGGCTGCCTAGTAGTGCAGTTCCATCGCAGCGAGCAACCGACCAGAAGATGTCGCGTGCGCCTAGCTCTGGACTCCACCACCATACCACTTCCTCCACTTGAAGTGTGATTGGTGACGTGCTAACTGGGACTTGGTATAATTTCTACTCTTTGTTTTCTCCACACACATGATAGTGCCAAGACATTATTTTGTATGTATACACTTGCTGAACTTACAAATTTTCCTAGACTGTTTAACTGTCGTTGCACCTCCTGTGAAGTACTACCGTACGATTTTTTGGAATCATTCTGTTTCCGCGACTTACAGTAGAGTGCGAACTTTGTTTTCAAACACAAAAACTTAGGAACTTGCTTGCTGCCGAGCTTAACTGTATACACATTTCAATATCTGGCTTACTTTTAAAGTGTGTTGTGATTAATTCTATGTGTTGAGCAACTTAATTATTTGTTTTGGGAGTCAGGAACTTTGTTTGTCATTGAAGAACTGCAGTTGTTTGTTCGTTTTTGGAATAATTTTGTTTAATTTCAGACTTCAAGGAATTTTACGTCCATAATATATTGAGGATTTTGTTAACGTTGTGATAGAGAAATGAAATTGTGTTACTATGACCACCTGCATCTTTAACGGATATCGTTGGTATTCTAATGATGGTTTTATGAGTTCTAGCGCAGGTAACTGTACCTTCCACTTCCTCCCAGAATATCTTCCAGGATGACAGTTCGCTTGCTTGATCGCTAGGTTCAGCTTTGCCCACTGTTCTTTCTTTCTTGCAAGATTAAACAGTCGCCGTATCTTTGTAGTTCCAGACTGTTGTTCCAACAAGGTACATTTCTGCTTGTACATTTATTGATGTCTGTTCAGTTTCCTAAGTATGAGGTCGTAATGGCAGATGTCACTGTGTCTTCCATTTCCTCAAAACTACTGAGCTCCTAATCAAAGTTCTGACTTCACATAAGAGTGAATTTGGATCTACCTTACATGAGTCTCAGTCTGTTTTCCTGGATTCCCATAGGCCCTGGTCTGTTTAACACCAACTTCTACCTCAAACTTAATTTAGATATGGTTAGATAAAGATGTCATCTACGCCAAGTGTCACTGTTTGACGTAACTATTTCTTACAGTGGACCCAAAATTAGGTCAATTGCTTCTTCCCCTCTGCTCCTGAAGACAGATTCGCTATTCCTATTGAATATTCTGAAATTATCCTCTAGTAGATTCAAATGGCTCAAATGGCTCTGAGCGCTATGGGACTTAACATCTAGGTCATCAGTCCCCTAGATCTTAGAACTACTTAAATCTAACTAACCTAAGGACATCACACACATCCATGCCCGAGGCAGGATTCGAACCTGCGACCGTAGCAGTAACGCGGTACCGGACTGAAGTGCCTAGAACCACTCGGCCACCGCGGCCGGCCTCTAGTAGATATTCGAGTAAGTGCTCATCTCTGCTGTCGTTGTCACTGCTTCCTGCACAAGGTTGCGGACACTGGTATGACAAACAACCAAGTTATTCATTCTGCTGTAAGCAGCTCTCTATCAGTCACCTCACTTCCTATGAACGAGGAATACTGTCCTCTCAAGGAAGTTAAACAGAGGTCAATACAACTTCACTCGTCCTTCTTTATTCACGTTATTCATTTACCGTATGACAGTAAGAGACAAATAACAATGCAGTTACTGAAAACTGAAATAATTATAAACAAACATGTAACATAATTATATAAGGTATTGCTTCTGTAGTTGTCATCAGGAAATCCTCAGCTTTCTCTTCATAAACTGTCTGAGGGCATTCTTCTGTGATGTGTTTCATGGTTTGGATTTCACCACATTCGCAGAAGGATGTCGATTTCTTGCCCCATTTTTGCAGGAAATAAGCACATCTACCAAGCTAGTTCCGTATTCTGTTCAGAGTTGACCAGTTTTAAGCGGCGACTCAAAACCCGGAGGCTTTTGGGTAATACATGGAATTTAGTTACTCTGCTTTGTGGTCCATTTTGATGCCAGGCTTTATTCAAGCTGAATTTTTCCTCTATGGCTGCAGTTACCGTTTTGATCGGGTCTTTCTACACTATGTTGTGGGGTGGTAGGTGGAAAACTTATATTACATTGTATTGTTGCCCTTCTCAATACAAGCTCTCTAACTACAATGTTGGCAACGAGAAAGTGATTAACAAAACATGATGCCTACAATTAAAGTTAACTGTGCCCACTCTGATGGAGAAACAAAGTTATTGATCATTGAAGTTCATTACTCTGAGGATTTAGGATGATGTCTGGGATTCATAGAAAATGCAGTTTACTATAACAATTTTCACTATATTCTGAAAACGACAAAGCGTAAAATTTCAAATTAATGTTTAACCAATGCTACTATCAGCTGTTGCACTATCAGAGCTGTTCAGAGTCTATTGCACGGATCCTATTTTTCCTAGATAACGAAAATGTTCAATAATCGTTATCGATGCAAACGTTCAAAGTGAATGCGTGCCAAAATTTGATGTTAATACTCATCAAACGCCATGCTAGTAATGATAGAAGGTCTGCCATGTGGCGACACGTGAAAATACGACATACGCAAACTGAGAATAAATCACTGAAGTCGTTCCACAATTAACACTTTATCACACTGCGAACTCATTGTTAAGTGCATACCGAGTTATGTAATACGGCATCCAAGGCTGTTCCTTGCAACTGCACAAACGCGACGCGGCTTCCGACACGGAGTGCGCGCTGATACAAATCTAGAAGAGAACTGGGGCCTGACTCTAGCTCTTTTTTTTTCTTTATTGTTATTTTTCACCTCAAACAAAGTTGGGCTGGCAGCGGATAAATCTACTCCGCTCTTCAGCCACAAGTATTACAGTAAAAGAGACAAGGAAGACAGAAAGAAACAGATTGGTGGTTAAAAACAGTAGATACAAAAATTAAAAACACGAAGCCGTTCACACTCGACGAGAAAACACGAAAAACTGTCGGCACTGCGCACAAACACTGATGACCAGACGGTACAAGTGAACGAAGGAGCGTGACGGCGAAAAACACTAAATCACAACACGATGGCACACACACTAGGAACTGATGGCGATGATCTCCGGCGCACGAATGTCCACTTAACGTGTGCGAGTCGGGGACCTGCCAATAGGGGAAGAAGGTGGTGGGGGAGGGAGAGGGGAGAGCAAAGATGCCAATGGCAGACGAGATGGTGGGAGGAACGAAGGTATGGGGGTAGGGGAAGCCCGGGGGAGGAGGGGGGAAAAGGGGGGAGGGAGGGAAGGGGGAGAGAAGGGAGAGAGGGTGCCCATAGGAACAAACACAGGAAGTGCGAAGAGAGTATCAAAGTTGGTAGGAGAGGTAGATGGAGGGGAGGGGGAGCTGGCGGAAGCCACCTTGGGAGAGGGTAAGGAGAGTGGAGAGATGGAGAGCAGGTGGGACGTGGAAATACAGGCACGGCAGTGGGCGGGGGCGGGAGAGGATGGGAGAGACAAGCGGGTGAGGAGGATCAAGTTTACGGGAGGTGTAGAGGATCCGTATCTGTTCGAGGAAGAGGAGGAGGTGGGGGAACGGAATAAGGTCGTACAGGATCCACGTGGGGGAGGGGAGATGCGATAGGCGAGGCGAAGAGCATGGCGTTCGAGGATCTGAAGGGATTTGTAAAAGGAAGGAGGAGCGGAGATCCAGGCAGGGTGGGCGTAGCAGAGGATAGGGTGGATGAGAGATTTGTAGGTGTGGACGATGGTGGAGGGGTCCAGACCCCATGTACGGCCAGAAAGGAGCTTGAGGAGACGGAGTCGGGAGCGTGCCTCAGCTTGGATTGCCCGGTGGTGGAGGGTCCAGGAGAGGCGACGGTTAAGGGTGACGCCAAGGTACTTAAGGGTGGACGATAGGACTGCCATAGGCGGTGACATAGAAGTCGAGGAGGCGGAAGGAAGGGGTGGTTTTGCATACAGTGATCGCCTGGGTTTTGGAAGGATTGACCTTAAGCAACCAGTGGTTTCACCAAGTGGTGAATCGGTCAAGATGGGACTGGAGAAGGTGTTGGGAGCACTGCAGGGTGGGAGCGAGAGCAAGGAAAGCGGTGTCATCGGCGTACTGGAGAAGGTGGATGGGGGTGAAGGCGGCGGCAAGTCCGCCGTATACAAAAGGTACAGAAGAGGGGAGAGGACGGAACCTTGGGGCACACCGGCAGAGGGGAAGAAGGTGTTATGGACGGTTACGTAGGAAGGACGTTGGGAGAGAAAGGACCCTATCAGACGGACGTAGTTTATACGAAGGGCGAAGGTTTGGAGCTTGAAGAGGAGACCAGAATGCCACACACGGTCATAGGCACGTTCGAGGTCGAGGGAGAGGAAGATAGTGGAGAAACGAGAATTGAGCTGTTCGGAGAGGAGATGAGTGAGGTGAAGGAGAAGGTCATCGGTAGAGAAGGATGGCCGAAAGCCACACTGGGTAACGGGAAGGAGGCAGTGCTGGCGGAGATGCAGGTGGATGCGTTGGGTAAGGATGGATTCCAGGACCTTGCTGAAGATCGAGGTAAGGCTGATGGGACGGTAGGAGGAGACAGTGGACGGCGGTTTGTCGGGTTTAAGGAACATCAGGATGCGGGAGGTTTTCCACACGTCGGGGTAGTAGCTGGTGGACAGGACCACATTATAGAGCCTGGCCAGACGGGAGAGGACTCTAGCTCATAGCGCTCTTATTTATGTAGCCGCAGTGCGGTCAGCCGAAGGCGCAGCCGACAATATTTGCCTTACTGACTAGCCGCTGGGCTAGCAAAACACCACTTCAATTTACTAAATAATTTATTGCTTCATTCGATATCCATAATTAAATCCTGATGTGGATAGGTTAAATACTTTTGGCGAGAGAATTATTTTAGTTGCACTGCACACAATAGATGAGATCTGAACTTGCCCTTTGGAGAGACACTACAGCTATAGTTTTATAGCTACCTTTTGGAAACTTCTCACATCTTTGTTATTATAGCGTACCTCCATTCTACCTAAATTTACACATCGTAGCTTTACCTAATCACTTACTTAATCTATCTTGCTTCCTTACTCTTAGGACACAAAAAGTCATGAATTTCAACCAAAATATTACTTTGTGAGATCCAGCATGCTGTTTCCAATAAATTACAATGAAAAAGAAATCCGAATATAAATTTTGAAGTTTCTAGCTCCTTCCTGTTGCGCCGATGATTTTTATGTAAAATGTCCAAATTTCGAAAACTGTTAAAGTTACTAAACTGAAACTTAACGCATTACCATTTTAGCATCATTCCTGACATGCTATTAACTTTTCAGATTATTTACTTTACTTTTAAGGTATTGCGCAACATTTGTGACTAATCAGTTACAGTGGACTAGGCTGGCACACAATGGAAAGCATATGAATTCTATATGGCGTGAGTAGGCTGCTTCCCTACAATGTGATCAAAAGATCCGAATATCCCCAAAAACATACATTTTTCATATTAGGTGCATTGTGCTGCCACCTACTGCCAAGAACTCCTTATCAGCTACCTCAGTAGTCATTACACATCGTGAGAGAGCAGAGTAGGGCGCTCCGCGAAACTCACGTACTTCGAACGTGGTCAGGTGATTGGGTGTCACTTGTGTCATACGTCTGTACGCGAGATTTCAACACCCCTAAACATCCCTAGGTCCACTGTTTCCGATGTGATAGTGAAATGGAAACGTGAAGGGACACGTACAACACAAAAGCGTACAGGCCAAACTCGTCTGTTGGCTGACAGAGACCGCCGACAGTTGAAGAGGATCGTAATGTGTAATAGGCAGACATCTATCCAGACCATCACACAGGAATTCCATACTGCATCAGGACCTACTACAATTACTATGACACTTAGGCAGGATATGAGAAAACTTGGGTTTTATGGTCGAGCAGCTGCTCATAAGCCACACATCACGCCGGTAAATGCCAAACGACTCTTCGCTTGGTGTAAGGAGTGTGAACATTGGACGACTGAACAGTGGAAAAACGTTGTGTGAAGTGACGAATCACGGTTCACAATGGGGCGATCCGACAGCAGGATGCGGGCATGGCGAATGCCTAGTGATCAACTGCCAGTGCGTGTAGTGCCAACAGTAAAATTCAGAGGCGGTGTTGTTATGGTGTTATGCTCTGTTATTCAGCATGTCATTTAGTAAACGACCTGTTGGTCGTTAGGTATCTTTCGTTGCCCAAGCGATCTACGATAAATTACTGCTAGAAGGGGAGCAAGTTCTTTCTAGAATCTTATAGGTATCTCATCTGGTCCTGAAGCCTTTCCACTACTAAGCAACTGTAGCTGCTTTTCAATTCCGCAATCGGTTATCTCAATATCTGCCATTTCGAGGGATAGTGTCACGATTTTCCGCGGTGAAACAACTTCGGAAGACCGAATTCAGTATTTCGGCCTTCTCTCTGTTATCTTCCGTTTCTGTGCCGGTGTGGTCTTCCACTGTGAAACAACTTCTTAACGAACAGTGTACTATTTTACCTGTAACTTTATATAAATATTGACTGCAAGTGCTATTAAAAAAACAGTGTTAATTTAAAAGTGGTAAATCGCGTGTGTTAGTGGATGCCAAAATTCAGAAAACAACCAAAAGACACTTCTGCCAGGAAGGCATAAATAATTGTTTGAATAATATTTAACGACAAATCGTTGCTATTTATCATGAGTACACTTGAGCAAGAATACTGGTTTATTTATTTATGGACAAACCTTTATTTATATTTATTGTACATGGTCTGAGTGTGACCGAGTGTTTATAACATTTCTTTTATTTAAATATTATTGTATTAGGTCTACAACTTTGCTTCCGCAGTTTTGCAATAGACGGCAGTAGTGGAAAGTAGTGGTGCAAATCGTTCGCCGTAAGTGTCAATACAGTAAGTTTACGCATTTGAGAACATAACGCCATCAAAATATCAGTCGATTTTTGATTGCATCGTGAAGCTATTCTCGACTGAATACGTCAACTTATGAGCCCAATTCTCGTCATCTGCGGGAGGTTTTAATTTTCTGCTTTCATATGAAGAAATCTGCGGCTGAGGCTCATAAAAAGCTGGGTAAGACCTATGATGAGACGCCTGTTAGTGACAGAACTTCGCAAAAAATGGTTTCCATGCTTCAAGAATGGAGATTTTGACGTTGAAGATCGGCGCAGTTATGAAAGAGAGAAAGCTTTCGATGCTACTGCAACCGACGGGAACAATCACAGGAGGGGACTGATGACCTCAGATGTCAAGTCCCATAGTGCTTAGAGCCAACAATCACAGGAGATCGTTAATGAAAGCAGTTAATGTGTTTGAGCCGAGCACTGAAAGACAAACAGCCACACTACAGCGATAGACATGAAAAAATGATTTTGCACCATGACAGTGCATGACCCCATGTCGAAAATCCCGTAAAAACGTACTTGGAAAAGTTGAAATGGGACGTTCTACCCCACCCGATGTATTCTCCAGATATTCCTCCCTCTGACTGACACCTTTCTCGATCTATGACACACGACCTAGCTGACTAGCACTTGCGGTCATATGAACAAGTGCAAAATTGGATGGATTCATGGCTCCCCTCAAAAGATGCCCAGTTTATACACTACAGGATTCGTATACTGCCCTAAAGCTAGGAGAAAGCAGTGGCCAACGACGACCAATACTTTGAATCGTAAATTTTTTGTTAGTTTTTCACAATAAAGTCTCGAACTGCGAGAAGAACGGCGGAAACAAAGTTGTAGACCTGCTAATATACACTCCTGGAAATTGAAATAAGAACACCGTGAATTCATTGTCCCAGGAAGGGGAAACTTTATTGACACATTCCTGGGGTCAGATACATCACATGATCACACTGACAGAACCACAGGCGCATAGACACAGGCAACAGAGCATGCACAATGTCGGCACTAGTACAGTGTATATCCACCTTTCGCAGCAATGCACGCTGCTATTCTCCCATGGAGACGATCGTAGAGATGCTGGATGTAGTCCTGTGGAACGGCTTGCCACGCCATTTCCACCTGGCGCCTCAGTTGGACCAGCGTTCGTGCTGGACGTGCAGACCGCGTGAGACGACGCTTCATCCAGTCCCAAACATGCTCAATGGGGAACAGATCCGGAGATCTTGCTGGCCAGGGTAGTTGACTTACACCTTCTAGAGCACGTTGGGTGGCACGGGATACATGCGGACGTGCATTGTCCTGTTGGAACAGCAAGTTCCCTTGCCGGTCTAGGAATGGTAGAACGATGGGTTCGATGACGGTTTGGATGTACCGTGCACTATTCAGTGTCCCCTCGACGATCACCAGTGGTGTACGGCCAGTGTAGGAGATCGCTCCCCACACCATGATGCCGGGTGTTGGCCCTGTGTGCCTCGGTCGTATGCAGTCCTGATTGTGGCGCTCACCTGCACGGCCCCAAACACGCATACGACCATCATTGGCACCAAGGCAGAAGCGACTCTCATCGCTGAAGACGACACGTCTCCATTCGTCCCTCCATTCACGCCTGTCGCGACACCACTGGAGGCGGGCTGCACGATGTTGGGGCGTGAGCGGAAGACGGCCTAACGGTGTGCGGGACCGTAGCCCAGCTTCATGGAGACGGTTGCGAATGGTCCTCGCCGATACCCCAGGAACAACAGTGTCCCTAATTTGCTGGGAAGTGGCGGTGCGGTCCCCTACGGCACTGTGTAGGATCCTACGGTCTTGGCGTGCATCCGTGCGTCGCTGCGGTCCGGTCCCAGGCCGACGGGCACGTGCACCTTCCGCCGACCACTGGCGACAACATCGATGTACTGTGGAGACCTCACGCCCCGCGTGTTGAGCAATTCGGCGGTACGTCCACCCGGCCTCCCGCATGCGCACTGTACGCCCTCGCTCAAAGTCCATCAACTGCACATACGGTTCACGTCCACGCTGTCGCGGCATGCTACCAGTGTTAAAGACTGCGATGGAGCTCCGTATGCCACGGTAAACTGGCTGACACTGACGGCGGCGGTGCACAAATGCTGCGCAGCTAGCGCCATTCGACGGCCAACACCGCGGTTCCTGGTGTGTCCGCTGTGCCGTGCGTGTGATCATTGCTTGTACAGACCTCTCGCAGTGTCCGGAACAAGTATGGTGGGTCTGACACACCGGTGTCAATGTGTTCTTTTTTCCATTTCCAGGAGTGTATTAGTTTTGTTCAGGAAAGTTGTCAAGATGAGTCAAATCATATCTGCAGCACATAAGAACTACCACTTTTTCGGGTGGATGGCCAATGGAAAAGAAGACACTAGCAAAACATTACAGGAGTTAAGTGGACACAGGGGCTTTTCGACTGAACAGCACAAGGGAGCCATTCTGGACACGTTTGACGGAGGCAGACCTGCCTGTAGTAACGAGTAGTATTTAACTGTCGACATGTCAGATTCTGGGCAGTGAATGGCTGCTACTATACTTTAGCTTCTGAAGGGACTTTATATTTTGAGAGGCCTAAAAGAACTCCAGCGTAGGACTCTAACTTTTCCCGGCTGAATTTCGGAACTGAGCATAGACAGAGTATTCTTTGTATCACACGTGTTAGTTTGTGAATTATCATGTTGCACTCTGAACTGTTTTGTGCTGGTGAATACATCCCATATTGTGATCATGAAATGGACTTACTTTTCACATATCCTTGATGAGTATTTAGTTTGGGGATTTTGCCGTTTTTAAATAAAGGTTATAAAACTTCACTCCGACTTCCCACTCACTTTGAAACCACAAATACATTGTAAACGTTGCCCTGCAGACCTGCTACCATGACGACTCGGATGGCTTATTGTGTCCCTATCCTCTTGGCGGTGCACAATGCTGTTCAATGACTGGACATCAAGTTCGGGAATGTCTATCTCGACAGAGGTGCTATTATCTTTGTCTGTGAGGGACTGGGAACAATGTATTGGCTTAAGGAGATAGTGCCCACGATATCTCCGTGGGAGGAGGCGAAACTACTGGTCACGGCAATGGCTGGTTTCTTCAAGACCGGAAATATATCAGTGTGGGTATCAAAACTTCTTAAGGATACTTCTCTTGATGCCCTGAAACTTTGTATCACCATCATGGAATCGACCTTTCCCGAACAGAGTATTCGCTGCTGTGTGTACCAAAGTAAGAAAAAAATATCTAGGAAACGTGCGCGCTAAAATGCATACCTTAAGAACTATGAGCACTTGTTCAGTTGAGTAGATGTGTTTCACAGTAGTGAACACCTTCTGCTCATCTCCTCTACTCCTCTCTACATAAATTTCCTCCACCTCTCTGTCTCCCCATATCATTGTCCACCTTCCACTTGAACATATACTGCTTCCCCCTCTCTTTCCATATCTGGCTCCCATTTCTCCTTTTCCATCAGACCACCACTTCTCTCCACATTCTACCTGTCTCATACATCTCCTCCTCCTCCCCTCTCTCTCTCCATTTTCTCTTCCTCTGTCCACCCTCTCCTCCATTTATCTCAACATGTCCCCAGTGATGCTCATCGCCATGTGTAGCCCCTGCAATACAGTTCAATAAAGCAGGCCAATAATACGATCACAGGATGCCTGTCATGCAGGGCAGGCTACATATTAGGCACTTGAAAAACATTTATTTGCCCCCGATGTACAGGCCACCATGCAAAGCAGGTCAATGAAGCAGGCCTATACCACCCGACACAATATGCCTGCCATGCAGGGCAGCCTACATATAGAACCTGGAAATCATTTCTTGCCCCTGACATGTAGGCTGCCCTGCAAAATAGGTTGATTTGGTTGGCCAGTACTGTTTCTACACAACATGCCTGTCATGCGGGGCAGTCTATAAACCATGAACTGGGGAAAAATACGTTTTTCGTCATACCTCCACCCCTATTCAAACCAGGAGCTTATAACACCACAGTGCTGTTATTCATGAAGCCTGCCGTTTCTGTGCGATTTTAGAATCGATCCAGGGGCTTAGTAGGAGATCACAGGTATACACATATACACTCTGCTTTATACATATGATAGATATGGCTGTAAAATTTTTCCTGCTACCACCATCTTAAACTTTTATTAGTTGAAAAATATTTCCTGCCAGAACCACTTGCATTTTTTTTTTTAATTTACCGCCATCGCTATCTTACAATTTTTCCCAACATTCAGTGTCTTTAATATTTAAATTTCCCAATGTATGCTGGTAATTTGGACAGCAGCCATTACATTCCAGATGTGTTAAAGTCCCCAGCTGTACCCTATCTTTGAAATCTCTAGGCCATTATCTTTCAACAAGACAACACAAAGACTGCATGTTGCCTATATTGCCCAGATCTGTTTTGATGCAAAGGGTGTTCGACCCTTGCCCTTGCCAACAAAGTTCTCCAAATCTCTCATTCACCAAAAACGTGGGTATGGGTTCCCAGGAGACTGGCAGGCCACAACTCATAGCCACTGTGATTTATGAACTCTGGCAAAGAAGCAGCATCGAATGACATATCCACGTCTCTCATCCAAGATCAGTTCGTCTTGATGCCCAGCCAAACTAAAGGCACTATTCCTGACAGATGTATACATTCAATAAAACAAAATACGTGTGTTTGTTGCCCTCCTTGCGGATGCATTTTGAATGGCCAGAAGTGTAGTATTGGATAGGAAGCTGTCTCTGACATGTACTGTAACACTTCATTGGCTTGGCACCTTGTGTTATATCAATGGACAACGTCCACAGCTTTAGGTGTTATCACTGGCAAAGTAAACGTGTATCACCATATCTTTGTTAATGTTAACATTTTATTTTGAAGATTTTCAACCTCCAGAATATACAACAGAAGGTATGTTGTTTTTGAAATCCAGTATCTTTCCACATAATGTTATTGTTGTTGCAGTCTTCAATACAAAGACTGGTTTGACGCAGCTCTCCAGGCTACCCTGCCATGAGCAAGCCATTTTGCCTCCCAATAACGAGTGCAGCCTAGTTACATTTGGACATGCTTACTGTATTCATCCTTAGGTCTCCCACTACAATTTTTACCCCAACACTTCTCTCCATTACCAAAATGACGATTCCTTTATGCCTCAGAATGTGTACTCTCAACTAATCCCTTCTTTTAGTCAAGTTGTACCACAAATTCGTCTCTGGAGGACACCACCCTGTCAAAATACTGACTCTGAAGGCGAAGAGACTTGTGTGTTCACATCAAGCTGAGAGCTATGTCAGCTGTAACTCTGCTGTTGGCAGGGTCTCCCATGCCAGATAGTCCTAGTGGTAGAACCAGATGAAGAGTGTCCAAAACCGCCCCATCTCCTCCATATCCACACCAATAGCCCTTACCCCATTCCACTGACACCCAACTCAAGATGTGGTGTTATCCATGCTGAGGGGTGCATGGCATATGGGAAGATTTGTCACTAATGAAGCCTCAGGGTACAAGGCGACATCTCAGTAATTAGCCTTGCACTGCTTGGGGTTCTGTAGTGTTGATGAAATAAATTCCCAATTCTCATGAGACAAAAATGGGGAATACAGAACAAAACAAAACCTGAGGGACTTGGTGAGATCTCAAGCACCTAAGCTTCAGATTGGAACTGATGGTAGCTGTTTCAACAATTGTATTGGGCGATGATCCAGTACAAGAAGTGGAAACTGTTGTTGAAAGGTTGGACCAGATCAATGACAAATGCTTGTCTGGGGTTTAGTGGAGGAAACATCTTTAAAAAAAGGGCAAATGATGGATTCCTTAACATAAATGGAGGGAACTAAGACGTCTTGAACCTAGGACCTCCAAAAATAAGACTGAAGGGGGTTGTCAGCCACCTTTTACTTCTAAGACAGTGCGATAGTACCTAATGGTTACTGCTGCTGAGTTGCTCTTCCTAAAAGCATACCATAGAGCGAACCAGTTGCGCATTTACCTGTGGTTACTCGTGCGTTAGATGCTTTGGCTATGCACAACTCTGTGTTTAAAAATAATAGCCCGTTGTATTCATACGTTCTAGCTGAGCACATCTGCTTTCGTGACACACCGCTAAATCACTGCAAATAATAACCCGTAGCTGTGATACTGCAGTCAAATAGTCTATGAATTGGCTATGACTGCGAGTTAATAAAATACCCATAAATACAAAATAAAAGTCAAATGAATTATTCAATAATAACGATTCTTTTTTGACGTCTGTAAGTGATGTATATGGCTGAGAATTATGTTGCATAATGTTTAATCAAACAAGGACATCTCAAATAAGCAAGTAGTGGTCCTACAATATCCATTTAAAATAGAAAGAAAATATCCTTATCAAATGCAGTAAAGTTACGTTGAGACCATCATGAGAATGCTAGCAAAATCCTCAAACTAAATACTCATCAAGGGTCCATTTCAGGATCACAATATACTAAATATTCACCGGCTCAAAATACCCCAGAATTCAACATGATGATTCACAAATTAACACATGCGATACAAAGAATAGTATCTCATTCTTTGTCTGTCCTCAGTTCGGAAATGCAAGGAGGAAAACTTAGTGTCCTACTCTGGAGTACTTTCAGGCCTCTCGAAATATGAAGTCCCTTAAGAAGTTAAAGTATGATAGCAGCCGTTCACTGCCCAGAATTAAACATGTCTATGACCGAATACCACTTGTATCTAAAGGCAGGTCTGCCTCCTTTCAGAACTCACGTAAAAGTGCCCAGAATCGCTCCCTTGAGCTCTTCACTCAAAAAGTCTCAATCCCCACTTGACTCCCATAGCATTCTGCTACTATCTGCTTCTCCACTGGAAGAAGACCATCCCCACCAAAAATAGATAGTTCTCATGTGCTATACACATTACCTTCCTCATCTTTACCACTTATTCGAAAACAGTTACACAAGTACTCGAAATTACGCCCTCCTGCTGAAATGCATGCCGTGTAACAATGCTGGAGTGGTGTCACACTGTTTCAAACACTCCTGGCAAAATCGAAATTTCATTGGTGGATGCCGTAATGCGCGCTATCACCTCTTCACGAGTCTCACTGGGTGTTTCATAGACAACAGATTCCAGGTGGCCCAGAAGAAAAAATTTATGAGCATCAAGTCAGGGACACGTGCAGGCCACGTCACTGGCCCACTGCACCCTATCCAATTCTCACCAAAGATTTCATACAAGTGCATTCGCACTGCATGTGCGAAGTGCACCATCGTTGTTGGTGCTACATACGCTGTCGCACGTTGAGTGGGACGTGTTCCAACAATTCTGGCAAAAGTTTCTCGTAAAAAGATTAAGTATCTGCTTGCGTTCAGTCGCTGGGGTAATAAGTATGGACGTATCAGATTATCGCTTGCCAAGCTGGCGCAGATGTTGACAGCGAAGCGATTTTGGTGACCACGAACAAAGGCGGTATGAGGATTTTCCTGTGCCCGCATATCTTGATTATAGCTGTTGAAGATACTCCCTCGTGTAAAGAATGTCTCATCCATAGAAAGTACACGATTAGGAAAGTCCGGTAGAATGGGACGCTTTCGCAAAAACCACTGAAATACTTCAATTCGACATGGAAAATCGTTTGAGTTAAGGGCTTGACCCTTCCGAAGGCGGTATGGGTGCGAATCATCTTCATGTCACAGACGCCAAATTGTGGAATGATTTACACCCATTTCCCATGCAACACGCCGACAGCTTGTTGAGGGTGAGTTTTTCAGCACTGCTAACACCTCCTCTTCAAGCCCTGATGTACGCATGTGCGTTGACGAACGCATCCGCCAGGCATTCGCACTTGTAAGGCAAAATGAATACACTGGTTTTCGACGTGGGCTTTAATTGCACATGTGCCATTACGAGAACGTGCCAGTGGAAAATGTACCTCAAGAGTGAACCTGTCTCTCGCGGATGACAGCAAATGTGCGTGGATCTGGCACTCGACCTTTCGTAAACCGCCGATCGTACAAACGTTGGGCAGCGTGAGCATTTCCATCCTCTTCCCCATAAGCACAGTTCATGTCTGCTCTTTCCTCCCAAGAACGGCGCTCCATTTCCTGTCCGCTCCACACAGTAACAAACACAAGAATACAAAATTGTTAAGTCTTTCGTGGCCACTTGTTGACAAACTGCCTATTGGCTTCTGTCTCGGGTTCTTCGGCCGACGTTCATCTAATGATTTTACTGACATTTCGCCGGCACGAGTGGCCGAAGAACCCGAGACAGAAGCTAATAGGTAGTTTATCAAACACAAGAATGCCCCCTTTTGGTGACAAAGTGATCCAGGGCAAACCAGACTCTGAAGTGTGTACAGGTACTGCACTCTATGCATCGCCCATCAAACACACATTTTCACAGCCAAAAGCAACGCGTTCACGACCCAGTCAGAGGCGGAAAAGTTGGCCCGCCTGGAATATCCGCAACTATATCAACCTCAATGTTTGCAAATAAAGGTCAACACGACGTCTTTTTTACCTTGATGTCACAAATGTGATGTTATACAATATTTATGGAATAGCGCGGCCGATTTTTGTGCTCCTTAAGTTGACGCTCACTATGCATTTCGATTCAGGTAAGGAGCAATGTTCTCCTAACGGGTTGTACAAGCGAACAATGGAGTTCTGGGAACAGTGGCTAGCTGCTAACTCCATCCACCAGCACCAAGTCCTGAGGTGAGGTGACTGCAGACATCGGTGTGAGGTTAGCAGAACTAAAACTAGCAATATTTGTTATCCGGGGCTACAGAACACATATGGGTGGTTATGACCAATTATACATGCGGTACATACTGATATAAAAGTTATCTGGGTATGCGCCACTCCATTCTGTAAAAAAGTATTACAGATGAAACCAATGTTTCGATAACAATTAAGTGCCTTCTTGTGTCTGCTGGTGTATTTTTGCTGTCCATACTCACTTGTATTTTGTCAGGATTGCTCACTGAGACATTACGTCATAATTTCGAAGAAAGGTTGATGTCACTGGTCTCTTGAGGCGGTAATATTGGTAACTGTGTTGTAATAGATTGCTGTGGTGGAAGGCATGTGGGTCTACTGTTGTCTGTTGGTTCTCGGAGTGTAGCATGATTGCCAATCATTGACGAATGAGATATCGACTACTGTTTTCCTCCTGCAGGACACAGGCCCCATGGCGGCAGCTATTCGCTGATATCGCTTGCTCTGATGGAAAGCCTGAGTCCATCCTCACTATTTATGCTATGTTGGTATTTTAATATTTCAGTGATTTCTGTGATCTTGAGTTTCACCATACCCAGCAGCTTGGCAAGCATGCAGGTTAAATTTATTTCGTTAAATTTATTTCCTTGCCACAGTCTGCCTGTATTCAGCCACTGCAGATTTGTTGAGCTGCCCAAGATGAGTGCATTGTTTATGCTCACATATGCATGTACAGGGTGCTAGTTATTCAACCATATGAAATATAATCGTCATTACTTGTGAATGGTTTGCGTTAGGGCGTTCAAACTGCATGGTTGGCCACAGGGAATGATGGGAATTGTATGGTTTGGTTTAGCAACGAAGCCCACTTTTATTTGGATGCGTTCTTCAATAACCAAAATTGGTGCATTTGGGGCACTTAGAAACCGCATTTCGCGATCGAGAAGTCTTTTCACTCTCAGTGGGTGACTGTGTGGTGTGCAATGTCCAGTCACAGCATAATCGATGCGATATTCCTTGATGGCATGGTGATTACCGAACGGTTTGTGAAGGTTCTGGAAGATGATTTCTTCCCGATTATCCAAAGTGACTCTGATTTCGACAAGATGTGTTCATGCAAAAGGGAGCTCGACCCCATCGAAGTAGGAAGGTTTTTGATGTCCTGGACTTTGGGGACTGCATTCTGACTCTGGCTTTCCCAGAGGCCACTGGCTTGGGCCTCGATTGGCCGCCATATTCTCCAGATCTGAACACATGCGACTCCTTCTTGTGGCGCTATATTAAAGACACGTTGTACAGCAATATCCCCAAAACCACTGCTGAGTTGAAAACAATTATCCAGGAGTCCATCGACAGCATCGATGTTCCGACCCTTCAGCGGGTCATGCAGAATTTCGCTATTCGTCTGCGCAACATCATCGCAAGCACATCGACTATGCCACAACCTAAATACGATTATCTGTGGTGACGTTTACATGTTGAATAGATTGTGTGCACACCGTATTTTGTAACTAATTTAGGTTTTTTTCATATGGTTCAATAATTGTCACCCTGTAGGTACTAGTCTGTTGGTCCAGTCCCAGCAATATATACTTCTCCACACTATCCACTTTCTACACTGCTCCAGCGAGTGTAGCATCTACATTTTCCTTGGTATAGCCTAGCAGATCCTCGGTCTTGCAGCTGACACAGGCTGGACATCAACCCAACAAAGGCGTTTACCAATTTGGTCAGCGACATTATTAATGTAGGATAAGTGTGCTGCTCGCTGCAATTTGTCATTTTCATGCCTATCTTGCTTTCTTTTGTTCATTGTCATAGCTGTGTGAATCGAGTTATGCTTATACCATTGGACAAGAACTTTGTTCACAACATTTTGAGTTCAGGTGTTATGTTGTGAGCATCACATAGGCACTGAGTGCAGATAGCCAGAGAACAGATGATTGAGTTCTTCTGCACTGGGAGGGAAGTTGGATTGGGTGTGCCCATACATGTAGGCTTCTCCGTAGACACGATGAGGGCCCATGCATGGAGGTGTCAGTGCCAGTTTCATTCCATCTGTGCGCAGCATAAATTTTGTTCACGACTGTAGCTCTCGGTACAAAAAGGAGCGTCTGGAGTTCCACGCCTCGGTGCCTCATCCATCTGTATTGCAGATCAATAACCTCGCCAGAGAATTTCTGCCCTTCGCCATAAATGAGCTAGGCCGACGGAGAGCCCAGGCCGGATGTATAAGTCTTGGCAAACTGAGCAAGATCAGTGGTAAAGCCGTTGTCCAATATGAATCGTGACACCATCATGCCATTATTTATTGGGTGATAACATCTAGTCCCTTCCCCTCTTGTCATTAGCAGCCAGCGTTGAATGCCATCATTGGTGCTTTGTGGCCTCGCACTCAAGGCATTCCCTGTGACTCTGTATATGTCTGCAAAGTCTGTGCCGCACTGTGTAAACTGAACATCATGTAAAGACTCTGGAAGAGGCTAAATGGTGCAGCTATAGCCGTATGGATTACGTCCTAATCAGCCACAGGAATTTGTGTGTAGGTGTTGGCACAGTCTAGCACGCTAAATGTACGAGGGCAGTTCAATAAGTAATGCAACACATTTTTTTCTGAAACAGGGATTGTTTTATTCAGCACTGAAATACACCAGGTTATTCCCCAATCTTTTAGCTACACAACACTATTTTTCAACGTAATCTCCATTCAATGCTACGGCCTTACGCCACCTCGAAATGAGGGCCTGTATGCCTGCACGGTACCATTCCACTGGTCGGTGTCGGAGCCAACGTCGTACTGCATCAATAACTTCTTCATCATCCGCATAGTGCCTCCCACGGATTGCGTCCTTCATTGGGCCAAACATATGGAAATCCGACGGTGCGAGATCGGGGCTGTAGGGTATATGAGGAAGAACAGTCCACTGAAGTTTTGTGAGCTCCTCTCGGGTGTGAAGACTTGTGTGAGGTCTTGCGTTGTCATGAAGAAGGAGAAGTTCGTTCAGATTTTTGTGCCTACGAACACGCTGAAGTCGTTTCTTCGACTTCTGAAGAGTAGCACAATACACTTCAGAGTTGATCGTTTGACCATGGGGAAGGACATCGAACAGAATAACCCCTTCAGCGTCCCAGAAGACTGTAACCATGACATTACCGGCTGAGGGTATGGCTTTAAACTTTTTCTTGGTGGGGGAGTGGGTGTGGCGCCACTCCATTGATTGCCGTTTTGTTTCAGGTTCGAAGTGATGAACCCATGTTTCATAGCCTGTAACAATCTTTGACAAGAAATTGTCACCCTCAGCCACATGACGAGCAAGCAATTCCGCACAGATGGTTCTCCTTTGCTCTTTATGGTGTTCGGTTAGACAACGAGGGACCCAGCGGGAACAAACCTTTGAATATCCCAACTGGTGAACAATTGTGACAGCACTACCAACAGAGATGTCAAGTTGAGCACTGAGTTGTTTGATGGTGATCCGTCAATCATCTCGAACGAGTGTGTTCGCACGCTCCGCCATTGCAGGAGTCACAGCTGTGCACGGCCGGCCCGCACGCGGGAGATCAGACAGTCTTGCTTGACCTTGCGGCGATGATGACACACGCTTTGCCCAACGACTCACCGTGCTTTTGTCCACTGCCAGATCACCGTAGACATTCTACAAGCGCCTATGAATATCTGAGATGCCCTGGTTTTCCGCCAAAAGAAACTCGATCACTGCCCGTTGTTTGCAACGCACATCCGTTACAGACGCCATTTTAACAGCTCCGTACAGCGCTGCCACGTGTCGGAAGTCAATGAAACTATACGAGACGAAGCGGGAATGTTTGAAAATATTCCACAAGAAATTTCCGGTTTTTTCAACCAAAATTGGCCGAGAAAAAAAATGTGTTGCATTACTTATTGAACTGCCCTTGTAGTTGTGCAACATAGTCTCGCAACAGGGGTACAGAATAACGATCTGGTATCGTTCTAGCGTTAAGGGCGCAGTAATCTCTGGATGGGCGCCACGCGCCACACTTTTTGGAGCTCAAGTTTAGAGGCGACAACCATAGGATACTAGAGGGGCGCATTAGGCCTTTCTTCAGCACAGTATTGAATTATGCCCTGGCAATAGCAGAACGGTCAGGGGCAAGGCGTCTTGGCCTACATGACACTGATGGGCCCACAATGGTCTTAATGTAGCGCACACTGCTGTGATGTAACTGCTGCATTTTGCATGAAAGTGCTGTGAGACTATGCGGCCGTCTGGATGCACTTTTAATAATTTTATTTATGTCTTGAGCACACTTTTATTTTTAATGGACCTTATGCTTTTCGACTTTTCGTCAATTCCAATGTTTTTTATGACTGACATAGGACTGTCTATGAAAATGACAGAAAGTGGCAACACATAAGGTTGATGAAAAAAGAGAGTCGGAAATCTAATAGTCACGGGGGATTGGGATGTGTTCATAAGGAAAGGAAAAGAAGAGAGGGTTACTGGAGAAAATTGGCTCCATAGTAGACTAACTGAGTCTTGCAATAAATTACAGCTAGTAATAGTAAATACTCCATTCAAGAATCACAAGAGAAGAAAATATATTTGGAAAAGGCTGTGAAATTCTGGACGATTCCAGGTAGAATACATCATGGTCAGGTTGACATGACTAAATCTGAAACTGGATTCTAAGGTGTACCCAAGAGCAGATATAGGCTCAGATCAAAATTTAGTAACAAAGAAGAGTAGGCTGAAATTTAAGACACTAGTTAAGAAGAATCAGTCTGTGAAGAGTGGGACATGGAAGTACTAAGGAATGCAGATAATCGCTTGAAGTTCTCTGAGGTTATAGATACCGCAATACCGAGTGGCTCAGTAGGCATTTCAGCTGAAGAGGAATGGACTTCTGTAAAAAGGACAATTATAGAACTTGGAAAGAGAAACATAGTTACAATGAAGGTAACTGTGAAGAAACCCGAGGCAACAGATTAAGTACTTCAGTTGACAAATGAAAGACGGAAGAAAAAAATGTTCAGGGAAATTCATGAATACAGCAATACAAGTCACTTAGGAAAGAAAAAAATAGAAAGTACAGGAAATCTAAGGTGAAAAGCCTGCATGAAAAATGTGAAGAAATGGAAAAAGAAATGATTGTCAGAAGGACTGATTCAGCATACAGAAAAGTCACAACTACCTTCAGTGAAATCAAAAGCAAGGCCAGTAACATTAAGAGTGTAATGGGAATTCCACTATTAAATGCAGAGGAGAGAGGGATCGGTGGAAAAAATACATTCAAAGCCTCCATGACAGGTATGACCTGTCTGATGACGTGATTGAAGAAGATACTGGAGTCAACAGGGAAGAAATAGACAGTCCAGTATTAAAATCAGAATTTAAAAGAGCTTTGGACGACTTGAGATGAAATAAGGCAGAATGGATAGATAACATTCCACCAGGATGCCTGAAATCATTGGGGGAAATGACAACAAAAGACTGTTCACACTGGTGTGTAGAATATGTGAGACTGGCGATATACCATCAGGATTTTGGAAAAAATGTATCTACACAATTCCGAAGATAGCAACAGCCTATAAATGCGAAAATTACCGCACAACCAGTGTTCGACAATGTCAAATAGTGCAAGATATTCGAAATTCTTAGAAAAATAAAGGTAAGCTACAGGGAAAGACGGGTAATACACACAATATATATTAGAACCAAGAGTGAACAATAAGACTGGAAGACCAATAATGAAGAGCTCAGATTGTAAAGGGTATAAGTACAGATATATAAGCCAATACAAAGGATTTTCGTGATAAAGTTCGTGTGATAAAATGTTGAGAAGGAATCAACAGCAAAAGTATCATCCAGACATTTCAAACATCGACATTTATTTTCTTCCCCAAAATAGGCCTTTATACTTACAAACACATCAAATGAAGTTTATGAACTAATACAAAAAGCCTGTTTACCTTACATATTGTGTATCCTTTTTCCTAAATACCAAATAACTATATTTTCTGCTTCAAGATACCTGACCTTTTCTCTATTTAAAATTATTTAATGAAAATTAATTTATCAATTAATGTTCTTATTTGTACATAGTGTAGGCCTTTTCTGTTTTGCTGTGTAAGCTCTAAATAAAGTTTTACTTCTCGATATCACGGAACATTTGCACTGTGTCATGGAAACAAAATAATAACGGCTAACACAATGCAAAAGCTCAAAATCCACTAATATAAGATGAGCAGCGAAAATAGGTTAACTTCTGATGGTAGTCGGCGACGATACCATTCCCGCCACCAACGTCAAAACTTTCTTCTTGAGAAACCTTGACATACCATTCTGTTCCCTCTTGTTCCATTCCAGTGAGGGCCTATGTGAATGCTGCCACTTGAAATCAGCTGTGGAATGTTCTCACATCTCATTCCAGCAAGAGAGAAACGATGTTAATAAAATGGTTCACATGGGTCTGAGCACTATGGGACTTAACTTCTGAGGTCATCAGTCCCCTAGAACTTAGAACTACTTAAACCTAACTAACCTAAGGACATCACACGCATCCATGCCCGAGGCAGGATTCGAACCTGCGACCGTAGCGGTCGCGCGGTTCCCGACTGTAGCGTCTAGAACCGCTCGGCCATCTCGGCTGGCCGACGTTAATATTTCAATAAATTACACACTGAGCTCTCTCTATGGCACTCACGCATATCAGCCCACGTAACGACGAGAAACATTAGACGGAACAAATACGTGAATTACACATGTTTAAAGAGTTTCTGTGCTAACAGCTTTGAGTTATTTTTGTTCAGATTTGCAAATCCAACTTTCGGATTTGTGCACGCTTAAAAACTGTGCGAATTTACCATCCTCACACTGCAATTTGTTTGCTCTCATGAGACATGTCAAGATAAATTGTAGTATGTGGATCGGCTTTTTTGTTGAGAAAACTTAGTAGTGTGTTCTGAATCTAATTTAAGGGACCTGCACATGTCCAGTATCGTTTGTCAGATCTTCAGAGGGTACAGAAATGAATTATTCCAGACACATACTCCATGGAGGAGTCTCTAGCGCCATAAAATGACTGGCTGCGCTGACGTCTCGGACCGTAAACTGGCATCACGACACTAGCTGCTGTACACGCGTGCCTGCAACGACAGGTGAACAACTGATGCAGACTTTTATGTTCGAGTTGAATATTGTTGTATATTTATAGCTATAAAATTCACGCACTTCTGCTCATTTTGGTCCCTCAGTTATGCATATCCACTAAAAAAATTAGTGAGTATACTAAAATAGCTGACTGCTATTAAAAAAGGGAAAATACGTTGCTACTTACATTTTAGTTGTACTTGAGAAGTTTCATCTGACAAAAAGTATGTGACTGCAATTTTTGGAACATGTGTGTGTCCCCTTTGTAAGTGTCGACTCTAGATTACACAATAGTCAATTCATTTATGGAGATGTCTATGCCCATAAATTAATTTAACGTTGTATAAATAAGTGACGTTCATATTTCACAATCAGTTTTCTGATAATATTTGGTGTGTGTCACGAAATTCATTTTTCTAGGCGTCTGTATCACTGTTGAAGATGTTTCATTGACATCATCAGCCGAGCGAAGTTAAAACTATTAAGATTTATTCAGTCTAAAAGCGAAATCTAGATAACTACCGTATGTAAGGTCACTTGATGTCAATTTCCGGGCCGAAACATCAGTGCAGCCAGGCGTTTTATTGGCGCAAGACACTCCCTATTCCATGCGGCCATGATTACCATTTTACCTCCATGATAATTACTCTCCATGAGTTGGAGATCATATCTTTGACAAAGAATCATCGTTGGCCATAGAGTCTGTTTACAATGTAGTACAGCTGCGATCCGCGCGGAGGTGATTTGTCGGGGTGTGTTTGTGATGTTGTTGAGTAGTGTTAGCAGTTCGGGTTTATATAGTTTTCTGCGCCATGTCAACCAGAACTGGAGCAGAAACTGTTGACCCCATAAAAGAAGAACGTGCGGGAAAAGTGAGGGAAGTTGGGTCACAGGCGATTTGGAGTCTGTCGTCTTGCAAACCAGGTATAGAATGAATATGTTCAGTTTAAAACGCATGCAACAATGATTTTTTGTCATGTAGTTTTTGCTCCATTTGTTTCGTTGCTATAGTTACGCGGACAAATGCCGTTGTCATTTTGTTGTACTTTAGTTCCGTAATATATTATTTTTGAAGAGAAGTTTCGGCAGTTTGCATGTTGACCCTCAATTGTCTGCCAGTAAATAAGACTTCCGTAATAATCCATACATATATTTTTCTATTCCTCGCAACATTCAAGGTTTCGGTGTCGACCAGCTTCGTGATGACTGCATGGACACTTACTGGCAGTCTGATGGACAGTTACCACATCTTGTAAACATACAGTTTCGTCGCAAAACAACTGTCCGTGATATCTGCATTTTTACGGATTACAAACTTGATGAGAGCTACACTCCAAGCAGGTAATTTGAAGATAAAGTAAATGGTAAGAGTTGCGTAGTACCGCAAAGCAACCCCCCCCCCCCCCCCCCCCCCCCGTAATACACTTTTTGTTATTTTTATTTTTCATCGTTTGTCTAAGATATATGTGCATAATATGCACCACAATACTGCATGTTTACTTTTGCAGTTTATAACTAAAAAGTGTGATGAATATGGAGCGAAAATAAACCATTGGTTACAATTCGTATCAGTATGTTAAAACTGTTACTGCATTTTCACATTGAATGAGTAAACTTGGGGTGGGGAGCGGAGGGGAGAGCCACGCTGCAGACCAATCTTTGTAATGCAAGCTTGTGTTAAGAAAGGTACAAAAGGTTATTTTTAGTGAAACTATTGCGTGTGAGTACCTGGTTGTCTCAGTTCAACAACTGAAGATACCTGTTAACAGAATTAAAGTGATATTTGCAAACAAGTTTTTGTATATGCAGTATGTAGTATCATTAGGTTTTGATAATTACCTCCATCTGGAATCTTGGTTGTGGTGACAGAAATGTTATATAAAACCCTAGGTCTAATTTCGGTTGTATGGTGGATATTTGGTCTAGAGTCTAGTTGTGAACTCTTCTTGAAATCTTGGTTGTGCTGACAAGTTGATCAGTAATGTAGCCCAGAATCTAAGATTGGTTGAAAAGTGATTATTTTGTAGTGAAGTGATGTAGCTGTCAGATGCATGTGTGAAATGTTGTAATTGATCTTTAAGGTGGCCGGAATGCATACATTCGCACCATATTCAATGTGCTTTTAGCTATAAAAACAAACTGAGATGGATTCAGAAAAACCTGTATTAGACATTGGTTGGCAGAGTATTTTTGTGCATGTAATATACCTACCTACCTGCATATGTATATAAACTATGAATAATGAGAAGATCCTTCCCTATCTAATTTTAACACCTTGGGTTTGATTTGGTGAAGTCTACACATGTTGGCTAAATAAAGATTGTGGTAAAAGGCTGATCCTGTAAAATTGCCTAATGGTGTATGTTCCCTCCATATGTAACGAACTTTTTTTTAAAATTAAAACTGCTAAGTAATTTCAGGATATATCCATGTTAACTATTTAAATTCCTGCATCATATCTAAGCACATCACTATTATAGCTAGAAATAGAGGAAGGTTGCGTACTAGAGGAGGAAGGTGAACCTAGTATCTTTAGTAGACTCCAGTGTTGTATAGTGAGGGTTCCACTTTCACACAGATGTGATTGAAATAGCTAGTTTACGGAAATGTCTCACTGAGACATGGAGGTAATAATATAGGTCCTACTCCTGATCTTTGTTTCTACCCATATGACATAAAAATTATGATGTCTCTAAGAATTAGGATAATTAAATAATTGCAGCTCGTTGTAATCAACACTATCAAATATGCACTGGCAGATTGTTTCCTCTCTCTTACTGGAAATTGAGGACTACAGTAATACTGTGTAGCAAATGACAGTTGACCTTCAGTGTTTCTGCATAGTAAAATTGTTTCAAAGATGGTCCCCATTCACCTTTCTCAGATCTTGTTCAAATTTGATGTGCAGATTTACTATATGACCACAGGAAGATTTACAATTTTGCTGCTTTTGATGTAGGGGCCTCTTAAGGGAAGAATATGCAAATGTCATGGTGGCATTGGCAAAAACTTTAAGCTATTTTCATAGTGCTCTTTGTCAGTGGATAGTTGTGGTAAAGCTGCAAAACATGCCAAGATAACTGAACGGTTTACATTTTCTGTAAGTTTTATGTCATTTGGCTCACTATTTTTCCTCAAAGTTGTCAATGAAATTTGCCACAACGAAGTTTCTCCTTAGGTGAAGTAGCTGTACTTCTCCATGTAGTTGGTTTGTAAACATCTTTTGTGACCTTTCTTCTTCCAAATAGCAAATTTTGACGAATGCTTTTTGCAAAAAGTCAGTAAAGTTTCTTATGCAAGTCACTGTTTTGGAGTATCAGAAACCATAAGATTTTTCAAATTAGTTGTCAGTCACAATGTAATTGAGGTGCTGAGAACTGAAGGGGCACACCTCATAAATTTTGAAATTGTAGTGTGTATGCGTGTTCTGACCTAATTCTTTTATTGGAAATATAGGAAATTGACTTGATTTTTTAAAAAAGTTCAAATTCTTAGACTGGTGGTTTGCATCCATTTTTGATTGTCACAAAAATTTACTTTTCTCAAGACTTTGTGTCTGTCTTGGGCCCTTATGGTTCTCAGTGCCTCAATTAAATGTTAGTTGGTCCATTTTGGCTTCTTGCCACTTCAGATAACTAGGGCATGCCTGATAACCAGGCAAGTCCAGCTGTGGGTGGGAGACTTTATCCATATTTCCAAGCTTGCTCATGGGTTGATTTATAAAGGTTGTCAAGCCTTTTGTGGGTTTCTTAAACAGGTTCCAAAGCCTCTGGAGAATTTAGGAGAGTTTTCCAAACATTCAATGGTTATCTAGCAAAATCAAACATTGTGTTATCACCCTGGTGGGTTTGACCTAAGTCGTCAAGATGGCGCATACTCCTATTTGAAGGTTATACGATATGGTAACCGTGACATTACTCATTACTCACGTAAACAGACACATATAATTTGAAAAAATTTTAATTGCAGAAATAATCTCAAACTAATGGGACTAGTGTGTGAATTATGGAATTTTGGAGGAGACAAACCAATTAAATGATACCCTAATAATGAAGACATGCCAAAATAATGCTAACGCAAAAATGAGGCAATTGGAATCCTCAAGACAGTCGTTAGAAACAAAATTGAAAAACTTGTATTGAAAACTTCATTTCACCTGTATAGAACAAACAAAATCCACGATAATACAAAATTGCACACAGTTTGACAATCTGGTATCGAACAGGTAACTTGATGTTTGTAGCTTAAACAAAGTCTGTACTACAACAATCCCAAAATTGCCCTAGATAACTAATAACGAGCACCTACCCTCACCAGTGTAGGTAACACAAACTCCACAATACCTACCAATTATGTTTACCAAGAACTAATGACACAACCTAGAAACTTGTGAATTGCATTAACACCAATTTCTTTATACAAAAACACACAATTATGCACTTACACTCACATACCATACACACAATAAAAAATGAAACCATAAAAAATATTTATCAACAAGTCAGTCAACACACAAATCGAGTGATACAAAAATAATCATAAACACAGACTCCCGAATTACCAGCCTAGAATTATCAAACCAGGAACCTCTGGGGTACAGTTCCAGATGTTGTCCAACTGACAACACCCTATATACAGGTCGCTGGTGCAACACTTCATACTCGGCAATTAAACCAATTAACTACGGAAATTTAATCAAGGTGCGACGCTCCCCTTACCTGCTTTGCACTCAGTTCTACTCATCTTGAAGTCTCTTATCTTGATGTGATATCCTGAAAACTGGCTTTAGAAAGCGTAGTGCCAAATGATCTATAAAGTACTGTAACTGAAATTAAATGGTTCTTTCCCACTTTATTTGCTCTCAAAAAATGTTGATGGCCATTTCCAACTATTCAATAAATGATTGTTACAGGAAAAGAAAATTATGCATATCCTATCATAAACTTCTCAACAATAACTTGGTTTTAATTCCATAACACACTACTCTTTGGACATCACAAAAACTTGGCGTAGTGGCAGTACTTCATCACAAACACAGTGCACACATTATTGCTGTATAGAAAGCAGTAATTATAATTGACATATCCAGTAAGTAGGTTTATTGAAAAGTTCCGTTCGGATATTGCTTGTTTAGTATTGTGCCAGAGTTTGGGAGATGCATTGTTACATGGTTGCTAACTGAACCTTGAGTTTAGTGCATATGTTAACATGATGACTGGACCATGCAGACTTTCTCACACCCACCAACATAGTTGGTTTGTTGCGGCAGACTTCTAGATACGTAGTTAAGATTTTAAATGTTGGGCCACAGATTGGTAATTTTGGGGTGAGTAGGTGTATTTAGACAAGCATGCAGGTTGATCTTGGTAACTACGTAATGTTTTTAAGATTGGCTAGGTTAGGTTTCACTATTGGATCATTCCATACAAAGTGGCCTAATTTCGAATAAATTTCCTGCATGACCATCCAGATACCTTCAACAGCTACCATAGCAGAATACTGTCAAGTGATCTTTCACAGAACCCAAAGAAATTCAGGTCATATGTAAAAGCTGTTAGTGACACTAAAGTGGTGTCCAGTCCCTGGCAAATGAGACAGGAACTGAAATTGAGGGTAGCAAAGCAAAAGCTGAAATGAATTGTTCCTTTACAAAGGACAACCTAGGAGAATTGCCCCAATTTAATTGTTGTACCACTGACAAGATGAATGAAATAAGTATTAGTGTCAGTGGTGTTGAGAAACAGCTGAAATCGTTAAAATTGAACAAAGCTCAAGGCTCTGATGGAATCCCTGTCAGATTCAATACTGAATTTGTGGCTGATTTAGTCCCTCTTGTATCTCCCCAGTTCTTTGAAAAGGGCAAGGGTCACAGCTGACTACAAGAAGTGTAGTAGAAGTTGCTGTGTCGTCCGAACAAGACACAGCCAGGACAAAAACACTACAGGTGCAAATATATGAGCTGGTGCCAGTGCCATAGAGATTCACTACCTGGGTGAGTTTCGCCAGTGCCACAGGCACACTGAGGATGAATATATCGACTTTGCCTCGGCCAATTGCAGGCCAAGTACAAGCCGCCATTGACTGAACAACAGACAGAAGCCGGCTCGGAAGACAGAAGGGCAACTCTCATGCACTAGGCTATAGGTCGTCGTCCAGGGATCACATAGACAGGGAACATTGTTTACTGAACTCTTAGAAGTGAACAGACGGTTGTTGTAAACTGCATTTGCTATGTAATGTGAAGTGTACCAACAATTATTTAGGCCTACACTTAGCCAATGAGGACCTTTTCTGTGCTATATTACAAGCAGTGTTGCAGACTTCACGGTTCAACTAGTCACAAAGATAAGTAAACCTTTTCATTTATTTGTGTGACTTTATCATTGGTTTGTTGAAGTGTTGTAGAACCTTCGTTCTCTTGTCATGTTACCTGACGCTGGGACGTAGCTGTGTAATAGTGGCAGAGGTAAATTGTCTTAGTGGTGTACTGCACCAGAAGCCATTTCACAAACTCTGCCTACCGTAACAACACTGGAAACTCAACCTCTGCAGCAGTAGCAAAGAGGCCTTTACAATACTGGTGACGAGGCTTTACAGAAGAAGTGATACACAAAACTACTGTCCAATATCCTTGACATTGATTTGTTGTAGAATCTTGGAACATATTCTGAGCTCAAACCTGTGTTTCTTGATTTCCGAAAAGTATTTCACTCACTACTGCACCTATCTTTATTCTCAAAGGTACGATCATATGGGGTATCAAGTGAAATTTGTGACTGGGCTGAGAACTTGGTAGGGAGCACACAGCACGTTATCTTGGATGGATAGTCATCGTTAGATGTAGAATTAACTTCAGGTGTGCCTCAGGAAACTGTTTTGGGACCCTAGCTATTGATATTGTATATTAATGACCCTGCAGACAATATTAATAGTAAAATCAGGATTTTTGCAGATCTTGATAAGATTGGAATGTGGTGCAGAAATTGACAGCTTGCTCTCAATATTCAGAAATGTAAAATTGTGCACTTCACACACAACAAAAATGTAGTATCCTTTGGCTGTAAGGTCAATGGGTCTCTGTTGGAATTGACCAACTCATACAAATACCTGGGTGTGACGCTTTGTGGAGATATGAAATAGAATGACCATATAGGAAAATTCAGGATGGATAACAATGTTATGAAAAAGAAAGTTGCTACTCACCATATAGTGGAGGTTCAGAGTCGCAGATAGGCACAACAAAAAGACTGTCACAAATAAAGCTTTTGCTCACGCATGCGCCCCCCCCCCCCTCCCCCCCCCCCCCCCCCCCCCACACACACACACACACACACACACACACACACACACACACACACACACACACACACACACACAGAGAGAGAGAGAGAGAGAGAGAGAGAGAGAGAGAGAGAGAGAGAGAGAGATCATGTGTGAGTGTTTAGTACTGTCTGTGGAAGTGGAAGATAGTATTGGAAGTCTTGATGGCTAAGAAATGATCATGAGTTAGAAAAACTGCAGATAAGTAGCCTCTTTTTAGACACCTCTGCAGCATTCAGCTGTACAAAATTCTTTTTATAAAAAATGAAATGGAATAAGGAATCCAGTAAAAAACTAATACTTTTTGTGGCTCTAATAATTTTAAACGGTCATGGGTAAAAAGTAATTTTTTGGGGTCTGTCTTATCAAAATTTCTTCCCATCAGTGACACCTGGCCTGCTGTACAGATTTCCTCATGACATTCTACAACAAATTAATGAAATCTGTAAAAAATTGAATTGCTTGAAGCAAACATAAGCGTAGGACTCCAGGAGAGACCTCTTCTGGCTTTGGCTTCTGACTTGTAAATAAAGGTATCATCAGGTGTAGGATCCTGTGTAAGAAACCCTCATCAGATAGGGGAACTTCTGGTAAAGAAACCCACCCACAGCTGCTGTTGCACAGCTATCAGGTGTGTCCCCTGTGGTAATGGGGATACTAGTTTTCTCATTTTAAAAGAAAGTGAGTGCTTATGCCACCATGGACCATAAAAACACATTTATACAATTCATCAGTACCTAATGTCCCACATAAACAACAAACTGCACTAACATGAAGTACATTGTACCTTGAACCAGAATTAATTTAGCATTTCAATAGCATTACACAATAGACATACTAATAAATATAACATGATTCTATTCCAAAGTATGAAAGGAAGACTGCTATGAACATCACCAAAATTTACACAGTGTGACAATGATGTAAACCCTAAAGGTTATTTAGATGATGTGCTTCAGCTGTTATGCAGTAGTTTCACTACCATGATTCCCACTGCCTTGGTAATGAAATGTAAAGTGAAAAGTTTATACCCAATTTTATTCTACACTAAAATGTCATGATGAGTTGTGACAGGACATCTCTTTCTTGAATTTTTTAAGGTTATTTGGACATTGTCTCACTTCCTAATCATAAAGCCTTTTGATGCTGCATTTCCTAGAGATCACTAATTTATTGTAAATATGATAAAAGATGTTAGATATGAGTAACATTGGAATATGGGCCCCACTTTCAATGCACCTCCACCTTTTAATTTTTTAGCGTCTTTTATCCTCACATCTCAAGACCAAATCTAGTTTTTATGTGATGTAGAACACGGTCTTTCTAATGAAAATGTTTGAAGAGAGTTCGCACAAACTTCTTTTGTGTAAAAGTGGACCGAAAATAGACATTTTTGGAAAAAACTTTGTCCCCAGTATGTAGACTGTTGGAAAGCAGTAGGAGGATGAAATTTTATGTTCTAAGACCTTGTATTGGTAAGTTATGACATGCGGCTTCAGGTGTATTCCATATTTACTTCTGTACCTGTAAAACATTAAACTTCACATTTTTTTCAAACATCTTTTTTCAACCAACTGTGCTTCTCGTTATCCATATGAAAATGGCTCAGGATATTTTTTATTATTACTTTGCTTAAGTGAGTGCAAAAAGTTCTAGAGGATGGCATAGTTTTGTTTCTGTTAAGAGAATACAGGGTGTGATTCAAAAGTTTCAAGACTTAACTCAGAACTAGAAATTTATTGGACATTTAAGTTGTTGTTGTTGTTGTTGTTGTTGTTGTTGTTGTTGTGGTCTTCAGTCCTGAGACTGGTTTGATGCAGCTCTCCATGCTACTCTGTCCTGTGCAAGCTTCTTCATCTCCCAGTACCTACTATAGCCTACATCCTTCTGAATCTGCTTAGTGTATTCATCTCTTGGTCTCCCTCTACGATTTTTACCCTCCACGTTGCCCTTCAATACTAAATTGGTGATCCCTTGATGCCTCAGAACATTTCCTACCAACCGATCCCTTCTTCTAGTCTAGTTATGCCACAAGCTCCTCTTCTCCCGAATTCTATTAAATATCTCCTCATTAGTTATGTGATCTTCCCATCTAATATTCAGCATTTTTCTGTAGCACCACATTTCAAAATCTTCTATTTTTGTCTAAACTATTTAGCTTCCATGTTTCACTTCCATACATGGCTACACTCCATACAAATACTTTCAGAAAGGACTTCCTGGCATTTAAATCTATACTCGATGTTAACAAATTTCTCTTCTTCAGAAACGCTTTCCTGGCCATTGCCAGTCTACATTTCATATCCTCTCTACTTCGACCATCATCAGTTATTTTGCTCCCCAAATAGCAAAACTCCTTTACTACTTTCAGTGTCTCATTTCCTAATCTAATTCCCTCAGCATCACCCGACTTAATTCGACTACATTCCATTATCCTCGTTTTGCTTTTGTTGATGTTCATCTTAAACCCTCCTTTCAAGACACTGTCCATTCCATTCAACTGCTTTTCCAAGTCCTTTGCTGTCTCTGACAGAATTACAATGTCATCGGCGAACCTCAAAGCTTTTATTTCTTCTCCATGGATTTTAATACCTACTCCGAATTTTTCTTTTGTTTCCTTTACTGCTTGCTCAGTATACGGATTGAATAACATCGGGGAGAGGCTACAACCCTGTCTCACTCCCTTCCCAACCACTGCTTCCCTTTCATACCCCTCGACTCTTATAACTGCCATCTGGTTTCTGTACAAATTGTAAATAGCCTTTCGCTCCCTGTATTTTACCCCTGCCTCCTTCAGAATATGAAAGAGAATATTCCAGTCGACATTGTCAAAAGCTTTCTCTAAGTCTACAAATGCTAGAAACGTAGGTTTGCCTTTCCTTAGTCTTTCTACTAAGATAAGTCGTAGGGTCAGTATTGCCTCACGTGTCCCAACATTTCTACGGAATCCAAACTGATCTTCCCCGAGGTCGGCTTCTATCAGTTTTTCCATTCGTCTGTAAAGAATTCGCGTTAGTATTTTGCAGCTGTGACTTAAAACTGATAGTTCGGTAATTTTCATATCTCTCAACACCTGCTTTCTTTGGGATTGGAATTATTATATTCTTCTTGAAGTCTGATGGTATTTCGCCCATCTCATACATCTTGCTTACCAGATGGTAGTTTTGCCAGGACTAGCTCTCCCAAGGCTGTCAGTAGTTCTAATGGAATGTTGTCTACTCCCGGGGCCTTGTTTCGACTTAAGTCTTTCAGTGCTCTGTCAAACTCTTCACGCAGTGTCATATCTCCCATTTCATCTACATCCTCTTCCATTTCCATAATATTGTCCTCAAGTACATCGCCCTTGTATAGACCCTCTATATACGCCTTCCACCTTTCTGCTTTCCCTTCTTTGCTTAGAACTGGGTTTCCATCAAAGCTCTTGATATTCATGCAAGTAGTTCTCCTTTCTCCAAAGGTCTCTTTAATTTTCCTGTAGGCAGTATCTATCTTACCCCTAGTGAGATAAGCCTCTACATCCTTACATTTGTCCTCTAGCCATCCCTGCTTAGCCATTTTGCACTCCCTGTTGATATCATTTTTGAGATGTTTGTATTCCTTTTTGCTTACTTCATTTACTGCATTTCTATATTTTCTCCTTTAATCAATTAAATTCAATATTTCTTCTGTTACCCAAGGGTTTCTACTAGCCCTCGTCGTTTTACCTATTTGATCCTCTGTTGCCTTCACTATTTCATCCCTCAAAGCTACCCATTCTTCTTCTACTGCATTTCCTTCCCCCATTCCTGTCAATTGTTCCCTTATGCTCTCCCTGAAACTCTGTACAACCTCGGGTTCTTTCAGTTTATCCAGGTCCCATCTCCTTAAATTTCCACATTTTTTTCAGTTTCTTCAGTTTTAATCTACCATTCATAACCAATAGATTGTGGGCAGAGTCGACATCTGCCCCTGGAAATGTCTTAAAATTTAAAACCTGCTTCTTAAATCTGTCTTACCACTATATAATCTGATACCTTTTAGTATCTCCAGGGTTCTTCCATGTATACAACCTTCTTTCATGATTCTTAAACCAAGTGTTAGCTATGATTAAGTTATGCTCTGCGCAAAATTCTATATTCACCTACTATGTTTCCTTCTCTCCATTTTCCTACTCTTGAATTCCAGTCACCCATGACTATTAAATTTTTGTCTCCCTTCTCTACTTGAGTAAATTCTTTTATCTCATCATACATTTAATAAATTTCTTAGTCATCTGGAGAGCTAGTTGGCATATAAACTTGTACTACTGTAGTAGGCATGGGCTTCGTGTATATCTTGGCCACAATAATGCGTTCACTATGCTGTTTGTAGTAGCTTACCCGTACTCCTATTTTTTTTTTATTTATTATTAAACCGACTCCGGCATTACCCCTATTTGATTTTGTATTTATAACCCTGTATTCACATGACCAAAAGTCTTGTTCCTCCTGCCACCAAACTTCACTAATTCCCACTATATCTAACTTTAACCTATCCATTTCCCTTTTTAAATTTTTTAATCTACCTGCCCGAGTAAGGGATCTGACATTCCACGCTCCGATGCATAGAACGCCAGTTTTCTTTTTCCTGATAATGACGTCCTCTTGAGTAGTCCCCTCCCGGAGATCCGAATGGGGGACTATATTACCTCAAGAATTATTTACGCAAGAGGATGCCATCATCATTTAATCATACAGTAAAGCTGCATGCCCTCAGGAAAAATTACGGCCGTAGTTTCCCCTTGCTTTCAGCCGTTCGCAGTACCAGCACAGCAAGGCCGTTTTGGTTACTGTTGCAAGGCCAGATCAGTCAATCATCCAGACTGTTGCCCCTGCAACTACTGAAAAGGCTGCTGCCCCTCTGCAGGAACCACACGTTTGTCTGGCCTCTCAACAGATACCCTTCCGTTGTGGTTGCACCTACGGTACGGCTATCTGTATCGTTGAGGCACGCAAGCCTCCCCACCAACGGCAAGGTCCATGGTTCATTCTTCAAAATATGATCCTTCAGCATCAACACAGCGCTGCCAGCACGTCTTCCACTGTTCGTAGCACTTCTGGAGGGCCTCGGGCATCATGCTGTCAAGGGCTCTCGTCGAAGCCTGCTGGGTGGCGTCGATGGAGTCAAATCACTTCCCTTTTAGGTCTGTCTTGAGTCGGGGGAAGATAAAAAAGTCACTTGGAGCCAATTCAGGGCTGTAGGGTGGCTGCGGCAGTGTTGTCACGTTGAACTTGACCAAAACTTTGGTGACGGCGCGCAACGTGTGAGCGAGCGCATTGTCGTGGTGGAGAATCCAATCGCACTTGATGGCTGGGCGGATGCGGTGAACTCGAACTCTCAAGCGGCAGAGCACTCCAGCGTAAGAGTCACCTGTGACAATCTGTCCACGAGCATCAAACTCCTTGTGAATCACTCCTCCATAAAAAATATCAGCAAGAACTTCACACACAACTTGCTCATGCAAGCTTTCTTGTGCTTCAGCAAGGAAGCAGTGTGCCATTCTGAGCTTTGACGCTTCGACTCAGGATCGTACTTGTAAACCCAGGTCTCATCACCCGTAACCACTTTCTCCAGACGGTTCGGATCAACATTCAACCTCCTGGAAAACATTCATGCGCCGTTCTTTCTGATCCACCGACAGAACCTTTCGCACCAGTTTGGCACACGCTTTTCGCATCATCAAATTCTCCGTCACAATCCTCCACATCGTACTCTGAGTCCCAGTTCATCGGCTTGATGGTGGCCTCCCAGAGCGGTCGTCATCTTCAACATTCCCGCAGCCATCTTTGAAATGTTTGTGCCACATGAAAAACATTGCATAGGACAAAACTTCTTCCTTAAAGGCCTCTTGAATCATAACGAGAGTCTCAGTGGCTGTTTTGTTCAGTCACACGTAAAAATTAATCACATAATGCTGCTCCATTTTTGCGTCTCCCACTTTTTGACTGAGGTCAATGACACGCACTCATGCTACAAGCGATGCACACGATCAGGGTTGCGGAGGCAACTGCCGTAGCATCAGTTCATTCCCTGTGACCCCCCACTACCTCCCCCATCCGGCGCAGCTGGTTCCCTACTCAGAAATGAATCAGTCTTGAAACTTCTGAATCACACCTTGTATTTCCAGTTATATTATGTGCGAAAGTTGTGAAAACTCGTGGGTGCACTGTTGATAGCTGCCCTATGAGGTCAAACAAATGACTATTATTCTGGAAGTATTGATTTAGTGATCGTGAAACTTTTGTCAAAACAAAAACAACAATTTTTTGACAAACTTATTTAATTGGATAGATAAAAAATCTGAAACTTCCTGGCAGATTAAAACTGTGTGCCAGACCGAGACTCGAACTCTGGACCTTTGCCTTTCGCGGGCAAGTGCTCTACCAACTGAGCTACCCAAGCACGACTCACGCCCCGTACTCACAGCTTTACTTCCGTAAAGTTTGGAAGGTAGGAGACGAGGTACTGGCAGAAGTAAAGCTGTGAGTACCGGGCGTGAGTCGTGCTTCGGTAGCTCAGTTGGTAGAGCACTTGCCCGCGAAAGGCAAAGGTCCCGAGTTCAAGTCTCGGTCGGGCACACAGTTTTAATCTGCCAGGAAGTTTCATATCAGCGCACACTCCGCTGTAGAGTGAAAATTTCATTCTAGATAAAAAATCTATTCACCTTGGTGACCACTAGACCACTTGGTATGGAATGACGCTAATTCGAATGGTCTGTGAGACATTACTGTTTAGGTGTATGAAAATTATTGAACATTAGTAAATTATAAAAGTATGCTGAACCAGTGTGCTTCCCCTTTGGGAATAGTTTGCTTACAAATATGGCATCAAACCTGAAAATAACTTTATATTACCGGTATGTTAAATTATCCAAAATATTAATTAGTGGCTTAGTTAAATGTTGAAGAGTTTCGTCTGATTCAAAAAAATACAGTAACAAATGTGCATTGTCAAAGTTCAGAATATAAGAAGCATATAGGCAGAACCTGTCATGGAAGATGTAGCTAATTACAAACTTTAGTGTTAGTTTCCTCAGAAGTTAGTTTTGTACAAAATAAAATGTTATTGTTAATGTGGCATGCTAGTCTTTATAATAGTGTCATTTTATATTCATAGGCTGGTTAGCTCACAATGTTTTCCCGTGTGTATTGCAGCAAAACTTTCAGATAGGCAATACAGTTTCTGGTAAAAGTAATTACATAATTGTAATCAGCATGTTGAGTATACACAACTGGATAATAAATTTAAATGGAACTTTACCTAAGCAATACTTACAAATATTTATGTACATATTTCCTGTGCATATGTATCAAAAGTAGGTTTTTAGTTGTGTTCCATACATCATTTGAACGATTGTTTTATCGAAGTGTGAAAAGTCAGCTTACAAGATATGTACACATAAGTATTAAGATTAATTAATACACTTTTTTAATTTTTCATACAACAAAGCTTAAAAACAACTTTTTGTGGTGGTGGTGGTGGTGGTGGTGGTGAAAGAAAGAAGTTATCAAGTTGCCAACTTAAGTCTCAGTGGTCAACATGTCACCCATGGCAGCGTGCTGGGAGCTACTGTCGAGCTTTATTGTCATATCCATAACAAATAAAAACACAACACACAAAAGTAAATCTAATCTTCAACCAGAAACAACACTGCACACTAATAATCCCAAACCTGAAAATGAATTTGTTGCCTATAACTGCCAAAATCAAACAGCACTGAAGGCAAGTGCATCACTAACAGCACTCACATACAGTTTGGAAACATAAACATCCCACACTAGTGTACCATCGTGTACTCAAGCACTTTCTGCAAAAACGGTCCATTTCAAATACACTGTACCACCATGGTGCAGTTTGACCACAGCTGAAATTATTGAAATGCCAGTGCAGCTTTTGCATACCTTTCACTTCAGAGGTCCCTACTCATGAAGTATTGAAATTTGGGAGCCAGAAATTTGTAAAACTTTCTTTGTTTAACAAACACGTACACCAAATTTGGCTAAAATCTGAATTGTTATTGGGCTACCCAAGACCGCTTAATATGGAATCACCCCGTAACCCCCAGCCCCCCCCCCTCCCCCCCCCCCCCCCCCCCCCCCCCCCCCCCCCACTGCCCCTCCCTCAGGGAGCTCACATGGCCTTTGTGAGTACGTGCTTGATGAAAAAGGGCCCCAGCCCATGCACATTTGTGTGCTGCAAGTCTATCCTTCTAAAATTCATTTTCCCCCTCTGCCTTTCCATTGAATGGTCTTCTTGGTGTTGACTATATGTGGATTTGGTTTATAATTTTGGAGACTAGTTTAGTTTATTTTAGGCAACAGAGGGCTTTGTTTTTCCCAGGGAGGTCAACCAGCAGTGGTTCCGAACATGTACGGTGACCCAGGCTGTTTCTTAGGCTGAGGGTTGGCTAGTGCCACCATACCTCTTCTATTATAAAATTTGGGCATACTTCAGATAACATCATTAGTGATGGAACATTGGGTGTTTGCAGAGAATGGGGGCCTTGGCTTCACTGCCTGGACTGCAAGGAAGATGCATGCCTCTTTTAAAAAAGATATGAATAGCTGTTGAGGAAAAACAGTCATCAGTGGGAAATTTTTGGGGCACCTGCTGCCCTCAATGTTGTATGGCTTGCTCAGACACATGTGGCTGTCCCTGAGTTGACATTTGTTTCCCTAGTGACTCAAGGGACTGCTATGCAAATGATGCATATCAAACTTTCTTCTACTGGAGGCTCCAACAGTATCTCCTGAAGGAAAGGACAGTTAGAACGTGGAGAACATACCACCACCACCACAACCACATTTCCTTCCCTGGCTATGCTGTGGGAGGAACACAGGGCTAGAGGCAAGGGAAAATACAATACTTACTTTGCTCTATGACTACAGAGACCACTTTTGGACCAGGAAGTCATTGTTTTTTGTTTGGCACCTTGAGGACATGTTTGGGAAGTAGCAGCAATTTCAGAAATGAAAAGTGGTTCATTTCTGATTACAACAGCACTCCGTGCTGTCACAAGTACTGCTTGCCTTTGACAAGTTGGGTGACATACTGGTAATGGTTACCACCATACCAGTCTTAGTTGGTACAAGGTATCTTCTTCCACCATGACCTTTACAGACAGATGAGTTACCTGCCAGTTTGGAACAGTGAGGTGTGCATTATGTCTGGCATGTAGAGCAGGTACCAAAGGACAATAGGCTTGATACTGGGGCCTTCATCTTGGCCCCTGAAGGCAACTTGATGCCAGAGAAAGACAAGGTGATGGCATATCGACGCAATGTGAAAGCGTATGTTCCCATTCCCATATGGTGCTGCAAATGTGTGATATTCAGGTGCATGTCTTTGTGCAGTAACATGAACCCCATCTGTAGAGATTGAGGACATCAGTTGCACGCAAGTGCTGCTTGTTCCCTTTGCTCTCCAGGACTAGATCTCATCCACAACCAAATGCTCAGACACCTATCGGTGGAGTGCCAATATCATGTCATTGCAATTTCAACTGTATCTAGAGTGAGGGTGAGTACCCATCTTAATGTTGAGAAAGCATAGTCATTCTGGTACTGAAACTGGGTAAACGCCCCCTTGATATAGAGCTATCGCCCAGTTAGTCTTACTAGTATTCTCTGCAAGTCGCACGAATGTATGGTGACCAGGTGGCTGTGTTGGTACCTTGAGTCTCGGGGTCTTTCAGCTTTGTCCCAGGGTGGCTTTTGCCAAGGCTGTTCTGTGGGTTAGAATATAGTCTACCATATGGTCAGCTTTTGCCCACCTACACTAGTTGGGTTTCTGGGGCCCACTACAGATTTTTTTTTTTTTTTTCTGCGACTTCTTGTCACACGATACATTCTTGGTTAAAGTTGGTACTTCCTGCAGTACCATCCATATGCAAGAGAATAGGGTCCCACAAGGCTCTGTATTGTGCGTGGGGACCTGCTGTTACTGCTCTCGTATGTTGACTGTTTCTGTATTTACTATTGCTCCTCCACTGTGGCTGTTGCTGAACACTGACTACAGGGCGCCATACGGAAGGTGCAGTCCTGGACTCTCACCCGTGGCTTCTGGTTTTCAGCTGCCAAGCCATACATTACACACTTCTGTCACCACCACATTGTTCATCCACCACCAAAACTCTACCATGCCAACAAATTGCTCAATGTGGTGTAGTCTCATTGCTTTTTGCGGCTATTCTGTGATGCTTGGTTCAAAAGGCTCCCCCATATTTGCCAACTTAAGTGAATGTGCTAGTCACAACTTCATACTCTTTGCTACCTCAAATAACACCAGCTGGGGTGCAGACCACTGTACAGTTGTGCAACTTTACAAAGCTCTGATCCTATCCCACCTTGATTATGGGAGTCTGGTATGCATCTGAGAATCACCTTCAGCATTGTGTATGGTGGAGCTGATACACCATCTACATACATACTCCACAATCCACCATACGGTGCATGGCAGAGGGTACCTCGTACCACAACTAGCATCTTCTCTCCCTGTTACACTCCCAAACAGAACGAGGGAAAAATGACTGCCTATATGCCTCTGTACGAGCCCTAATCTCTCTTATCTTTGTGGTCTTTCCGCAAAATATAAGTTGGCGGCAATAAAATTGTACTGCAGTCAGCCTCAGATGCTGAGATCCAACTTAGACAGGTGCCTTTCAGACGAGCCCTGTGAACAGCCTACTTGCAGAGGGAGGGGTCCCTTCTCTACAAATCAACCACCAACTACTGCTGCTCAACTATGTGACACACATTCACTGCTCCCCGAAGCATCCGAAGTAGTATGTCGTTTTTCCTGGTAAGGAGATCCACTTCCCACAAAAGAGGCCCTGGAATTCAGTCACAGTTTGCATAAAGCATCTACTCTGAACTCCAGTTTCTATCTGTCGCCTCTTGTCGGAGAGCAATAACATGTGTTCCTGTGGTGTGTACCCCATCCTTAAAAACAAAAGTCTCTTGTTCCCATGGTGTTTTACTATCTGTTCCTGTTTGTCCTAGATGCATTTCCAGTTTCAAAAATTGTATGCATTGACTGCTCTACGGTCGATGGGTGAACCTGTTTTGCCTACACCTATGCAAGGTGCAGTGAAAAACACTCCATGCCTAGTGGATGCAGTGTATTTACTGCAGAATTGGAGGCCATCACTGGAGCCCTCAGTCCATTCATTCGTGAACCAGTGAGATGTTCACAATTGACATCACTCCCTAAGTAGTCTGCAGGTTACTGACCAGCACTGCCCTAGACACACATTGGTCATGACTGTCTAGAACCTCTTCCTGAGCTCAGTCAAGCTGGATGGTTGGTTTGCTTTGTCTGAATCCCAGGTCATGTTGGGATCCCAGGGAAGGAACATGCTGACCTGTTGGTCACCAGGTTGGTGACTTTGGAGATGGAAATACTGGAACTGAACCTTCGGTTGGCTCTAAGATGTTGTTGTTGGATGCTTGGAACATGGATTGGTGCACTCTGGCTTTTACAAATAAACTGCAAGCAGTGGAGCAAACCACAGCTGCAGGGCAGTGTTCCCTTCACGTTTGTGTCAGGGAATCTACTGTTTCTCATCTTTGCATTGGCATTTGTCTTACTCATGGGCATGTCTATCAGTGTGGTGGTTGTCTGCTGGTGGCCCACATTCTCCTGGACTGCCATAATTTGGCCACCTTGCAGCAAAACCATAAACTTGACATACTGCCTCTGGTGCTAGCGGATGGCGCCGTAGTGCCTGATCTTGTTTTGCATTTTATTTGGGAAGGTGGTTTCTACTCATCTGTCAGGTAGAGCATATTGGCCTCGTTGGCTGCTTGAGGGATTAGAGAGGTGGCCTGTTGCCTGCTCTGACCCAAGGGCCCATTGCAGGCTGGTTCCTGCCCTTCCCACCTTTTCGAGTGTTCTTACCCTTTTGCATCAGATGTCTTTTTACTGTCCCATAATGATTCTCTTTCATGAGATTATCAACTTGTTGGTATTGCTAGTTTTCTGTGGTGATGGAAGTAGAGAAAACACTGGCTGGATGCAGAGGGTGTCTGTCCCAAGCATACAGTGTTCCAGGGCCTCCAGCTGCTTTTGAGACAGAACAACTCGCCCACCTTCACCCTCTTACCCCTCTCATATTTCTACTTGCTTCTCTCTCTTTGTTTTATTGATCTTTGGTTGCAATCAGATTTCACGGGTTTTGCCTTCTCTTATTCTTACTCTGTAAAGACTCTAGCCAGCTCAGTGCATATTAGATGGAGGGACTGATGACCTCATACTTTGGTCCCTTTAACCCCGTCAGTCCAATCCATGGAATCATTCTATTAATATTGGTTTGTTGGGTTTTGTAAGGCATTAATAACGTAAACAAATTGACTTATTCCAAGAATACAAGTATATAGAATGAGTCAAAAGCAATTTGATGTTCTTTCCATCTAAAAATAAAAAAAAACTGTGTTGAATAGGGAATTGGTTAAAGTTTAATATCACTTCAATATGTGAATGGGTATACAAAAAACAGTACAGTGGTGACTGTTAGAAACTGTTCATTTTTAAATGGTATTTAGATTTTGGGATATTCATACAAAAAATCTAATTTTTGAAAGGATAATTCTGTAAGTTATTAATACATCGTACTTGCAATTTACTAATTGCAAGAGGTTAAATTCTTTTTATCTTGAAATGTGTTAGGAGAAAACATCAGCTCAATTGAAATGAGATGTGCTGTGATAAATAGACATTTTGAATGTTGGTGTGCTACCACTTGGTGTTTTTCTTTTAACATTCATTAGTTTCTTATTCTTGAATTTTCCCTGCACAATGGATATTCAATTGTTCTGGCATGCTGCCAGTTTTACAATGAATGTTGCTGGTGCTGGTCAAAAGTTGGTGTGGTGGAGCATACACATAGGCTTTTGTTGCAAGGCTACACTCTTTAGAGTTCAGCAACCCTTCTTGAATATTGCTCCATCTGAAGTGCACTTGTGCATCCCAAATGACACTGCACACCCTCTGTTGATTTTGTAGGCCTGCTGGGTTAAAATTTAGTTACCAAAATAATAAAATTGTTACACATCATTAAGCATAAAATTTTGCTTTCCTGAAGATGTTAAAGAAAGTCGTGGGTCCCAAACCTTGTCCACTTGGGAATCACCATCTCACATAATTTTATCAAATTTATTTTGACAAATTCCTTAAAAAATTAATCCCAGAAAGATCACATCATGACCAGTATTTTTGTGGCAGAATAATCCACAGCACATTCTGTGGTGATACAATAATCAGCTATGATTGACTTACTGGTCTTCAAAATGAGTGTGGCCATCATGTTCCACACTTCTTTCATGAAGTATGCATGGAGTATGGCCAGTATTGGCTTTGCCACATTATTATGGTACCCTATAGTCTCCAGCCCTCAGCAAACCCAGAACTGAGCCAAGAACAATACAGGTTTTTGTAGTGGCTGTGAGATAACATTAACATAATGATTCTTTAAGAGCTACAACTTGGATGAAGTGACTCCACAGATGGGAGGTGTTCAGTTATCATCCAACTAAAATTGTGAAACAATATGCAATATTCAGGGGGCTCTATTTCATTTACCCAGTAAATTAAACTCTCATGGAAATGAGTTGGTCAGTTCTAAATGCAACTCAAATCTCCATCTTGAGATGGGGTTTTTGTGTGTTAATTTGATAGAATTAACACTTTATCAATGGTATTTTTTGCAGAACATTACCAGTCTATTAAAAATGGTAAACTATATGGCAACGAAGTAAAAAGATCAGTTAAACTGCATATGATAATGGAAGCATGGATAGTACATATGCTGCAACACGTGAGCTTAGTATGTTGCTTGTTGTGAACTTTTTCTCCCCCTCCCCCCCCCCCCTCCCCCCTTTTCCTTCCTACATAATACAATTCTTTTTACTGAAAGTAGTTATTCTTCTTGAAAGTGCAGAAAGGTGATTAGAGATAGGTGTGTGAAGGCTGAAATTAGAAATAGATTTAAGTGAAAATACTATTGTGTGTGAAGTGTGAAGCTGCAAAATTGAATAGGTCTACATCTCAAATAGTGATACTTAATCAGTGTTATAACAGCAAATATCAGTGTTCGTTATTTTATGTCTTGCATCTGTTGCTAAGTTTTTTACTTAACAGAGAGCAGATCTGTCATTTACTACTTGAAAGTGTAAGTGTTCACTTTTTTTGTTTCAGGATTTCAATACGAGCTGGAACCAACTTCAATGATCTCCAAGAAGTGGAAGTAGTTGACTTGAATGAGCCTACTGGGTGGGTTCTGATTCCAATCAAAGACATAAATGACAAACCTATACGGACTTTTATGATACAGATAGCAGTGATTAGCAATCACCAGAATGGACGGGACACTCATATGCGTCAGATAAAAATACACTCCCCTGTAGAATGTAGGGGGACTGGTGTTGAGCAGTGTGGCAATTTTACGACTGTAGCTTTTCAACAATATAGCTGTATAAGATAAATATTTAAATTTTGACTCTCAGTATGTGCTGAGAAGTATGGTGATGCTCTTCTGTTTGTGAGAATCTGTAATTAAACTTGACATTATAGCAGTGCTATCTGTAAAATATTGTAATGACAAAATGGACTGTCGATACTCAGGTTTCATCATGAATTTTAATGATGTAGACCTGCTTTTGAATATTATGTAAAGCTGTGTGTGTGTGTGTGTGTGTGTGTGTGTGTGTGTGTGTGTGTGTGTGTGTACACAATTGAAGGATCCTAATTATGCACAAATATCAAATATTCTTTAGAAATTTGTTGTGACACATACCATACCGTAAGTATATTGGCTTTTGTGTAACATTAATAATGTTATAAGCTGTATACTTTCCCCAAGAATACATCGGATATGGAAACATTTAAGAGATCTTTTCTTTTGTAAATAAAAACCGTGTACATGGAAGGGAATCTGTTAGTTTATCATCCCTGAAGTTCATGAACATGTAAAGTAAAAGTAGCATGTGAAATGAATTAAATCCACTGAAATGGAATAGTGAACTGATTCTTGTGAGCAGGATGTGTGTGTGTCCTGGGGTGGCACAAATTTCAAATTTTCACCACACATTCATAAAAATTAGCAAACTTATGATTGCTTTCTTCATTTTTTATTTTATTTTTTTAACTAGTTCTTTACTTCTGGAAGCTACAATCAGAAACGTAATTTTTGGAAGGTCAATTGCTGAAAGTCTTCAATCCTTTGGAAATATGTTAGAAAATATTTCATTCATTTAATAGTGGCTCAGTGCACACCTACATCTTGTTTCTGTATGGGAAAGTGTGACAATTAGACTTAGCTTGCTATAAATGATGATGTATCAACTTTTGATTGTAACCTGCTATTACCGGTACTTTAAATATTAGCATTGTATAAAATCACAAATATTTATTATACACACCTATTTAGCTGTACCTACAATCTACCTAGGCTGCTTCCTACTTGAGGCAGCATACATCAGTATGTGGCAAGATTGAACTGCAGGTATAGTTACAGTTGTCCTATGTGAGCAATATTCACAGCAATACCTGTCTACTACATACAGAAAACATTTTAATGTGAATTCATTTTGAATCTCGTCACTGTAGTGCTTGTGAAAGGCATTTGCAAGAAAATATTCATCTAGTGTGGTGGTGTTCAGTATGCAGTAAGTCTGAGAATTTTGCCGAGATGTTAATAATTGAAATATGTAAGATTTGGATGGCTGGGCATTTGGAGCAGCTCAAAAGGTAAGTATTCTTATTTTAACAATGAAAAGTCCAGGTTGGAATATCAACAGTGTTATGAAAAGGATAGGTTGCTACTTCAGTAATGACACTGAGTTGCAATGAAAAGACTGTTTGTTACACACTGAGCTTTTGGGCACAGCATTCTTCAGAATGAATTTGCACGCGCACACATTCACACAAGCAAGAATTGTCACTGTGAACATAAGTGCTTTCTCTGGCCATACTGGGGCACAACACAGGCTTCTGGTTGGTTGTGGTTATGCATATAATGAAACATGTGAAACACTGCAGATCCATGAATAAAAGCCATGTCCATCACATTGCACAGAGAAATCAGCCAGAAACAAAACACCTTAGTCTGTGCTCACAGTGCAGGTTGTCAAGAAGTGGGCAGCTGATACACATGATATAGGCATGAAGAGTCGATATGACAAGTATGTTGTCATGATGTGGACAGCCTGTGTGTCTCAGGTCCACTGTGGTATGCTTGCGGCTTGCTGTGCATTTGTGGCACCGCCAGTTGTGGGAGTGAATAAATTGTCACACCCTTAGATTGACTCATCTAGGCCTCCCTGCTCGACCATCACAGATCTCAACAAAATTTTAGGTGAACATTCACACACGTCCCCTGATGGACACTGATCAAGATTAACATTTGTTGAAACAATACTGGCTGACATATAGTCACTTGTTTGATTCCATGAATGACTGCACATAACAAGCACGAATTTCTGGCAACTTTGAGCTGTCATATCTTGAGCTATAATTTGTTGAAAAAAATGTGATTTGGCTATATTGTTCAACTGTAAGCATTCTCTTATGAATAAGAATGAAAACAATTCTACAAGCCATATTCAGCCACAAAATTGTAGATAAAATTGCCCAAGAAAACCGGCACCCAAAAAAAATTTCAAAGTTTGACTTCATATATCACATTGACTAAAGGTGTGACAAATGTGAAACTTAGCTTGTAGCAACCCTAACACCACAAAGTTCTCAAATATAAAGTTTTGTTTATGTGCCACTCGCCAATATTGAGTAAATTGAGTGCAGAGTTGAACATTCTGTAAAGGGGTAAAAATCCACTATTTTTTATCTGATTTTGCAAAAAAAATCTATAAAACTCTCCAAGCTGGGCTCATTAGAAAGACAATGGTTTCAACAGCCTTAAAAAGTATTTGATTATCTAACGTGGGCTAACACTACTAGATAATTTGCATTAGTTGTGTGTGAAAATCTTGGCATAAAAAATGTAAACTTTGGACTCATATTTTGTAGAGTAAACACTTGATGAACATGAAAGGAGGAAAACTAGACAGAAAAAGGTGCTGCAAATAAAGTTTTAACTTTGGTTTCTCGTATCTCGTTGATCAAAGGTATGATAAACACGAAACTTTTTACACAACAGCTTAGTAACAAAGTTTTCCAATATAAAATATCATGCACATACTACTTTCTAAATTTCTACAAAATCAGTTCAAACTTGATTTTCATAGAAATAACAAAAATAGATCACCTTAAATTTGCTTTTAGGAAATCTATAATTTCCTATAATTGCTTTCAAGCTAATCACAGTTGGAAAGAGCACATTACCAAACATTCAGAAAACCACATTCGTTTGTCCAGTGTGCACCAACAATACCTGAAAATCGTGGACAAATTTGAGGGAGTGCACCATGCCAACAGGCTACATTGCAGCAACCTGTTGTTCATGTTTCATTGAATGTGGTTTTTATTTTTAAATTGAAAAATAGCTCAATATATTGTGTTGGTCCATGGTGGCTATCACTACCACTTGAACAACATGAATGAGGAACACCACACCATAGGCACCCCGCGGGGAGGGGGGTGGGGCTAGCCACTCTTTGGCGGGTTTGTGCTTGGCTACCACGAGGCCCCATCTTTTGCAGGATCATTTCTCTTCCATGCTGCATGTCTATGCTGCTGCTATTCCTTTCCTCCTCTCTTGGGGAACATGTCAGAATATTCCAGAAATGTATTCTGCGTATTCAGTAGCCGATATCAGAACAGTCTCTCCACTTTTTCTTCGTTCCTTTTTCTTTCTTTCTTCGTTCCCCTTCTCCTATCCTTCCTCTGCTTCGGCATGTGAGGTTCCTGTTTTTCTTTTCCTCCCTGTGTGTTCTTGAAGGCCAGCCCACGTAATTCCCAGCCCCGGGTTGACAGGTACGGTTCGCACATAGCTCCTGGTACGAGCCAAGCCCAGGGAGGGGTGATTGCCTGAGCTGCCCCTTCCCAGATTGCCGATTGGTTCCTCTGTCAGGTGTTCAGTTCGTGTGACCTGAGATGTGAACAATCACTTAAGGTGGGTGCGCACTTTCTGAGGGTGTCCCCAGTTGGAAGGAGTGCACAATCGGAGATGCTGGCAGTCATGGAGGATTTTCTCAAAATGAGCCAATCGTGATCTTCCCAGTCAGTGTCTACCAAACGTAAACAGAATGAGGCTAATGATTCAAAGACCGTCCCAGCTACACCGTGGTTCCTCATTGTTTCTTGTACTGGAGACGGTCAGTCCTTTGCTATGGTAAATCAGTTAATTGTCCAGAAAGTTGTTGATACAATTACTGGACCTGTTAAATCCTGCTCTCGTTTACAAAACGATACTTTTCACTTGGAGACTACTTGTGAATCTCGAGCACAACCACTGTTTGCAGCTTTGCCCATTCACAGCTATCCTGTTCATGTTGAGACCCATTGAACGCTGAATTCTTCCCGTGGTGTTATTTACACTAGTCTGCTCGATGGTCTGACCAACATGGAATACCAAATGTACCTCTCTGATCAGGGTGTCATTGCAGTCCATCCTGTGATGAAAAAGGAGATGCATTCTTAGTGCTCACATGCACTCTTTTTCTCACTTTTGGTAGAGTGGCACTTCCATCAAAGATCAAATCAGGCTATGAAGTTGCCACAGTGTGACCGTATGTTTCGAACTCGATGTGCTGCTACCATTGTCGTTGTTACAACCACGCTCGAATGCCCTGTTGACACCTCGCCAAGTGTGTAACCCATGGTAGGGATGCTGACGAGGGAGAATGCCCACATCCTTCTCCCTGCTGTATCAACTGCAATGGCAACAATGCCAGCTCTCCTAAGATTGTCCCATGTATTTTGATGAGCGGGCCATCCAGGAGATCCAGGTGAAGGAAAAACTACCTTACCCGGTGCTCACAAGTTGTTGGCTAGTTGGAAACCCTACATTTTAGCATCCGGCACTTGCAGTACTGTTCTCGCTAAATCTCTCTCCCCGAAGGACATGGCCATGCGACCTCAGATTCAGCATTGCGGTTGTGAAATCACCCAGTGTCATGGTAGCATCCATGTCTCCTCCTCCAGCTGTGCAACAAGCCACCAAACATGCACCTCATGGGGCAAACTCACCTGCTACACAACCAGTGGGCTAAAGGGGACAGAAGTAGTATTACATCAAAGACTTCCTATGTCCATCCAGCCAAAAAACATCTGAGTCTTTCTCTGCCAGCTGGAAAGGCTCCAAGAAGTCAAACAATTTTCTCCTTCACTGACTCAGAGATCCTCTTTGACGGTGTCATCACATGATACCCTTGCCCGGCCGACCTCCATTACGTCGGTGCACACCACCAAGTGTTTTTTTGCGCTCGACAGAGGGAGATTGCCGATGCCTCTGTAGATCTCATGAATCAGAATCCTCCAGCCTCTGCACTCTGTAGGAGTGAGTCTTCAAAATCTGGCTCTTGGCAGCCGCAGAGGTGAGACCCCTTCAGTTTTTTCCCTGCTCCCTTTCCTTGTTATAACTTTCCTCCACTGGAACATACGTGGCCTTCAGTCCAACAAAGAGGACTTAGGGCTGCTCTTAGAATTGCAGTGTCCATTTGTTCTCTGTCTCCAGGAAATGAAACTGTGTCCTCACAACTGCTATAAGCTCTTGTATTTCTTCCCAGTCCATTTTTACCTTCATCTCGAGAACAGCATCCCATCTCATGGGGAATCAGGCTGCACATCTGGGATGACGTTCATAGTCAACCCATCTCCCTGACTACATGCCTTCAAGCTGTTGCAGTCCGCATTTTCCTTCCCCACTTGACCTTTTCTCTTTGTACTGTTTACATCCCTCCGTCATTCGGTGTCACCAGGGCAGACTTCCTCCAGTGTATCGGGCAACTCCATTACCCCTTTCTGCTGCTCGGTATTTTTAATGTGCACCAACCCCTTTTGGGCTCACCCAGAACCTGTCAGAGAGGTGAACTCTTGGCTGACCTCAACCAACTTAACCTCTTCTACCTTAACACAGGAGCACCCACATTCCTTTGACTCCACTCACACCTATTCCCACTTAGACCTCTCCTTCTGCACTGCCCAGCTTGCCTATCATCTCGAGTGGTCCGTTCTTCCTGACATGTGCTCGAGCAAAGATTTCCCATGTGCTGTCCAATTGCCGACTCGTACGCCACCTAAGTGTGCATACCCAAATGGCAGCTTTCTAAGGCCAACTGAAGGTTTTACTCCTCCTGGTGGCCTACAACAAGCAACATTTCCCCAACTGTGATGACAAGACAGTATATCTTACAAACATTATCCATACTGCCACAAAATGTTCCATTCCTTGCACTTCCACTGTGTCCTCGTCCCTCGGTGGACTGAGGTGTGCTGCAACGCAACTTGTGCACAGAGATGTGGTCTTCACATTTTTAACAGTCATCCTGTGATGGCCAACTGCATTTGTACCAAACAGTTGCATGCTTAGTGTCATCACGTTCTTCAGGATAGCAGTGTCATCACGTTCTTCAGGATAGCAGAAAAGCAAGCTGGATTTCCTTTACTAGTTCTTTTAACTGTTACACACTGTCTTCAGTCACATGGACCAACCTCTGATGGTTGTCTGGGACCAAGGTACATTTTCCAATTTCCACGTTGACAGTAGCAGATGATGTCATTGTGGACCACTGCTGTCTCCTACTCCTTGGACGGCTATTTTGCAGAGATTTTGAGCTCCACCCACTATTACCCTGCCTTCCTCCATCGGAAATAAGTGGAGGAGACTCATGTGATACCCTTCTCTTCCCAGAATCATGAGTTTTACAATGCCACCTTTATTATGAGGGAACTAAAGGATGCTCTCATTGCTTCCCGATCATCCATTCCAGGGCCAAATGATGCAGAATCTCTCTCGGGCAAGCACTTTCTCCTTCATACATACAGTCACATCCGTGCAGAGGGCATGTTTCCCAGAAGCTGGCGTGAAGCCACTGCCATGCCCATACCTACGCCCGGCAAGGACAAATGCCGTCCTTCTAGCTATTGCCCCATTTCTCGCACCAACTGTGTTTGCAAGGTGATGGAACGTAGGGTTCATTCCCAGCTGGTTTGGTGGCTCGAGTCTTGCCATTTACTAACCACTACACAGTGTGGATTTACTGCATGCCAGCCTGCGGTTGACCATCTCATCACTTTGTCAACCTATGTCATGAATGGTTTCCTGCAGAAATAAGACTGTGGCTGTGTTTTTAGATTTGGAAAAAGTGAGACACCTGCTGGAGGACTATTAGCCTCCATATTTTCTATACATTTGGCTTCCATGGGGGAATGCCCCATTTCCTTTAGAAATTCTCAAGACTTAGCTTTCAAGCTTTGTGTGGGTTCTGCTTTTTGGGCACCTCTATCCAGGAAGACAGCATGCTCACATTTCCAGCACGAGCGTCATCCAGTTTGCTATCACCAATAACCCTATTATGGCCTGTCTCCCGCCGGGCGTCTCAAGCTCCCTCTTCATTAACAATTTTGGAATCTGTTGCAGTTCTCCACCAACTTGTCTACTTAAGCGGTATCTTCAGTGATGTCTCGATAATCTTTACTCGTGGAGCATCGCCAGTGGCTTTCACTTTTCCACTGACAAAACCGTTTGTGGGAATTTCAGGTGGCTCAGTTGGTTTTTCCTACTGTCTGTACAACTTGTGCCTGTTTTTCTTCCATTCCTTGACACTACAAAATTCCTAGGGCTCACGCTTGATAGGAAACCCTTACTAGCCACCTGCTGAATGCGGTCCCTCGATGTCCAGCGTGTCCTCAAAGTATTTCATGGGGAGGGATCAGACTGCCCTCATCCATTTGTACCAGTCCCTTGTCCATTCAAAACTAGACTGCAGGTGTTCCGTTTACGCATCTGCCCATCCATCCCTCATACACTGTCTCAATACTGTCCACCATCATGGTATCCGTTTGGCCATTCCATTGGTGCCTTTTACACTAGCTCGGTTGAGTCTGTATGCTGAAATTACCAAACTACCGTTGTCATAACACTTTGACTTTCTCCTCAACAGGTAGGCATGTCATTTGTCTACCATACCTGGCCACCCATCCAATGCTACCTCCTTCAATGACTCCTTTCATCGCTAGTATGGGATGCATCCCTCTTCTCTGTTACCTCCTGGAGTTCGTTTTTGGCTCTTGCTCCAGCAGCTTAACTTTACACTACCTGCCATTCTCCTGATGGTTGTGAGCCCTTCTCCACTTTGGCTTCATGTGTTGGCCTATGTTCACCTTGGCCTCAATTCACTTCATAAAGAGACTACTCCAGCCACCCCCTGCGGGCCCAGGGGTTAGAATAGGTCTCAGCCACCCCCTGCGGGCCCAGGGGTTAGAATAGGTCTGAGGTATTCTTGCCTGTCATAAGAGGTGACCAAAAGAAGTCTCTCACGTTTCGGCCCTTATGTGTTGGTCCTCTGTAGGGTTTGATCATTTTTCAAAATTTTCCCGAAGAGCGAGCCAATTGGGGAAGGGTGCCTTACATGGTGCATCGTGTCCATCACGCACTGAGACCTATCGCATCCTTCGTCAATGTGGATCTGCACTTCTGCTCATACTCCAACTGTTGGGTGAGGTTACCCTCCTTGGTGTGTATTTTTCAATCAACTGTGCAGTTTAGTTTTCTACACTGACAATGATAATGGACTTGTTTGCTTGGTTGCACCTGATATCCAGCACGGAAGCCAGTCCGTTGTGGTGGGGTTGTCATGTACCCTGTTGGTTGTAGCCCCCTGAACACACGAGGATCACTCAGCTGATGCCTGCGCCATTAACTCTCCACGTATGCCGAGGAGTAGATGCCCGTCACCCTGTGGCATCAGGACTCCCGGCAACGGCCATCCTGCCAGGTGGCCTTTGCTGCAGCTGGGTGGCACCCGTGGGAAGGGCCCCTGCTCTGAGTGGATGGCATCAGGGCGGATGACACGTGATAAAGCATAGTACATCATCTCTTGCTGGTGGTCAAACACCAGCAGTCCCTAAGCGTTCATGGGCTCAATTCGATGCACAGAAGTACGACCCCAAATTGTTCCCCTTCCTGGCCACACCATGGGAGGAACGTCAGGCTAAGGATGGCAGCGGCTCTTATTCAACCCAGTACCTTGTATGTTCGAGAGCTGATGGAGAATCTTTCATGATGATGAAGCCTCAGTGTTTTGTTGAGCACTTAGAGGACAAGTTTGAGGAGATGGAGGGCTTGTCCAAAATGAGATCTGAGTCACTCGATCAAAACAGCATCCTCTGCCCAGTCAAGGGCATTACTCACATTGTGACAAGCTGTAGATGTTTCTGTTACAATCACGCCCCATAAGAGCTTAAATACGGTCCAGGATATCATATTTCACAGGGACCTTCTTTTGCAGTCTGACAATGAGATGCGCGCCAGTTTAGAGTGCCGAGGTGTACATTTCGTTCGGTGTGTCCACCGAGGTCTGAGGGATAATCAGGTTGCCACCAGTGCCTTCATGGTCTACCGCTGTGATGTAAAGCCCTGTATCCCGCCCCAAATGTGGTGCTCTTAAGTGCTGGAAGTTTGGCCATATGTCTTCCCACTGTACTTCCAGCATCACATTTCAAGATTGTGGATACCCAACACGTCCCAATACTCCATGTGCCCTGCCTCCCATCTGTGTCAACTGCGGAGAGCACCATTTGCCTTGCTCGCCTGACTGCAGCATTCTCCAGAAAGAAAGGAAAATTGTGGAGCACTAGACCCTGGACAGACTGACCTATGTTGAGGCTAAGAGGAAATTTGAACACCTACATCCTCTATGTATGACATCATCTTTTGCCGCCATTACAACAGTTGTAACCCCATCAGCTTCGCCAACCCCAGTCACCTCTCAGAACCAGAAGACTACACCTGCCCCCTTGATGGTGGGAGGCACTTCCCTCCCTGTTGCTCCTGCACCACCTGCTTCAGGAGTAACACTCCCCCCCCCCCCCCCAACCATCAGGGATATCTGTCCCCACTTCTGCACCAGAGAAGCACAAGTCTTCTTCACCTCCTCTCACTAGGAAGCGGTCCCTTGGGTCACTCCCTTCACAAGTTTCTGAAAGTGGGAAAGTTCACACCCGCCATTGGCTGAAGAGCCCAAAAGCAGCTGGTTATAGGGCTTAATGCTCATCCTCAGTCCCAGAAACGGAACAAGTGAAGACCTCCTAGCCAGTGAAACCCAAGGAGCAGTGAGAGAAATCCAGAAAGAAGACCCCCCAAGACCAAGGGAATTGCTGGGGCACCCACACCACTGCTGCCTACGAGCTCTGCATCTGAGGATAGGTGAAGATTCTGGGATCTGCTGAAGACCTAGAGCTTGTCAGACCCTCGGACACAATGGATATAGCCTCTTCAGGAAATAAGCTGGCGGCAGCAGGTGACCCTGGAGCTACCTTATTGAGTGTTTCATGCCTTCCCAATCTCATGATCACGTCATCCTCCAGTGGAATTGCGACGGTTTTTTTCCACCACCTGATTGAGCTAAGGCAACTGTTAAACTGTACACCCTCTTTCTGCATTGCCCTCCAGGAAACCTGGTTCCCGGCAATGCAGACCCCTGCCCTTCACGGCGAATATAATAGTTTCAGGTGGAGTTTGCACTGATTCCTGAACTCGGTATGCAATGAACCTGTGCCCCTTCAAAATCCTCTTGAAGCTGTGACTGTCAGAATATGGATGACACAGGAAATAAACTGACTGCAACGTATATCTCCCTCCAGATGGTGCAGTACCCCTGGGAGATTTTAATACCCATAACCCCTTGTGGGGTAGCACCATGCTTACTGGCCATGGCAGAGACGTCGAAAATTTACTGTTCTAACTTGACCTCTGCCTCTTAAATACTGGGGTCGCCACACATTTCAGTGTGGCTCGTGGTAGTTACTCAGCCATTGATTTATCAATTTGCAGCCCAGGACTCCTCCCATCTATCCACTGGAGAGCACATGACGACATGTGTAGTAGTGACCACTTCCCTATCTTCCTGTCACTCCCCTGGTGCCTTGCCCACAGGTGCCCACCCAGATGGGCTTTAAACAAGGCAGACTGGGTAGCCTTCACCTCTGCTGTCACAGTTCAATCTCCCCCATGTTGTGCCACTGATGTTGTGATTGAGCAGGTTACTACAACAGTAATTTCTGTGGCGGAAAATGCGATCACTTGTTCTCTAGGGTGCCCCTGGTGAAAGACAGTCTCTTGGTGGTTACCGGAAGTCGCTGTGGCAATTAAAGAGCGTCGGCGAGCTCTGCAGCAGCATAAGAGGCACCTTTCCGTAGAGCACCTAATAACCTTTAAGCAGCTCTGTGCCTGTATTCACCTGCTTATAACACGACAGAAACAAGGGTGTTGGGAGAGGTACGTGTCGGCCTTTTAAACCAACCAACCAACCAACCAACTACTCCAGACTCGCTCTATTGCCACAAGTTTCATGACCTTTACAGGGAACTTCACCATAGTACATTTGTGTACACTGATGGCTCTCAGACTGACTGTGGCATCAGTTGTGCTTCTTAATTGGCACTGATGGCACCAACCAACCAACCAACTACTCCAGACTCGCTCTATCGCCACAAGTTTCATGACCTTTACAGGGAACTTCACCATAGTACATTTGTGTACACTGATGGCTCTCAGACTGACTGTGGCATCAGTTGTGCTTCTTAATTGGCACTGATGTTTTTCCATATTGGCTTCCAGAACACTGCTCAGTATTTACAGCAGAGCTCTTGGCCCTGTATCAGGCCACGCAGTACACCCAACAACACAGGCTTTTCAATTGCGTCACCTGCTCCAACTCTCTGTGCCCCTTCAGGGCCTGTGTGTGCTGTACACAGTCTGGCCCTTAGTGCAGGGGGACCAGGAAAGCTGTCACTTGCTCACTCTTGATGAAGCCACTATGACATTTATGTGGGTCGCTGGTCATGCCGGTCTGATGGGAAATGAGACTGCTGACACTGCTGCCGAGGCTGCAGTCCTTGTACCGTGGCCCACTAGTTGTTCCACTTCCTCCGATCAACTACGTGTTGCCAACTGTCAGAAGGTGGTGTCACTTAGGCATCACCACTTGTCCTTCCTTCGCGGAAACAAGCTCCGGGCAATTAAGCCTCTCCCTTTGGCTTGGATGACCACCTCTTGGCCCTTTCACCATGGGGAGATAAATTTAAGGTAGGTTGTGTATTGGGCACTTTCTGTTCAGTTGTCAACCTCTGACAGTTCACGATTTCCTGACAGAATGCCTTAAAAACAAATTTACATTCTCATTTATGTTTGTCATCTGACTTGCTGGCCATTTTAGAAAACGACACGTGGACTGTTGACCGCATTTTATGTTTTATCTGTTATAGCAATATGATGAAGAACATTGAATCTTTAGTTCATAACGTCTGTTTGTCTATGGCGTGATTTTATGGTCCGTTCTCCAAATCCCTGTTTTTAACTGTCTTTCCTCCAGTCAGTTGGGCTTAACAAGTTTCTGTTCTGACGTGGCTGTGTATGGCCATAGTTGTTTTTGTGCCATAAAACAAAACAAAACAAAACAAACCACCCCATAGGGGTCATGCCTAATAGCTGTGCCATGGGTGGGTTTCTTCATTGAGGTCTCCAAGCCTTTAATTTGATTTCTTAATTTAAGTTAAAAACCCTGTGGTGGTACCTGCCTGCTTACTAAGCCATTTACTAAATACCTTATCTCTGATTATCCAATCTGTACGAGTATCGCACATTTTGGTGGCTAGCCAAAAATATCAATTTTGATTTTAAACTATTTAATATTGCAATTTACATTTTTCTAATTTTTATCTTCTGGAAAATGATACTGTCAACCAGATGAAAATAAAGAACAGAAAACGTGGAAATAGGGGTTGTTCTGATACTCAACAAGCATCCTGTCTCTAGAAACAGTAAAACAAATTGGCCAGGTGTTGAGATGCATCCTTTTGTTCCATTGCTATGTCAGTGATGTTGTAGTGTTGAGAAGTTTAAAATCAAAATTACCACCACAAGGCTTCAGAACCTAAATTAAGAAACTAAATAGAGGCTTGGGAATTGGGATGAAGATATCAGGTTTAACCCCATGGAAATGGGGTGCCAGTTCCTGTTCTTGAACTGGTAATGACAATGTCACCACTGATCATTGCAGTATAGTAAAATATTACTTATCAGTTTAAAAATAAAACAAATGTAACAAAACACGAACAACAGGCTGCTGAAACACAGCCTGTTGCTGTATTATGTTCCCTCAAATTTATTTTCATGTATTGTTAGAGGACACTTGAAAATTGTACAGGATTTTCTGAATGCTTGAAAACGTGCTGTTTCTAACTGTGCTTAGTCTGAAATCACTTATGGAAAACAGATTTTCTAAAAACAAACTAAATATTACCTGTTCTTTGTAATTTTTACAAAACTAAAGTTTGAATTGATTTTGTATAAATATGGAAAGCATTAGATGAATGATAGTTTATATTGGAAAACTTTGTTACTAAGTTGCTGTCCAAAGTTTCACCTTCACCCTGTCTTCAGTCAATGAGATACAAGAAGCTAAACTTAAATCTTTATTCACTGCATCATTTTTCCATCTAGTTTGCCTCAATTTGTCGCACTGTAACCCATCTTGGAAATTACACCCGGTGTTCTGGAGGCTTATACTAACAAGGGGAGGCCACGACGTTTGGAATGCAGATGTACTGTAAGCTTCGTACATTGGCAGTACTCCATTGGGACAGCAAAATTTGTAAGCAGTAGTGCGTACTTCTCAAGTGTTATTGAGGAAATCGCAAGATAATTTGGATCGTCAAATACATGCCTGTGCGTGGCCATTTTTACCATGAAGCGTCATCAGCAGCTGAGTGTTTAGCGTTCAAGCCCCGTAATCGCTGGATCGAGTCCTGCTAACTCAGTCATTTTCTTTACTATTTATATTACAATTGATGTAATGGGAAAAATACGTGTAATCGGATGAACTTTTATTAAATTTACAATGTTATTTGGCAGTCTACAAATTTTTGCTGTCACAAATAATATAATATAATATTCATAACTACTGACTAGTAAACGACCAAACACATGAATTGATACTGATAATGTATGCGTGTCCATGCCTTCAAAATTGTTCATATTTAATCGAAAGAGAACGAGAAAGTGATTCTTGTGAAGACACTATTAAAACACACTCGATACTGCATGACCAATGATCAGCATCGATATTTAAGGAAATGCTGCGTTATGCATGGTTTGCTTCCAAATTATCGGCTGAAAGAGAGGTTTCCACGGAAAACCTCAAGACCTTGCGTGTGCGGAAACATAGCATTTATTTAATGCAGCTGGTGCCGTTTAACTTCTTGTTTCTCTTGTTTTTACAAAAAATATCATCCCGCAACTTGTACTCGTAATGTCGAGAGTGGTAATTAATGGTACATCTTTCGGAAGCCGTCTGTGCCGGTCAAAACTTGGAGGTAACAAGTCGTTTTGGGTTCCTTCCAGATATAAGTGATTTCTCAAATCACGGACAAGCGTATATTTTCAGTATCACTTTATGCATTTGGCCATTTAATAGTCGGTAGTTATGAATATTATATTATTTGTTATAATAAAAATTTGTAGACTGCCAAATAACATTGTAAATTTAATAAAAGTTCATCCGATTACACGTATTTGTGCCATTACATCAATTGTAATATAAATACTAAAGAAAATGAGTGTGTTAGAAATTAAACTGACAAGCGGGGACTCGATCCAGTAATTATGGGGCTTGAACACTAACCACTCGACTACCGACGCTTCATGGTAAAAACGGCCACGCACAGGTATATATTTGTAGAATGAAAATTTCACTATACAGCGGAGTGTGTGCTGATATGAAACACTGTGTGCCAGACCGAGACTCGAACTCGAGACCTTTGCCTTTCGCGGGCAAGTGCTCTACTGACTGAGCTACCCAAGCACGACTCATGCCCCGTCCTCGCAGCTTTAATTCCGCCAGTACCTCGTCTCCTACCTTCCAAACTTCACAGAAACTCTCCTGCACTTGACCGTGAAAGGCAACCGTCCCTAGTTAGAATCTCGGTCCGGCACACAGTTTTAATCTGCCAGGAAGTTTCAGGTATATATTTGGCGATATTTGATGACCCAAATTATCTTGAGATTTCCTCAATAACGCTTGAGAAGTACGCGCTACTGCTTACACATTTTGTTGTCCTAATGGAGTATTAAGAGTGTTCGAAGTTTACAGTAATTTTCCGTTCCAAACATGATGGCATCCCCTTGTAAGTGGTTTCAAATGAGTTTGGTTTTGAGGTTTTAAAATGAAACAGTATTTGTAACAGAAGTATTGAATATACATTATTTTCACCTTGCTACAAAAATCTTCAATCTTTTCAATGAATTTGCTAATTATTGGAAAACAGTACATGAATGAAGTTTTGTAGTCGACATCCTGCCTCTGAGCTATCGCATATTAAGTTCCATGTTTAGCATACATTTACTCTTTGAGATATAAGAATATGAAGTTTACATTTTTTGTGCTGCAATTTTCATGCCCAACTTTGATTCAAATTATCTTGTATTTGTCATGCTGCATAATTAGTTTCATAGGTAGTTAAAACCATTGCCATTCTAATGAGCTCAGTTTGGAGAGTTTTACTGAACAGTTTTTTGCAAAGTTGGATCAAAAATAGTGCATTTTTGACCTTTACAAAATCTTCAACTTTGCATTTAATTTACTCAGTAGTGGAATGTGGTACATAAATGAATGCCTGAGAACCTCGTGTTAGGTTCCAGAATGAGATTTTCTCTCTGCAGCAGAGTGTGTGCTGATATGAAACTTCCTGGCAGATTAAAACTGTATGCTGGATCGAAACTTGAACTTGGGACCTCTGCCTTTCACAGACAAGTGCTCTACCAACTGAACTACCCAAGCACAACTCACGACCCGTCCTCACAACTTCAACTCTGCCAGTACCTCATCTCCTACCTCCCAAACTTCACAGGTTTGCAGAAGAGCTTCTGTGAAGTTTGGAATGTAGGAGATGAGGTACTGGCAGAGTTGAAGCTGTGAAGATGAAGATGGGTCATGAGTCGTGCTTGGGTAGCTCAGTTGGTAGAGCACTTTCCCGCGAAAGGCAAAGGTCCCAAGTTTGTCTTGTGTTAGGTTACTAAATGCCAATTTTGACATTCGTATGACCAGTAGCCCATGTAGCTTTGAAATTTTTAGGTTGATTTAGTCTAAAATTTTCTGTCTTAATGTAGCTTGTAAAGTTATTCATTTTTAGTCTTAAGAGACCACTTACAATTGTTCAAGAATTCCAAATTTTATCTGTTTCAACAAATTTCTGCCCGAGTTACAACAACCAAAAGTTGCCAGAAATCTACACTCGCTTTGGATGAAGTTGTGCATGGAGTCAATTTACTATATCTTGTCCAGTATTGCTTTGACAAACATTAAATTTCACGAGTGTTCATCATGGGTATGTGCAAATAATCTCACACAATTTCTTTGAAATCTTTGATGGTCGACCAGGAAAATGTTCTTAAATTAGGCGATTTGACATGGAATGATGCTCTTGCTACAGCACCTACACATTCAGAAGTTCTGCTGTGGAGAATAAGAAGTTGACACACAGGTATGATTACAATATGTATCTGAAGTTAATTTTATTATCCATTAAATTTTTATATCTCTGGGTAGACCAGGGCCAGCCAATGTGTACTGAACTGCACACGCGCATAATGTGTAGGCCAAGGCTCGGAGTGTCTCGGCCTTGCTTGGTCCTTTGTGGAAGTACTCAGTACAATGTGACATTTCATGTAGTAGAGAAATGCAGCCCTGTTTCTTCTGGCATTGCTGCTTTATTTTTCAAAGTGCCATCGCTGTGTATTCCTTGGTTTAAAGGAAATGTAAAATAACAGTTGTTGTTGCAATGGCCCATCACAGAGCTCCAGGCTTTCCAGCATTACTTCCTTTCTGTGCTGCAAGCTTGTAGTTCCACTATCCCTTTCCCCTTCTGCCCCTCCATTGGATGGTTTTCTTGGTGCCGACTCTGCTTAGATCTGGTTTATGATTGGATCTTGATATTTCACTTCAAGTGTATTCTACAAATTTTCATGAACTAAACATGTGGTTCCCATTGTTGGGTTTGACATGCCACCAATTTTCAAAATTCTCCAGAAATACGGATTGTGTAGGGAAGGTCACCCAATGCAGTTTATGCCCCACCTTCGTGCGTTTCAATTTTTGCACCCTTTGCTTTAATACGGTAATATAACCAAAACCCAGCACAGGAACCATCTCTTGAGGTGGGAATCAAGTACCTACTACCTACAAGGTGGTAGCCCCGTGACCATGCTGGGATTGCACTGTTGGTGTGTGAGCTGGAAACTCCACATGTATGCTTAGGAGTATGTACCCGTCATGACTTGGGCACGGGTACTCCAAGCAACTGAGTAGCTGTTGCTGGGGCTATGTGGTACCCATGGGGAGATCCCCCGTTTCGAGTGGGTGGCACCATGACGTATGAGCTGCAAATGAAGTAGATGAAGTTATCTCCTGCTGGTGACTCTTACTCCCAATAATAGTCTAAATTTGGTTCAGACCATCATTTTCCACACAGAACCGCTCTAACAATCTGATGAGCTACACGCTAACTTGAAGTGACGGGGTATATGCTTTGTCCATCATGTACATAGGGGGCCAAAGGACAATAGGGTCACTACCAATGCCTTCATCTTGGACTTTGAGGACAATTAATTCCCTGAAAAGGTAAAGGTGGTGGAATACTGAAGCGATGTGAAACTGCACGTTCACCCCTGTGTGGTGTTCCATGTGTCTGAAATTGAGGCACATGTCAGTGTGTTGCAAGGGTAGCCCCATCTGTAGAGATTGTGCACAACTGCTACATGTGAACGCTCGTTGTGCCCTTTCCCCGTCTATGTCAACTGTGGAAAACACACAGTTCATGAGATTGCACTGTTTTCCCGAGAGAGGAGACCACACGGTAAATCGACAACATTATTCTCCGGTGGAATTGTACAGGTTTTTTTCCACCACCTGGCTGAGCTACATCAACTTTTAATCTTTTTCCTTGTCTTCTGCCTTGCCCTTTAGGTGACCTGGTTTCAAGCAACACACTTTCCAGGCTCCCTTTGATACTGGGAATACTATAAGAATCATGCTACCTATGACGGGATATTGGGTGGAGTTTCTACATATGTTGTAGACACAATATATAGTGAACTTGTGCCTCTTAATACTCCTGCAGAAGCTCGGGCTGTTCAGGTAAAGGCATTTCAGGATATTACCATCTGCAATGTTTACCTCCCTCCGACGGTGAAGTGTGTCAAAACATACTGTTTGTATTCGTTTCTCAGCTCTGCCCCCCCCCCCCCCCCCCCCAGTCTTTCCTGATCGTGGATGAGTTCAATGTCCATCATAACCCTCTGTGTGGTATAACCATGATCACTGGCCATGATAAAGACCTCGAAAATTTACTGGCTCAATGTGACCTTTGCATTTGAATACTGGTACCACCACACTCTTCAGTGTGGCACACAGAACTTACTTGGCCATTGATTATTCCATTTGCAGCTCTTTTCTTCTCCTATCCATCTGCCCATCCATACACCCACCCAACTGCCCACTGGAGGGTCCACAATGGCCTGTGTGTTTATGACCACTTCCCGATCTTCCTGTCCCTCCCTCAGCGTCGCTCCTCAGCGTCACTCCCCTGGGTCCACAATGACCTGTGTGCTAGTGACCACTTCGCGATCTTCCTGCCCTCCCTCAATGTCACTCCTCTGGGCGCCTGTCCGCATGGGCTCCCAACAGTGCTGACTGGAGTGCTCTAGCCTCTGCTGTTGATCTTGGTTCCCCGCCACATGGAGATATCAGTGAGGCAGTCTGGAATACAATTATTTCCATTCTTTCGGCAGCTGATTTAGTGATGTCCTGTTCATTGGACCCGTTCCAACAGAAGACAGTACCTGGCTGGTCTTCAGAAATCGCAGAAGCCATCAGAGATTGTAGGCAGGCTCTCGAACACCATAGGTGGTACCCATCGTTGGAGCACCTCATTGCCTTTATGTGGCTCTGTGCCCAGATTCACCACCCAATAAACAGACTGAAGCAAGAATGCTGGAAATGGTACACTTCAACTATCAGACTGTGTACTTCTCCTTCGCAGGTTTGGGCTAAGATCGGACATCTCTACAGATTCGACATCTGCAGGTGTACCTGGTATTAGCTTGAATGGCACTGTCTACACTGACCCAGCTACTGTCGCTGAACATTTTGCTCTGCACTGTGCTCAAGCCCCAGCATCTGAGAATTATCAACATTTCTTTCGTGTTTGAAAACAGCAGGTGGAATGGAAGCAATTATCATTTACTACTCACCACCTAGAGCCATATAATGCTCCATTCAGTGAGTGGGAATTCGTCAGTGTCCTAGACCACTGCGCTGATACAGCCCCAGGGCCAGACTGTATCCACTACCAAATAATCAAGCACCTACCAGTAGACTGTCAGCGTCATATCCTTGCCATCTTTAACTGCATATGGAGTGAGGACGAGTTCCCATAGCATGGCGAGAAAGCATCATTGTTCCAGTACTGAAACCACGTAAGCACCCGATAGAGGTGGACAATTATCACCCAATAAGTCTTGTCAATGATTTCTGTAAGTAGCTTGAACACATGGTGAACTGGCAGCGGTGTTGGCTCCTCGAGTCTCGGAGTCTTCGGGCTCCATCCCAGGGTGGTTTATGTCAAGGCCGTTCTACTACTAATAATCTAGTTTATCTCTAGTGTGTCACCCAAATAACCTTTGCACAACGTAAACACCTTGTACCCATGTTCTTCGACCTGCAAATGGCTGATGACACCACGTGGTACCACCACATCCGTGCTACCTTACCTGAGTGGGGTCTCTAGGGCCCATTTCAGATTTTCATATGGAACTGCCTGTCACACCGTGTGTTCCAGTGATCCATGTTCAAGTTAGTGATTCCCACAGTAACCCCCCCCCCCCCCCAATCTCCAAGAGAATGGGGTCCTGCAGGGATCTATACTGAGTGTCCTTCTCTTTCTGGTAGCCATCAGTGGTCTAGCAGCAGCTGTGGGGATCCTCAGTAGCACTCTCCTTGTATGCTGATGACTTTCGCCTCTACTATTGCTCCTCCAGTGTGGGCATTGCTGAATGTCAAGTGCCAGGCACCACATGAAAGGTGCAGGCATGGTCCCTTTTTCAGGTGCCAAAATTTGCATCGTGTACTTCTGTTGACATAGTACCATTCACCCACAACCAGAACTTGCCATCAACAAGCAACTGCTCAGTGTGGTGGAGACCTATCGCTTCGTAGGACTGCTCTTAGATTTTCAATTGACGTGGACCAATCTTCACCAGCTTCAGCAAAATTGCTGGCTGCACCTTAATACACTTTGCTGCCGGAATAATGCCAGCCAAGGTGCAGATAGCACTACCCCTTTACAATGACCTGATTGTAGGAGTGTGGCACTTGGTTTGACATCACTCTCAGCATTGCAGATACTGGATCTAATACACCACTACTGCCTTCGACTTGTGACAGGAGGTTATCGAACTAGCCATGTGAACAGCTCCACATGTGGAGGCTGGGGTCCTTCCATTGTGAATCAGGTGACAACAACAGCTTTTTAGATGTGCTACCCATGTTCACATCTCCCTTAAGCATCCAAACTACCTTCTCCTCTTTCCAAACACAGTACTCCAGCTCCTGTAGCAATGGCCAAGATCAGGGATTATGATTGCAACCCACATCTGGTCTATCCTCTCTGAACTTCTGTTGTTTCGTCTTCCACCTCTCCTCAAGATGTATTCCCGTACAACTCCATGGGGCGTTTTGCGGCCACAGTTTCGTCTTGACCTATCACAAGGTCCGAAAGACTTGGTTCATCCCAAGGCCCTCCACCACCAATTTTTCTCCATCCTTGGTGAATCCTAGGGATCAAAAATAGTCTACACTGATGGCTCCATGGTTGCTGGTCATGTAAGCTTTAGAACTGTGCTCCTTGCCGGAGGGCTGCAGTGTTTTCACTGTCGAGTTGCTAGCTATCTCTCGTGCTCTTGAGCATATTCCTTCATGCATTGGTGGGTCCTTTCTCGTTTCCAGTGACTCCTCGAGCAGCTTGCAAGCTCTCGACCAGTGTACGCTCACCATGCCTTGGTCATTGCTATCCAGGATTCCCTGTGTGCCCTCTAACAGTGTGAATGCTCAGTGACCTTCGTCTGGGGTCCAGGCCATGACAGGATTCCTGAGGATGAACTCACTGATAGCCTGGTCAAACTGGCTTCCTGTAAGCTGACTCTTGAGACTGGTATTCCGGAAACAAACCTGATTGTAGTTGTAGGTGCCTGGAATACGGATTGGTTCACTCTAACTTCACCATACTAACTACGGGTGTTAAAGGAGACTGGGAATGTATGGAAGTCCTCCGTGCAGGCGTCTTGCAAGGAGTCTACCATCCTTTGCCAGCTCCGCATCAGCCATACTCGGTCGTCTCTAGTTCATCTCCATAGTGAGGACCCACACCACTGTTGTTGTCGTTCGCATTTGGCGTTGGTCGTCATTGTGCTGGACTGTCCCAACCGGCCTGCCCTGCAGCGGACTCTTTAATTTCCCTGACTCGCTGCCCCTGATGTTAGGAGATGATGGCTCTGCAGCTGATTTAGTTTTATGTTTCATTCATGAAACGGGATTTGACCACTCCCTTTAAGAGAGGTGCACTTAATCTTATCAGCCCATTGAGGTTTTCACAGAACACTCTGTTGCCTCCTCTGCCCAGACGGTCCACCTCTGTCCTCACTCTACCTGCTATTTTCGTCTTCTTCCCTCCCTCCACCTCCCACATAGTTTGTTGGACTCGTTCATTTTTTGTCTCTGTGCTTCTCTTGTCGTGTCTGTGTTGCTAGTCTTTCCAAGCCAGTCTCTGAGTGGAGTGTCTCTGGTAAATGGCAAGGACTGGGGGATGTATGTCCTCATTGCACTCTGTTTTCAGGCTTCTGGGTGCTCGCTGTGTGAGGTACTTTGCCTGCCTTTCTTCCCCTGACTCCCTTTCTTCTTTTTGTCCCTTGGCTCAGCTTTGCTGACCTTTGGTAGACCTTGGGGTTTTCTTCCCCTGGGTTTTACACGGTATGCTCTCTCTATCTACAGTCGTATAGACCTCTCTGTTCGAGGAAAAAGGGACTCATGACCTAGTAGTTTGGTCCCGTCAATCATCCAACTAACAAACCAACCAAAGAATTCAAAGATTTAATTGGTAATGAAAGAGAAAACTAGTTGACAGATCTAAAAAGGTGCAGTGCAGCGCAGCAAGCCTTTCTCAGTGTGATCATTATGTTTGTGTATTTTACCCATTTGCTTGTAGAAATCCTATGTGTTTTACTGTCTTAGTGACTTAAGTTCTTACATTTCAGTTTTGATACAGAAGAAGACACAAAAGCAATCTCTACAGAATGCCGTAAGGGATGGAAAAAATTATCGCAGCTATATGAAAAGTTATTACCGAGTACTTCTCTAGAGACAGTGCCATGGCAAAATTCTCACCAAAATATACCAAAAAAATTTTTCATCATTATTTAATTACTTTTGATTTGTTGAAGACATAACAAAATTTATATCTGGTAGAAACTGTCAGCACACTGGCAGGTGCAGACAAGTTTATCAGATTGTCACTCAAGCTGCCATGTAATCATGACTGACTTAGTTTCATTATTGAAAAAATCCTCCACTCACACATGTTGATGCAAACATGGATATCACTTCTGTAGCCTTATCATGGAGACATAGAAACTCTTCCAAAGGAAAACCATCTTAGAACTCTTGGACAGTTTTAATGTAAAAGAATTTATCTTTTAATCAGGAATTACACTGTAGATCCATCAGCTCAATCTGCAAATTAACAGGTGGGCACTATCAACTGTTATGGCAAATCGATCCAAAAAGCCTCAAAAACAGATGTGTGAGGTTGGCACTGTCCTGAAAATGATTTGAAAACTGTTCCTGTGTTTATTATGAACTGTCCAAAAATTCACATTTTCTTGAACATTGGAAAACTTAGAGAAATAGGTGGTGTACTTTTTCATAACTTGTCTCTTCCACAATGTGATTTTCATTTTAAATGCACCCACCTTTCCTATTAAATCACATATTGATTGCTTCTCACCTTGTTCCATATTATTGTGTTAAAGTGTGCAGTCATGTCAATGAAAAATGCGAGGTCTGCAATCCATTCCGTAACTTCTAACATTTGTTTCTGCTTTTCTTTTTCCTTCATAAATTGAACAGCAGCAGGACTTGACTCGAAAAATCATTCCAGGCATGCCCTTGGCATAAAAAATATACGTCACAGTAGAAATTTGCACGTACATACTGTTCCTGCAGTTCCATCAAAAACTATTTAAACTGATGATGTAATAATCTATGTGACTTGATCATTGGTTGATCGTTTTAGCTTTTTGCGCAACAATGCTATGAGCCCTATTTGTGTAAAATTCCTTTGCCGGTAGTAAGTGAGATCAACATGTTCTAATTCCAGCCAATGACTTCAACTGACTCTTCAACTATTTTTACCATTTCAATCCCTGTAGTTGCGTCTTTCATTGGCACCAGATTTAACAGTTTTGTCACATGCAAATTGCTGTCGACTCCAAGAATGTAAATCACAAGTTGTACCATGTCCAAAATGTTGATCAACACGTCCAAAGCAATCGAGAATGCAATGAACTTGCTGGGCTTGTCAATTAAATGCCTGTAGACACCTGCTGCCTCAACAGCTGTAACATGAGTTATTGTTTGTTGCAAAAGACTGATTTCGGTAACCTTCTGCACCTCCAATGGTGTCATGAATTTCACTGCCCCCAACAATTCACTCTTTAATTAGCTTGCCATTGCTGAAAGGCTTATTAGATCTGGCAAATTTCAGCTTTATTTTGTAGTTTGCATTAAATGATGCGCTGCTACAGTTTTCTGCCAGTTAAAAATAAAGACACAGCTTTAAGTTCTTCAAATTTCCTAATATGGCAAACTATGAAACAGCCGCATGCAAGCCAGTCTGTTTTGTGTGTGACTGTTCTGCCATGTGAGTGACGTGTGAGGTAACGGGCGAATTGTGGCGCCCTGAAAATATTCTAAGTTTGGAGTTGGCGTGGCTGCTTGGCAAGCCGGGGCCCGGCAGCAACCCCGTGGTGCCGAACATTAGCTGAGCAAGAGGGGTAGCCCCAGCACAGGGTCCAGCCGAAGTGTGGCTTGGAATTCCATGGTGACACTGTATCAATGAAGGAGACATGCCAGGAGTGCCAAAGATGGCGGACTTTGTGACACCTTAATGGCAGACATTTCACAGTTTGTATAGAAATTAATATTAGCCAGATGATTCATGATACCTCAAAAAGAAACATGAACGTTACCATTATTTGCATGACGATTCTCATGGTGTAATCAAATTTTCAATATCTTTATTAGTTTAAAGTTTAGTATCTGATGATAAATTATACAAGTATCACCCAGCAATGAATTTCCAAAATCTAAACAGTTAATCTGATTTTTTTGATCGATGCTTTTAGTGTAAACCTAAATTGGTATAAATTACAGGCATGTCACTTGAATAGTACACGAGTTATGGGAGGTCAAAGTGACCAATTACTAACAATCACATCAGACCATAAGTACTCCACAGTTACACGAGAAAACAGTAGCAGCATGCTTATAAATATATATATTCATCTATGTCTTTGTTTATATCTGATATATACAATTCGTGAAGAAATTGGTCAATTATTTACTCTATTTTAGAAAGCACAGAGACAAGAGTCTACTGGCTTACTTCTGTTCTGTTCCTTTGATATATGTTTATTTAATTTTTTTACCTATTAATATTGTGTGTTAGAGTGTGTTTATGGTCCAGCTGTAGGAATATTTATTTAATTTCAAGTTATTTAAATGTAAATCCAGTATTTCGAATGTGTTTCATTATGTTTGTGAGTGTACCGTTGGCTTGAAGGCAGGACGGGAGCACTCTAGCAAGTCACAGTGATCATTTTTAAAAAGGACACATGAAGAGACGTATGGAGGTTGGGGAGGAGCTTCGTTTCCGGGGAGGACATGAGGCAGTTCGAACAGTGCGGCGCGAGGGACAGTTCGGGAGAGGACAGAAGAGAATCCTGGACAGTACAGCGTGACGGACACATGGTCACGGGAAAGACTCGAAGAGTGTAGCAGTTTGCGGGAGATAGAAATATTTCATAGTGCCGACTTGTGCATTTGTGAGATTTCCGTGGCTTCTGCAGTGAAGACGTAGTATGCGTTTAGAAGTGAATATCTCGTGAGCTATGTTGTTGTTCATAACCAATTATGTGAAGTAGGAATCTATTGTTTCCCTGTTATTCAACTTATATTTTATTTAATTGCTGGACCATCGACACCAGTAAGTGTTACAAAGTAATAAAGCATTCTTAAAGGTACTTCTGCTATTGTACTCCTCATTTAAAGTCATTAAAATAGTACCTGCAGATTTTATTTAATTGCAATCTTTCGTTTATAAACTTCTATATAACTTTCAAAATTCGCAACTGCCGAGTGATGGGAACCTTCAACCATTCAATTCATGTGTATATTCACATTGTATACTGTAGACTCAGAAGTATTTGGCTTGTAATGCGGCAACTACATATCCCAGCCATCTAGACAATGAAACCAGCCGATACCTTTTAATATTTCAACTCTGAGTCAGAGGGTATGTACTTGAGGGCCATACCACATTTCATTACATTTTTTTCTTTTTTTTATTAGAAAGCCTGCAATTGGGGGCTCATTCAGGATTTGTGTCCTGCAAAGTGGTAATTCCTTTGCTCTCTGTTAGTCAGCATACTATGTGAAGTGTAAAAACCTTTGCAAAACTAGTAGAGATTTCTGTAGGGTGAACCCCTCACAAAATACAGTGTGAGATCTGTTTTTTTTGCTAGTAGGTTTCTGGAAATAGTGAAATTATGCAGTAATTTTCCCAACTAACACATACCATCCATAGAGGTCCTAAGCTATCATGTTAAAGGCAATTTGCATGGGGCTCAGAGTCTAAGTAAGTTGAGTGTAGGGAACAGTAGCGGTTAGCGCATTTAATGGACAGAGGTATCGGAGATGGATGGAACACACGGTAACCGGCAGCAGCTACAACTACATCAGGCGACTTCTCCAGAGGCAGACGCAGTTCAACAGCAGTACCATGGCAGCGTCTTCAAGTACTCCAGGGCAGTCTTCACTGTCATCTCCCACTACAACCAACGGCATCACCATGGCAGAGGGAACCATCTCAGATCAGATAAGTGTGTGTGCAAATAGTGAGATAGTGTTTAACTCTGAAGTTCAAGCTCCACTTATAGATCTCACAAATATAAAACAGTCACCTAGTATGTGCAATTCTGAAAACGAAAGTGAGCTGGTTAGTCTGAAATCAGAGTGCGAAAGTGTAACTAGTAGGAATTCAGGCAAGGGGAATGAATGTGGGGGAGATATGATGTCTCAGCTAATGCAAATGATCCAGGGAATGTCAAATAATATCAGTGCCGTTCAAACAGATATGGGTACATTGCGAACGGGTATGGGCACATTGCAAACAGTTATGAATACAATTCGGACTGATATGAGTACAATGTGAACTGAAATAAGTTCTGCTGTGAAAGAGAAAGTTGAAAAAATTATGAGTAACCTTGAAAAAGCAATTGATGATAAATTAAAATGTGTCCGGGTGAATACGGGGAAAATTACAGACAAAGTTGTAATAGTAAAATCTAAAATCGAATCAGTGGAAAAAGATCTTGGGGAAAAAAATGGATAAGAAACCGATGGAACTTGGGGGTAAGGTAAGCGATTGTATAAAAGTGCAAGATGCTCATAAAAGTGATATAAATTTAGCAATTAATGACATTTCCATTCGTGTAGATGAGGGGGAGAAAGAAGTGGGCAAAATTAAATATAAAATAGAGTCCAGTATCACTACCCAGTAAATTTCTTGACTTTGTGTAGGGACGCTTTTGTTCATGTCATGTCGGACGAAGTGAAAATAAAATACGTTAAACGGCATTTGGAGGGAGACCCACAGTCTTGAGCAAATGTTAAATGTAGTTCATGTGAATCGTACAAAGAGTTTGAAAAGTGTTTTTTGAATAAATATAGGAGTGAGGCAAAGCAGACACGGATCCAAAATGAATTTTTAAACAGGCTGAGTTACAGGTACGGTAATGGGATGATGAGAGATTTTTGCAAGCGCGAACTTTGCAAGCTTATGTTGTGAAACATTTGTTGGGGGTTCTAATGGAAATCACCTTAAAAAGGTGATTACCCAAAAATTTGCAGTGGGATCTTGTCCACAGTCCATGTGATTCTCTGGTCGAATTTCTAGAATTTGTAGAAAAATTAGAGAGGGCTTTGAAGTTCAAACCTCAGAGCAAACTGGGTGGTAGTTATCAAAACAGGAATCCAGATAATCATCCCAAAATAGTAATTGTGTATGAAATCAAAGGAATTCTCAGGGAAGTAGTAGCTGAAATGAGCAGAATGGTCAGAGAACGAACGGGAGGATAACTTCTGTGCACAGGACCCAAGTAAAGAACGCAGACTTGATGGGGGAAATTCACACGAAGTGCAATCACACAACAACCGCTCAGGAAACTGATGTTTGCCACATCTCAGGTCTGGGGATGGTGATCTGAATAGGTGATGAAAAAGACTGGAGATAATGGTAATGGTAGGAATGTTGGTAGGTTTGGAGAAAGGCAACAAATATGTAATACGGAGTATGTTAAAGACAAAGGCTATATAGGTGGCTCTTTCAATAAAAGCAGGCGCGAACTGCGGAAACATAGATTTGTGAGAGATTTAAGTAAAACTAATGGGAATTAATTTGCGGGGAATGATGTAAGTTATGAATGTGTAATGAGTGAGTGTGCGAATGCTAATGAATGGAAAGATTGAGCAGTTCAAAAAGAAGTTAAAGAGATGAATTTGGTGAAAGCAAATTTTGTGGAGAGTTCTGAAGAGGTATTAGCAAACAGTAACAATTGAAGTAAGTAAGGTGTTGTAGTAGCAAGTGTTTGTGAGTTGGCAAAAAGCGTTGATGATAGTGAAGGCGGCGTAGCTTTGGTCTCGCCAGCTGCAAGTGAGGGTGATCGTGTTTCAGCGGAAAGAGTCAATGTTACTAAGGGGGGCTTAGCATTGGTATCACCAGCAGTTGAAGTTAAAAATGTATCTGTGGAGGTAGATGATTTCTGTTTAAAGGAACAGAGTAATGGTAATTTATGTAATGATGTAAAAGCTACTGGTATTGACACTTCGGAGGAAGGAATTTACACGTTTCTAGTCACAAATGAAGGCGAAACAAAACTTATTGATGAATGTGTGTATCTAAAACGTTCGTCAGTGTATGAATGTGAGAATGTATGTAAAATAGGATTGGGGGTTAATCTGGATGAAAGATGTGTAGAAATGGCAGTGTGTGCTGATTTTTGTCTGATCACAGTGGAATGTAGCAGGGCTGGAAGTCCCAAAATTGTACGACAAAGTAGCAGCAATTTGTGTAATGTAGGAGCGGAGGATAAAGTTGTGTACAATTCACGTAAAGTTAATTCGTCGACGGAGGAAAGTACGGTTTCTGATGTGAATTTATGTAGTGATTTAAATGATGTATCAGCAGATAAGGTTGCTGAGATTAGTACTTATAGTGATGATGGCTTGGACATCGATGTATTATTTCAAGAAGATAAAGTGTTTAACAGTGAATTGATGTGTAATTTTGTTGAAGCTGCAGATGTCGATATTTTGGAGGGGAAAAATAGTAAAGTTGTGCATGCTGTGGGTAGTGAATCAGCGAAATGTGTGGAAGAACTAACAGAAAATATAGAGAGGGATGTGGATGGGGATAGTCTGTGTAATGAAGCTTGTACGAATTGGTATATGAAGGAGGAGTGTGATTTTAATGTGACTGATTGGCGTTGGTACGGTAGAACATTACAATCATTACTGCCGCATATGTGGAAACGAGAAAAGTTTAGAATTGCTAGGGGCTTAGAAAAGGGAAGGAATGAATGTGGGGTAAAGGAAATATTTAATGAATTATTTTGAGATGAACATGAGATTGGGGGATGGATAGAAGAGGAGGTGTGTGCACTAGAATTGGAATGGAAGGGACGAGACATAGAAGATGATTTATTAAGGGAGAAATATTTAGAACGAAAGGAAATGGTAAATGTACAGCCAGTTATTGAAATTAAAGTTGGCAAAGAAATTGTAGAGGCACTTCTAGATTCAGGTAGTAATGTGTCAGCAGTGTCGAAAAGTTTCATGAACATGATCAAAAGTAGGAAACTAGTAATCTTCCCAGTCACTAGTGTTCAGATTAAAACGGCAGTTGGTGGTATGAGTAAGCCAGTAAGACAACAAATACTTTTAGAATTTCAATGTGGAGAGAATAGATTCGAGATATAATGTTTTGTTGGGAGTGGTCTAGTAAAGGAGGTAATTTTAGGAGCTGACTTCCTGTGCAAATGCAATACTTCACTTAATTGTGTAGGGAAATATCTAGAATTTTAATTTAAGAATGAAAAAGGGCAAGTAAAATTTAAAAGACTTTTAACAGGTGAAAATCAGATTGCTCATGCCATAGTTACTGAGGGTTTGAGTGAGGAAGTCGATATGCATAATAGAATTAAGGAAGTGATTCATGCAGTCAATGGTATATCAAAAGGGGAAAAGAAAGAGTTGTATGGGTTGTTGTACTGCTACAAGGATGTATTCTCGGAGGGACCTGGTAAAGTTACTGATTTCAAATACTGTATAAAAGTGAAACCACATGAACCAATAAAGTGCAAACCGTATGTAATACCTATAGGTGATTGGGATGCTGTCAGAGTTCAATTAAAACAAATGTTGGTTTGGGGTATAGTCGAGCACTGTAGGAGCGATTACTGCAATCCTATCGTTATTGTTAAAAAACATGATAACTTGGTCAGAATTGTATTAGATATGAGAAAAATAAATAAAGTAATTGTAAGGGATTTGACCAGCCTGGCAATATGGAGGAACTGCTTCAGAATTTTAATAATATCAATTTAATGTCCAGTGTTGATCTGACCTCAGGATTTTGGCAGATCCCATTGGCAGAGGAAAGCAGACGGTACACTTCCTTCCTTTTTGAAGGGTGAAGCTACCGGTTTAGGGTAGTACCATTCGGACTTACTATTTCTGTGGCAGTTTTCGTAAGAGCGTTGAGTCATGTCATGGGAAGAGTCTAATGAGTGACCTCATGATATACATAGATGATATATTGATCACTACAGAAACATGGAATGAGCACTGTCGAGTTTTGGAGGAGGTACTCATAGCTCTGAGATGAGGTGGAACGGCTTTAAAGCTCACAAAATGTGAACTTGTTCGAGCAGAAATTCAATTCCTGGGGCATATCCTTACTTTGGAAGGAATTTTAGCTAGTTCTGAAAAAGTAAATGTCATTGCCAAATGTTATAGACCCAAAAGTAGGAAACAACTGAAGTCACACTTGGGCTTGTGTGGTTCCTACAGAAAATTCTTGGGGGAGGGAGGAATGAATGGTCCAAATTTATGCAGATTGTTGAAGAAAACTGCAGCTTGGAGGTGGACCAAGGAATGTGAAATGGAATTCCAGGTTTTAAAAGATAAATTGTGAAATAGTAAGATTTTGTACTACCCAGATATGGCTATCCCTTTCTGTTTAGCATAGGACAGTTCAGACTATGGAACAGGTTGTGAGCTGTTTCAGGAAAAGCTAGTCGATGGAAAAACTGAACTCCTTAGTGTGGCATTCTCCAGCCGCATGCTAAATAAGCACGAACGGGGATACAGCATATCCCAGAAGGAGATGCTCATGATTGTACATGGATTTAAGAAATTCTGCATGTATTTAGAGGGCAGAAAAGTGACAGTGTTGTCAGACCACAAGGCGCTGAGTTATCTGCTGGACTGCAGGATACTGAATGACCGCGTAATGCATTGGGCAATCTTCATGCAGCAATTCGAATACAAAATCCGCTACATCAAGGGTACAGAAAATTGTGTTGCTGATTCTCTGTCCAGATTACCAGTGGAGACGGAAGACGATGGAAAGGAAGAGCCGAACAAATTTAAGCTATTGTATATCAAGGGGGTAGCGGTGGAGAAAGAAATTCGTGCGGTGTGCAAAAATATGCGGTGAGCACAAAATGATGATCCTGAGCTGAAACACATTAAGATGAATTTCGATGGCAAGGGATACAAGAAAGTACCAAAATATTTTAAGATACACAAGTAAGTGTTATTCCGGTGGAAGGATGAAAAGACAGACAAACCCAATATGTATGTGAAGCAGTTAATAGACTACATCCATTTAAGTCACGGACATTACGGGGCCAAAAAGTGCACCGAAATCATCGCCCATGTAAATAACCTGGCCAGACGGGTCCGCGTGTAGCTGGCAGTGTGTGACCATTGCCAACGGGTCTAATACTGCAGGACTGCACAACGGGGGGAAGTGCAAAACATTATACCTACTAAAATGGGCGAGTTACTGGTTGTGGGCAATTTTGGCCCACTACCCACAGGACACGGTGGCATAAAGTACATCTTTGTTGTGGTGGACGTATTCTCTAAGTTCATTAAACTGTATCCAATACGGAAAGCGAATACTAAAACTCTGATCGCCAAACTGGAGGATTTCTTCAAGCATATTGTAAAACCAGTAAGCCTTTTGTCTGAAAACAGATCACAGTTTACTTCGAGTGATTGGAATATGTTCATGAACGACCAGAGTGTGCAACATATCCGTCTACCACCCAGCAAGCAAGCCGTGTGAACGGTATATGCTGGGAGTAGGACGTTTATGTAGGATCAATCATCATTCCAAGTGGGTGGAGTACGTGAGTGCATTTGAGGACGTACTCAGCAGAGTAAAAAGTAATGCTACGGGGTACTCACCTTTGGAAATCATGACCGGGGTGAAACCAAAGTTCCTACTCACAGAAACGGTTAGAATTCCTGCCACGAAAAGCTCAATTGGCTGCTGAAAGAGAGCAGGCAGTAACGGCCCGCATGAAAAAGTTAGCCGCTGAAAAGAAAGACGACACGATGGGCGATACACCCGATGAAGTACAAAGTGGAGGACAAAGTGCTTGTACGCACCAAACAGCATGCTAGCGAAGTGAATGGGGAGATTAAGAAATTATTCGAGTTATGCTATGGACCATTTGTTGTGGCAGAGTGCCCTCACTCAAGTCATACTGTTTAAAATACCCTGTCTCAGGAAAACCTTTGGGTCTAAGAAATGTGATGGAGTTGAGGCTGTATATAGAGAAAGGGAAGAAATGAAAAGCTGTTCTAATTTGTAATTAGTGGTAGTAATTTTGGAGGGATAAATTTATATGCTTATTTGGGGATACATTAGTAATTTGGTATTTTATTCTCGCACTGTGTGTGTGCAAAAGGGGAAGTTTAGGCACTGAGGGTGCATGGAGGTCAGTGACCTCATGGATTTAAGGAAAAAAAGTATTGATTTATGCTTTGTATAAGAGTGTGGGGAAGAATTTAGTGGTTAATTTGAAGGGTATTAAAATTGTAATTGTATGTGCATGCAATATTTGGTGCATGGAGGTCGGAAGGATTTATTAAAGTCAATCAAATAGAACTTGTGGGAATTTGAGCTTACTGTTATTCAGTCATTTGCCTTGTGACTTTGTTCCTAACGTATCATTTTCTGCTGGAGTGAATCTTTAGCGAGAATCATGGTTGGGTTTGGGAAATGGTTTGTTGTCGGGTTTCTACTTTTGGTTTTCGTTGTAGACTGATTTGTCACGATAAACGGTGGAACTCAGAATTCAGAGGCAGTGCCCAGGGCACTTGGTCAAAAGACTGATATGAGTTGATCAGTACTTTGTGCGAAAATCCATGTGAGTATGTGTTGTGCGACAGAAAAAACTCGTGCGGTTCTGGGCGCTACAGTCCGGAACCGCGGGACTGCTACGGTCGCAGGTTCGAATCCTGCCTCGGGCATGGATGTGTGTGATGTCCTTAGGTTAGTTAGGTTTAAGTAGTTCTAAGTTCTAGGGACTGATGACCAAAGATGTTAAGTCCCATAGTGCTCAGAGCCATTTGAACCATTTTGAACAGAAAAAACTGGAGCAAGAAGGCGACATAGCGCTCAGTGGTGGCACAAGAAGTGCTTACAAAATCGTACATAAGTGAAAGTGCATTTAAAAATTTTATTTCTTGTCCAAAAAATTGTTTATGCACAACTGAAATGCAGGCACTTCTTTAATATGCCGTTTCATTCATAATTAGTTTTAGTTTATTTCGAAATCCATGCTTGTTTATGCATAACTGAAGTGCGGGCATTTAATTAATATGCCGTTTAATTGATAAAAATTTGGGGAGCGCCAGAAATCTTGATGACTTTCCGTCAATTACTACGAACTGTGACCTCTCTGACAGGAAATCACAAATCCAGTCACATAACTGAGACTATATTTCACAAGCACGCAATTTCACTGCGAGCCACTTGTGTGGTACAGTGTCAAAAACCTTCCGGTAATCCAGAAATACAGAATCGATCTGAATTCTCTTGTCGATAGCATTCAACTCTTCATGTGAATAAAGAGCCAGTCGTGTTTCACAGGAACGATGTTTTCTTAACCCATGTTGACTGCGTCTCAATAGACCGTTTTCTTCGAGGTAATTCATAATGTTTGAACACAATATATGTTCCAAAATCTGCTGCATATTGACGTTAACAATATGGGTCTCTAATTTAGTAGATTACTCCTCCTACCTTTCTTGAATACTGGTGTGACCTGTGCAGCTTTCATCAGAATACGCCAGTCACTACTCTTGATGAACTGTGGTATCATGTTGAAGCTGCATGGGCAGCTGTACCTGTACACGCCATCCAAGCTCTGTTTGACTCGATGCCCAGGCGTACCAAGGCCGTCATTACGGCCAGAGGTGGTTGTTCTGGGTACTGATTTCTAAGGATCTATGCAACCAAATTGCGTGAAAATGTAATCACATGTCAGTACTAGTATAATATGTTTGTCCAATGAATACCCGTTTATCATCTGCATTTCTTCTTGATGTATCTTATGTAAAGTTATACACAGACATTGTAACACTTTAATTCATTAAGAAATATACCCAGACGATAGAAAATAATTAATTACCGTGATGTACAATTGGGTGACAGAAGTCGTGGGATACCTTCTAATATCTGGTCAGACCTCCTTTTGCCCGGCGTGGTGCAGCAACTTGATGTGGCACGGAGTCTGCAAGTTGTTGGAAGTGCCCTGCAGAAATACTAAGCCATGCTGCCTGTAGAGCCGACCATAACTGCGAAAGTGTTACGAGTGCAGGATTTTGTGCACAAACTGATCTCTCGACTAACAAGGGGAGGCCGCCAATTGTGAAATTCAGATTCGATTCATACTGTGCATAATAAAAGCTCATGGCCAGAGGTGTAATGTGGCAAAGCACCAAGATGCACTTCTCAGCCGTTGTCGAGAAAATCGACAGTTAAAAGAAACCATTGCCGTGAAATACTCTCTACGATTAATAATTTTCTTCAGCATCGTGGCGCAGCGGTAAGCGCTCGGGTTCGTAATCCGAAGGTCGCCGGATGCAACCCTTTTTTTGTATTTGTTTTTTGTAATTTATAAAATTCCCGGCAATCAGTTGCAACAATTATGCATATAATAAGTTGTTGAAAGTCGTTTGTCGTGCAAAAACTGGCGACTTCGAACATCATTATGTTTTCCGCAAACAAAGTTGTATTTCACAAATGTTATTAATTGTCTACATAATGTTAACCACGTATAGTTAACGGAAGACATAGAAACGGTATTCCGAAACGAATACGTGTAGCGTAAGTCAAACGTTCGAATTAGAATAGAGACCCCACGAACACAAATTTGCTGCGGCATGTATGAAATATAAACTCCGTTACTCGCTCGTTACACTTGAATGACAGATGTTGAATGGGCCGAAACGAGCCGCCGCATAACAGCGTAGTTGCCTGCTAACTTCGAAAGAAGGTAGATGCGGTCCCTAGCGCAACTTATAACATCGTCGAAAATCAGTGCGGACGGGAGAGCTTTGGTACACCCTGTTAAAAAAACCGAAAAATGGAGGCGGTACAATTGGAGAGCGATCCGCCTTCACCAACATGTATAAGCAATTCATTAATAGTTATATATATATATTTGAATTACAAAAAACTAATAATAAAAAAAAATTGCATGGTGCGAGACTCGATCCGGCGACCTTCGGATTACGAACCCGAGCGCTTACCGCCGCGTCACGACGCTGTAGAAAATTATTAATCGTAGAGAGTATTTCACCGCAACGGTTTCTTTTAACTGTCGATTTTCTCGACAACGGCTGAGAAGTGCATCTAGGTGCTTTGCCACATTACACCTCTGGCCATGAGCTTTTCTTATGCGCAGTATGAATCGAATCTGAATTTCGCAATTGACGGCCTCCCCTTGTAAGACCCATAACTGTTCGACGGGATTCATGTCGGGTGATCTGGGAGGCTAAATCATTCGCTTGAATTATCGAGAATGTTCTTCAAGCCAATCGCAAACGAGTTTGGCCTGGAAACATCGTGCATTGTCAACCATAAAAATTCTATCTTTGTTCGGGGACATGGAGTTAGTGAATGGCTGCAAATGGTCTCCAAGTAGCGGAACATAACCATATCCAGTCAATGATCGGTTCAGCTGGACTAGAAGAGAGAGTACATTCCATGTAAACGCAACTCCCACCATTTTAGAGCCATCATCATCTTGCACAGCTCCTTGTTGACAACTTGGCTCCATGGCTTTGTGGGCTCTGCGCCACATTCAAACCTTAGCATCAGCTCTTACCATCTGAAATCGGGACACATCGGACCAGGCCACGGTTTTCCAAACGTCTGTGGTCCGACCAATACGGTCATGAACGCAGGAGAGATGCTGCAGGCGATATTGTGTTGTTAGCAAAGACACTTGCGTGGATATATATATGAAGATGGTATCTGTTCTTTCGGACATGTCTGAAAGAACTCTTACGGGAATCGGCAGTAAAGCCACGAGTAATGAGTATGATGGGCAGGGGCACTATGAATATAGTGCAGGGCAATAAGCTGCGAGTTTGTGTATCACGGGAGGCGTGCCACAGATAAGTCCCTACAGTCGCACTATCCACTGTGTCCTCTGTGGCTCAGATGGATAGAGTGTCTGCCATGTGAGCAGGAGATCCAAGGTTTGAGTCCCGGTCGGGGCACACATTTTCAGGTGTCCCCATTGACTTATATCAACGCCTGTATGCAGCTAAGGGTATTCATTTCATTGTAATTTCAACTTGCGTGGATAGTCTGCTGCCATAGCCCATTAACGTCAAATGTTGCCGCACTTTCCTAACGGACTTGTTTGTCGTACATCCTACATTGATTTCGGCAATTGTGTTACGCAGTATTCTTGTGTATTAGCATTGACAAATCTATGGAAACATTGCTGCTCTCGGTCGTTAGGTGAAGGACGTCGGCCTCTGCATCGTCCGTGCTGAGAGGTAGTGCCTGAAATTTGGTATTCTCGGCACACTGTTGACACTGTGAATCTTGGAATATTGAATTCGCTAACGACTCCTGGGGTGAAATGTTCCATACATTTAGCTCAACTACCATTCCGCGTTCAAACGCTCTTAATTCCCGTCGTGCGGCAATGATCATGTCGGAAACCATTTGGCATGAATCACCTTAGTGTGCATGACAACTCTGCAAATGCGCCACCCTTTTACACCTTGAGTATACGATACTAACGCGACATGTATACTTGTATATCGGTATCCCATGGCTTTTGTCACCTCAGTGCATACACTAATGAGCCAAACCATGATGATCATCTGCTTAATGGCGAGTTGGTCCACCTTTGGAATGAAATACACCAGAGATTCTACATGGCGTCGATTCGACAAATCCTTGGTGCGTTTCCAGAAGTGTGTGGCACCAGATGTGTCCACGCAGGTCACGCAATTCCTGTAAATCACAGACTGGTGATTTGTAGGCCTGGAGCTTGTGCCAGATAGCATGTCTGAAGTGTCACATCAGGTCCAGATCAAATGAATTTTGTGGGAAACATAGTCCGCAGCTCGTGGTCGTGCGGTAGTGTTCTCGCTTCCCACGCCCGGGTTCGATTCCCGGCGGGGTCAGGGATTTTCTCTGCCTCGTGATGACTGGGTGTTGTGTGCCGTCCTTAGGTTAGTTAGGTTTAAGTAGTTGTAAGTTCTAGGGGACTGATGACCATAAATGCTAAGTCCCATAGTGCTCAGAGCCATTTGAACCATTTGGGAAACATAAATTTGCGTCCACTACCATACTTTTCAACTCAATGTAGCGTGATTCCGCCCTTTTGACATGGGCAGTTATTCTGCTGGAAGTTGCCGTCACAGTTGATCTGTAATATTGTCCACGTAGTCCACAGCTTTCGAGATACTTTTGGTTATCCCCAGGGGTCCCATGGAAACCCAGGTGACTGTCCTCCATAGCATAATACTGCCCCCATCGGCCTGTCTCTGTGACGTGTTGCATATTTTGACTGGCTGTTCACCAGCAGCGTAACTGGGCACAACCGTCAACTTGGTGTAACAAGAGATGTGATTCATCCATTACGTGATATGTCTCCATTGATCCAAGCTCCATTCTCGATGATCACATGCCCATTGCACTCATAAATGATGATGCTGTTGGGCCAATATGGCAACATGTACGAGTCATCTGCTGTGGAGCTGAATGGTGTGCTTGCAAACACTTTTGCCGGCACCAGCTTTGTACTCTGTCGTCAGATATGTTACAGATCGCGGTAATTTCCAAAAATGATTGTCTATCGAAGTCCCTGGGTCCAAACGATACATATCGAACGTACGATCGTAAATCGATCATGCGACTCAGCGGGCGTTATGAGTATGTTTGCGTTTGTCACTACAGCAACGACAAAAGAAGAGCGTTACAAAAATACTTGTAATTGCAAAGGAGACGACTTATCTTACTCGTCGTCGGTGTTGTCGTCATGTGAAAGTCCATTACGGTCGTCTGGATCGATAATTTGGAAGAGTAGAACCACGCATTCTTAATGATACTCGTTCGTTTTCCGCACTGTCTGCAATGAAATTGTAACGGTATTTCAGCGTAGAATCTGTTGATACGAAGTTTTACACACATCGCACTACCACAGTCTACAGTCTACACAGTCCCTTTTTTCCTCGTCCGGTAGTACTCCATATTTGCGACAAAAAGTCGAACAATTTTCTACGCTGGATAAAGGTGGAATTAGATTCTTCCATGTGAGAAACGCCGAAGAAACGTTAACACCAGACATCCCACTCACTAACGACATAAATCGCCTGGATTTCCCTAGAAACTCAAAAATAATTCGCGGAGGTATGTAATTTAGAGCAAGTAAGGGTACAACCGAAAACAGATAAAAATGATCATCACAAATAATTGATCACAACGCCCGCCACCGGTGGAGCATGATCGATTTCCTATCGCACGATCGATATGTATCGTCTGGACTCAGCGACTTCGATAGGCAATCATTCTTGGAAATTACCCAGATCACCGCCTATTCTGCTGTACAGAGTGGGTAAGCCTCTGATTTCTCGATGTTCTGGTATGAAGCGCGGACATCCAGTACCTTGTCGTCTACTTCTGGTTTCAGAACTCTTCAGCCACTTTCTACAGGTATTACGGTAGCACGTGACAAGCTATGCCATTTCTGAGATATTCGTCCCCAGGAGCCAGGCCGAAACAATCTGCCCTATGTCGAAGTCACTATTGTCAGTGCATTTACTCATTTGTGCCCCACATAGTCGCAAGAGTTATTCCCCATTCGCCTCTCCTCAGCCTGTATACTTTGCTTACCGCGTCACACGTCCAAAAAGCATCTATGCGGCGTTCAATGTAGTGGTGAGCAGTGCTCAGAATAGTTTGGTTCATCAGTATGTACATGGCGTCCAAGGTGGAATGGCCAGTATTCAGCGATGTGACAGAAACGATAAATCGGAGCTAAAATGTGTAGTAAATATGGGCTCCAAAACGCAGGCCTTATGAGCTAAAAGCACGCCTCCATCTTCCATACCGCGAACACATCTCTTCAACAATTGCTCATAGCTCTTAAGGCATGCACTTTAGAGCCCATTTTTAACAGGCTTTTTCCTTCGAATGATCGTTCCTTTTATATCTCTGAATATTGACCACTCCTTCTGGGACACCCTGCATATACAAATTTCTGTGTACATCGAAAAGTTTTTTACTTCATTCATAATACGTTTCGATGCTTAGCCCACCATTTTCAGGTAAAAGGCATCTGTTACACGGGTGGTTTTAGTGGCAAGCATTGGCAGTCTCTTGAAGAATGTGCATAAGATGGCCAAGAGCTTAGGTTGTATCTTGCAAGTGCAAGACGAACAGTATGTGATTTACATTCCAGAGTAGAAAATCTCATAGCTTCTCACTGTAGCCCAATCACATAGTGTTGTCATTTCATTTGGCCCATCAAATGATGATGGACAACAGCATCATCAACCACATGACAGTGCTGCGAAAGCTATATGATAAATCGTTTATGTACTGGATGTAACAAAAAGGTACATAAATATTCCTCACACATGTAGGAATAAGATGTGTTGCATGGTCATGGATCTGGAAACGTTTTATTTCCATGTTGGAGTCCACTTTCTACTTGTCTTCATAATCACATGAATCATGGGATAGACACATAAACAGAACATTACGGCCTACTAACATTACATAAACGTTTCCTTCGATGCAATGTTCAAAATACCCTCTCACCTATGCTTGGTTACAACGCCAGTAATCGTCGTTTCAGTTGAAGGTATGTTGACATATGACTCACTTCATTGCACTAGTAGCATCAAGCACGTAGTATCAACTGTTTAGTATTCATTGTGAGCTGTGTTTCCAGTATTGTGCAGTGGAAGTGTACTCAGACGCTGAGTTGGCATTTTCGGTGCAGATTAGTAGATAGTAAGGACCGTGACTTTCAACACTGGAATTGGGAGATATTTCCAGAACGAAAGTGGCCGACAGGAGGACGTTTCAAGTAACTGATCGTCGTGTAATGGAGCATGGGACGTAGCTCCAGGAGGAACTCCTTCGTTGAGTTGAAGGCAACACTACTGTCAACCTAAGACAATTAGCTGTAACTAGTAATGTTGACGACATGTCTGTCTCGAGGCTGCTATATGAGAACCTGCTGTATCCATATCACATACAGGTACACTTCTGTGAGTGGTTCCTTCAAGAACGTGGTCATCCCTCATTTTAGTGCAAATGTGCTATTCACAGATGCGGGTTAGTTTCAAAGTAAATGGTTAATATGTTGAACAGTTGTAGGAACTGAGTTCTAACATGGTGGCCTATTCTACACCTTATTTTATATCTATGTGACGATGCTGTGCTGAGTATATTTACGTGTTTTGTCGATGCCATTACGGCCTTATCACTTTAGGACATGGTGTAGAAAAGGTACGTTTTACCGTATTTTATCTATACATTTCCCTGGTTGTATGATAATATATTGTGATACGTAATGCTGTATTGTGCTGACAGACACACTGCTCAGTAGGTGCATATATTTTTATATTGTAGATCTGAGGATGGTCATTACTGACTGAAACCAGTCATCGTCAAAAGAATTAATATTGTGATCAAAGACTGGACTAAAAAACATTTGACAGTATTGGATCACTGTTCATATACGCAACTATGTCGCAAATGGTGAAATCTTATTATTCTCTTCATTTGTTAATACCACCGCAAACTGTGCTGCTGTGTCAAGGGAACACAACACACTGGTCGTCGGGCAAAGAGACCACCCCCACACAATATCCCTGCCACTGGGGAGCGTGAGATTGCGTGCCTTGCCTGTGGGTCACTTAAGGCCTGTTGCACCTGTGGCGGTCATCTGCTGCAGTAGTCGACCGTGGTCGATCACCTCTTCTTCTGGCAGCAGCGTCTGTCGTCTGGAACGCTCCCCATGCACGTGAAGCAATGCTGTGAGCAACGCCAAACTCCAGGGCTACACCGCTCACACTTCACCCTTCTACCATCTTCCCAATGGTTCTTCCCAGTATTAAACCGTCCAAATGTTGTCCCAGAGCCACGTTGCAAAGAAGAACACCACCACTGTGGACCGCAACAGCTCGCTGATTGCTACGCGCTCTCTTTCTCCGTTTCTTCACCTGCATCCATTGGCGGCGCCAGCCCCATTTGGCGCCATAGTCAGGCTGAGTTCACGCCATGTGACGTACAGCTTTCCGTGAGTCTTGAGACTCCTGCACTTTCATTCATTTCCACCGTGTAGTTACAGTTTTGCACACCAGCGTAGTAAGAAACTGGAACAGACATGTGTATTCAAATACAAAGCTATGTAAACAGGCAGAAAACGGCACTGTGGTCGGCAACGCCTATATAAGACAACAAGTGTCTGGCGCAGTTGTTAGATCGGTTACTGCTGCTACAGTGGCAGATTATCAAGATTTAAGTGAGTAAGAACGAGGTGTTATAGCCGGCGCACGAGCGATGGGATACAGCACCTCCGAGGCTGTGATGAAGTGGGAATTTTCCTGTACGACCATTTCACGAGTGTACCGTGAATATCAGGTTCAAATGGCTCTGAGCACCATGGGACTTAACAGCTGAGGTCCTCAGTCCCCTAGAACTGAGAACTACTTAAACCTAACTAACCTAAGGACATCACACACATCCATGCCAGAGGCAGGATTCGAACCTGTGTGAATATCAGAAATCCGGTAAAACATCAAAGCTCCGATATCGCTGCGACTGGAACGAGATCCTGCAAAAATGGGACCAACGACAACTGAAGAGACTCGTTAAACGTGACAGAAGTGCAACTCTTCCGGAAATTGCAGGAGATTGCAATGCTCGGCCATCAACAAGTGTCAGTGTAGTAATAGTAGTTTATTCATCCGTAGATCTCGTTTTACAAGGATATAGGACATGTCAAAGTATTTAAAAGTTTAGACCAATTTAAAATAAGCTAATTCGTATACACATATAGTTACAGACTTCTAGTTAGAGACAATCATTACATTTACTCCTGGTATAAAATACTTTTTTTTACAAATAACTTATTAAATAATAAAATGTCACACTATTCACTCATATCTCACTATCAGTCACTGTACACACTATACACACATCGTTTCATAACACTTCACTCACTACACACACACACACACACACACACATTGGTGATCTCTGGGCCATTTTCTGTACCACAACTTCCCATTTGCTATCCTGAAAAACTGAGTCGGCGTCCCTCCATAATGAATGAGATGTTGAGCTCAGAAATAGGAAGAGGTGTTAGTATTGTGCTATGCATAGATTGGGGGAAAGTATTTCTAGAAAGGAAAAAAGAAGGAAAAAAACATAAAGTGAAGGTGTTATATGGAATGTTGGATGTTTTATAGTCCTTATTATTGTTATTTATTTGTATAAAATTTTTTTCATGAAACCCCTACTTTATTTTATCGCAGTAATCCTTCAATGTATAAAATGTATTGCACTACAGGTATTTTTAGCTGCCTTTTTAAATAAGTGTATTTTTGCAATTTCTTTAATCTCTTTTGATAATTTATTGTACAGTTTTATTTCTTGGTAGAAAATGCTGTTTTGAGTTCTGTGTTTATTTTTTCTTGGTAAATGTAACTTGAGTCTATCTCTTGTTGCATGGTGCAATAATTACCAATGTTATTTTTGATGTGTACAACTGACTGGTAAATGTATTCACATCGAGCAGTTAAAATCCTTGGTGTTTTGAACTGATCTTTACAGTGAGCTCGACTAGTATTTTTGGTTATTATCCTTATGGCCCTTTTGTGGAGTTTGAAAATTGTGTTCATATTTTGTGCGTTTGTTCCCCAAAAAAGAATGCCATAGCTAAGAATTGAGTGTACATATGAATAACATGTAACTAAAAGAAACTGTATGTTACACACTGATGATAGGATTCTAAGGGTATAACATCTGATGACATTCTGTTTGCAAGTACTTTCGTGTGTTCACACCACTTCAACTGAGAATCAATATTCATTCCTATAAACTTTGCATCTGTTACACAGTCTATAGAGGTGCCATCTACATTTAATTTAACGTTGTCATTTTTCCTCTTCAAACTGAAATTCATGGCATTGTTTATCTCTACGTTCAATGTCACTCTATTGCTTACCGACCAATCATAAACGTCCTTGAGAGTTTCGTTTGCTTTCTCAGTGACTATAATATTGCTGTTATCAGCGAAGAGAATTTTTTCACCATGAGTAACATTACTGGGAAAGTCATTGATGTACATCAGGAATAGTATTGGTCCTAATATGCTACCTTGCAGAACCCCTATAGTAATATATTTTGGTTCTGATAAGTGTTTTACTAAATGTTTAGATCTATTTGAAGTATGTGTTATCTCTACTCTTTGTCCCCTATCTGCTAGGTATGATCGAAACCAGTCATTAGCTACACCTCTTATTCCTAATGCTTCTAATTTATTTAATAGAATCTTGTGGTCGACTGTATCAAACGCCTTAGAAAGATCCAAAAATATGCCTGTGACACAGCTATCTTTAACAAGAGCATCAAGTACAACTGTTGTGAATTCTACTATGGCTGGCTATGTATTTTTGCCACATCAGAAACCAAACTGTGAGTTGCTTAAAAGATTGTATTAATTCAGGTAACTCATTAATCTGTCTTTCATAATTGCTTCTATTATTTTTGAGAATGCTGACAGCAGGGAAATGGGCCAATAATTTTCTGTCTTCTGCATTACCTTTCTTAAGCAAAGGTACAACTCTTGCCTGTTTTAACTGCTCTGAAAATGTCCCTGATGTGAAGGATTCATTCATTACATTTGTTAAGGGGCCATGTATAATCCCTATGTATTGTTTCAGTGCACACATTGGTACTTCATCTAAGCCTACTGACTTTTTATTTTTTAGTTTTTGAACAGTTTTATTGACTTCATTCTCTGTGGTTGGAAGTAACATCATTGTATTTAGTGCAACATTAGTTACAGGTGTTATATTTCTTTTGGGGAATTTTTGCTGTAACTTCTCTGCAATACTTGAAAAATGTTCGTTTACATAGTTTGCTAAGTGTTGTGGATCATTTATTACCTTATCCCCCTCCCTTAGCAGTATGTTATTCTGAATTTGTTTGCCTCTCCCCATTTCCTTTTTCATAACATCCTAGATTGCTTTGCTTTTATTCTCTGCATTATATATTATTTTGCCATTAAACGACTTTTTTGCAGCAATCTGCACCTTCCTATAGATAATTTTGTATCTATGATAGAAATTTAAGAATTGTGGATCATTGCGAATCTTTTCCATGGAACTGAGGTGTTTAAGTGTTTCGGAGGACTTCTTAATACATGTTATCCATCTCTTTTTGTGAGATGTTGATACAGACATGCATACTTTTGGAAATGCCTTTATAAAGTTAAATTTAAACAGTGTGGAGATTTTAGAGAATTTCATATTCACTTTGGTTTCCTTATACACTTCATCCCAGCTTTGTTTTTCTAGTTCTTTTGAAAAATCTTTTATTTTTATTTCTGATAGATGTCGTTTGTAGGCTTATAGTTTAGGAAATGATTCGATGCCTGATTTTACTGTCGTTATTTGACAGAGATGGTCTGATAGTCCGAGACCTTTCACAGCTACATCACATTTTTCCCTGTCGATATTTGTGGCCACATGGTCAGTTACTGATGCAGTCATTGTAGTAACCCTTGTTGCGCTATTGACCAATATGGACATGTCAAAACTTTGAAGGATGTGTATGAAGGTGCTACTGGATTCATTTATGATATTAGTGTTGATGTTAATGTCCCCACACAGAATTATGTTGACCTTTGTACTTGTGACTTTATCTAGAACTTCTGTTAATTTATTTAAAAAAAGTGTCCACACTACCACTAGGAGATCTATACACACACAACATTATTAATTTCTTGCTGATATCAAGCACTGTTAATTCAATAGCTGATATTTCAAAGTGTATATCTTCACTTACTTTACTGAGGTCATGTCTGGATTTGAACTGTGTTCCTTTTCTGATATAAATACATGATCCTCCACCCCTTAAATTAGTTCTGCAGTAAGAGTTTGCTCTTTTGTACAGTGTGTGAAACATTCAACGAAACACCATTGCTATGGGCTTTTGGAGCTGAAGGGCCACTCGTGTACCCTTTGTGACTGCATGACACAAAGCTTTGCGTCTCGCTTCGACCCGCCAACACCAACACTGGACTGTTGGTGAATGGAAACTTGTTGCCTGGTCGAAAAAGTCTCGTTTGAAATTGCATCGAGCGGATGGACGTGTACTGATATGGAGACAGCCTCATGAATACATGGACGCTGCACGTGAGCTGGGGACTATTCAAGCTGGTCGAGGCTCTGTAATGGTGTGGGGCGTGTGAAGATGGTGTGACTGGGGCCCCTGATACTTCTAGATACGACTCTGACTGGTGACAAGTATGTAGACATCCTGTCTGATCACCTGCATCCATTCATGTCCATTGTGCATTCTGATGGACTTGGGCAATTACAGCAGGACAAAGCGACGCCCCACACGTCCAGAATTGCTACAGAATGGCTCCAGGAACACTTTTCTGAGTTTAAACACTTCCGCTGGCCACCCAACTCCCCAGACATGAACATTATTGAGCATATCTGGGATGCCTTGCAACGTGTTGTTCAGAAGAGATCTCCAGCCCCTTGTACTCTTACCAATTTATGGACAGCCCTGCAGGATTCATGGTGTCAGTTCCTTCCAGCACTACTTCAGACATTAGTCGAGTCTGTGCCACATCGTGTTGCAGCACTTCTGCGTGTTCGCGGGGACCCTACACGATATTAGGCAGGTGTATCAGTTTCTTCGGCTCTTCAGTGTAATACCTGAAAACTCAAACAGAATACTTGTTGTAAAACAATATATTGAAAATAGTCTTAAGCGATTATTAAATAATTAAATTATTGAATAATAAAATAATTAATTAAAATAATTAATATTAAGGTATTTAAGTCACTCATTTGTATAAAGTTTGTTTTGGCGCCAACATTGCCAGTCGCACGTCTGTAAAGTACAAGCTCTTACAGACAGTTCCAAGATGGAGTGCTTTGTAAAAAAACTTGTATAGGCTCATGGAGAGATTAAAGTAAAAATTATTTGAACTGAAAATATTGCTCAAATGCAAGATGTTGTAATGAATTTTATGTAATCTATGGACGGCAAAGTAGAAAATGTAATTAATAGGACTTCCATTTTCAATACTATAACGAGAATTCGATTCCTTGAATTTTGCAAGTTCCTTCAATGTTCCTGGGACCACAAAGAAAATATTTCGACGTGAGCTACAAGATTACAACTAAATCAGACAAAATTTGAATAATTAAATATTATTTGTATGCTTTCATTTTTAAAATAATTATTCTTGTAAGAAATATTTGCCAGTTAATTTTAGAAGATAGTAGCTAGTCATTTTTATTTCTCAGGCGGAAATATTGCTGTCCTTTCTTACACGGAACAGGAATATTAAATGGCTATCATTTGCTTTTTTCTGTTCGTCATTGGAAAACGCAGGACAGTGAAACATCGAGCGGATCACATTAGTCTTATGCAAAACGAAGACGGGACTGTTCTCGTGCCTAACACGTGTGTTGTGTAATGAATTTTTTCGTCCGTTTGGAAGACAAAGAGAAGACGCTGCGCTGCGCAGTACGCATTAAATCTTAAAAATTCCCCAGGTTCTTACCGAAAGCCAGTAGCGTGACACACATCCTTGAAATATTAATATGCGTGCGAGTTCGCCACATGAAGATCTTCATTCAACGTCTTTGAGTTCCTTAATCGGTTGTTTTACGCTGGCGAATAACTTCAGGTAAGAAATATGATGAAACACACTACTTTTCCCTATTCGAGTTTTTGTGAACAATGTTTTCGGCTGTATTCGTCGACGGAGTAATTCTTACCGAGAATATTTATAGATGATTCAGGCTTGGTGTGACACTTGCAAAATCCCTTTCGTATTCGCAACTCTACGGATAGCGCTCTGAACATCCTGTCTGCGACGTCAGATTACGTGCCGCAGGATATGTAGTGTGTACCAAAGACACTTTTACAATTCTTGTGAGAGAACTTCTCACCCCAAAACACTGAAACGTATTTCATATATCAGGAAACCTTTCGTTTTGAGTTGTTAATGAAATAACATTTCACAAAGTTTTCAAGTCATAAAACGACAACAAATGTTCAAAATGTCTACCGATTGTATTCATGCAAGCATGCAGTATTTGAATCACGGATTGCACACTTCTTAAATCATTCTCAGATGGTTTCAAATGGTTTCACAGACCTCCATGACAGTGTCGGAGGCTCTAAATTCGAAGTCTCTGCTGCATAAACCATTTGGTACCACAGTTAACAGTTCAAAGGAACAAGGTGAGAGGAATTTTCTGGTCATGGAACTGGCCCTTTCCTACGCGTCCATACATCCACATACCCATCTATCATGACCGAAATAGTGCATCTCGAACAGTGCCCCTGAAATGTGTTGTATCTCCAAGATTTATGAACCCACTCCCTCTTACTTGTGGGACACATCCTGTAGTAGGTCTGGAAGAGTGTGCTGAATGAAGTCCTTATGGACAGTGCCTTTATGATCTGCCAGGAGAAAATGTGGACCTACCTTGCAGTCACCTACAATACCATTGGTCTTAAACTGTCGCTGGTGTCTAAACTGAATTTTATCATCAGTATTTTAATCCATGCATAAATGTTGAATGAGAAGCTGTCAGAGGACATTCTTAAGGTGCATTACAATTTCTATCACGAAAAATACACTCTAAGACACAGAAAAGGACACCCAATGAAGGAATTCGGAGATGGGACGAACACGTTCAGACAAACAAATGACTACAAATTCAAATAAATTGGATGATTTATTCAAGAGAAACAACTTCACTAACTGAAAACGTCAATAATGCGTTGGTCCACCTATGGTCCTCACGCAAGCAATTGCTCAGCTTGATATTGGTTGAAAGAGTTGTTGGATGTCCTCCTGAGAGATACACTTTCAAATTATATCCAACTGGCGCGCTATATCGTCAAAATCCGAGATGGTTGGAGGGACCTGCCATAATGCTCCAAACGCGCTCAATTGTATAGATATCCGGTGACCTTCCTGTGCAAGCTAGGGTTTGGCAAATACGAAGAAAATCAGTTCAAGCGAGGTGGCGCAGTGGTTAGCACACAAGACTCGCATTCGGGAGGACGACGGTTCATTCCCGCGTCCGGCCATCCTGATTTAGGTTTCCGTGATTTCCCTAAACCGCTTCAGGCAAATGCTGGGATGGTTCCTTTGAAACGGCACGGCCGACCTCCTTCCCCGTCCTTTCCTAATCCAATGAGACCGATGACCCCCGCTGTTTGGTCTCTTCCACCAAATCAACCCAATCAGCATAAGACTCTCGTCTTGTGCGGGCGGGCATTATCTTGCTAAAATGTAAGGCTAGGATGGCTTGCCATGTAGGGCAACATAACGGGGCACAGAATATCATCAAATTGCCGTTGTTATTTAAGGGTGCCATGCACGACAACCAAATGCGTTCTGCAGTAAAATAAAATGGCATTTCATACCGTCATTCCTATCTGTCAGGTCGTATGGCGGGCGTAAAAAAAAAAAAAAAAAAAAAAAAAAAAAAAAAAAAAAAAAAAAAAATTTCAAATGGCTCTGAGCACTATGGGACTTAACATCTGAGGTCATCAGTCCAAAAAATGGCTCTGAGCACTATGGGACTTAACATCTGAGGTCATCAGTCCAAAAAATGGCTCTGAGCACTATGGGACTTAACATCTGAGGTCATCAGTCCAAAAAATGGCTCTGAGCACTATGGGACTTAACATCAGAGGTCATCAGTCCTTAGAACTGCTTAAACCTAACTAACCTAAGGACATCACACACATCCATGCCCGAGGCAGGATTCGAACCTGCGACCGTAGCGGTCGCGCGGTTCCAGACTGAAGCGCCTAGAACCGCTCGGCCACATCGGCCGGCGGCCGGCGTCAGTCAGGTTGGTGTCCCACCGTTGTCTTGGGCGCTTCCAACACGGCTTCGGCCTATACTCTCATTCACTGGGGTAGAATTGTCTTGAATGATGAGTGCCGCTTCGAATTGAGCCGCAATGCCCAGCGAAAACGTGTCTGGAGCATTATAGGCCGATCCCTCCAAACATCTCGGGATTGTGACGCTCTAACACGACAGCTGGACAGAATTTGGTACGATGTCCCTCAGAAGTACATCCAAAAACTATATCAATCGGTGCCAATCCCTCCAAACATCTCGGGATTGTGACGGTCTAACACGACAGCTGGACAGAATTTGGTACGATGTCCCTCAGAAGTACATCCAAAAACTATATCAGTCGGTGCCAAGCCGAGTAACTGCTTGCCAAGGGGCCTTAGGTGGACCAATGCATTATTGACTAGCTCATTTTGTGAAGCTCTTTCTCTTGAATAAGACATCCAATTTACCTAATATTGTAATCATTTGTTTGTGTGTGCATGTACATCACATCTACCTATTTCCATCCCATTCGGATAATTCCTTCATAGTGCATCATTTTTTATTTTTTATTTTTTTTATAATAGCCAACAGAAGGACGCCTATGACAAACTCTATTTTTTGCGACTGTTTCATTACAAGTTTAATAAAAAATAGCGAACTTTCATTTATAAATGTACAGTTCCGAGTATTTATCCTGCTGGCCATTAAAACTGAAATGTCAGGAAGATTACCAAATAACAAAATATTACTTATTTGATATATACAGATTTGTAGGTGATCCGGGGATATATAGGAAGCAAACTTTAGTTGACAGTACTGCCACCCTTGATAAAAACAATGGTTCTAACATGGCCAGGCGTTGAGTCGAACTGAGCTTGGCACAGGTCCTCCATTCTCATGCTGCTTTGAACAGTCATAGTCACCAGTTGTGGTGGCTGACAAGTGCTGCCAGTCTCACCAACGCATGTGTGTTCAACGGGTGACATATCAGTAGAACATTCTGGTCTGGGCAACAGGGGGACATCCTCTACGTCGAGGTCTTGTGTTATATTATTGAAACATAACACCACAGAGACCTCGAAGCTAGGACACCGTTGCTGACCGTAACGCATCATAAATGTGACGACTGCTGTTCGTAACAGGTGGGTTATGTGAACCACAGGTGATAGTCTTGTGTGGCCGCTGGGACCCGTACCATCGCCCCATGTACTGGTTCCATGTGGCGGTGGCGAATTCAGTCTGGCACATTCATTCTTCTCGGAGCATCCACACACAGATGTAGCCATCGTGATGCTTTACGCAGGACAGAAACTTCCCGGAATAGATAATTTGGTGCCACACCTACGTCCAGTGTGAGCGTTAGTCACATCATTCTATGTGTGCTTCTCAGTGCTGCTGTGACAATGGGAAGCTGCAAGAATGGTCCCCTGCTGACTGTCTCTGGTGCTCCAGACATGGTCACATCGTCCTTTTAGATACTTGCCTTGCTGTATACAAGTCCAATTCATAAATTTCGTCACATCATTCTGAGCGTTCTTCTCAGTGCTGCTATGACAATGGGGAGCTGCAAGAATGGTCGCATTCTGACTGTCTCTGGTCCTCCAGACATGGTCACACTGTCCTTTCAGATACTTGCCCTGCTGTATACAAGTCCAGTTCCTGGATTTGGTCACATCATTCTGAGCATGCTTCTCAGTGCTGCTATGACAATGGGAAGCTGCAAGGATGGTCGCTTGCTGAATGTCTCTGGTGCTCCAGACATGGTCACACTGTCCTTTAAGATATTTGCCTTGCTGTATATAAGTCCAATTCCTGAATCAGCGTAAAAGAGGATGTGCAGAAATATGGAAACAGCGAAAAAGACAACTCATTTGTCATACCCAGCGCTGTGTACGAAAACTGTGACTATTCAAAAGACCTTCCAGTCATCTCTGAATGGATAAATACGGGCCCTGCATGATTTTCAAGGGAATATTATATAATTCTTGCTGCAAAATAGCGGAAAGTTCTGGTGATGATGATGGAGTTGGACAGCGATCACGCACCCTTCTTCCCTAAGTAGACCACAAATGCTCACCAATATTGAGATCTGGTGACTGTGGTGGGCAGGACATATGCGACAATTCATCCTTGTGCTCACAAGATCAGTCCTGGGCAAGGTGAACTCTGTGAATATGGGGCGGTCGTCTCGGAACATAGCATCATTACTGGGGAACAAACATTGTTTCATGGGATGGACCTGGTCAGCTAAAATGGTCATATGTAACGCCATTCTGCAGAGCAAGCATGGGCCTTTGACATACCATGATATGGCTGTCCAAGTCATCATTGGACCCACGCCATGTTTCACTCTCGGAACGTAAACTCAGCTAGAAGTTAGAAACAGTATGAAACAAGACTCATCTGACCAAATGGTTTCCTTCCACTGCCCCATAGCCCAGGTTTTATGGCTTCAGCACAACTTTTTCCTGTTACGGAAATTTGCATCACTGATGAGAGGTTGTGGGATTCCAGTTTGCCCCGCAATTCCCAGTTCATGGAGCTCCCTTCATATTGTTCTGGTGCTGGCAGGGTTCACAAGTGCGACATTCAGCTCAGCAGTGACTTTTTCAGCTGTCGTCCTCTTAGTTTTCGCCACAATCTCATTCAATGACTCTCTGTCACTATCACTTAACACATTGCAACATGACGTTTTTCGGCTTTCCCTGTGAGCGGTATAAATCTCCGATACAGTGCCTCTTGAAACACCAGATACTTCGGCTTCTTTGGTTACAGAAGCATCTACATATAGACGTTCCCAACTGGTAGTAAGGGGGGCGGGGGCGGCATTCCCCCCCCCCCCCCCCCCCTGGAATATGGGTACAGATTTTTCATTCATTATAGATTTCTCTCGAATTTCTAGTAGCTATTGTCTGCGTCTCCACTCAACTGCAGATTTGACATTGACGACTGAGACGAAAAATACTGCAGATTCAGCGGTCACTATACAACATGGATTTTTTTAGTTGTCACAATGCACTAACAATCTTAGCGTGAACGGACGTTAAGTTTTGTGAGCGAATGAAGTGTTATAGAGAGTGCCAAAATTCTATAAGCCATCTTAAAAGTTTTCTCTAATTCGAGGGGTGTTAACGTGGCATTGTTATTGACATCCAACAGTATTTTCTCTTTCATTTATTCCCCCCCTCTCCCCTGCTATTTTAGATTTTTAATTTGCTATTCCAGCCTAACATTATTAGGATATGAACAAATAATATTTGTGAATATTTTCTAGCTGTATTTCATTACTCTCCGGATGTTCTGGATTTAATAATATGAGGATGTAATTTCAGATTGCTGAATCAAAAAGTGTCATCCACATTCATATCAATAACGTAAAAAGGTGTGCAATTGAAATGTGCTTATCGTTTAGGTACCAAGGTAATCTACCTTAAAAGTGCTAAGTAGATTTTCTCCAGATACAATAAGTTTTGTGGACTTCTTGTCAGTTTTACTTCTTGGGGGCACGACTCGTTCGCAAACTCTCCGAGACGGTTATATCAGACTGGCAAGTTTTGAATCTTGTCCCCTCTTGGAAAAATTTATGTGGACACCCACAATTGAGCATACATGCTCTGAGCTTGAAGAAAGAGAGTATCTTACGAATTAAGTCTCTCGCTTGCTCGTGTATAGTTCATCGCATACCAATGCCATCAGGAATGGCAACTCGCAACAAATGGAATTAAAATCCACTAAATAAATCGCTACGATCACGTTTAATGCTCGCATTGGCTACGACGTTCACACCACCACAAACCGCAGAACACTATAGAACGCTCATTGGCTGTCGCAAAAAGCGTGGCGTAGGTGTGCAGGACAAGATTAAACTCGACCGCCATTGTTCACGAAATATAAATGGGTCAGTCTCAAGTGTTGGCGGACGAGAACGTCGTGGCTATTAGCTGCAAGAGAGGTGGATGAAGGATGGATATATACCATCAACTTGCGTCTGCATGATCTTGTGTTACAAATAGAGTTTTAAAGATTGATCCTCCAGCACTGAACCACCACTCGAGATGGTGGAATGGCATCAGCGATGCCTTATAACTGTTTGCAGTTAATGAACACTGTGATCAGATTTTGTAAGGCCCAAAGAGCTTCAGGTTGCATTATGATAGACTCGCATTTTATCAGCTTCTCGTTTGCACATTTGCAAATTATTTTCCTCGTTATTGGGCAGTGAATCCTTCAGTTCTCCAAAAATTACAGCATGGCGAGGTGTATGCAGCAGGTTGCTTGTATGTTCAAATGATACTCCTGATCTGATACTGGACGTGGAATGCTGGCACTACGACGATGACATTCAGAAAAAGAAACAAAATATCACACTTCAGTCTGATGCACTGGTAAGGCAGTTCATGCGTTAAAAAGGGCAGAAAAAATTGAGTCCCACATAGCGGTCAGTAAATTGATGAGGAGACCATCAGACAGGGCATGCAGTCAGTGATGCTGACGATAGACAGACACAACCACTTAGGATCGACGCGCAAGTCGCCGAAATGGCGTCAAATCGAGAGACTTGCACCAGGTGAGCGGTCTACCCGAAGGGAGGCCCTCGTCACACGCCATTATTATTATTATTACCACTTAGGAGGACGAGATTTATGTTGTGACCCAATATGAAGTGGATAACGCACATTATCTAATCCCACATTGGAAGCAGGCACCTGTATGCGTCGGTAGGTGTGGCGAGGATTGACTTTTAGCAGCTAGATGGCGGCGCGGACTGACGGTCAACCATTGATCAGTGGTGTTGAGTTCTTGGAGGTGTAAGCAAACAAAGTTCTCTGCTCAGAAGAACTTTTAGTTTGGAACTGCTGTTGGGCATTAACTCACCGATTTTTCTATGGCGTGGAGGACGTAAGAGGACACTTTACTGCAGTGAGACTGAATTGGAGTGTCAGCAGCTCTTGCAGGAAACCATAATCGGCATTTGTAACCTGAAATCATTACAGTGCAGATTTTAATTTCCATTATTACTGGTTGACACAGAGAGAAGTAAAACACAAAATTACAGCTACCATATATTTGACTGAAAGTTGGGTTGGCTGATTTCACATTAAACTTAGAGTAAGGTGAGGCGAGGAATTTGCTTGTTCTCAAGTTTTGCTCACGGCAGAACTTGAGAGATAGATGGATAGAGTGTGTGTGTGAGAGAGAGAGTGAGAGAGAGAGAGAGAGAGAGAGAGTAGTCGACGCAGTAAGAGGGAAGACGCAATTGTCTGGAACAGATGAGATAGCAAACCGCCACAGTCCCTTCTAATTACCAGTGCAGTTGGGAGAGAGAGCTTAGTCAAAATTATTCGCCTTCACCAAATAAAGTATAGCATTTGTAGTTCAGCAGGAGAGTAAGAATTAAAACAGTGACAGGCAAAACAAAACCAGGTAACATTCAATGGCAGTCGCCCGCCGATCTTAATTCAAGACGCAGATTGGCAGAACAGATAATCGTGGACGTGCCCCCTTGCTAGTGGAAGATACTGGGCCACCCAAAGTACATCAGAGCCAGTCTCTATCTGTTGTGAGTTTGATACAACCTCCCTAACTGCTTGTTTGTCATACAGGTAACACCAAAGGCCAGCAGATTCTGACAACCACATTTGCTAGTGTGCGTACCCTATGTTACATGAGCTAACCAATGTAGTATAACTCAAAAGGAACGGTGGAGGAGAATTCCTCGATTATATTTTTGCAAGATGTAGGCAACATGGGTGTGTAAACATGATTGTGCATAGGCAGTATCAGATTAAGAGTGTTTGATGTTTATCGTATACAGTCCAAATGACTCTGAAGATTCCTCCAGGTTAGGTAAATAGCCTTTTGTTTGACAGGTGCCAAACGAGAGTGTATGTAGCGTAGGCAGTAGAGTAGTATGAGGCAGCCTTTAGGATGTTATCCTTTAATATGCAGATACTCAGTTCAGCTGGAAAAGATAAGGTGTACATGTTCCGGAAGCTAATGATTAAATTCATACAGCTGGTGGAACCCCTTTGTTTGCTTAGTTGGTGTTATACAACTGGTCATTTAAACTCAATATCTTGTTACGTTATAGAAGCAGTGTAGCATAAAATGTCGTTAAAACAGGCAGTAAAACGTCGTCGCATGCTACTTCAGGAATGACATTCACTCAAATGTGGATCTGATTAAATCCCTGAACTGGCTGAGCACTGTAGTAAGCCATGTGCGAGTTGCATGGAAAAAGCAGGCACCATAGATGGCAGGAATCGGCAAAGTTAAGTGGAACTCGCAGCATACGGACATGGAGATAGAATAGTCATCCATAACATGGAAATACTTAAGGGGACACGCCCCTGAGTGGGCTGCATTTTTAGCATTATCTTCACCCTCACAGTGCAACTGATCTACACTACATGATCAAAGGTATCCGGACAACCTCAAAAACATACGTCTTGTCAGGATATAGCTCTCTGTACAGTTCTGCTGCCTGCATAGCATTTCGCCTACCTTCAACAACAACAACAATAAAGGAAACCTTATGTCGATGCAGTTTGTAGGAAGAACAGCCTTTATTGTTTGCCTACTCTACACACAACAGTATTTGAAAGGACTGGACTACTGCCGCGCGGGATTAGCCGAGCGGTCTTGGGCGCTATAGTCATGGACTGTGCGGCTGATCCCGGCGGAGGTTCGAGTCCTCCCTCGGGCATGGTTGTGTGTTTGTCCTTAGGATAATTTAGGTTAAGTAGTGTGTAAGTTTAGGGACTGATGACCTTAGCAGTTAAGTCCTATAAGATTTCACAAACATTAGAACATTTTTTTGACTAAACTACTGTACTAAAATTACCTGTACATAAGGAAACTGTATCGCAGTTACTGTACTGCTAACTTACATTCCCCAAAGATGAGTAGCATTTCTACCTTCTCTTCGTTGGTGTACATTCTACTCACACAAACCTTCAGCTGACGATGGTTGACGGAATGACGGGTGTGCATTCTACTTATGTTTACATTTGTCCTCTGTCAACGTCAGCACGTGGATGTGTTCCATTACTCCGAGTACCTGCACTAAGCGCTGGGAGTGTCAACGTCAGTGTTGTGTTATGTAATTAATAACGTTGTGTTTCAGTGAATGGTACACTGTGATACATTTTTGAACAGGTCTTTAGGAAAGGAAACGAATTACGGAATAAAAAATACAGGGTGCCATTTAAAAAAGTCAAACCTCTGTTCCATTTACTTGAAACATTTTGTAATTTGCATCTGGACTAACACTTATTTAGGGTGATAAAGATAAATGTGACACCCTGTGTGTAGGGATCTGGCAGACAAAAATCTACTAAGGAAATGCCTCTCTCAGAATGCAAATGAAAGGTTCAACAGCTGTATATGGGAGAGAATACCCAAAACTGTATTTGTTGGGCTGACAGTGCTGAAGATTGGTGTAATGGATGCAATAATAGCATTCAATGATAGTGCAATGTCAAGTATCAATGTTATGAAGAAATTGAACATCCAGACGATAAGGAATATGGCTTCAGGTCTAACTGCTATTGATAAACGGTGGGTAACCGAAGCAGAGACAGCTGCAGAAGCTCTTACCAAGGAGTCAAGGATAAAGGAAAGAATGAAGAGAAAGATTATGGAGGATAAGGAAACAGAAAGACAACTGGTGTATACAGCTGGAATATTCTAAACGAGCATAGTCATGAGTTAATAAATCTGAAAATCTTCTTTTGCGATTACCAAAAACTTGAATTTTCATCAGTCGGGTACACTTTTCTCCTAAATGACTGAAGTTAAACTTACAGAAATTGGTACAGATACTTAGAATGACCTCCTCTACCTCCCTTGCCTACTATTTCCTGAAAACTTTTAAACATGAAGATAATGTCGGTTATACTTGAGCTACATTTTTAAATGTTTTTGTTGTAGTACAATAAATTACTTACCTTTTTCACAGATCAGCATCAGGAAAGGAAATTGGAAGCGTAAAACACTTATGTTAATGTTGTCTGTACTCTGACTCTTTTTCCAAGCCGTGCAGTCAGTTGTTCCAAAGACAATGGTACCACAGTGAAATAGTGCTCCATTTTTTATACTATTATAAATATTGTCGTCAGTACCAAAATGTAATAAATGTCTCAATGGTTTTGTGGGAAAAACTTTGACTAATGGCCCTGACTCAGAGTGTAAGAGTTTTCAGCTATCTCTCATTTATACACTATGTGATCAAAAGCAAACGGACACCTGGCTGAAAATAACTTCCAAATTCGTGGCACCCTCCATCGGTAATGCTGGAATTCAACATGGTGTTGGCCCATCCTCAGCCTTGAAGACAGCTTCCACTCTCGCAGGCATACGTTCAATCAGGTGTTGGAAGGTTTCTTGGGGAATGGCAGCCCATTATTCACGGAGTTCTGCACTGAGGAGAGGTATCGATGTTGGTCGGTGAGGCCTGGCACAAAGTCGGCGCTCCAGAACATCCCAAAGGTGTTCTTTAGGATTCAGGACAGGACTCTATGCAGGCCAGTCCATTACAGGGATGTTATTGTCGTGTAACCACTCCGCCACAGGCTGTACGTTATGAACAGGTGCTCGATCGTATTGAGAGATGCAGTTGCCATCCCTGACTGCTCTTCCATAGTGGGAAGCAAGAAGGTGCTTAAAACATCAATGTAGGCCTGTGCTGTGATAGTGCCACGCAAAACAATACGGGGTGTAAGCCCCACCCATAAAAAACACGACCACACCATAACACCACCGCCCCCGAATTTTACAATTGGCACTACACACGCTGGCCGATGACGTTCAACGAGCATTCGCCATACCCACATCCTGCCATAGGCTCGCCACATTGTGTACCGTGAACGTCACTCCACATAACGTTTTCCTACTGTTCAATCGCCCAATGTTTACGACCCTTACATCAAGTGAGGCGCCGTTTGGCATTTACCAGCGTGATGTATGGCTTAAGAGCATTCGCTCGACCATGAAATCCAAGTTTTCTCACCTCCCGCCTAACTGTCATAGTACTTGCGGTGGATCCTGATTCAGTTCGGAATTCCTGTGTGATGGTGTGGATAGATGTCTGCCTATTAGACATTACTACCCTCTTCATCTGTCGGCGGTCTCTGTCAGTCAACAGACAAGGTCGGCCTTTACGATCTTGTGCTGTATGTGTCCCTTCATGTTTCCACTTCAATATCACATCGGAAACAGTGGACCTAGGGATGTTTAGGAGTGTGGAAATATCGCGTACAGACGCATGGACAGAAGTGACACCCAGTCACCTGAACGGAGTCCGTGAGTTCCGCGGAGCACCCCATTCTGCTCTCTCACGATGTCTAATGACTATTGAGGTCGCTGATATGGAGTGCCTGTCAGTAGGTGCACAATGCACCTTCCCGACGGATGTTTTCTCGTCTTGTTGCGAGGTTTTAGGAAACGGGAAGTTCCAGCCCACGACAGCGCAATCGTCGTAGCACTCGCACAGACAAAGCTGCCGAAGTTACTGTACTCGCTTCTGTTGCTACGAATCCACATATGAGCACACAACAGCTTGAACACGAGATTGGTACTCCTAAAACCAGTGTACATCGTATTCTTACACGTCACCAGTTCCATCCTTACCATGTACACCTACATCAAGAATCGCATGGGAATGATTTCCAGAATCGTGTATAGTTCTGTCAGTGGGCAAAGCAGGAAATCCTCGCCAACCCGAACTTCTTCTCCAATGTTCTATTTACCGATGAGTATTCCTTCTCAAACAAAGGACAGGTAAATACAAGGAACAAGCATTATTGGTCTAGTGACAACCCACAATGACTTATACAGGTGGAACATCAGCGTCAGTGGAGAGTTAACGTCTTGTGTGGGATGCTTGGTACTACAACTATTGGCCCTTATTTCATCAATTGTAGTCTAAACGGCACAGCGTATGCCAAATTCCTCAGACAAATTTTTCCTCCTCTTCTGGATGAAGTGCCACTAAGAACCAGACTACTTATGTGGTATCAATACGATGGATGTCCAGCATATAATGCCTTGTGTGCACGTCTTGTTCTGAACTGAAGGTATCCAGCCAGATGGATTGGTCGAGGAGGAACAGTTACTTGGCCTGCTAGGTCTCCCGATTTAAATCCTTTGGACTTTATTCTTTGAGGATGCATCGCGATATTCCAACAGCTCCAGAGGGCTTGCAGGAACGTGTCGACCTTGCTTGTAATTTTCTTCAGCAGGCAACACTGGAAGCAGTAAATAATTCTTTCATTCAACGAGTACACCGGTGTATCGGTCTCCAGGGTCACCACTTTGAGCACCTATGAAGTTCTGTTCCTGGTCAATGGTACAGGAGAGTCAAAGTCAATTTTGTGTTATGTTTTTACTTGGTTTTCAGTTGTTTTCTGACAACTCCAGCAAGTGGAAGAGTTTGTGATCCTGGGCTCAATGTCAAACTTGTGTTATGTAATTAATAACTTTGTGTTTCAGTGAATGGTACACTGTGATACATATTTGATTAGATCTTTAGGAGAGGAAATGAATTAGCAGGGTGCCATTTAAAAAAGTCATACTGTTGTTCATATCTTTGTAAAAAACAAAGCTACAACGAAGGCAATCATGCTGATTGTTGTCCCCCTGACGTCTAAAGGACATTTGCTTGAAACATATTGTAATTTGCATCTGAACAAACAGTTATTTAGGGTGGTCAAGATAAATGGGACACCCTATATAGGCCTAACTGCGTCCATTACAGCAAGTGGTAAGGAATGCTTGTGGGTATATTGTGTGCCTGTAGCATTGCTCAGCCAGTAATTGCACCACGGATCTTCCCCTTTTGGACACAAACCACACTGTGGGGTTTCATCTGTTGACACTCTGTGAAACCATGTTGCCCAAATCTCGTACATCACTCTTTATTGCTGGTCCATAATATTGAGTCAAAGAATCAATTCCACTTTGTAAGACGATCTGGAACACCTGTGTGTTTTCTGCCTGACAGTTTTTCTCCACTGAAGTCTTTACATAATTTTCTCAGACGAGCCCCCATTCTTTTTTGTACATGCCGAACACATTCAAGCTTGTCTATCAGTGTGTCCCCATATGGTCTGTCATTAACAACAGTACTGTGCCCTTTACACTCTCCATCCCCAAGGTAGCATACATACCTCACACCACGACTGACCTTTGATCTTCTAAAAACGTTTAGAACTCCTTTCGTTTCCATGTTTGCACTTGGGCCACAAAAATTTCTTTTCACAAACATGGGTGCCACTAAATTTACTTGAACAAACTGGCAGTGCTTTGTTAGACATTCATAATCTAGTATGTTACCAGTTACAATGAATGTGGCAGTTACAACCCCATTCAGAGAAGTATGACCTCTCTTCTGCCAAGATTCATCAAATGCTGCTACAATGTCTGTATTCTCAGACAAGGCTATTGCTTCTTCTGCTGCTCTTTTCATTGAATGTTCACTCACACCACATAAAGCATTGCGTTTTAATTTATTGTATCTGTCAAACCTCAGTGGAGGAGGAGTCAAATCCATCATTGCACAAAAAGTCTGTGCAGCTCTCCTGCCCCTTCCAATACATCGCATTGCATAAGGAAGCTGAATATTTACACTACAATGTCAACTATCAGTTACTGGCGATGTCATAGTATCGCTGTGCATCTTACATGAGTTACAGGCAATCACAAACCGACTTGAAAGGCCCTTGCTTCCTGAAATGTCCTCAGAAACGTCAATACTATCTTAACAACTGCAGTACTTACATTTCACAACACTCTTCAAAAGTCTTGACAGCATATTTAGGTTCACAATAACATTTCCGTCGTTATTGCTGCTCACAATACTACTAGGCTTGTGCTTATTACATTCAGAAAGCGAAAGTTTACTCCTAGAAGCACTGCCTGTAGACATAGTTTCCGCAGGCGACTTTTGAAGCAACTGATGTGTACTATTCAGTTGTGTTTGGAACTGGTTACCGCGAAATTTTTGTCTGGGGCTAAATTTCTTTACTCTCGGCATTTGTAGCACAGGAAACACACATAGAAACACACAATAACTACAAAACCACACGTGTATGAAATTCCGAAATCATATATTCTCATACTTTTCTTTACATTCGAACCATAGCCTTCTAGACATGCCTGTACTTTGGTTCTGGTAGTCAGTGCCTTCTAGAATACACCTGTGTTAACGATCCGTAACTAACAATGGAAGTAATGGAAAAACAATGTAATGCATCACGTATTCTGATGCACTTCAAACTGACAGATACGTGTGGCCCCGGTGCAACATTACGTTCAACCTCAATTTTAGAATGAACAGAAAATAATAATGCCCATTAACTATACCTTTTTGTAGTCTGCATGAAATGCTCTTTTCTATAAGGCAAGAATTTTTTTCAAATTTTTGATAATTTTTATGAGCATGTCCTCTTAAACTGTTCAGAAGAAGACAGTTAACAAAGTAATATACCATTATCACTAGAAACTAAGGTTTATATAATATGTGCAAAGTATTAACATTGTTAATAGCAAGCATGTAACATCTTATAATCATGCAATTAGCTAGGCTCACCAACACATCACTTATGCGTTGGTGGAAGTACATGACACTGCTCACTAGCTGACTGATGTTAGTGTATCTTTATAAGAAATCAAAGAGTAATAATAGGCATATTTTGGGCATCCTCGTACTTAATCACAGACATCACCCTCTGTTTTCAGCAGACTTGTCAGAAAGAACAGACACCACACATATAAATACATGTGCCATGATGGCAAATAATGATACCTTCTGTGTTTGTTAGACCTCTAGCAGGAATCAGGTGACAATGTGAGCAATGAAGATATTGGATGGTGGATGCCATGTATGTAGTGTGTAACATATGAGAATTTGGATCAGATGGGAAGCATGCTCAGATTGTTAAGGCCACAACTCGTGGTAAGTGGGGAACCTGGTTTCAAGTCCCAGACCAGCACAAATTTTCACTTGTCACCATTACATTTATTTCAGTTTCCAATTGCAGCTGAGATCAGAATTTCTGTTCCATCATGTATATATGGCTGAAGTATCATGAATGGAGTCTGTTCTTCCAAATATGTCTGAAAGAACAGACACTACACATATAAATATATGCACCTTGACACCAAGTAGTGATACCTTCTGTGTGGATTGTGGACATCATGTGAGGCTTAAAACAATGAGGATAATGGACAGGTGATGCCGTACTCTCTTTATTCTTATTTGGACACTCCTTTTAATCCAGAGGTGAACTGCTTTAAGAACTTACAAAGGTGAGGTGTACACCTGCCTTTGGATGGTGTAGCTATGCCAGCTGGACTAGGAACTGAGTCATTGGGTCGGATCAGAAGTGTGCTCAGATAGCCAAGGTGGTCAAGGCCACCATCCGCAATAAGCAGGAAATTCAGGCTCAGGTCCTGGTCCAGCACAAATTTTCACTTGTCACCACTTGATTTATTTCAGTGCCAGGTTGCAGCTGATATCAGAATTATTCTTTCATCATGTATATATGGCTGCAGGCTCATGAGTGGAGTCTGTTCTTTTGGACACTGCACATATAAATATAAACCATCTTAGCTATCAGTTGGCCTACTTCTTCATGGTAAAGTATACCCTAATCCATATTGAAAGCGGGAGCAGCTCTGGTAGCAGGCAGTGGGGCCAATACTATTAGATCAAATTAAAAAGTTGGCAGCCAGAAACATGGTGGAGTTAGTTGTCAGTTATTGGGGTGCTTGGGGTGGCCTTTCATTTCAACATATGCAGGGAAACTAAAGAAGATATCAAGACATTTCTGTGAAACCTTCAGGACATAAGTCACCACAGAATAAAAAAGGAGAATAAGTGGCTTATATGAAGTCGTCCTGCCAAGATTGGACAAATACAAAAGTCTTTAGGACAGAGTACAGTAATTTTTCATGACATGGTGACATATCAGTGCTAAGAGATATGGCTGCCAGGCAGTGGTGCACCCTCACATGCAGTGTGGTTGCTGACAGCTCATCCCGTGGCTCAGTACCTAGTCCAGCTGCCATAGCTACACCATCCCAAGGTAGATGTACATCTCACCTTTGTAAGTTCTAAAAGCAATTCACCTCTGGATAAAAAGGAGTGTCCAAATAAGAGTAAAGAGAGTAGAGTGTTGTCTATCTTACGGATGTTTCTTTGTATATTGCACGTAAGAGTGGTCCAGCCTAAATAAAGTTATGAAATGAGCACTGAGTTAGTATTAACTGCACATTGCATAGAATGTTAAAACTCATATTCAGTGTGCTAGCTGCTAAAAATTCTAACGGGTACACACAGTCTACCTGTTGGCATAAAGATAGATGCAGCAGAGCCATGGCTGGGAAAATTAACGTTTAATGGTGCAGTTGTATCTAATGCAGTTGCACCAGGATCTAGATTTTACATCTGGATGTATACTCTCATTTAGCAGGTTATAACTAAGGTGAATTTGACAGCTCAGACTGGAACAATGCTCCATAAATAATATATTAGGAGCTAAATAAACTCACACCTTAAGTTTCCAGTTATGGACGAAGGAAGAAAATAGTGACAGTGATTGGTTGAGCTTGCTGCTGAACTGAATCGTGGACATTGCAGTGTGAGTGACTCTGGCTAACGCAGGAAATTGTGATGGACTGACAATCAGTAGAATGCCACTAAGTAGAGAAACCATGAAAGTGTATGAAATGACTGAGACCCTGTGGATGTGTTTTTCACATCTATCTTGTAATTAAGATGTACAGCTCATCACAGGATATATTCTCTGTATAGGTATGAAGATATAAGTATTGTCTTGTAAAACACACTGTGGAAGAAAAGAGGCACTGCTCAGGTGACAGAGGACTATATTAAAAACATTGTTACAAAGGACAATATAAAGAAGGGCATTCATATCATAACATGCAGAGAACAAAATTCTTGGAATAACTCTCCTGGAAAACATATGAAACAGTAGTAGCCAAAAGCACCGAAAAAACTGTAGAAATTCTAGTCATACAGTTTACTTTCCAGTGCTGTTTGATGGTGGCATCATTAAAATGTTTGGGACTAAGACTAGCAAGACTAAAATTGTCCAGAGATGCACATAACTATGCATAGATTAAGTAATTGTAATAGTAAGGCCAAATGGGTAAGGTGCTTTCAGTGGCATAAAGTGTATCATTCCCATTGACAGAAGAGTAGTAACAGATACAGCTTTGATCATGACCATAGGCCCCAGATATGGCCTGCACCAATTTGTCAAATGTAACAACTATTTGGCACGCACACCAGATGTATAATTATATGTGCAATGAATGAAGTGTTACTAGAAGAGGCCAAGGTTATGGCAGCATTCTTTATGCACCCAGAGCTCACTTCCACAGTGGTCCTAATGCTGCTAGGTGAAAACATGGTGATAGCTTCAATCACAACTGTAGTGGTAAATACTGTTTCATGTATGTGGGTAAAATTGTGAATAGAGATATCTGTGGATCTTTCTAGGACTTACAGGCAACATGAAGATCTCTGGCAGGAGACACAGCAGTCAAGCTCACTCTATTGAAGGTAGTAACGTGGCAGGAGGGGGCGATAAGGCACCAAAATACTTGGCATGGGCTAGCATTCCAAGACACTTGCATGGCAGGGAGACAGGTTACACCCCACCCCCACAAACACGGGTGCCACACATGTTTGCTAACTCCTATAGGAGAGTGGGGCGTGGAATGCCTCTGAATTGGTTGTATCAGTGGCTCTCTTAAAACTGGCTACAGTTAACATCAAAGAAATAGCTCACTTCACTATAGCACAATCAATATTAGAGCCATGACTTCAAAATAGCAGCAAAATACAGTAGTCATTCTAGGAGGTCTGGTTTTCTCATCCACATGTGTCACGAAACATATATTGACATAAGCAATATACCCTTGGTTAAAAAAGATTGGATAGGTCAAATAAAAGCCTAAGAAACATACCTGATATTTAAAAACCATAAGTTACTTAGGTGTAATAGCAAGATCTGTAGTGAGTAGCAAACAGAGTTTATTTATTTATATAGTACCAGTGTAATGTACAGTGGTCCACATGTCAGCTTAGGCCCCATGTAAACAGGTATCTGGTTCTGCTTTGTTTTCTCATTGATTGTCCTTGGTGTCGACGTACTGCGTTGCTATACTGGCTGAAAAATGGGGAGGGGGTGGGGGTGGAAGATCAACACTGACGGCTTTAAATGATGTAGCCAACAGGTGCACATTGGCGTTTCACAGTTCTTTACTTTCACTGTCGACAATCCACCCAATAATACACAGTTATATGGCCAGTGCACTATTGTTTAACTTTCGATAAGCCTCATTAATAGTTTGCAGGCATACATCAGCATACTGCTACAATAGTTACCGTTAAACATCTATGAGCAGTAAAAACATAACCACGCAGTTCACAGTTCTTATAGAATAATACAGTGTGTATTAAACAGACACTGTCATTGTTTTAACATGTGGCCTATTTGTATTACTCTTATTTCACTGTTAAGTCGATGCATTGTTGTTGATCTAACCAATATGGGTTTCTCGTCTGAAACTCGGACATGGATTGATCATATCGAGACCAAAAGTGGAGCATTTATATATCATCAAAATAACACATACTGAAACTATACATTGTTTTATGTTTAATTTAAAGAAATTACAATTACAACATCACTCATTAATTTAACTGAATTCATCGAAAAATTGGTTCTTTCTAACTGTTTCTTCTACCAAGAGGATTAAGCCGAATTATTTGTTTAAATGATGAAATTAACAGATATAGTTACGCAAACAATGCTTTTGACAAAACTGGTGATTACTTTGGAATTAATTAAGGGCTGGTTTGGCTAACATGTTTTCGAATAGAGCCAAATAAATACTTGTAGAATACTATTGTTTTGTCCTCCCAATGTTTATAATTAGTAAAGAATTTATATTTGTTTATAAGTCAACAATAGAATTTAAGTTACTAAACAATTACTGATTTCACCCTATAACAAAAGATATTAACTAGGAATAGTCGAAATAAATTAGAAAATCAAATACATACATAAAACTAAGCACAAAATTAGATCTGGTGCTATATTCTCTAAAACTGAGGACCAATCTTTCTCTTTTATGAAAATGGATCTTATATTCATGTATGTTAATAGTAATTAGTCAGACATGGAAAATTGAATTTTAAGGAGGCAGATGGCAAAACAAGAGGGGAAGTAAAAATATCCCAGCTTGCTTCGTCACATGGTGACAAGTCCAAAGGAAAAAGGGTAAAATGTTTAAGCAATTTTTTAATTTGTTTGTCTTCATCAAATGCAATAATGAGTGATCAAAGTGTATACATCTCAATAGTGTATTCCAGCAAATGGCTTTCCTGGATATGGTTCTGTAGGATGCCTCTCTTTGTATAGGCACAGCGTGTGCACACTTGAACAACACTTAATAACACTCACATTAGGTGTATGTTCTAAACCCAGACTGTTGTTGTTGTTGTGGTCTTCAGTCCTGAGACTGGTTTGATGCAGCTCTCCATGCTACTCTATCCTGTGCAAGTTTCTTCATCTCCCAGTACCTACTGCAACCTACATTCTTCTGAATCTGCTTGGTGTATTCATCTCTTGGTCTCCCTCTACGACTTTTACCCTCCACGCTGCCCTCCAGTACTAAATTGGTGATCCCTTGATGGCTCAGAACATGTCCTACCAACCGATCCCTTCTTCTAGCCAAGTTGTGCCACAAACTTCTCTTCTCCCCAATCCTATTCAACACCTCCTCATTAGTTATGTGATCCACCCATCTAATCTTCAGCACTCTTCTGTAGCACATTTCAAAAGCTTCTATTCTCTTCTTATCTAAACTATTTATCGTCCATGTTTCACTTCCATACATGGCTACACTCCATATAAATACTTTCAGAAACGACTTCCTGACACTTAAATCTATAGTCGATGTTAACAAATTTCTCTTCTTCAGAAACGCTTTCCTTCCCATTGCCAGTCTACATTTCATATCCTCTCTACTTCGACCATCATCAGTTATTTTGCTCCCCAAATAGCAGAACTCCTTTACTACTTTAAGTGTCTCATTTCCTAATCTAATACCCTCAACATCACCCGACTTAATTCGACTACATTCCATTATCCTCGTTTTGCTTTTGTTGATGTTCATCTTATATCCTCCTTTCATGACAGTGTCCATTCCGTTCAACTGCTCCTCCAGGTCCTTTGCTGTATCTGACAGAATTACAATGTCATCGGCGAACCTCAAAGTTTTTATTTCTTCTCCATGGATTTTAGTACCTACTCCAAATTTATCTTTTGTTTCCTTTACTGCTTGCTCCATATACAGATTGAATAACATCGGGGAGAGGCTACTATCCTGTCTCACTCCCTTACCAACCACTGCTTCCCTTTCATGCCCCTCAACTCTTATAACTGCCATTTGGTTTCTATACAAATTGTAAATAGCCTTTCGCTCCATATATTTTACCCCCTGCCACCTTCAAAATTTGAAAGAGAGTATTCCAGTCAACATTTTCAAAAGCTTTCTCTAAGTCTACAAATGCTAGAAACATAGGTTTGCCTTTCCTTAATCTAGCTTCTAAGATAAGTTGTAGGGTCAGTATTGCCTCACTTGTTCCAATATTTCTACGGAATCCAAACTGATCTTCCCCAACGTCAGCTTCTATTAGTTTTTCCATTCGTCTGTAAAGAATCCGCGTTAGTATTTTGCAGCCGTGACTTATTAAACTGATAGTTCGGTAATTTTCACATCTGTCAACACCTCCTGATTGGAATTATTATATTCTTCTTGAAGTCTGAGGGTATTTCGCCTGTCTCATACATCTTGCTCACCAGATGGTAGAGTTTTGTCAGGACTGGCTCTCCCAAGGCCGTCAGTAGTTCTAATGGAATGTTGTCTACTCCCGGGGCCTTGTTTCGACTCAGGTCTTTCAGTGCTCTGTCAAACTCTTCACGCAGTATCATATCTCCCATTTCATCTTCATCTACATCCTCTTCCAATTCCATAATATTGTCCTCAAGTACATCGCCCTTGTATAGACCCTCTATATACTCCTTCCACCTTTTTGCTTTCCCTTCTTTGTTTAGAACTGGGTTTCCATCTGAGCTCTTGATATTCATACAAGTGGTTCTCTTTTCTCCAAAGGTCTCTTTAATTTTCCTGTAGGCAGTATCTATCTTACACCTAATGAGATAAGCCTCTACATCCTTACATTTATCCTCTAGCCATCCCTGCTTAACCATTTTGCACTTCCTGTTGATCTCATTTTTGAGACGTTTGTATTCCTTTTCGCCTGCTTCATTTACTGCATTTTTATATTTTCTCCTTTCATCAATTAAATTCAATATTTCTTTGTTGCCCAAGGATTTCTACTAGCCCTCGTCTTTTTACCTATTTGATCCTCTGCTGCCTTCACTACTTCATCCCTCAAAGCTACCCATTCTTCTTCTACTGTATTTCTTTCCCTCATTCCTGCCATTTGTTCCTTTACGCTCTCCCTGAAACTCTGTACAACCTCTGGTTTAGTCGGTTTATCCAGGTCCCATCTCCTTAAATTCCAACCTTTTTGCAGTTTCTTCAGTTTTAATCTACAGTTCATAACCAATAGATTGTGGTCAGAGTCCACATCTGCCCCTGGAAATGTCTTACAATTTAAAACCTGGTTCGTAAATCTCTGTCTTACCATTATATAATCTATCTGATACCTTTTAGTATCTCCAGGCTAGTCACTGCATATTGACCTTCAGAGTGGCTGACAGTTCTCTCCACGATTAACCAGTGTAATGGAGAGGGTGTCATCAAGACGGTTGATAACACCTTGTTCATCTTGTGTAATAAACTTGTGAATGTAGCTGCACAGGTATTCTGTATGATTTACATTGCCACTTCCAGACATCAAGTCACCAGGTTATTAATCTCAGGGAAGTAGAATTCAATGGGAAAATTAGGGAATTTATTTAAAGTTTTCTTTTCTTTTGTTTTTCTCTCCCTATTGTGAGCTACTGAGGACCAAGGACTGTAATTACTATGAATGACAGATTATAGTCTGTAATATTAACAAGGTAACAAAAGACAAATTGCTACTTGCCGTAAAAACGGCATGTCAAGTTGCAGACAGGGACAATTTAAAGACATTCACATATAGATTTTGGCGACAGCGTTTGTCAGTAAAAGACACACACACACACACACACACACACACACACACACACACACACACACACGACCGCCATTCCAACCTGAGATGCTGAAGTTGGCAGTCATGTGTTTGTGGGGTCTGCTTGCTTCTGTGTGTGTGTGTGTGTGTGTGTGTGTGTGTGTGTCTCTCTCTCTTTTACTGACAAAGGCTGTCCCCAAAATCTATATGTGTGTGTGTCTCCTTTATCGACGAAAGTTTTGGCCAGAAGCTTTATGTGAGTGTTTTTAAATTGTGTCTGTCTGCTACTTGACCTGTCTTCTATACGGTAAGCAGATAGTGTCTTTTACTACATTGTTGATATTCCTACCTGGAGTTTCCATTGTTTGAGGTGTAGTCTATAAGACATGCAACAGAGGTTAGCATGACGTACATGGAAGATGTCAGGTACTAACTACAGACTAACTACAGACTACATGGCAGTGGAGTGTGTGGTGGGGTGGCTCCATCTATACAGCGATGACATTACTGATGGTGGTGCGTGATGCACTGCAACACGTAATCTCATGTGTGAAACAAATCCTGTTGCTCAAGAAAAATGTAGCTGTCACTAATGGAATTCACCAGAAAAGAATAAGGTGGTCAGGGTCTGTACTGCACATGCAGCCTGTTAACAGTGGACTGTACAAAACTTCACTTGGAATGAAAAGGGCAAAGGCTGGTTTGGTTTCAGTGTCCAGTAGGCATAAGGTTAACGACAGTATGATCACAAACTAATAATTTCCAGCCACATACAATTCCAGTACTACTTCATAATGCTACTTCACAGCAGACTTCTTACCTTTCAAAATTACGCAAGGAAATGTATTTGAGATGTGCATGAGGGGGGACTCCGGGCAACACAAAAGTTAAAGGGTGAAGCCTTCATTCGAGTAAGTACCGATACACCCAGACATTGGTTAATGTAAACACACTAACAATAACAGTGATCGTCTTTACATGCAGTAGTGCCAGAAGGAAGAATTAGTGTAGGAGTTAGCAAATTATTACACAGTGGGGGCCACACATTTAACTTTTAATCTCAGTGGGTACTGGATAACACGTTTTCAGACATACTAAAAAAATATATATCAAGAAGTTTATTGTTGTTTGGCGCACCAGGCTGTCAGTGGAGTCCTCAGTCACGCTGTGTTATTCTTTACCATATTTAGTGACATATATGAAATTTGTCTTTTGAAAACAAAACTTTCTCGAACTGTAGCTCCAACCTAGTCTCTGGCTTAAGTGAAATATCTCGTAAACGTTCATTACTCAGATTATTTCTGCATTCAAATCATGTAAACTTCAGCAAAGAAAATATTTGTTGCCAAGTTTATTACAGAGCTACAAGGGGGGAAAGGAATCATGTTAATGATGTAACATTTACATTGGCTGTTGTCTGAGAAGAATTCACAAATAAAGGCAGCACAGTATAATTGGCACATATTCAACCTCACAAATGGTAGTAACTAGCCGTACTAATGGCTTACATGTTGGTGCATGAAGACATGCTTGGTGAGGTGCTATTAATTCCAGTAGAAGACTGGGAATACTTATAATCTTGTCATAGAAGTAACTGTCCCCATTGTTACAACATAACATTTCACATTAGGGAGGACAACATTTCAAATCCGCAGACAGTTCATGGTAAAGGGATAATCTTTACTTTTACTTCCTCTGAATATGCAAATACAACCACTGATGGAAGTTTTAGAAAGATTTTTTCAATGGAAAGTGAACAGTGATTGGTGTGAATATTTTAAAAATTTTAGTAAAACAGTCTTGAACACTACAGATGTCTATTTTGGTTGTAAACTGGCTTTGGTCTATAACTTAGACCATCTTCGGATCACAGGCACCATGATAGTGGCAACTTGAGAAGTTAACGTCCGCGTTCTTATGATCTTGCTCTATCTGCCGCCAACAACTTCCATCATGGGTCCTACTACCTGAAGTTGGTCTAAATTATAGACCAAAACTGGATAACAACCAAAATAAACATCTGTTGCGTTATACTAACATTTAGTAAAAAAAAAAAAAAAACATTGCATAAAACCTGCAACGAAAATTACACGTAATCTTAAGGTATCCATATCCCACATGTGAGTGGCACAGTGCAGCACAACATAGCAATGTAAGGCGTTTGACGACATCACATTGATCCATCCCTGAAAAAGAAAAGCAAGCAACTGGTCCAGGCAGCTGAGAAGCATATCAGCAAGTACCGATAGTGGGAATATGGAGACCCATAAACATAATAACCATAACACAACATCATCTACTGAAACTGATCAAGGAGTTTGTGAGATCATATACCCTAAGTGAAGGCCTCCGCTGAAACAACACCAAGGGAGGGATGACAGGTGGTATGAAAGGTCACAACACAAAAATATAAAACGAAATACTGTTGTAACCAGCTAGGAATATTCAGTGAGCGCCAGCTACATCTTGCGAGCTATCATCCCAGAGATGTTTTGGCTCACATGCAGTTCCTCTTCGTCGAAATATCTTGGCACAAACTCGTCTAGGGGTTGAACTGCACGTGTTGCATTACACGCCCGTTAAATTAGACACTTGTGATCCTTTGGTTAAATTGTCTGACTGATGGCAAGTTTGCGAAATACAAAGTTAATTTTACGTATAATAACAGTAATAAAAATATCGGGAACTAAATCAACGACCCATAAATGATGTAGGCCACACAGTTGCGATTTGGTTAGAGTAATGTTTATTCAGAAAGCAAACTAATAGAGAAAGTCGTCGTATTTAGAGTTACTGTTACACTCGAGTGCATATCTATTTGACACAGTTCGATCATTTACAATCTCATCGCTAAACACAAGTCCAATACTCCGCCTCCTTAGCTACACGAAAAGTTACGAGTTCACACTAGGCGTGCGGCTACTCACTGCTCAGAGACTAGGTCTCGCGATACCACACAACGCGAAATTTTCTAAGTCGTTTCACTTCCTAGCTACCTAATGACCGACCGTGTGCTTTCACGTCTCCTCCAGCACTCCCTAGGCCCGTCCCCGGCCGCGTTTCCCGCGCGCCGAATATCCTCGTTCAATTGACTAGGGTAGTTCCCTTTCCTGAAGCCGTCCATCTGATTGGCTACAACTTATTCTACATTGTTTTACTTTTTAACATATCTAAATAATGAAGGCTTGACCACTTTCAAATTCAAAATAATGTAACAAGAATATCCATTACATAATTAACGTTAAATTCTTCTACATAAAACCAATACAATTTTCTCCTTTACTTTGAATGTCACGTCCAGTAGCCTTGCACCAATGTGCTTTCTGATAAATAAATAAAGAACAAAAGTAACTATTATCCACTAAACTTTACAACAAATATTCTAGTACCTAATGATTCAATAAGGTGTCATGCTGTCACCGTTCAATGTGTTTTGCGTGGAGGAAATGATGATCCGATGCTTAACTGAAAATACTGATAATTTAAATTTAGTATATCTTTTAAACAAATAAAGAAACAATGGTGTTATTTACAACATTGTCATTTTGATGATGCGCTTCTATATGAAATTCAAGTTTTATTGGGATCACCATGAAAATTTATGAAGGATGATAGATTAAAATAACTGTGGCTTAATTCCATGCACTACTACAAAATTAAACAGTTTTCATAAATGTTTACCTTTATGCCCGATCTTAGGTGCGCCATATTTAACACTGCTACGTCTCCTTGGCCACAAAAGCCCTCTACTGGGTTTCCCTGTGATGTAGGTACTCGTCTATCTCACTCGCACACTACAGTGCTTAAGCCTCAATAGACAGACGTCTGTGAGTTACCCCATCTCGTAGTGAATCTGCGCCTTTGGGGCATCCGGTACTTTACAACAGGGTTCATTTCAGAATTCCTGAAGGCTGACTCTTTCAGCCATATACTTAAATTAGAGAAAAATCTTTGTTAACTCAGAATATCTCCAGTTGAGAGTTGCTAGAGAATAATGGCTCTGAACATAGACTGCTGCTAACTGTGTGATCATAGTGCATAAGGATGCTCTGAATGTAGAGGATATCTTGGTCATGACAGGGGTGCTGATCTTTTCCTCTTCAGCATTGCTTTACCAATGTGCACTTTGTCTCTTGGTGGCTCTATTATGCCAGCAGGCATGGTTAGCACTGTGTTCCCCTGATAAGCTCATCAACTGACAAAAAGAACTACCATGGAGTGGTCAGCTGGTTGTATCCCTGATTTGACAGGAGATGGTAAAAGCATAATTTGATAAGAATTTTCATAAGGAGGAATAAATTTCTTTGTCTTTCCATTCTTGAATACTGTGTTTCGCATCAGGACCCAGTCATTCTGTTGATAAAGAGGATACTACTGTTCTTTTATTTACTCCCTGTACTTACTTGGTTCTGAGTTTAGTATTACACTGAATCACCAAAGAAACTGGTATAGGCATGCGTTTTCAAATACAGAGGTATGTAAAAAGGCAGAATACAGCAACACAGTCGGCAACACCCATATAAAACAACGATTGTCTGGCGCAGTTGTTAGATTGGTTACTGTTGCTAGAATAGTAAGTTATCAAGATTTAAATGAGTTTGGACATGGTGTTATAGTCGGTGCATGAGCGATGGGAGACAGAATTTCTGAGGTAGCGATGAAATGGGGATTTTCCCGTACGACCATTTCACGAATGTACCATGAATATCAGGAATCTGGTAAAACATCAAATCTGCGACATCGCTGCGGCTGGAAATAGATCCTGCAAGAATGGTACCAACAACAACTGAAAAGAAGCGTTCAATGTGATAGAAGTGCAACCCTTCCGCAAATTTCTGCAGATTTCAAAGCTAGACCATCAATAAGTGTCAGCATGCAAACCATTCAATGAAACATCATCAATACAGGCTTCCAGAGCTGAATGCCCACTCATGTATCCTTGATGGCTGCACAACACGAAGCTTTACGCCTCGTCTGGGGCTGTCAACACCAACATTAGGCTGTTGATGACTGGAAACATGTTGCCTGGTCGGACAAGTCTCGTTTCAGATTTTTTCGAGCAGATGGACATGTATGGGTATGGAGACAACCTCATGAATCAGTGGACCCCGCATGTCAGCAGGGGACTGTTCAGCTGGTGGAGGCTCATAATGCTGTGGGGCATGTGCAGTTGGAGTGATATGGGGCCCCTGATACGTCTAGATATGACTCTGACAGGTGACACATACATAAGCATCCTGTCCGATCACCTGCATCTATTCATGTCCTTTGTGCATTCCGACAGACTTAGGCAATTCCAGCAGGGCAATGCGACACTTCACACGTCCAGAATTGCTGTAGAGTGGCTCCAGGAACACTCTTCTAAGTTCAAACACTTCCACTGGCCACCAAAGTCCCCAAACATGAACATTATTGAGCATATCTGAGATGCCTTGCAACGTGCTGTTCAGAAGAGGTCTCCATCCTTTCGTACTCTTACAGATTTAATGGCAGCTCTGCAAGATTCATGGTGTCAGTTCCCTCCAGCACTATTTCAGACATTAGTCGAGTCCATGTCATGTCGTGTTGCGGCACTCCTGTATGCTCGTGGGACCCTACATGATATTAGGTAGGTGTACTAGTTTCTTTGGCCATTCAGCGTATTTCGCTGAACTCATTTCCACATCAATTTGGATCCATGTGCCAAGTTTCTTACATCCTTACAAGGGAACCTCCCCATCGCACCCCCCCCTCAGATTTAGTTGTAAGTCGGCACAGTGGATAGGCCTTGAAAAACTGAACACAGATCAATCGAGAAAACAGGAAGAAGTTGTGTGGAACTATGAAAAAAAGAAGCAAAGTATACAAACTGAGTATTCAATGCGCAACATAGACAACAACATAGACAGTGTGAGCTCTGGAGCACCGTGGTGCAGTGGTTAACGTGAGCAGCTGCGAAACGAGAGGTCCTTGGTTCAATTCTTCCCTCGAGTGAAAAATTTAATTTTTTATTTCAGACAATTATTATCTGTCCGTCCGATGCGAGGTAACTGCTCTTATGTTTTCATCACTTTTTTGGGAGTGATTATCACATCCACAAGAAAACCTAAATCGGGCAAGGTAGAAGAATCTTTTTACCCATTCGCCAAGTGTACAAGTTAGGTGGGTCGACAACATATTCCTGTCATGTGGCGCACATGCCGTCACCAGTGTCGTGTAGAATGTATCAGACGTGTTTTCCTGTGGGGTAATCGGTTGACCTATGACCTTGCGATCAAATGTTTTCGGTTCCCATTGGAGAGGCACGTCCTTTCGTCTACTAATCGCACGATTTTACGGTGCGGTCGCGAAACACAGACACTAAACTTATTACAGTGAACAGAGACGTCAATGAACGAACGCACAGATCATAACTTTGCGAAAATAAAGAAAGTAAACTTTTCACTCGAGGGAAGACTTGAACCGAGGACCTCTCTTTCCGCAGCTGCTCACGCTAACCACGGGACTACGGCGCTCCTGAGGTCACATTATCCTTGATGTTGCCTATGTTGCGCATTTACTACTCAGTTTGTATATTTTGCTTATTTTTTTCATAGTTCCTCACAACTTCTTCCTGTTATCTCGATTGATCAGTGTTCAGTTTTTCAAGGCCTATCCACTGTGCCAACTTATAACTAAATCTGAGGGGGGTGCGATGGGGAGGTTCCCTTGTTAGAATCTACACTTCGATGCAACTTGTCTACCTCAAAATGTAATCTCATAGGACAACCACAGATCACCTCATAGTGGATGTGCCCAGTTGCCTCATGAATTCTGCTACTGCAAGCAGATTGGGCATATAGAATATACTGGTCCCAATCAGAAAGTGATTTATTCAGATAATACAATAACTTACAAATGATAATTTGATGGCCCATTCAAACAGCCATTCACCTCTGGGTGGAAGGGCATAGTCCTCCACTTTTTGATTCTGAGAAGTCTACACACTTGTACAAATAATGAAAACATAAGATTTCTTCCCTGGTAGTTAATATAACATCAGGAGTGTCAGAAGATAGTATTATGTGGTTGACAAATGCCTTTATTGCAGTTTCTGCAATGAAATCAGCAAGTGCTATTAGTGCTACTAGTAATCAATAACTGACCAGATATATTCGTTTTCCTGTTGGGTCTGGGAGAATGGTCCTGTTATGTCTGTAGCCACAATCCCAAAAGATCTAGAGCCTTCAGATATGATTTGCAACAGAAATCATGGACGTATCTGTCGTGTCTGCTGTGTGCATATCAAGCACATGCATATATATTTATTGATGTCACAGAGCCAATCGGGCCACCAACAGTGAATAGCAGCATGGGCATCTGTGGCATGTTTGCCACTGTAACAACTTGGACGCTATCATGACACTAGGAGCAACTCCTGTGTTAATAACCCATCTCCAAGTTGAGTCTGGCGGTTTAAGACACTGTCTTCAGACACAAAATCAGGCTATGTGGTATATTGTTTGTAATCTGTATTTTTTCTGTGAGTGTCTTTTAATGCTGCTATAAGTACTTCATCTGCTTGTAGCACTTGGGCCTTCTACTTAGGCCATCTGCATTTTGAAGTGGTTTACCAGGTTATGGCACACTTCCTAGTTATACTCAGATAATTTTGATGCCCATCATGTCAGGTGGCTACTGGGGTCTTTTACATTGAAAAGCTATAAGAGGGCAATGTGATTAGTTACCGTGGTAGTTTTTCTGCTGTGTAAGTAACATTTAAAATAGTTAACACCAAACATCAAAGTGAGCAACTCTTTTTCTGTGGTGCTGTAGTTAACTTCAGCCTTATGGAGCTGGCAAGAAGCATAAGCAATAGGCTTTTCCTTCCCAGTGTACTCTTAACTCAGAATACAGCCTATGAGAAATCAGAGGCATTGCATGATAATATAAATGGATTTTCAAGGTCAGAGTACCTGAGCAAATGTGAACTTGTTAGTATCTCATTATTTTGCCTCATTACAGTTTCACACTCAGTGGACCCTTCATAACTTGGTCCTCATCAAAGGTTTAGTCACAGTAGCATTGTCTTTTAGAAAGTCAAGGCAGTTATTAGTCAGCCCCAGAAAACTCTGTAATTATTTTACATTTGTAGTGGCAGGAAAGTTGTCTACAGATTCTGTCAGCCATAGAACTGCCTTTACTCCAGGAAAACTGATAATGTATCCCAAATCCTGAAATTGAGACTCTACAAAGGAGCTTTTTTTTCAACTTCAAAATTAAGAGAGCATTCTGCGACACTGCTAATCCATTTATCAGTCGCTCAGCATGCTCTTTCATAGTTTGAGAGAACACTATGGTGTGATCTCAGTATACTGAACAGGTGATGAATTTCAAGCATCATAATAACAAATCAGCAAATCTCTGGAATATGACAGATGCATATCTCAGCCAAAAATGCATACTTAAGATCTCATATAAATCTGAGGGTGTGACAAAATCAGTCTCTGGCCAGTCCTGGGAGGCTATTGTAACTTGGTGGTAGCCTGATAGTATACAAAGAGTAATGCAAAACTTCCAATTCTCCAAGCTGTTCAGTGTTTCGCCAATTTGTGGCAAGGGGAAAGTATCAGCTGTAATAACCTTGCTTACTGCCTTCATGCCTACACGTAGGTGATAGGACTCCTCACCATTGATTGATTTTTATATCTATGCTAGCAGATGACTGAATTATTCCTGCATCAAGCTGTTGCTGGATTGTCTCTTTCACAAAAGACTGTAATTGATATGGAATTTTGTATGGTTTCTGCACTAGGGTCTGAAGTTTCCAGTAGATATTTCATTGTAAATGAGATCAGTGGAGGGGACGTACTGCATTTCCTCAAACAAACATGAATGTAACATCAAAACCAGATACAATTGATTCCACTCAGAGTCAGTAACATGTGACAGCTTACTTTGCAACTGCCATTAGTGGGCTGGCATGGCTCTGTACGCTTCTTGGATAGGTAATGGCTTTTGTTGGCATTTTCTCTTAATTACCCTTTCAGCACAGAGCTCCTCAGCCTCACTTATTTTCTGTATACTGGCCAGTATAGTTCCTGACGGTATTACTACGTCTCACACATCAAAATTATCTGCACTCAATGAGATACACACTTTCATCCCTCCAGTTTCAGTTGTGCACAAACTTCTTGTTATATGCTCCTGGATTCTATGGAGAATATCATTTTAGATGAACAGGTCTTGGATTTGACGGTCAGCCAGAGAAACTTTCCATTACCAGCAATGATTGTTACAGGGGTGTTGGTTATCAATGCCATAGTACGCAGTTTATTCGGAACTCGAGAAATAGGCTTTTTTCCCATGTTTCACACGTCTGCATGGTGTGGCTACCATTAAAACAATTCACCGAATCCAACAGAATGCATCCTGTAGTCAATTACATGCTGGTAGTAGCCTCCATTTCAAACACATAAAAGTTGCCATTAAGGCTGCTGGTGAAATATCGACATAACTATATTCTTTCAAAAAATATCGATATAATTTGGAGACATTTTCCCACAGTATATCGATATCAATATGGTAATATCGAGAGCCGATATTTTTATTTTGTGTTATATTTTTTTCACAATTTTCTGTAAATATTTGAAGTTGTTATTTTGAAATTGCAGTATACCATAATTTTACTTTCACTGTGTGAAGAAGTCTTACTGCTTTTTGAGCTTTCATCACATTAGGTCTTTCTCTTTGACTGTGCGAAGCAAGTGTAGATGGCACAAAGGACCAAGTCTAATTGCAAAGGGGGATGGCGGCGTCATTGGAATAACAAGATCTCCGATGTGAAGAAATATGACATCAGTTGCATTAAAAATCAATTTTGAATGCAACTAGTGTGCTATTTCTTCACATCGGCATTCTTCAGAAACAGTTACTGGAAATGATAAACAATAATCTAAATCTAAATGACAACAAGATTGGTTTTTGTGGTGGACAGAGACATGCGAGAGGGAATGATGGTGAAACCGGCGTTCGGCGCTTCCATCAGAAACTGCAAGGTTTAGCTTCACTGTGCAATTTTGACGTTACTCCTGCTAGGTCGCTGTTATTGGCAGAAACGAAAAGAAACAGGTAAGTCGACATGAAGTGGTCCAGCCAAATCCAATATCTGACGAAACCGGTGGATGGAACTACTTACCTGGAGTTACTAGTGTCAGCAAAGTGGTATCGTTTTCCTTTCAGTTCTTGTTCTAAGGGTGGAGGGGGGGGGATTGGCAGATTGCTAACCTGTTGATGTACAGAATATATAACAATAAATTATTACTTAAATATACAGCTCTAAAGCCGGCATTGTATTTACAACGTGCAGCCGATAGGTCGGTACGTCGATATTTTTTCTGTCGATATATCGATATATTGGGACTTTTTCCGATATGTTAAGAGCCGACAATAATATTTTTTTAAATATGTATAAAATGGATTCTCGATATTTTTAAAACTATCAGCAGTCCTAGTTGCCATTGATCGTTAATTTAGTGAACATGCACCTGCAGACTTTATCACTTCAGTGCTCAAATTACTAATATGAAGGTGATTCGGTTTTAGTGACTGTCTGTCGCCGGGAGGGAAAGAGATAGTTATTTGGTCAGCAAATTGTTGAAAATTTCTGGCCGTCTTTGTCTTGGGGTGGACTATTTGCCACTGCAGTAACTAACAGCCCACTTATCAGAATACTTCTCTGCTAAGCCTTATATCAGGATTTCAAACTCATCTGCATTCTTTAATGTGCCAACTGATTCCGCAGCGAAGTATGGGTCTCCTGTCAACTTTACTCGTGCCATATTCAATAGAAAACAGTTCTGCCATGAAAAATGATAACCCATGACGTTTTGTTGTAGATTTTTCTAAGAATGAAGGAATAAAATTAACTGCTGGAAATCTATTTGCAACAGTAGATTGTGAAACAGCCACGCTAGTTTCCAACCCTCTATATCCACTAGGAGGAACCTGAAAATTAAGGTCTGCCCTGGATGTAGTTGCTTGTCTTCGCGTCCCACTGTTCTGGTCTTACAGCTCTACGGTTTTGGCCATAAGTTTCTGTATTTGTTGCTGCATTGATACAACAAGGTCTTCTCCGTCACTCTCAGCAACATTTTTCTTCTTAGAACTTGCCTTTTGAACCATCATTGTAGCAAAAAGAAGTCCTAGCACGCAACAGTAAACAACAGTAGACCAAAGCAAAACAGGAGGGAGATCGTGCAGAAAAAAAATGCCCTACTACCTCTGGCTGCTACCGAAGCAAGCACATTCTCCAGCAGATCGGCGACAGGATGCGAAAGCAGTGGCTAGCGTCAGTCACGTTTGTAGTGTTGTGTGGAGATGGTGGCGGCAGTGATGCATCACTATGGCGTGGACCCCATGACCCTTGGTCAGGTGGCAGCTTGATGATAGTGATGATGAGGTGGCGTCGACACCTAGACCTTCACAGCGACGACAGGAACAAGCGAGAGCAACAGTGATTGCAGCCTGGCATTGGGCAGCACCACGGCAGCAAACGGTGACGTTACAGTGAGCAGTGCCTGACCAGCAGCAGCCATGGTTGGGTGGAAGGAAGTGTAGGCCAGAAAAAACCTTCTCACAGTGGGCACGTGGGTATGTGTATGTGTGTGTGTGTGCCAAGTGTGCAAGGGTGGTGGAATGCAGCTGGCTAGTTAGAGCCAGATGTGACCACAGGCTGTGTCTAAAGTTGTGGCACGTGTCTGATCATGCCAACAAGGAGCAGTAGCGACAACTAGCCATAAGGAAATAACTGTTTCTGCACTGAACGATGGGACTTAGCCTACTGATGTGACACCAGACTGTGCAGGACAGACGAGTGGGCACCTGGAATATCCAAGATCTTCGAAATACTACTTGGTTACTTGTGGGCGCCTAGAACAGCTGGGTTCTTTGAAATAATAGTTAGAAAAATTAAGAAAAATCCCAAAGGGTTTTATTCACGATAAAGTAGTACAAATAAGACACCTTAGAAAATTGCCACTACGGTCAAAGTTCAGATAAAACCATGGAAGTGCAGGTGAGCACCATGTTAGCAAATCGGAGGCCAGCAATCTCGAGAGAGTAAAGCGTCGTCATCTCACCCATTTCTGTTGGTGTCCATTGCACTACATAATCCTTTCTTGCACCCTTATTGCAATTCACCCAAGGTGTCACTCCTCAGCAATCCTGTCTATGTGCACAACAACAGGCCGGCAGCACATACTGATGCTACGGGTGGGCTGCAAAGAGTCTTCACATCATTTACACTTGGAGCAAAGGAATGAAAGCATTAATTAAAAAAATTGAAATTGTCTGTCCCTACCCCTCCAAGCAGGTGGCTCTCGTACAGGGTTTATGCTGTAGCATGAAAAAGATCGTAATTTAGTATTTCTAAACTTGTTGGTTAACTATTTCCGTGGAATAGCGTGATTGGCCTGTGTTTTCTGTGTCTGGCCACACCACTCGCTTGACTGTGCTGGTTGTTGATGTGTAATGAACACATGAGCGTCCTCACACAGTATGCTTCTGCTGATACATGCATTTGTTTGTATGCCAAAGCCTATGAGGATGAAAATCAAGTTTGCTTTAAATAAACGCTGTAATGGTTGTAAACATGAGTTACCTTTGAGATTGAACGTGGTGAGTTGATGATGGTCAAGAATGTCTTTAAGGTGACAAAGACGCCATAGTCAGTACCTCACTGAGTTTGAAAGAGGTTATGTAATAGGGCGAGAAGAAGCTAGATGGTCCTTCAGCTGTACTGTAGAAAGACTTGGCAGGAATGTAGCCACTGTACATGTTGCTGGCAGCAGTAGTCACCAGAATGTATGGTGCTAGAAGACTGGGCTTTAAATGGCCATATGGTATTACAAAGAGGGAAGACCTTGGTTTTTGGGATATGCCTCTGGTACATCACACTGCATCTGTAGCAGCAAATTTAGCAGCAGTTGGCAGCATTGTGACACAACAAAGTGTAACAAATTGGTTACTTCAAGGATGTCTCCAAGATGCCCTGTAGCATGCATTCCACTGATCCCAAACCACGGCCATTTGCAACTGCACTGACGTTGAGTGAGAGCTCATTAGAGGACAGGATTAAGGGCTTTGTGTTTTCTGATGAAAGTTGGTTCAGCCTCAGTGCCAGTGATGGCTGTGTTGAGGGCTTGTAGCCACCCTGTTTGTGTGCTAGACACAATGGACCTACACCTGGAATTATGGTCTGGGGTGTAATTTCATACGACAGCAGGAGCACTCTCGTGGTTATTCCACACACCCTAACTGCATGTTTGTACAACAATCTGGTGGTTCGACCTGTTGTGCTGCCATTCATGAACAGCATTACATGTGGTGTTTCCCAGCTGGATAACACTCGCCCATATATCACGTTACAACCCAACATGCTCTACATACTGTCGACATGTTGCCATGGCCTGCTTCATCACCAGATGTGTCTCCAGTCAAGCACCTATTGGACATCACCAGATGACATCCACATTTAGCTTTAGCTGTCCCTGCATTGACCAACCAAGTGCAACAGATATGGAACTCCGTCCTACAAACTACCATTTATTACCTGTACATAACAATACATGCTGGCAGTCAAGGATGTAGCCAGGATTTTGTCAAAGGGTGAGTCTGATTTGTTAAAGAGGTCCTTAAAAAGGCTCATGTTTTTATTTATTCTGAAAACATTTTTTTTAATTTTATATATCTAATTTGCTTTTGGGAGTCCTTCATAAAAATAGTAATTGGTCTATAAAATTAAACATGGTGCCTTGTATGAGCTCCACTTGACCCATGGATTCACACGTGAACATTCCACAGACCATACTGAATCTGCTGCCAGTTTGTCTCTGTCTTGCAGTATAAGTATCACAGAGATGTTTCCCTGGAAGAGACAGGCCCCCACAACCGCACGAGTGGTCGACTGTGAAGAGCGGACAAATTGAATAGCTGGGCGGCAGCCATTAGAGTGGTAAACTGATGCGCGGAGTTCAAATGTTTATACATCGCTTCTGGTTATAAAATGCCTTTCCTTGAGTTAGGTCACAAACATAATGCCTCATTTAAATACGTTACTACGATATACTTTTTAATTTATGAACAAACAGCAACTAGTCACTGTTTATGAATTTATCTTACGTACTACATGGAATCTGCCGTAGCTAAAAGTTACGTACTGGACCCCTAGCATTTTTCGTAGTTCATTTACGATAGATGTACGCAAAATGCATCAAAATACTCGAAGATTTGCCCACTATATTAATAGATATTTTCTGACTCTACCTTGCTTTAGATTTTATGACGAGAAGTGCGTTATATATGGCATAGTGCTTTGTCAACTCACGACCAAATTATCAAGTTTCAACCTAACCTAGACCATGAAAACACTACAGATCAGCCAACTTTCTTCAAAATGATCAGAACATATAAAATGGTATTCTTTCGGTCGGAAACGTTGCCTCCTGAGAGCGTGTAACCATTTATGTAACAGCTATGGTTTTGAGAAAGGAAATCTGCAAATAGATGCACAGACATTATGCTAATATCGTGTTACAAAAACATTTATTAAGCAAGTGCACTGACATACAAAACAACTTAAAATATTCACTTACCTGTGAAATGTAATATTCGTTCCTTTCTCGAATTTAATGGTACAATTAATCGCTGCACGACTCTTCACCATTGTACTTCTTTTGATTGGAATGTACAGACAGTATAATTACGAGTAACAAATACTGTATGTACGTCCCAACAAGTATACAACGTTGAATCAGGGTCTTCATAAACAACAGCACTACACAACACATCAGATTACAACCACTATAATGGCGTCCAGCCAAAGGTTCAAATTATCCCGCGACTGCAGCGCCATCAGTGAGTCTAGTTATTTTTTACAAGGTCTTTGGGAAGAGAACAGATTTTCGTCTCATCGCAAAGCTCTGCTAACGCAGTCCTTGGTTTGCATTCCCCACAACATGTTGTGTGTGTTCTTTCCACTTTAAGTTCTTTATAATTGTAATTCCTATGATTTACTTGAAAAATGGTTCAAAATGGTTCAAATGGCTCTGAGCACTATGGGACTTAACATCTATGGTCATCAGTCCCCTAGAACTTAGAACTACTTAAACCTAACTAACCTAAGGACAGCACACAACACCCAGCCATCACGAGGCAGAGAAAATCCCTGACCCCGCCGGGAATCGAACCCGGGAACCCGGGCGTGGGAAGCGAGAACGCTACCGCACGACCACGAGATGCGGGCTTTAGTTGAATTTACAGACTTTAGATTTGACTTATTTGTCGTCTAATTGAAGTTTAACGAATTCCTTTTAGCACTCATGTGGATAACTCCACACTTTTCACTATTTAGGGTCAATTTCCAATTTTCACACAATACAGATATCTTTTGTAAATCGTTTTGGAACTTGTTTTGATCTTCTAATGACTTTACTAGACGATAAACGACAGCATTTCTTGAACAGACCTCGTATTCCTGAAATATCATTAATCTGCATTAATTTGTTTATGGTGTTGTGATATTTTTGCCATCAGTGTAGTTGTTCCAGGCCTCAACTTGTCGATTGTATCTCAGAAAGGATGGTGGTGTCGTCTTAACTTGTAGTAGCTTTTGGCCTTTGCCCTTGCTTTCTTCATGTCTGGCCAAGCACATCACCATCATATCCTAGCCATCAGTTGTAATAATTGGAGCATGGGCTGCAGGATATCGAGTTAGTTAGGCAATGTCTGAAAAACACACTCAGAGCAGTTTACAAAATTCAGACAAATCTTCCTGAAAAAGAAACGGATTGGTAGTCCTAGCATCTAGCATGCACAGAATAACTGGAAGACACACAGTGTCGCCACGAAAATAAATGAAATAAGATATGTGCTCGAAAGAGAAAACTGAAAATAAAAATACATGCTTAATGTGTTAATGTTGTTTCCAGTACTGGTTCTTTTTGCTCGCCGCCCTTGAAGATGAGAATAATTTCTGGATCTGCACAGTCTTGTTGGGAACTGGCAAAAATATCATCAATGTTGACTTAGTCTCGACAGCAGTGCTGGGTTCTGATCAAAACTTTTAGCAGTTAGTAAGCTGTTTGCTCATCGCCAATGTTGGGATATTGGTCTTAAACCGTTTACCTCGTCGCCAGTGTTGATAGCTGATGAAAAACTGTTCTCATCAAATTTCAGTTTTCCTCATCGCCAGTGCTGATAACTGGCGATAAATTATGAACAATTTTTACTTATCCTTGTCGCCAGTGTTGGGATGCTGTAACTGAATGTTACTATCGGTTCAGCGCAAACATCCATGCTAGCAGAAAAGATATTTCCTACAATGGTTCTAATTAAGGTGGCAGTATGCACGCTAGTAAAATCTACTTGCTTGACAGGGCGCTACTAGCAGAGAGATGTGCAACACTACAAGAAATTAGCAATAATATTTACTAATAGTTATGATACAAAATTGTACATAACTTTGGTAACATTTTGATGCGTGGTACTTAATATCCTACACCTAATACAATGAAATCTAATTAGCTCTGTTGTCTTTTAGCAATCGGCGGTATTGTAACTATAATTGAAAGTAATTATTCAGACACTCCTGACTGACTATATCTAGTGTCCATAAATAGCAACAGCTGAGTCAGAACTGTTGTCTTCTGGAAAGAACTCAGGAACTATAATCCTTAGTGTAACTGCAGGAAATGGTGGTGCTGTAGGGATGGCTGAATTGCAGTAACTCTGAGTGTCAGTGGGTCATCGTCCTTTGTTGGCACTGGTAGAACAATCTCCAATTGTGCCCGTACTAGGCGGAAGCAAAATAGTCCACTGTTGACAACTCTCTCTCTCTCTCTCTCTCTCTCTCTCTCTCTCTCTCTCTCTGGTGGTTGACAACAACATTGGTGAAGGAATAACAGGAGCAGAGTGTAGTCCTGACGAGTGAGTGCTGTCTGGAAGCATCTGCTCAGAACTGAGAAGGCATCAGGCGACTGGTTGTGCATGCATGGTTACAGGCTTTCGTGGTATCGCAGAGTACCTCTTGGCATGTACACAGCATTAATGACCCATCCTCACAACTTTATTTCTGGCAGTACCTCATCTCCTACCTTCCAAACTTCACAGAGGTGGTGCTGGGGATTTTCATCACAGTTACCTTCTTGTACTAATATTTGTCTTCCCACTTCTGTGATTTCTCGTTTTGGGTATATCCACTCCTCTTCAACAGCACTACCTGTATGATACTCATCATCTCAGTATCTACAGCCTTTGATATCTTCAAATGCATATCATCATTCCTCACTATTTCAGTGCCTCACTTCTTCCACATTGATTCTTCAACATGATTAGCTTACGGATCACTCTGCTCTTCATCATCATCATTACATTGTCATCTGAGTCTTTAATTATCTGAGCGTGGTTACGCCTTCCAAGCAAGTGGCTGTGAAATCTCTGTCTGACCATGATGTAATCCAGCTCGGATCGTTATGTGTCTAGCGGCCTTGTCCAAGCATACCTTCCTCTCTTGTGATTTTTGGAGTATTTATTTCAGAACTCAGTTAATCCTTCTCCTCTCTCATTCCTACAATCAAGCTCAAATTCTCCTAACGCTGTCTTTTATTCTTTGCCTACTGTCATGTTCCAATGCTCCATGATTATTAGATAATTATCTTCCTTTATATACCAAGTTACCTGTTTCTGTCATTACATACTTTCTCTGTCTCTACATTTTCTGCTTTTAATATTCGCAGTTATATCTGAACTATTATTGTCAGCATTGGTCTGCTGCTGGTTCTGATGAAATCTACCTTATCCCTTATCCCTAATCTGTTCACAGCAACTCAGTCTTTGCCCTATCTTTCTACTCGTAACGAATCCTACTCCAGTTAAAGTATTTTCTGCCGTTGTTGATATTACCCTGTACTCATTTGAGCAGCAATCCTTATCTTCTTTGCATTTCACTTCACTTCTGTCAATGGAGAGATCGTTATGAATAATTTTTCTATTACAGGCGATAGGTCTTGTAGATAACCATCATGTGTAGTGAGCGCAGTGGTTTCTATTGCCTTCTGCGTCCTCATGCCGTAGATCATTGCTGATTCTTCCGCCTTTTAGGAGCAGTTTCGCACCCAAAGGGTAATAAACCCCTTCCCTTCCGTTGTCTTTGACAAAGCCATTGGCAGAATGGAGTGATTCTCTGAACCAGAACTTGTTGGCTGCCATTGCTGATATATTTTATTCAGAATTTAAATAGTGGCTGGGATCGAACCCACGGACTCAGTGTCTTTCAATCACTGGTCTACATCACTACCACTAGAGCATGAGTCTTCTCTAAGTGTACACGTGCTGTAATTGTTAGTTTCCCTTTCTTCAGCCCATCTTGCAAGATGAGTCGAAAATTCCGTATAGCTTCAAGTGCTCCTACATTTCTTTGAGCCCAAACTGATCTTACGCCAGGTTGGCTTCTATCAGTTTTTTCATTCTTCTGTGAATAATTTGTGTTGGCGTTTGCAACCACGAGTTACTATATTGATAGTTTGGTTCAGGGTATCATTCGCAGCTGTCGGCAGCCACTTTACTTGGTACTGCGATTATTACATTCTTCTCGATGTCTGGGGATATTTAACCTGTCTCATTTACCCTGCATACGTGATGGAACAGCTTCATTGCAGCTCGTTTGCCCAAGCATGATATAACACCATGAAATCGGCCAGTAATTTGTGACAACCCCATATTTCTCCCTAGTTGCAGCAGTGGCAGCCATGTTACGGCGGGTGTACAATGCACTGCGTAATGTGGATGAACCATCACGTTACATGGAGTTCAACATCCTGATGGTGCGGTTCATGGGCGTGCTGGTGAACCGTGGCATGCCTGGAGCGCTGTTGACATGGTCGCTGCTCGCGCTGCTTCTCAGCCAGGGGCTGGCCGGTGTGCTCGACCTGTACGAAAACCATAGTGACATCGCTGATATCACTGCTAACCTGCCTGTCACCACCATTGTCTTCAGCTCTGCCTACCGCCTCTTCTTCTTCACCCTACACCATGATCGCTACCAGGCGATCGTAGACACCGTTGGGGATCGTTTTGTCGCCTCTTCCAGCAGCATCAACATGGCTCCCTGGCTACGACGCTCCAGGTTGGTGTGCCCAACGTCTGCTCATTGACTGTTTAATGTTTTGTTTCAGTTACAGGTTTGTAGAGAATGTATGTAGTACTAGATGACACTGTCATAATTGGAATACCTATAGGAATTTGAGCCAACAGTTCAAGCAGCCATCGCTAGTCAGCACAGCAGTCGCCAAAAATTTCGAGACGGTGGTGGCAGGAAATTCAAAAATTCAAGATGGCGCTAGCAGTAAATTCGAAAATGCAAGATGGCAGTGGTGGAAATACAAAAGCTGCAAGATGGCCCAGTAGCTGAATTGTGCTAGTGGGAAATAAAAAATATCCAATATGGAAAAAGTAGCCCACTTGTGCTAGCAACCATCACGGATCCATGATCAAAAGAATCCAGATAGTCTGAATTTTGTGTCATGTTGAAAAACATCTGAATAAAAAAATATGTAAAGGGCGTATTAAAGGACTTCCACATGCATAGCATTTATCAGAAATACATAAGCATCGTCTGGATTTCATAAAATGTCGCCATGTTCGAAAGTATCTGAACAACCTTGGGAAAGATGTTTCAATGTGTGTGAACAGTCTGAACTGTGTAAAGTGGTGTAATGTTCAAATGTATCCAAACCACAGCAAATATTGATCAAACACACGCACAGACACACACACACACACACACACACACACACACACACACACACACACACACACACAATTGGCATGTCAATTGTCACAATGTTAATTCCACATCTAAAATGACTGTCAAAATACATAAAGAGTATAACTCACAGTATTTCCACCTCGAAAATATATGTCAATAAAAGCCACCAACACACATAATGTTTATACCAAGCGTCATGAGATTATTACCAAATCTCAGCTGACCCCTAAAACATAACTCTGGACTCCTAAATTGTGTGCCACAATGTCATTTTCACATCTAAATGGTCTGTAACATTTGTTAAAATACGTAAAGGGATTGGCATTCGAACTTAGGGCCATATGAGGCTAGATTACTAGTAATACAAAGACAGAAATTTTATAATCTAACATTTTTAGATACTTTTCAGTAATGTTTTATTTTACTAAGCACTGTTTTAGGGGAAAAGATGGTAATGCATGATGTTCTACACTACAGAAATGTTATCGATGTTATTGAATGCCTAATACAGCTTTTTTATTAGTCTAAGTCTCAGGCCTACTTGAAGTTACACTGAAGCGCCAAAGAAACTGATATAGGCAGGCACATTCAAATACAGAGATATGTAAACAGGCAGAATTTGGCACTGCAGTCGGCACCGCCTATATGAGACATCAAGTGTCTGGCGCAGTAGTTAGATCGGCTACTGCTGCTACAATTGCACGCTATCAAGATTTAAGTGAGGTCGAACGTGGTGTTATACTCGGTGTATGAGCGATGGCACACAGCATCCCCAAGGGAGTGACTAAATGGGGATTTTCCCATATGACCATTCCACCAGTGTACCGTGAATATTAGGAATCTAGTAAAACATTAAATCACTGACATCGCTGCAGCTGGAAAAAGATCCTGCAAGAATGAGACCAACGACGATTGAAGAGAATTGTTCAGTGTGACAGAAATGAAATCCTTCCGCAAATTGCTGCAGATTTCAATGCTGGGCCATCAATGAATGTCGGCGTGTGAACAATTCAACGAAACGTCATCAATATGGGCCTTCAGAACCAAAGACCCACTCATGTATCCTTGATAACTGCATGACACAAAGCTTTACGTCTCACTTGTCAACACCGACATTGGACTGTTGGTGACTGGAAACATGTTGCCTGGTCATAAGATTCTTGTTTTAAATTGTATTGAGCAGATGGATGTATACGAGTATGGAGACAACCTCATGAATCCGTGGACCCTGCATGTCAGCAGGAGACTGTTCAAACTGCTGGAGGTTCTGTAATGGTGTGGTGTGTGTGCAGTTGGAATGATATGGGACCCCTGATATGTCTAGATACGGTTCTTACAGGTGACACGTATGTAAGCGTCCTGTCTGATCACCTGCATCCATTCATATTCACTACTGGCCTTTAAAATTGCTGCACTAAGAAGAAATGCAGATGATAAACGGGTATTCATTGGACAAATATATTATACTAGAACTGACATCTGATTACATTTTCACGCAATTTGGGTGCATAGATCCTGAGAAATCAATACCCAGAACAACCACCTCTGGCCGCAATAACGGCCTTGATACGCCTGGGCATTGAGTCAAACAGAGCTTGGATGGCGTGTACAGGTACAGCTGCCCATGCAGCATCAATACGATACCACAGTTAATCAAGAGTAGTGACTGGCGTATTGTGACGAGCCAGTTGCTCGGCCACCATTGACCAGACTTTTCAGTTGGTGAGAGATCTGGAGAATATGCTGGCCAGGGCAGCAGTCGAACATTTTCTGTATCCAGAAAGGCCCATACAGGACCTGCAACATGCGGTCGTGCATTATCCTGCTGAAATGTAGGGTTTCGCAGGGATCGATTAAGGGTAGAGCCACGGGTCGTAACACATCTGAAATGTAACGTCCACTGTTCAAAGTGCCGTCAATGCGAACAAGAGGTGGCAGAGACGTGTAACCAATGGCACCCCATACCATCACGCCGGGTGATGCGCCAGTATGACGATGACGAATACACGCTTCCAATGTGCGTTCACCGCGGTGTCGCCAAACACGGATGCGACCATTATGATGCTGTAAATAGAACCTGGATTCATCCGAAAAAATGACGTTTTGCCATTCGTGCGCCCAGGTTCGTCATTGAGTACACCATCGCAGGCGCTCCTGTCTACGATGCAGCGTCAAGGGTAGCCCCAGCCATGGTCTCCGAGCTGATAGTCCACGCTGCTGCAAACGTCGTCGAACTGTTCGTGCAGACCGTTGTTGTCTTGCAAACGTCCCCATCTGTTGACTCAGGGATCGAGAGTTGGCTGCACGATCCATTACAGCCATGCGGATAATATGCCTGTCATCTCGACTGCTAGTGATACGAGGCCGTTGGGATCCAGCACGGCGTTCCGTATAACTCTCCTGAATCCACCGATACCATATTCTGTTAACAGTCATTGGATCTCGACCAACGCGAGCAGCAATGTCGCGATACGATAAGCCGCAATCGCGATAGGCTACAAATTCCGACCTTTATCAAAGTCGGAAACGTGATGGTACGCATTTCTCCTCCTTACACGAGGCATCACAACAACGTTTCACCAGGCAACGCCGGTCAACTGCTGTTTGTGTATGAGAAATCGGTTGGAAACGTTCCTCATGTCAGGACGTTGTAGGTCTCGCCACCGGCGCCAACCTTGTGTGAATGCTCTGAAAAGCTAATCATTTGCATATCACAGCATCTTCTTCCTGTCGGTTAAATTTTGCGTCTGTAGCACGTCATCTTCGTGGTGTAGCAATTTTAATGGCCAGTAGTATACATTGTGCATTCCGACGGACTTTAGCAATTCCAGCAGGATTATGCGATATCCCACACGTCCAGAATTGTTACAAAGTGGCTCCAGGAACACTCTTCTGAGTTTAAACACTTCCGCTGGCCATCAAACTCCCCACACATGAACATTATTGAGCATAACTCGGATGCCTTGCAACGTGCTGTTCAGAAGAGATCTCTCACTGATATATGGACAGCCCTGCAGGATTGATGGTGTCAATTGCCTCCAGTACTACTTCAGACATTATTCGAGTCCATGCCACGTCGTAATGTGGCACTTTTATGTGCTCGTGGGGGCCCTACACGGTATTAGGCAGGTGTACCAATTTCTTTGGCTCTCCAGTGTATTTTCTACTAGTGTTTCAAAAACAAACATGCGAGGATCTGCCAAAAAATAATGCCTCCTATTTTTTGCTGCATAAATAAATTTCTTTCAGTGAAAAATTTGAGTTTGGCGCTAGTCCGCAAAGCTTGTTCTCTTATCTACTGCAGTAGTAACTTTCTACATCAACATAGGGCAGTACTGCAGTCACTTACAAAATGGCTGATATCGATATTCGTATAAGATAGTTTTCTGTGACAGAATTCTTGAATGGAGAAGATGGAATTCCCATTCACATTCACGAAAGACTGAAAACTGTGTAGTGAAGCAACAGGAGGACTGTTAGACAATGGGTTTGCCACTGTATTGGAGCTGAAGGACAATCACCACAAGCTGATGAAATGCAGAGTATCAGAGCAGTGACTTCAGAGAATCCACACAACATTCAGTGAGTCGATGACATCATTTGTGGTGACTACCAGGCGACTGTAGATGACATGTGTCACATTACTCTCCCCAGAAAAGGAAGCAAAACTGCCTCCCAACTCTTGCAGGATTTCTGTTTGGAGAGAGAGGAGTTTCTGGAAAAAATTATGACTGAGGACGAAACAAAGAAGATGAAAGAACTGAAGAAGAATCAACTACTTGATGAAATGGCATCACAGAAGCTCACAGCAGAAGAAACTGTTTGACTGGCAAGGAAAGCGTTGCCTATAATATTCTGCGGTGCAAGGGGTGTGATTATGGCTTATCTGTTGGAGTGGGGATACACAGTAAATTGTGTCCAATACATCACAATCCTCAAACAGGCTAAAGCATTCCTTCAGTGAGTTAGACCAACAAAAGCTGTAGTGGATGTTCTTCTTTTGCATTATAGTGCAAGACTACACACCAGACATCACACCACGGACCAGTTAATGAAAATTGGATGTAAATTCTTGTCTGACCTGGTACCATCTGACTTCCAGCTTTTCAGGCAGCTAAAAGAAGCTCGTCACTTGGAAGATGAGGAGGCCGTGAAAATATCTATGGACCAGCGGCATCAAAAGCAGGTTGCTGTATTTGTGAAAATGGATAGAGATTATACTGAAAAGTCATAAATTTATCTTCAGTGTTGTAGTTTTCAACCCATGTAGCTGTGTTTTAAATTTTTGGCCAATTAGAAAGGGAGCCATTACTTTTTAGCTGACCCTTGCATTTTGAACTATGGTGCCAAGGCTATCTAAACAATTTACCTGGGTCTAAAACGTATATCAAAAAATACATCAGCAGCGAACACACGCACACGTTTTTTTCAAATGCCTCATTGTTATTACCATGTCTTCTATAATGCCTAAAACATGCCTGTGGACTCTCAAATTAAGTGCCACTACGCCATTTCCCCCTCTAAATTGTCAGTAATGTTTGTCAAAATATGTAAAAATAGTGGTATTTTTATCTCAAGCCTACTTGAGGCTATGTTACTGGTGGTACAAAGATCAAACTGTCATAATGTGATACAGATTTTTTCAGGTATTCTTCACTTCTCCAAGCACTAACTCTGGGAACAGGAGGGGGGAGGGGAAGAAGGTAATGCATTACGCTTTACACAAGAAAAATCTGCTTGATGATATGGACCAGCTAATGTAGCTTTCATATTCATTTTTATCTTGGACTTACCTGTGCTAGTATACTTCTCAGCTGACAGATTTTCCCTAACCTTAGCGAAACTAACCGTACATATTTTTAATATTTAAGTCCAACTTCATGATGTGGCAAATGTGAAATGTAAACACAAGACAACATGGTCAAAGACTGTGATGGACAAGATGCCATACAGAGAGGAAAGTCCGATATTTCTAAAACATGATCTTTTCACCAAAGTAAATTATATATCAAATACATATGGATTTCAAGAACAAAATATACATAGGTTACTTATCATAATATGCCAATATAATTACAGACGTCTGATTACACATGAAAATTCGATCTTTGCACTAAAATAAAATTGTCTATACTATTTATCAAAATACATAAATATTTTAAATACATAACACTTGTGGAACAGTTGTCATAACTTAATTGTTCTAACAGATTTTCAAAAACCTATATATGACTTGCATATTGGCACTATTGATGTAATTTACAGGTTAAGCAACACTTCCAAATGCGCTGAGTTTTATTTTCATACAACAGGCCTATTGTAAGGAAATCAAAAATTCCCTATGTTATATATTATGATACATACACATTTATTCTATAACATTACATAACACTCATGGCGCTATCGCTGATCTAACTTACATCCTGAAATGCACTTGCCAGTGCTAATAGTTTGATTATTGTATACCATTTTAAATAAAGAAAAGAGCTGCATTTATAATTTATCAAAACTCAAATGGCACCACTCACCTAACTTAGGGGCTAAAGTACATATGATTAAGACTGACTTATGCTGTCACACAGAGGAAACTACTAGACATTTCGATGAAATAACATGCTGAGCAGTAGTAATTCATATTCATGTAGGTAAGAAACAAACTTTCAACTAATTTTCTAAGACAGCCAAACATTATAGTGACTCCATTTCAGAGTATTAACTTTAAGCTGCAGTAATACAGCTGTCCAGTAAAAAATGTTTGTCACCTTCTGGTGATAATAGTAATTTTTTCTATCGCAAAGTGGAGATTGCATGAAACTTTGCCCAAAACATGAACATAGTACTGCAAAATTGTAACAAATCGCCTCATACAATGTCAGCTACAAGATCATGAATAGTATTCTCAATTGGATGTAAGTATCATACATAACTGTAGCAAACTGCTCTATATGTCATGATATTAGACCAAAATTGTAACAAATCACTCATTGTTACAACGAAATTGTAACAAACTGCTGTACAAATCGATTTGTTACAGCAAAATAGTAACAAATTGGTACTTTTACAAAACTTTAGTCGTATTCTGCTGATAATTCTAACTTACATTATTCCACAATGGAAACTACAATGCCAAGCAGGCAAGGCAGTGATAGCTGACACAAACATATAGCCATCCAGAGTTTAAAAAGTATACTGACATCAAATGTTGACAGTGTACATAACTCGACAGTGGTAGCCACCTACTGAATCTTAAAACTATGTTGTAACACTAGAAACTAACAGTGTATGTGCCGATACTTCCCAGTGGCTGTGAGCTAATGGATCTCTGATAGTATTCTAACACCAGAAGCTGATAGTTTAGGTACCACAACTTGGCAGTGGGTGTCAGCTATTGTATCTAAAAACTGTGTTGTAACACAAGAACCTATCATTATATGTGCCATAGCCTATCTATGGGTGTCACCTACTGAATTACAAATGGAATTTTCAGATAATCACCATGTTTCAACAAAGTTGTAAGAAGTCACCCATGTTACAGAAAATTGTAACAAACTGTCACATGCATAATGTATTTGCCATCTTTTGCTAATAATTCCAGCTTATGCTATCATAGTGGAGATTACATGACACTCTATCCTATACATCATCTTTTTACAGTAAAATGGTAACAAATCTTCCCTTGCATCACCATGTTATCTCAAAAATTGTAACACATTAACACATACATTGCTATGTTACAGTAAATTACCAGTAAATATACTACGTTGTAGCAAAATTGCCACACATTGCCCCATTTATCAACATGTTACAACAAATCTCCAACAGAGTACCCAGTACACCAGAAGTGGTTGTCAGCTACTGGGTCTCAGATAGTATTCTAACAGAAGAAGCTGACAGGCTGCATGTGCCATAACCTGACAGTGGGTGTCATCTGTTGGATCCCAAATAATATCCCAAGCATTAAGGAACACCTTAGAAATCGTTCTATATATATATATATTTATTTATTTATTTATTATCATCCCAATGATCACATTTGTGATATAGGATTTGTCAGGGTACATTTTAACAACTATATAATATCTCTACAAAATTTGTATCTGTGCTGAATTCATACTAATCTATCTTATGTTTAATACAATATACAACTAATAAGGGTTTTTATAACATAATTTATTATGCACTGATGTAATTTCATTTGTCACATTAACTTAAACATATATTTTATACAGTTGCGCAGAGATATTCACTTATGCTGTAATAGCATTTGTCAAGCACGTGGTTCTTTAGAGCAGTTTTAAATTTATCCTCATTTTCCAGCTCTTTGATATGTTTTGGTAGTGCATTAAAAAGTTTGATGCCTTGATTACATACGTGTTTCTGGCTTCGGGTCCTTGTTACAGCTTGTATGTGGAGATCTTTACATTGCCGTGTACCGTAATTATGGAAGTCTGTATTGGTTTTCATTTTGTCCTGATTTCTTTTGATCACCAACAGACAGTTCAGAATATATAATGATGGAATTGTTAAAATTTTCAACGCTTTAAAAAGGGGCCTACAATGTGTTTGAGGTGGGCTGTGGGTCATTATCCGAATAGCACGTTTTTGCAATTTGAAAATCTCATTTAGACGACAATTTGTTTTTCCCCAGAATACTATCCCATAGGATGCAATGGACTGAAAATAGCCAAAATATACTAATCTGGTACAGTCATTACTACAAACTCTTGAAATTATTCTAAGCACAAAACATGCTGAATTTAGTTTTAGTGCTAAGTTCACCACATGGTCCTTCCAATTAATCTTCTCATCAATGTGCATACCCAGGAATTTTGCACACTGTACTCTTTCAAGTTGTTTGCCTTCCATGGTGGGATTTAGGTCGTCCTGTTCACTTATTTTTCCATATTGCACATAATTAGTTTTTTTTTGCATTCAGTGTTAGCTTGTTAGCACTAAACCATTTTTGTATATCTTGTAGGACATGGTCCACAGTACTGTGCAATGACTGCTTCATATCACTAACTATTAAACTAGTATCATCAGCAAATAGCATGATTATAGCTTTTCTCTCTGACACCTGAATATCATTAATGTAAATGAGGTTCAGCAATGGGCCTAATACACTTCCTTGAGGTACTCCTACTGTGACCTCCCTTGGATCTGATCTTAGTTTAATTTTTTGATTAATATTTGGTGCTGTAATTTCAACCACCTGCATCCTCTTTTCCAGATAAGACTCGAACCACTTTTTTACCGGTCCTCTGATACCTATAGCTTCAAGCTTTTTTAAAAGTATGCTGTGGTCAACAGTGTCAAAGGCTTTTGACAAATCTAGATTTATCCCAACTACACTATTTCCCTCTTCCAATTTAGTGATTATTTCTTTTGTGTATTCTAGTACAGCTGTTTCGGTACTTCTCCCAGCTAGAAATCCATGCTGATTACTGTTTATCAGATTGTGCATATACCATCATTGCTACACAAAACTTCAACAAATTAGTTACATACATCACCGTTGTTACACATAATTGTAACAACTGACCCCACACTTTGCTACACAAGCAGTTTGAGACTTGTTGTAACAAGTAATGTCTTCCTGCAACAGGCATACGCAGTTAGTGAGCAACCTGAGACTTGTCCATACCAGAAAATCAAGACCTTTTACATAAGAAGCAAAACAATTAGGTCCATGGCATCATGTCTGCAGGTCAGTACCACATTCATGACATTACAAGCTGTGTCACCTTTATTATGTCATCTTTATGACATCACATATGTCACTGTCCTTTTCTCCATCGCATCATTATCGGCACATTATTATACCAGTCATTAAAATAATTAGCCAATCAGATTGTGTCTGCCATTTTGTATTGTGATGTTGCATGGTCATGGTCAGTGACCTGCACATGATGCCACTACCACATCACAGCAAATGGTGTGTGACAAGTGACCACACCTGCGATATCATCCTTTTGACAAACTATTTTGCTTGTTGTAACATGTCTTGACTTACTGGTGTAGACAAGTCTATAGTGGCAGACTAATCACTTTTGCTTGAAGGAATAAGTTGCAACTGGCCAGAGCAAGTCTCCTTTTTCTTAGGTGGAAGTGCATTGATCAGCTTTACAATTTTGCTGTGACATGTCGATGCAAGAGGAAATTTGTCAAAATTTTGCCATAACAGGGGTCATTAATTCACAAATTAGCTGTAATATAGCAATGTATGTGGCACTTCGTTACAATTTTTGCTGTAAATGGTGATGTGTGGTGCAATTCGTTTCATTTTCAGTAACTTGACGATTTAAGGTACCATTTGATACAAGTCTGGCATAACATGACAATGTATGGGACGATTCGTTACACTTTTGCTATAAGGAGGAAATATGTTATAGTATTTCTGTAGAATAACACTGCATTCGGTAAATTTTTGCAATTTTCTTACAACACAATTTTTCTGTAAAGTACCTGTATATGATGCAGATTGTTAAAATTTTGATACAACAAGGAAAACTTGCTATAATTTTATGTGTCAGTAGTAATGTATGGGGGAGTAAATTTCTAAATTTTGCTGTAACATGGCAATGTATATATCAGTTTTTTAAAATTTTGCACTAATATTTAAATGTATGAGGCATTATGTTACAAGTTTGCTGTAACATGAAGATATAAGGGGCAATTATGTATAATATTTCTGGAAAATTATGATTATAGTAGAGTTTGTTACAAAATTGTTAAATGCTGATGCGCAGGCGAAGTGTCATGTAGTCTCCACTGTGCATCAGCATTTTAGCATTATCAGAAGATGTTAAAAATTTGGAACAGAGGGCAATTTGTTACAATTTTGGTACTATATAGTGATGCATGGAAAACTCAGTTACAATTTTTTTGTAACATAATGCGATTTGTTACAATTTTGCTGTAACATGATGCCATAGTGAGTCATTTGTTGTAAATTTGTTTGATGCTCATATGTAACCAAGATTACTATTTACAATCCAGTAGTTCACACAAGTAATCAAGTTATCACACGCACACCCATCTGCTTCTGGTGTTATAGTACAATTTCAATAGCCAGTAGCTGTAACCTATTGTCAAGTTATGGCACATTAACTGTCAGCTTATTGTGTCAGAATGCTAAGTCAGTTCTGAATGGCTCTTTTTTTGTGTCAACTCTTACTCCTTGGTCTGTTTAGCATTGTTCTTTCTACTGTATGTTAGCATAGGCTACCATTGTCAGTGAAATACGACAAACGTTTTGTACACGGGAAAATTTGTTACACTTTTTCTGTAGCATAGCCATATGCGCAGTATTTTGTTACAATGTCGCTGTAACATGCTGAACCACCTCAAAGATGTTTAAAGATGGGACAGTTAATATTTCTGGTCTTTAAATAATGGTCGACATGATGCTCTTGGCTGTGCAGAGCACATGTTGTGAATGAGTCTCCCTGCACTAGCTGCTTGCAACATTGAAATTTTTAATTTTATTTGAAATATTTATTGTATTAGAGCTAAGGCAGTGTTCATTTAAAGAAATAATTTGTATGTTTTTACATTCTGAGAGAAGAATTTCTAACTCATCAAGTTTGTAGCTTAGGCTGCTGCAAGTTTTATAATTTAAGCCATTTATATACCAGTGAACCAAATAAGAATTTTCGCTTGTTTTAATAGTATTAAGCATACATTTTCATAGTCACTCTTTAGCAGTTTTCTGTTCAGCTAAAAGGCTTTTTTTTACATACCCCCCAGTAAATGTTAGTTTCCCTTAGTTCTAATGATTCTACAAACATCCATAAAATTTTGCTGAAGGTCAACGATCCTAGTGTATTTAGATATATACAGTCCATCCTTGGCTAGACCTTCCTTGATCAAAAACTTATTTGAGTCTATAGCACCTAGTCTGTCACAACACTCATTAATTCGGCATTTGATTTGATCAATGTAACTGTCACTCACCGACCTCACGTTTATGATTCTGCTGATCACTATCCTGGAAGCATGGTAAATTTTTCTGGCTGATCAGATTATATTTTTTGATTCGTTGATAATTTCCTCTTCGCTGTATCCTTGGAGGCAATTAGTTCCAACATGGATGAAAATGGCATTGTAATTTTTGTTCGCTTCTTTTTTGATGTTTTCTCTTGAATTTGTAGTGTTTTTAAAATAGTTACTGAGCAGATGGGACATAATTCCTGGGTGGTCTTCAACTTCACATGTTGGCACTATGACATTTTTCAACATGGAATCGCCAGTTATGAGAAATTCATTTTCAGTTACACTTTTAATATTATGACGTCTTTTGATCTCGAAGTTTTCACTTGTCCATTTATACATAGTATTTACGCCTACTGAGTCTGCATTTTGTTTTGATTCACGTGATGTGCAATGCTCAACATGCAGAGAGCTCGTATTTGTACCCCTCCGCAAATGCCATAGTTCCTTGTTTGAATCGGTCATTTTTTGGGACTTGTTTGAGTCGCAGCTTTATTCATGAATAAGATCCACATATTCATTTCTAGTCGTCGGTACCTCTGATTGTAGTTTCATTGCTTCACAGGATGCCTCATTACCGTTTTTTGAAACACAGCTTGTATCACTCCGCATCCACAGATTTTCATCATCTCTGGCGATGTAGTTCATGCATTCACTGTCTTTTTGGCCCATAAGTTCGCTGTTTTTGAGTTGTAATGCTAACAAGTCGTCCTTGACGGATTCAGTTTCTTTCTGCAGCTTCTGAATAACAGTCAGTTCACTTTGGAGATCAGCCTTTTCTTCGCTTAAACAGGTCCATAAACAATTTTGGAAACGCCATAAGAAATCATTATTTATGAATTTTAGGTTCATTCTTGCACGCTTTTCATGTAGGCAGAAGCGACAATTTACTCACAGAATTCCTTTAAAACACGGTTTTTACATTCCTTGCACATTGCACTGCTAAACACTTGCTTTTTTAAGAGTGCTGCACTATTACACTGACCTGTTGGCGCAATCATTTTATAGACACAACACAAAGTAAGTTTTTATAATTTTGCCATAACATATAGATGTTTGGGGTGAAGAAACATGCAGTATAAACTACGCAATACCAGTCGATAGATATTGGGTTTTCTGTCCTACTTTGCCACAATAATGCCTAAAATCTCAAAAATAAGCACAAAAAGACCAAAAATTAATCAAAAAGCATAAAAACACTAACTTATCAAGAAGTTAGATTTTACAATAATAAAGGAGTGCTCCACATTTTAGAGCATTTTTCTATCATTTTCGAACCTTCACATCATTTATTATATTTTTTTTATATGTGTCAATATACACCAAAGGATTTCAGGAAAGGTCATAAAATTTGAAGAATAAAATCTACCTATAAAAGTTTAAAATCATCCCTTTTTCTCTTGAATTTTTGGATTGAACAATGAAAAAAACTCAATAAACCAGTATTATTTAAATATTTTTAGCACTTAAAAACATAGGAAACGATTGGAAAAAAAGATCATAACCCTGAGACATTTAACCTAAAAACTCGATATCTAAGATTAATATTCGCATGTTCAAAGTAATAAAAGTCATAATCACTAATTAATTTATAATATCCATTTGGTAAAACAATTTTAAGCTCATTATTGAGCTCCATACACTTTTTTCTCCATATTCAGTATTCAAATATTCGCATCCAGCAACATTATACCAAATACTCACTTACAGCTCAGTATTTTTTTTAATCAGATTAGAATTGCTGGCATTGTAGAGCTTCTTCAGCAGACCTTCCATTTATATAGAAAAAAGACAGAAAATAATTCTTGTAAATGAGTGTCAAATATTAATACACACAAAAAAATTTATTTTATTTTATTTAGCAACATGTTAATTACTTGAGGAATATTGTAAATATTACTAGCTGGATAATCACTACTATCAAATTTATCTTTGATATCTTCATAAAACTCTTCAATTTTTTTACTATACCTAAGACTTATGTAAGCTGAATATTATCCCCCTTTTTCAATTTATTACATTATAATGGAAATCATGACATAATTATTTGCATAAACCAAAAATACTCACTACAATATAGGTTAATTGTTGAACATAGTTTTAGTCTTATTCATGTGAATAGCAGCATGGTTTTCATTAAATGTTGTTCTTCCTTTGAAATTTGATTATCCTATAAGGTTTTCACAATTTTTGGATTAGAAACTAATTATATATCCGCTCTGTTTCTTACAGTTTCCATTGCTTTTCCAAATACTGACTTATTCGTCAATTTGTAGAGCTCATTTGAAAATCATTTTTGCTTTAGTCTTCATTTCTCTATTCAAATCTATGTATTTTTTCAACTGATCAGATTGATTAAATTTTAAAACTTTGTGTATTTTTGTTATCATCATTCCTACAGATAAAAACTGTTTGATATTTCTATAATGAACTACATAACTTTCTCTCATTTAATGTTATTAATAACTTGCTTTCTTTAGTCCACAACACATTTTTATTTTTTGAAGGAAGAGGTAAATCGTTATGCAAATCATGTGGTTCTCTAAGATATTCTTGATATAATTCAAATATGTATTCAATTTTAGCAATATTTGATATTTCATTCAATTTTGTGAAAACAAATAAATTTGGATTATCTCATTCAAATCATATAAATCGTAAATATTGGTTTGAAGCGTATCCATAGATTATTTGTACCAAATGTTTGATATCTTAGCTTCATCAGACTTTTTCACTAATTTATTAATTGTTTTTACTTACCTTTTACAACATTTTGGTGTTCCTCCTCTCATTCCTTTTCTAATCACAAAAATCGTAGCATACTCATGTAATAATTCTAGTGGTTGTCCAGTCATTTTTAGCATTGCATCCCAAGATAAACCAGGTGCTGTAAAATACCAGGACAAATCTTAATCTGTCTAAATCTTCTATATAATTTTTTCTAAAATTTTCAAACATGTCAGCCAACAACAAAACATCAGACTTAAGACGTAAATAATGATCTACTTCAAGATTTTCTTACATGAAATTTTTATTTACCTTTGTTCAATTTATTATAGAATTCTTTTTTTGGTGGAAGCTAATTTCTGCCAGTTATATAAATAACCATAAGGATAAACACCTTTTAAAATAACTTGTGGAAAAAACTTTCATAGTTGTCACTTGATTCTTTCTTAAATTTGATAGAAGTTTGTCAAGAGTTGAAGCCATGAATTTAATTGCGCCAACATATAATTTTTTAATATTCTGTTTTTTACCGAAATGAGTGTATATGTCTTCTTTATTTGGTATTAAATCTATTTGTTTTTCGTCATAATCAAGTTCTTTTGCAAACAAATAGAGTCATATCATGATAAATTATGTAAATAAATTGCTACAAAACTTGGATGATTTAGTTGAAATTACAATTATATGCCTAATAGATTTATATATTTTCCAATTAGATGATCATGATGATTAACATTTTGATTATTGTTTAAATCATGGCATCTACAAACAGAACATATTTTAATTTTTTTGTCTTTATTGTTCTTCATGTGTCAACGGTTTCATTTCATTACTTCAATTTCAGAACAAATTCCTCCAATTTCTTCAACTTCTTTTTTAAACATTTGATAAAATTTTTGACTGTTTGGTCCTCTATATGCAACAGGACCTTAATAATGACCAGCATATGCAATGTAGTAACAAAAACTACTTTGATATTTCATAGTATAAGATTCGTTATTTAATTTTCGTTCAATTAGAATTATCTGTTCATTGCTAAGTTATCTACACTTTAATATTTTCATGTATAAACCATTATAAATATTATCCTCTGTTAATAGTGAATATTTATGAATTAGTTTAAATATTTTTATCATTTATGGTTCTGATTGACGATTTCACAATATAAAAGAAATTTTTTTTAAATCTGCAAAAATAACAATAGACCCTTTTTGAGTGTGACAAAAATTTTTAAAACTTACTTATCTGTCTCTCTTTGGTAATTGTGCTTTCAATGGTTTGTTGACTAAACAGTGTGGTTTTCCTTTTGTTTGTTTATTTTTTGTACTACTACATGCTTGTATTATGTGCGTTGTGGTTGACTTAGGATATAATTTTATAGCAAGAACATAACACTTAAAGAAACAGTGAGTTTCCTCTTTTAATATCTAAAAAGATAATGTAGCAACAAAAAATTCATGGAATAGAAGCATGAAGGAAAGAAACTCGTATGAGTAAAGAAATTCTCGCAATACAAAACCAAGCACCACTGTAGGAGAGGACAGAAAACATACAGTTCTGGTTTATTTATTTTTACACATTTCCCTGAATCAAACTGTGCTCTACAGAATAACTTTTAAATAAAAAATAAGAGGTCATAACATATTAGTTATAAAGTCCTAACTTGGTATACATTTCCTTAAATTTGTTTCACTTGAAGACTTTGTAAACATCTCACCAAGATGATTTTCAGAACGAAAAATTAATCTGAAGATCCCACTGTTATTTTGAATACTGATTTTAACACATCTAAAAATGAAATCACTGTGCTTTGAGTTGTTCCAGCGATAAGTCCATCATCGGGATCAATGCAAGGATCTGCTGGAGTACTAGTAAAGCCTCTAAAGTTTTAAATTTTCTTCTTCTGCAATCGGTATTACAACACTAACGTCACAATGAGCAACTGGACAAAAAGTTTCATCATAATGAAGTCTGGCACGTTGAAACTTACACATCCACTTGAGCACAGTATCTATCAATCTATTAGTTGGGCTGGGTCTATTTTTAATACAAAATACCCATCGATAATCGATAGCATGTTTTCCTCTAGGCAGCTCTACCAAGTCCTAGGCATCATTTCTTCTTTCATTGCAGTAAACGATTTGCTGAAATTACTACCTTCAATAGCTTCCATCTTCCATCAGGCTTCATTGAAATATGTTGGTGCAAGCTCTTCATGGATTGCTTTTGTCAAGCAAACTAAGGCGTTTGCTTCTTGAGCCTGGTGTGGCCAGTATCCTAATCCGTAGTCACTAAATTTCACTGGTGGGTGTAATTCACGAACTGGATGTCAATATGTTAACTCATTCATTTGGTCACTAGTCTCACTTTGAGCAACAGTCGATTCACTTTTCGCTCCTGTTTCCTGACATATGGAATTAAATTACAACTCAATCGAATTTCCAGTTGTGCATAGCTTTCCTGGTTGAAAATCAACATTGCATGAATTCATCAAACAATGTTTTGATGGAATGCACACGTTGCAACTATCTGTGTCATTCACGTAGCCAGTGAAATGGCCAGATATAGTCTTGTCATCGAATTTAGAACGAAATTTCTTTGGCCAGCGAACGTAGCATTTTTATCCAAAAATGCGTAGATTGCCAGTCCACAATTCGAAAGATGTGTTACCTTCAACATTTGACATCCCAGTACAATCGAGTAGAAAAACGCTGTGTCACACGCATGAGCTCAAAACGAATTAGGTAATTTACTAAATGATAACACTAAATGAGCTGATTCAACTATATGTCGATTTGCTTGTTCAGCACCACCGTTTTCTCAGGAGTGTCCGGACACATCAGACGAAACTCAGTACCACGGTCTCATAGCACTGCAGCTACTATGTTGTAATTAAACTGTCCTCCACCATCAGACTGAAATATTTTTACCTTACAACCAACAGAATCACACTCCTTCAAAAATGTTTTCGAATTGTCAAGCACTTTAGATTTATTTCGCATGAAATACTGTATATCCAAACGAAAAGGGAATAATCATCTTTGAAGATCACATATTTACGAAAACCATTTATAGAGTCAATAGACAATGGTTCACTAACGTCTGCAACGATCAACTCACCGACAGTTTGTGAACGATCTCTGTGATGGCTAAATAGTTCGTGATGGGATTTCCCAAGAACACATCTCTCACAAAACAATGTGGTATCAGGGCATCTCGTACATGATGTTTATCTTGATGATCGAGTCTGTCACGCAAACATTGTAGCTGTTCTGAAGTTGCAAAATTAATCATTACTTGTGCATCCTGAGTACAGACTCGCATGTTCAGAATGTATACTGAAACAACTAGTCTTCCTGTTGTGACTATTACACTCTGTCGCCAAATGATAACACTTTTATTGTCACAAGTCACATTACATCCATGTTATGTAGCTTGACGGACATAAAAAACCTGGTCTCTGCCCTTAGGTACATGCCAGACATTTTCAAGCATAAAACGTGTCTACCTTTTATTTATGAATCTTTCAATATGAACACTGCCAGTCCCACATAGTATGTAGCCAGTCCCAGATGCAAAATTAACTTATTTTCCAACTGTCTGTACACACTGTGGAATCAGAAACTTTTCTAACGTAGCAAAATGCCATTTACTTGTTGAATTATGATGCTTTGTGACAGAGTCTCAAATCCAAGAATCTGCACTATCAAAATTAACATGAAACAACAGGCTAGTAGCTAGAAATGGAACATATCTATTAATTCCTAATTGCAAACCACTAATTCTATTTAATGTCCAGCCAGAGTCACAGGTTCATTCTTGATATAATTTCTCTTTTCCCTTTTTTAATCAAACCTCTTTAATCCATAATTACATAATTTTGTCCCTAAAAGTTAAAGTTCATAATTCTTTGATCTGTTTGCATTCTTTACTCGCAAAGTAGGATGCAGCTAAATTTCAATCAGTGACAAGCTTTTAGATAATTTTTCACAGTTTTCATAATTTTTGGCATTGATCATTCAACAAAAAATATGCTTATTATTTTCAGAATCTATAATTTGTAATCTGTTTTCAAATGCTATATTAAATAGATAATCTTTGATTCTTTTTTTAGCTTTTTGTTTCCCTAGTACATTATTAGTAAAAGAAATGTTTCTTTCAGTGGTATAGTTTCGTTGTTTTATCTTCATTTTCAGTTTTAGGCTAAGGTGATTATGACCAAATGTTTGTCTTAATATTATGATGTTTCATTGTAAAGGCAATTAAATCATCATATCTCAATTTACAATATCCGCTTATATTATTTCATTTAAAGTAATCAAAAGTAGACTGATCGTGAACTGAGTCCACTTTGTAATTCTTTATGAAAAAAAAGTTTTATTAGGACAAAAAATAACATTAACTGGCGGAGTTTAACACCAAAATTATTACTTTTTATATGTTGTGGAATACATTTCTTACATTTAGTCATAAGTTTGAAAAGAATTGCTCTTTTTCAGAAAGAGATATAAAACATAAAATAAATAACAAACATATTGTATCTTGTATAGAAGAAGGAAAGATTTTAGATATTTTAAATTTAGTAAACAAATATATTATAATATTAATCTAGGGTCATAGTTTAAAGATATTTGGGTTGGTTTATTTGAAGAAAAACTGTAATGGTAACTAATGATATTTTGTTTTATTCATAATGACTAGGAAATTATTTAGACCCTACACATGTAGTACCAGAGAGAAGTAATAAAATCAAGTCAAATTTGATGGAATGCTTAAATAATTGTAATCTAGATAATACAGAAATAAAATCCAATAATCCTTTTACTTTAGAATACGATTATATTCGAAACACTTCATTCTCACAATTTGGTTAAGATGAAATGGATGTTATTAAGTTTTAGAAACCCAGAGAAACTTGTATGAGTCTAAGATCTAAAATTGCTGATGAAATCTGAGATTATTGTCTTACTATTTAGGAAATTCTCTTTGATTGCCTTAAATATACAAAAGATTTAAAAGACGCTAAAATACAGCAACTGACAAATGATTTCCATTAAATAAACTATCTGTACATAAAGAAAGAACAAAAGACAATTAAGTATTAATAAACAACAAAAAAGAAATTAACCCAAGAAATAAAATTAAAAGAAGCTTATCAGATTTATTGCAACAGACTTCAAAATAAAATTTAGTTAAACAACATAAAGTTACTTCAGGTCAACTCCATTTATAGCACAAAAATTTCTAATTTTTTTATATATCCTTGGATACATGTATTGGATTTATTCATAAGCTTGACTTTACAAAATGGATTTCTATGAAAATAATCTAGTCTTGAATTTCTAGACAATTAATACATTTTTTCGAGATGTTATCCTCCTCAGATTGTTGTTGTTCTTCAAGTTTAATCAGTAATGATATTTCAGAATGTTCTTCAGTTGGATTTTTCTTCACATGTTCTTCGTAATAATATTTCTTCATAATAATATTTTCCATGTACACACAGAATTTGTATAAATTACACAATTTTTTATGATATTCATTTAAACATTGTATATAAATTGTCCTATAACCATCATTTCTGTATTTCTGAGAAGTAAAATTATCGGTTAATTTCTCCATTTCGCAAGTTTTAAACTTTTCGGATTTGATGCAGTCTGTAGATTTCTCCAGCGCTCATATAATCCTTTCCATTTATTTAGAAAAAATATTCAATAGGAAAAAATACAGTTTATGAAGCAGTAAAAATTGTTTAGCTTAGCAAGCGGTCTCCAATTCTCTGTGAGTGACTGCTAATCTGTCGATTAAATGTCTAACATCATTCATTTAAGTATATTCAACTTGTTTTTCTGTATATTTCTTTATTAATCCTTCGAGATTCTTCACGTAAATGAAGAATCTGCTGCTAATTTTGAAAAATGAATTTTAACAATTTCTTTTGCACATAATTGTGTTTAATTCCTCAACTTTGTAAGGTGTCAGACAAATCCAACACCTTCCATGAACCCCCTGACATGATAAGCAAATCCAGTAGTATGTCACATAGCTCTGAATAAATCGTGACATTGAATTAACCAAAGTAATACGAGTAACAAGTGAGCAAATGGAATACGACAAACTAACACAAGAGACAGACGCAGTTCCGAGGGGAGAAACGAGAACGGAAACCGAGAGCAGAACCATGTTAAGCTAGAAGGCCCTACGATAAGGGACGGACGGACACCCACGTCGCCAGCTAACCGCTAGGACCACACAAACCGCAAGTTTTAGCGTGAGACTTTTTCGCGTCTCTGTTACATTAGGACCACCCCCCAGCCCATGTTAAAAGCTATAGCCCTACAGAAGAACAGTATAGATCTTACGATAGCACAAAAAGGGCTACACCACCCGCAGGTTTTAGTGTGAGACTTTTTCGCGTCTCTGTTACATCAGGACCACCCCCCGGCCCATGTTAAAAGATAGAGCCCTCCAGAAGAACAGTATAGATCTTACGATAACGCTAAAAGGGTCACACCAGCTGCAAGTTTTAGTGTAAGACTTTTTTGCGTCTCTGTTACGTTGCAAACTTTAAAAACATTGCCCCACCACGAAAAGTATAACGTTTCTCATTAGAGAGACAGAATTTTTGTAGGCGGAGCTTAAGGTTAACATTGAGACCTTGATTGGTCAGATGAAAACACAGCCAGATAGTTTTTTTTAAACCAACTTCAGTAAATTGTAGTAAGGAGAAGTTAGGAGAGAGTGGCTTCCGAGACAGCGAGGTGAGCGGAGCTGTGCTGCCTGCCGCCCCCTGACGAACACCGACAAGGTAATGAATGCACGCGATGCACAGAAGTCTCATATCTTACACCCCCTTTTTGCGTAACACTACTGTCGATCGTCAATTGAAGCTCATGGTGTTCACATTTGCCACTTGAAGTAAAAATCTGAAATGCGATGATTTTTCTGTTATATAGTTATTGAGAAGCCACATCAGCCACTGTAATTTACGACAAGTTAGATAAGTAATTAAAGATAATTGAGGGTCACTGTATACCATTTGATAGTTTTCTCTTTTGTGAAACTTAATTTAAACCTAGATTATAGATGTGATATGGTAAAGGTCATCCTTCGATCCATTGTAGAACTTGGAAACCCATTGAGGGAATATTCGTTCACATTTTTGTTGAACACAGTTGGTTTTTACCATCCTGTATTAAAACATTTCCTTTTATCAATAGTGCAACTTATAAACAATGTTTTGTGAGTAGAATAAAATTTCCAATGGTAAACGTAACTGCTTTTTCGACGTTATTTTACCAGCTAACTAAAAATAGGAAAGCCTTGAACCCCTTCCACTAAATATAGTTAGTATTAAGATTCTTTTACAGGGAGTGCAGTGGAGCTGACGCTGAAATCATTAAGTATTTGGTTATATCATCGCTAGTCTCACTGAACTCTTCCGAATTCTACATGTCATGTGTGGTCTGGCGTCTCCTTACCAGCAACAGGTCCCAGGTTCAAACTAGACAATTCCCCAAAAAACACGCTCAGAGCGTCGTTGCGTGAAAGTGGTAGGTAAACACGGTATAGAACAAACAGACACCACGCAGAATGTTAGAATTTTATTCTATTTTATTTGGATTATTTTCAGAATGTAATGCTCCTTAATCATATAATACATTAGCATAACTGGATAAATTGACATAATCATATTTTGAATTTATATCATATATATCAATATGTTATATTAAATGATTCATTAATCTATCTCTTTCTACTAGTAAATTGAAAATATATTTAAACACGCCATCAGGTTGTAATCTAAAAACATTCTCTTCCCCGGTGATAATATATTTCGACTTTCTTCCACTTATTTTCATTTTCTTAGCATCTAATGTTTTTAATTTTTCTCTTCATCTTACTTCTTCAATCCATCTTGTATTTTGATTCAAACATTTAATACAGATTAAAAATAAAATAATTTAACATGTTACGTTATTGTTTAACATTTATGTTTATAGTGTTTAACAGGTAACGAATTTATGTATATTACATTTAACATATTTACCATTTATGTTTATTGTTCTATTAATAACTTCTAATTCTATATCTGTACTTTCCTTCATTAAGCTGCCTAATCATGTCTATCATAAAAAAGCTGAAGTTTTCCCCATTCCAACATTTACCACACATTTATTAAAAAATCTTCAAATTTTAAGTTCCTATTAATAATCTCATGATAAATATGATCTAAGGTTGCATCACACTGTCTAAAAACATTTAAAAATGTGTGTTAACTCTGGCTAATTCCTTAGGTATTTTTGAATATGTCTGACATAATTAAATACAATCTATTCCTCTATATCTTTCGCTAGTGAAGTATTCTCTAACTATGTCCTGATTTTCAAAAATTAAATCATCAAATAAATCAACTGGATTATTTTCACATTCATCTAATGGAATAGCATGATCGTTATGTTCAATAAAAGTAGTAGTATTATTTTTATATTCCACTTTTTAACAGATTTTTAATAAATTCTTGATTTTGGTTGATCTAATATTTTAATATACATATAAATCATTGATTTTATTCTTGTTTTACCACCCTAGTGCTAAAATATAATTATTGGAGGTTAGTGTTGTTTCCTTGCATCTGCTTGGTACAACTATTGAACATAGAAAGAATTTGATAGTAGCTTAACATATTTCTTATTTGATTGCTTGTTTGGAATTCTTATTTTAACAACCTCTTTTCATATAATTAGTAAAATTTTAGTTAGTATTAAATGAGTCACTTATTTCAATTGAGTGGTAAGTCACCTATTTTTAAAAAAGGATTAACTAAAGATATAAGAGATAGTTATAAAACTTTGCACTAGTTGGTTTTTATACAACATTTTTAACTCCAAATATTATATCAAAAAACAATAACCTTATTGTGATGGAGAAACAAATGGAGTTTCTATTTATCAGTACAGTTTAAAAAGGTTAGAAAAATTCATTCACGCAAAAAACCTCATATAATCATTAAACCAGGTGAAAAGTTATTATGGAGTGAGATGGTAAATTGCATATGGATGTAAAAGATACTATAGGAAGTGTGTTAGAATTTAATACTCAAAATAGTCTATTAATGACAAAATGTTTGGTAACAAAATTCCTAAAATTAATCCATTCGAGGTAATTAATATTAATTTAGTTTCGAATGTCTGTAAAAATGATGACTACTTTCATAGAGAGACAAATATTATTGCTTTATTTTAGCCTAAGGATGAATTTGGCGCCCCAGTAATGTATGAACCAAATTATACTTCATTTAGTTCAGTTCATGATTAAATTTTCGATTTAAAAATAAATATTACTGATGAAAATGTTAATTTGGTTAACTTCAATAGTGGTACTGTAACAGTTGTTTAACAAATGCAATAGGTTAATTAAATTTTATTCTTAATAAATGAGCTACAACTTTTACTCGTTCTCTGTGAATGAGAAAAGTAATATAATCTAAATATCCCTAGGAAGATGTTTACATTAGCTTAAATGTTGGCGATGGCTGGCTACATCCAAATCGTACTCAGTTATTCATGAAGTTTACAATTATTAAGGGGATGCAACAGACTATGCAACATATGATGGAAAACTTAATAAAAAAATATTTGATAACTTTGGGGCAAAGCTATTTGATTTTGTAACCATAAAGAAAGGAATAATTTTTACCTAGAATAGAACATCCATTTACTTCTTCATCATTTTTATTAAATTTAACTTCATCTTGTAGTGATAAAATTTGTGTGAAACGACATATACTTATCAGTGGAAAAAAATTGAAATATTAAAATCATGTATTATATCCACTTGAAATGTTTGCAGGATTTTTAAAGACCTTAAAGAAGTTATGTCGAAAGGTGGTATACTTTTAATTTTTACTTGGAAGTCAAGTCGAAATGATGGGCCAATTATAATGATCATGGAGTCGAAATAAAAGATACGTTGCTGAAAGACAGTAAAATTGTAGTTGAGAATATGGAAGTTCGAATTCCAGTTTTTAAATATGAGTCTAAATATGCACTTGTAGTAGAAGAAGAAAGACTTAAAAACCATAAAATAACAATATCATTCTTTGAATTACTAACTACAAAAATAGCTGAACTTAGTGACAGACAAAATTATGAGCTAGATACCACAAATTACTACTACACAGTACAATCTGATATGGGTTACTTTATTTTTGTTATGTTTCAAACTAATTAACAAAGAAATCACTTGGTTGATTCTTCATATAAGATCATGTTGAACTACATAAATTGCGTAATTCTTCAGGTTTTCCCAGAAAGGGTTTCTGCCGGTCATTTGCGTCTTTCCTCGGTGATATTTCAACTGCATGACTTGCAGTCTTCCTCAGGTGCTGTCTGGACAGCACCTGAAGAAGACTAAGAATCACACAGTGGAAATATCGTGCGAATAACCGGCAGAAACATGATTAAGCAACATACATTATTTATATATGAAAAATGGAAGAAATGAAATATCTCTGTAAGAAATTAGGAAATTGAAGCCACCTAATAATTTTTAAAAATTATGGAAAACGTTTATTTTTCTTTGTTCCCGCCTTTATCACTTTATTTTCTTATAGAACATGACTTTATGATCAAATCATGTTTTTTTCATGTTTTCTGATGAATTTTAGACCTTTGACGTGAAATTTATGTATATTTTTCCGATTTTGAGGCGAAGTGGAGCAGAAGCCCCAATATATATCTGTTAAAACTGCATAAATTAGTGTTATCAGCAGAACGTTTTGTAGTGAAAGATAAAGCAACCAGCATCAGACACTATAATGTTTGGCCGGCTTTGAAATGTTGTTGAAATTAGGTAGTTAAGAACCTGTCAACCCTTATTTCTTACCTTTATGAATATGTATTATTTCTTTTTAAATATGTTATTTTATCCAAGGTTCATGTAGTTTACATTGTGTGACAGCTTAAGTCATGCCTCTCCAAATGTACTTTAAACTGTAGGATAGATCAATAGTGCCATTTGTGTTTTGATAAATAAAAAGAAATCTTTTCTTTCTTTAAAAGTATTCTCGCCAGTAAGTGTCATGATTGATTTGCGATGTTACAGGACAAATTCTTACATATTTTACTAAATGCAAATTTTGGTTTCTGTAAGGTGTGACATGAAAAAAGTAAGCTCACAGAGAAGTGCTGCTTAACCTATAAATTGTGACACTAGTGTCAATATGTATGCCATACATGTGTTTCTCAAAATCTTGCAGAATAGTTAAGTTGTGACAGTAGTACCACATATGTTTTGTACTTGAAATCTTTATTTATTTTGATGAATAATATAGATATTTTCGACAAATGTCAAATTGTTCATGACCAGAGATCCATCATTATACTTGCATATTAGTTTCAGTGAGCTGCAAGTATTTCATACTTCTTCTTCTTCTTTTCCTTCATCTTCATTTTCTTATTTTTCCTTTCTTCTTAGCCTAAAGCATGCTTCCTTCAGTACCATCAGTTTACCCTGAGGTTGTCACTCCATCTTTTCTTTGGACAGCTAATATTTCTTTTACCAGGTGGTGATTTATTTCGTATGATTTTCAGAATCTTCGATTTATCAAATCTGCCTATGTATTCATGCTTTCTCTCATATACTAACTCATTCATTGAGTCCACTTTACGTCATTTTCTAATTATTTCATTTCTTTCTCTACCTTTCAGTGTCTTCCCTGAACCCTTCTCAGAATTTCGTTTCAGTAGTTTCCAAAAGTCTTTTTGTTTTTGATGTTTGTGGTCTTGTCTCAGCAGTGTATGTTATAATTCGTCTCACTATAGCTTGTTGTATTGTTCCCTTTGCATCTTTTCCTATATGCTTGTTTTTCCAAATAGTATGATTGAAACACACTGCCACTATGTTTGCTTTTGCTACTTGTTCTCTAACTTACTTTTGACATTTCTGTTGCTGGACAGTTCAATACCAAGATATTTTAAATGTCATTACCAGCTGAATAACTTTTCCATCCACTTCCAGCATGCATCTAATTGGTTCCACAGTTGTGGTCATACAATTGGTTCTTTGTGTGGATATGACTATATGCAGAATTTTAGCTGCCACATTAATTATTTGTAAAAGTTTCTGCAGGTTATCTTCACTGCCTACCAGTAGAATTGTATTGTCAGCAGAACAAATTATTTTTATTTCTTTGTCCCTATTCTATAACAACTACCTAGTAGTACCTTCTTTGTCACCTTGTCCATGATTATATTAAAAATTGGCAGACTCAGAGAGTCATCTTGTCTTATACCATTAATAACTGGTCTGCTGCTGGTTAACTTGGAACCAATTTTCACCTGGATGTAGCTTTTTTGTCATGACTTTATTTTATTTATTTTTTTCTTGTTATGGCAATCCATGTTGTGACAATATCACAGGATATGGAACATGACAGAAAGCTATGGTAGCACATAAAAATAAAATAATATGATTTCATATTACAGGAACTTACGTTCTACTGCAAAAAATCAATTTTGCGAGATAAATAAATATTACAAAATAGTAAGTGCTCCAAAAAATAAATAGTGCAAAATAAGTTTTTACAATAAAGAATAGTCTGTATTATGAATGAAGATTTGGGCATATATTTGCAGTTAACAATACGAGAAATGCTGAACACTGTGGTTCAGGAACTCTTCTATCATATAAAATAATCCTTGCATTAGGAACTGTAATAAAGTTTTTTCTTAAAATAAGAGCTCATCTTCTACCAAACTCTTTAATTCTTGAAGGGATGGTGCTAAAAATTTTACTGCCAATGGACTCTTTTCTGTACCATACTTAAATTTGCTAGTTCATATTGGATATCATGTTTTCTTCTCAAGTCATGACTAAGATACTCACTATCCGGCTTAAAAATTGATTTTAATTTCCTTATGAAGCATATCAAAGTGACTGTACATTGTGCAGAGGATATAAGGATTCCAAGATTCTTAAAAAGATTCCTGTATTTGACTCTATGATGGACTCCACACATGATCATTATGGCTCTTTTTTGTGCACACAGTACTTTTTAGCCAGTGACTGATGACCCCAAAATATAATTCCATATGCCAAAATGGCATGAAAATAAGCATAATAGGCTGCCTTCGTGGTTTCCACACTTCTAAAAGAAGAAACAATGTGTAATGCATAAGTTTCTGAACTCAATCTTTTGCGTAGATCCAGGATGTGGTTTGACCAGTTCAGTTTGCTGTCAATATGCAAGCCTAGGTATTTCTCCATCTTTGAATGTCGTATGGAACTAAATGTAGTTTGTTTTAGTGTAAGTTAAAGGAGGGCCATTATTGTCAAATCAGTTCACTGTTTCACGTAAACCTTATTTGCTGTTTCCTCGGGTTTATCTACCGAATTATCAATAAGTAGTGTAGTGGTATCAGCAAAATGGTGAATCTACAATATTCTGTACAGGGTGGCAGACCATTTATATAGATAATAAAAACTGTGGGGCCCCGAACTGAGCCCTGTGACACTCCACATGTGATGCTACCCCATTTTGATAATAGTGGGACTCCATTTTGACTATCCATTACAACTTCCTGTTTACTGTTTGACAGGTACAAGTCAAGCCATTTCTCTGATGAACCACTTATACCGAGATGTGCAGCTTTTTGTAAAATAATCTGGTGATCAACGCAGTTAAATGCTTTTGTTAGGTCACAAAAAATCCAAACCACCTTCATTTTTTGTTGATAGATTCCAAGACTTTGCCATCAAATGCAAATATTGCATCTTCTATTGACAATCCTTTCTGAAATCCAAACTGACTTTCGCTGAGGATATTTTGATCTCTGAGATGCTTAACTATCCTGGCATATATTAGTTTCTATAAAACCTTTGAAAAACTTGTCAATAATGATACTGGCCTATAGTTAGCAGTATCCATCTTATCTCGATTCTTATACAGTTGTTTTACAACTGCATACTTAAGCTTCTCAGTAACTATTCCTTGCTTAAGTGATGCATCAGAAATGTGGCAAAGGATTTTACTTACATGGCTGGAGCAGTATTTTAATAATTCGTAAGGAATATTGTCAATTCGAGTAGAGTTTTTACTTTTCAGGGATTTAATAACTCTTTCAATTTCTTGAACAGTGATTGTTGTTACCTTCATGTGTTGTACTGAGCTAAGTACAGTGGCTTTCAAAAGATTGATGGCTTGATTCATGGAGCTTTGTAAGCCTATTTTTCTGTTACTTTAAAAAAATGTTTGTTTAATGTGTCTGCAACTATTATTGGATTGCTAACAAGATGATACCCACTTTTTATTTGTATATTTTCCCTACAAACTGTATTTTTCCTTGTTTCCTTCTTTACAAAATTCCAAGTAGTTTTTACTTTATTGCTCACGTTCTTTGCTACTTGTATGGTCTTATTCAGAACTTTATTGTAGAGTTTATAGTGCACACACCTATTGGGATCATTTGATCTCTTGGCTGTTGCATGTAGTTCTCTTCTTGTATTACAAGAAATTTTGATGCCTTTAGTAGTCCAAGACATGTTTCCAGATTTTAACAGGTTTTCTCTCACTGACTTTTTTGGAAAGGTTTCTTCAAAATGACTTGTAACTTCAATGATAAAAATATTAAATTTTGAGTTAACACCAATTGTAGCATACATAAGAGACCAGTCCACTACTTGTAATTGCTGATTAAAGCTTTCAATGGTATGTTCGTTTATAATCCTAAAAGTTTTTCCAAATGAAATTTTCTTTCCTTTGCACACTAATTTGGTTAGGAGTGAGGAATTGCCCTTATGATCAGAAAGGCCATTTATAATATTTTTCACAGTTCAGTTATTGTTAATATCCTTATCGACAAATACATTATCTATTAAAGTGTTAGAGCCAGATGTTACTCTACTTGGAGTGTCCACCACTGGTACTAAGTTGTAACAGTATATCAGATTTTCAGAACCTGTTTTGTTTCTATTTCCATTTAAAAAGTCCACATTTAAGTCAACCATAACAATGGTTGATTTAGTTTTCCTACATAGGTGGGACAGAAGTGATTCTATTTTTCTCAGAAATACATTCAGATTTCCAGCAGGTGTCATGTAAACAGCCAGCACAATAATTGTTGCACTGTCTGTTGTTAACTTGATGCCACAAACCTTAAAATGCTGTTCATCACAGTATTTGCTTAAATCTAGAGATTTGTTCACTAGATTTTTTTCTTTTTTTTCTACAAATATTGCAACTCCACGTTTTCTTATAATACATCTATAGTGAAGTGCAGCTAAACTTATGTTCTCAATCTGTAGCATGTGGATTCCACTCATAATATGATGTTCTGTGAAACACAGTATACCAGGCTCACTTTCACACTCGTCTTTTAAATTTACTAACAACTGGTCTATTTTATTCTTGAGACTACATATATTTTGGTGGAATAATGACAATTTTTTATTTTTGCTCACCCTAGCATTTGCAGGATGTTTGCTCGGGGTGGCTTTTTCCAGTACACTAGTTGATAGTATTGCTTGAGGTGTGGAAGACATATTGAGCACACGAGAGAGAAGTTTCATGCATCCTGTTCTCTCACGTTACTCGCCATAAAAAACGCTGTGCTTGCTTTCTACTGTGTGTAGAACGGGCAACAGTTTCTGCTGCATGTGTTGATGTTTCAGCTGTTAGTCCTGCCACTGATGATTTTGCTGCTTTTGATGATGATGCTTCTTCTGCAGCTAAGACTGGTCCCATACCGGTATATGAAATTTTGCTGTTAGCTCTCACTCTGTTCGCAATGATTTCATTTATCATTTTACACACAAAGTTTTTTCCTTCATAATCTAGATGCATTCCATTTTTGATATGCTGCCATCTGCCCATTTTCCATATTTCAAGGATGCTACATTTTCAGACAAAGAACACATTTTTTTATTTTAATGTTAGTTTTTCGAATTTCTTAGTTAATACAATAGTGATACTTTAAACCATATCTCTGTGGTAAAGGTGCAACTATTGTATTTCGTTGTCTTTTGCACTCCAGGAGCTTTTTTAGTTCCATTAGGCAGTTATTTGCTTCATTTTTTTGCAATATTATTTGCACCCGCTATACACAAGATATAGTCATTTTTTCCTGACTTTTTATCTGTAAGTCAACATCAATAATGTTTCTCGTTGTTGCTCCCGGCTTTACAATACTTGTTGCGTCGCATTTTTTGTTTTCTTTTAAAAGTCTCATCGTGTTTTTGCCATGACTGTCTATTAGAAGTAATACTCTACTTTCTTGTTTGCACTGTTGTATGTGTTCGTTGATATTGTCTTTCTCATTCGTCCCATTGCTACATGCAAAAGATAATATGCTCAATTTCTCACAGTCACTGTTTGCCTTAATGCTGAATTTTCACCATTCTGTTGATAAGGATTGTTCAAAGGTCCATGTTCCCTTAATGATGTTAGGCCTAAATCTGCCTCTTCACTCATGGTAAAAATATGAAAGTTGTTTTTAACCGACAAATGTTTGATGTTATCACTCCCTGGCGATGTTTTCGTATTTACATCTCTTTTTTTATATGGTATTTTCGTTCACTTGTTAGAGTTTTTTTGTGGAAGAGAAATGGACTTTTGCTTCACTAATGGCTCACTTATTTATTTTCGAACTTTTAACATCTCACTACTCAATACACTGAAGATTTGCTGAAGGCTAGAAATACGCTCATTTAGCTTCATGATTTCGTCCCTACAATTTACACACACGGACATTATTTTCGTTTTTCGCAAGTGCACTGCTCACTCGTACACACAAGGTGTCCGCCATCTTGTTACTTCTGGAACTGCACTGTTTGTACTTTGTGGTGTAAAGCCTAGTTTACACGGCTCATTAGTAGCAGCCGCTGCAGACAACTGCGCTACCGGCCTCTGCGCATTCACGCCGCGTATTTGCGCAACTCGGTGAAAGCAAACTTGTTCGGCGTGTTCCAACTTTGGCGACACTAGTTGCATGAGTTTTGAGGTAACGAGTGTTCATAGAATGTAGACAAACTGAAATATGAAGTGGGGGAACGGAGAATAATGTTCGATTTTTGATATCTATGCATTGCATAGGTGTTTGTGGGATTTCGATGAAGCTGATTACAAAAATAAGCAACATATTGCTGCCGCTGAGACCGTCATGTACGATCATAACATAGATGGTTTGACAATATCTGAGCTGCAGGTCAAAATTTTTTGAGTTAGCAGCACATGTACATCTGAATTAAGAAAAATACAAGCAAGTGTTATTCTAGCTGTGGCAATGCTCTCGTCTACAGGACTAAAATCCCATCGTTCGAGTTGGCCTCTCTTTGTTAAGGAATATTGTTGACAGGAGGGAAGGGTATACAAATTCAAGTAACTACATTCTTTATTCAATATCCATCTCTTTAAAACGTGGCTGCAGTGCTCCCCATTCACATATGTTAGAATTTTGAAATATTGCCACTGTACAGACCTACCTTCAAGAGAGTAGTTTGCAAACCATTGTCTTTTTAATCTGGCCTGCGTTCAATAATTATTCTTGCTAATGTTAATAATTATTACTATACTGTTAATGTTAATAATTATTGGTGTTAATGAAAAAGCGTTACCACCAACTAAAACCGTATCTTATACCATGCCAAGTTTTCTCGATTGTAATGCACGCATTATGATATGTAATTTCAGTTCTGGCGACAGTGCTTCATGCATTACAGTATCTTCATTCCTTATCGCATAATTAACTGTATTTAGAAGAAACGTGAACAGTTCTGGTGAAATTCTAATATAATTAAAAGAACTTCTTGGATCTTCTATTATAAATTATTTCTGCAAGGATGCTGAGCAACCGATCTGACGTCTTTTCTTCATCCAGTCACGAATCAAAACACGTTTCTTATTTTTTTGTTATGCAGCTATTCCACACAACAAGCGTTAACACTATCACAACTCGTGCGACGTGCAGCTGCCAAAATTTTTATTTCAGGCACGTCAAAACAACGAAACTGAAGTGTATACTGGTATCGTCGTGTCTACAGTCGTGTATGAAACCACTTGCGTGCAATTCATTCCACGCAATGAGTAGCGCAACACAATATCGTCGGGTAAACTAGGCTTTAGTGTCATGACTTGCCATTATGCGCCAGTACTGATATGGTGATGTGTGGTTAAAAGACAGGCAGACAGAAAATATGGATGTGGACACGATAAGCAGGGCTTTAACGTAAAGCTGTTTTATGAAAACAACAGCAATAGTGCCATTGCTTTTCATGAGTATTGATGCATCAAAGGAGTATGGAGAGGTTCTTTTTCCACACTAGGAATGAAGAACATTGTTCTGATGTTCAACTTAACTTGTCATTTGGGAATTCTCCCTGGGACAGCCTGGCGGCCAATAGAGGAACAAATTGTTGAAGCTGTGGCACAAAGCGTCATATCTCTGGACCTGAGGCTCTTTGCTTCACTTTGTCTATGTCTGCGGCGCGCTACATTTGTAAGGCCATGCTATATTCGACTTGTTCTGTGCTTAAATAAATGTTCATTCGACAGCTAAAGTGTGCTATTACTGATCTACGATACGTAATATCCACAATGGTGACCCCGACATCATCATCGTGCGTTAGGGAATTACTATGTGGTTTGTTTAATCACAAATGGACTCCCTGTACCGGTCCACATTGTCTTTGGAACAACGGATCTACCAGTGTCCTTTCATGCTACTGCCTTGCACCCTGTTAACTGTGCTTGCGTGTTTACTAGTGTACCTAATGTGCATTTGGTGAAAAGTAAACAATTACCTGGGCCCAGCCATGCTTGTGGCCACTTAACCGTAACCATCCCAACATGGCCACTGTCAAGTGCTACTATGCAGCAATGGCTGCTACACGGACAGTGCATGCAGTTTAGCGATATTGTGAACGATAATCGAGTGATGGACGTAGTGGTTCACCCCTCAGCTAAGCAGTCCTCTTCAGTTTGGTAAATATGGAAATGGTGTGTGGAAGGGGCCTCCCATCGGGTAGATCATTTGCCTGGTGCGAGTCTTTCGAGTTGACGCCACTTTGGCGACTTGTGTGTTGATGGAAATGAAATGATAATGATGAGGACAACATAACACCCAGTCCCTGAGTGGAGAAAATCTCGGACCCAGCCAGGAGTCGAACCTGGGCTGTTAGAACTGCTATCGAACATTCATGTGCATGATGTCGCACATTTGTATATGCCTGACGTCATAGCACCACCCCCGCGCACCGTCTCGACAACACCAGCTGCCTCGGCCACGCCAGTTTCCCTGGCCATCGCTCTGTGGTTATACCACAATCGCCTTCTGACTGCTTTTGTAATGGCACCAGCCATTCCACCCACAGCAGTTACCGGATCAGCCTCCCTGTGGCTGCACCATAACTGCCTTCCACCCACTGTTGCAATGGCACCAGCTATTACACCCACATCCTGTTTGCCTTTGAGCTTGCAGTTGGGACACATCGTGCTGTCAGTTGCATCGGCTCACTCAACATCGTGTGCTGCTTGGGCTGCCCACGCAATGCACGCAGATCTTGGCAGTGCATCGTCCAAGTCCCAGTGTCGGGCTTCCTACCCTGCTCACACAGATCTTCACCTCCCAGTGCTGCATCATGTGTTACCCAGCAGGTTTCCTGCATTGCAAAAGGACAACCCTAAGACTTGATTCTCATTGGTGGATCATCTGCTGGATATCCATGAGATTTCGGACGACAACACGCATTTCGTCTGTCTGGTGAGCTACCTCCATGCTCATCCAGACCTCATCGGTGATCTGTTTAATTGGGAAAACATTGCTCTTCAAACGCCTTTCTCAACCACCAGCAGAGGTTATCCACTACATCATCCATGACGAGCACCTCAACAACCACACACCTTAACAGCTATGGCAGTGCCTTCTTGCATTAACTGAACATCAAGCACTACCAGACGCCATGCTGTGGACCTTGTGGATGGTCAAACATCCGTCAGACCTACAACTTCACCTGCTATCTCGTGTAGCTGACCCTCTCAAGGTTCATCTATGCATGGCCGAACAGGCCCATACAATCATTTGTCACTGACACCGCCTGTCACGTATGACATCGCCACCGCTTTCAGTTGGCAAGCCTGCACCTTCGGTTCTGCGACCTGCTGGCGGGGGCCAGTGTGCACGCCTCAGCATCTCAGTGGCCTGTCAGGAGCTGCCACCTGATGGCCTACAGGAGGTACTGCCTACTACTTCCTGACAGCAGGCGACCCCGCCCGAGCAGCAGCTAGAGCGGTCTCAGGCAATGACGCAGTCAGCTGTGTAACCCAACCCCTCCACATCGCCTGCTATGCTGGTACCATGCCACTTGCGGGGACACTATTCGCAACTTGTGTGTATCAAACGATTCTGGCAGGCACGTTTAGGGGCCTGGTCCCACCTCAACCATCCATGGTGCCCACCATCCAACCCGCACCACTTGCTCCAGTGGCGCGACGCCTCTACGCCACAGACTTGTCATCAGACACTTGCTTTTTTGTCGACACCGGTGCTGACATCAGCGTTATCCCGGCCAAGCACGCAGGTAAGATGCTTTCTCCCGCTAACCTTGCTTTGATAGCTGCAAATCACTCTCCTATCACGGTCCTTGGATCCATCAAGATTTTGCTCCAGCTGTCACCAGTCACCACCTTTCCTTGGACTTTCTATGTCACGAATGTGGATGAACCTGTGATCTGGTTGGACTTTCTACACCATTACAAACTTCTGCCAGACCTGCAGGCCGCAGTGCTCTGCCACGCACCTGGTTCTACCATTCCATGCTCTAACGAGTTTGGCACAACTCCGCTCTCCGCCCCCTTGGCTACGCTTTCCACATGTGCATTTCTGCTCGAGGGTATTACTGCACGTCTCTCTTGGATGTGTGTACACAGATCCACGAGCTCCACACACATAACAAGGCAGTACATACCCACATTGCCACCGCCTCTGCTGAATTGGCTCACGCACGAAATATGATTCACATTCTATCTGCAGAGCTGCATCATTCGGAACCGTCATTCGCTTCTATTGCATCTTCACACTGCATCACTCCTGTGTCAAGTTTCCCTCCTCCTGCTGCCAGCTCTGCGCCGTCACAGGTGAATCAAGAAGACACTCGTGTTCTCGCTTTGCAAGATCTCTCGCACTGCGTGGCTGCCACACCACACCCTCCATCATTGTCTGCTGCTGACTCCCCACCCACGCCATTCCGCCCCAGCAAGTTCAGTGAACCGCTCATGCCCCCCCTCTTCCCCAAGCCTGCCTGCCTTAATGGGTATCGGCCATCAGCAGTGGCACTCATCATAGAATCTGCACCATGGATGACCCACCTGTATGTTATAAAGCTAGACGTCTTAACGCTTCCAAACTTGTGCAAGCGAAAGAAATTGTTCAAGATTTCTTGACTTCCAGTGTGCTCCGACCATCAGACAGCAGCTGGTCTTCACCTATCCACCTTGTTCCTAAGAAGGACGGATCGTTACACATATGTGAGGACTACAGGTCGCTTAATGCTTGGACAATTATTGATAACTGTCCCATTCCTCATATCCAGAATTTTACACAATTACTGCATGGCTCAAAGTTCTTCTCTGTCTTAGATAGTTTGAAGGCATGTCACCAAATTCCCATTTACCCACCAGATATTCTGAAGATGGCCATCATCACATCCTTCAGCCTATTTTAATACTGTTACATCCCTTACGGCTTGAAAAATGCTGCACAGATGTGGCAATGCTGCATTGATTCCATTTTGCTAGCTCTGCCTTTCGCTTTCACTTATTTGGATGACATCCTGATTGTTTCCTCATCTGCCAAGGAGCACCAGTTTCACCTTGATGCAGTCCATTCGGCTCTCACAGCCAACAGTGTGGTATTCAACCACAACAAATCTCAACTCTGTTTTACACATGTTACATTCCTTGGCCATACAGTTTCGGCCAGCGGCCTCTGGCCAACGGATTCTCATGTCGAAACCATTCTTGCACTGTCTCTTTCTGAATGTTATGGTCAACTCCATCGTTTTCTGGGTATGGTAAACTTTTATTGACGCCATATCCCTTAGGCTGCTTCCATTCAATTGGCCCTTACCAACGCCCTCTCTGGTAAAAATACCATGGGGAAGTGAAAGTTGGACTGGACTAAGCCCATGCTCGATGCATTTGATAATCTGAAAACTGTGATCGCAAAAGTGGTCACTCTCGCCCCCGCCAAGGCCCATATTCCTATTATGACCAATGCTAGTGAGTCAGCTGTGGCTGCTGTCTTACAACAGCACACTGGACTCTACTCAGCCACTCTTTCTTTTCAAAAAAAAGTAAGTGGTCAGTTATCGACTGTGAGCTTTTCGTGGTTTATGAGGCAGTCAAACACTTCTGGGGTGACTTGGAGGGGCGTCCTTTCACTATCTACTCAGACCAAAAACCTCTCATTGTCACAATACACAACCCAGCGAAGGATCTCCCGCTACGACCCTTTCTGCACATGGACTTGATTTGCCAACATTCCTCGGACACTTGTTACATCCGCAGTGTGGAAAATGTAGCTGGCTACCTATTTCGCATCTCGGTGCTCTCTGCACCCTTGAATTTAGACGACCTCCCTTGACTCCAGACTAAAGGCGCAGATACACAGCGATTGATTTGGGATAACGAGTCTTAGCTCGCTATCAAACCTTTTGCCCTGCACAGGTCGACAGCCCCGGTCCTCTGTGACGTTTCTACGGCCTCCCTCTGCCCCTTGGTGCCGTCCACTCTTCGGCACAGGATCTTCGATGCTTTACACAACTTGGCCCACCCCAGAACGTGGATAATGACAAGGCTAGTCACTAAACGTTTTGTCTGCCCTGGCGTGCGGCATGATTGCCACTCGTGGACGAGTGTGTGTGTCCCTTGCCAATGTAGTAAAGTGGGCAAACACACGCAGCCTTCTTTAGGACAGTTCGACATCCCCAGGGGTCACCTGCGGCATGTGCACATTGATGTATACCCATTCCGAAGGGTATAAATACGTATTGTCTATGATCGACCACACAACCCGTTGGGTTGAGGTGATCCCTCTCGTCGACATGATGGCAGAGACCATAGCTCGCACTTTCCTATTGCGTGAGTTACGAGATTTGGCTGCCCCCTTCCACTTACTATGGATCAGGGGCGACAATTCGAATCCACGCTTTTCGCTGGACTGTGCGAGCTGTGCGGAGAAGCAAAATTCCACACTACAGCCTATCACCCACAGGTGAATGGCCTGGTTGAGTGATGGCACCGAACTCTAAAAGCTGCTCTCATGAACCATGGTGGGCTTTGGTCTGAGGCACTTCCTTGGGTCTTACCCGGCATCCGTTCCGCCCACAAGGAGGACCTGACTGCTTTGCTGGCGGTGATCTTATACGGAGAACCCCTCGTCCTGCCAGCTGAATTCATCAAGGATGCACACCCGACTGATGCAATCGACCTGCCGGCCCTTGTAGAACGAGTGCATGTGCATGTCACCTTCCTTCGACAACCTCTGCCTCACACTCATTCCTCGCCACTGGTGTTTGTCCACAAAGACCTGGCATCGTGCGAGTTTGCAGTGCTACGCAACGACTCCATACGTGCGGCCTTGCAACCACCTTACTCGGGTCTGCACCGTGTCTTACACTGCGGAGTGAATACTTTAATGATACTTGTCAACGGACGACCAAATACGGTTTCAGTTAACCGATTAAAACCGGTATGGTCCCTTGCCGAATGGCATTCCAACACCTCCGGTCTGCCTGCCATTGCTGCTGCCTCGCCCACCGATGCCGCCAATGTGACCTCCAGCAGCATTGCACCACCTGCACAGCACTCTGATGCACGTGGCCCAGTCGGCGCAGCTTCTGAGGTGCCCATTTCTCACGCTTGACGCCACCTTCATCCACCATTCTGGCATGACGACTTTGCGTTCAAGTGAGAAAGTTGCCCTCCGCACTGCTGTGTGTGTGGGGGGGAGGGGGGGGGTATCTGTGGCGCCACTGGCGTAAGGCACCATATCTTTGGATACAAGCATCTTTGACTTCTTTTTGTCTATGTCTTCTCAGCGCACTACGTTTGTACAGCCATGGTGTATTCACCTTGTTCTGTGCTTAAATAAATTTTTCATTCGACAGATAAAGTGTGTTATTAACGGTCTACGGCCATGCCTATAGCCATCCTACTGTCATATTAGATGTCATTTAGATATTAATGGTGACTTTTCAGGTATTCAGTTGAAATACTGGTTCTAGCTTGCTATGCAATATTTAACAATTGACCCAGTTGTCTTCTTCAGTTGCTGCTAGCTTTTATATCATGTAAACTCACTGACTGGACTCCATGCAGACCGTGAAGTACCATTAATATTGTGCTGCTACATAGATGACTTCAGGTTCTGGCATCTGCCATGCTCTTTGATGCTTATTTGCTTTTCAGATCCTCCACTTTTGTATCATAAAACACACATTCTCTTAACATGTCCCAGCTGTGAATGAAAAAGAAGAGCTAATAATTGCTTACATACCTTATGCTGGCACAGTTTTCGGTAAGATTGATACTGTTGTACAGAAATGTATTTCACTTCCAAGATCGTTTATAAAAACTCCTCTTTGTCATGCTAAAGATGATCTTCATAGGTCTCCCCAAGCTTGGTGTGTACACTATTCCATGTGAATGTGGCTGAGAAAGAGAGATGCAGAAACATAAGTGACAGACACAATGAAAAAACCAAGCCAATATGTTGTCACTGAGCACTGTCTCAATTGTAGTCATGAAATGACGTATTACAAGACCAATATCCTGGTGCAAATGCCTTGTTTGTTGGACAGTGTAATTAAGGAGACTATTGAAATAAAGATGTAGGAAAACATAATAAACTAGGAGAGGGATTTCAAATTAAGAAAGCTTGGGACCTGGCACTCAATTTACTGATACATCACTGGCCATCTCAGCCACCAGAGGTAGAAAATGCTGAGAGAGTAAACATTTCATAGAATAACATTGCAGGCTTTGAAAACCAGATGAGTATCAAAGGTTGTAGTGGACACTGGTAATCGAACTGTTCTGACATTGTGGCACTTCGGCACATTATCAACAGTATTTCAAAGTGTGATTGGAGTCCATATAATGAATACACATAATAATACAGCTCACAGAATCTGCATAAGACTACTGAGTCTGTCACTGGTATATTGTAGAGACAAATCAAATCAACAACTTACCTGAATACCCAAAGCACACTACTAATCAATCACATCCTTTTTAGAAATAAATAATTTTTACAACAGTAGCAGATTTTATCACTAATATGCCAAGGAAATCAAGATCACCTCAATTTGTATATTGCTCTTCAGAAACTATTTCCAGAGCGTGTTATACGAATTAGTCTAATGCATCCAGATTATGGGTTTATAGAATCTTAAAAAATGGTAGTTCCTCAAGACAAAAACAATCCTATATGCCAAAGTATAGGTGACAGGTGAAGCATAAAACAGTGTTGAATGATCAGTCACCTCTCATGTGTGGAATATACACTAAAATTACCGCCAACTGCATATTTATTTATTTTTATTTATTTATTTATTCATCCGTGGAACAATAAATATTGTATGGATGTCATCAGATTACAACACATGAGCACACATTTACATTTACAATTAAACAGGTTTCTCATATTTTGTGTAGTTTTTATAACTAGTCATACACATATTTATTATTACATAATATTTTGGTGATAATGTCATATGTTGCTAATAATCTACATCTATATTAAATATTCTTTTACAGTATAACAACTTTTACTTACTAAAAAGGTTTTAAGCTTTTGTCTGAAAGTGAGGGGCTCATTTATTTCTTTAATTTCTTGTGGTAATTTGTTGTACAGTTTTATCCCATTGTAAAATATACTTTTTTGCGTCTTTGCCTTGTTCTTTCTATCTAGATGAATGTGGTGACAAGCTCTTGTTTCATGGTCATGTATTAGGCTGTTTGTGTTGTACATGTTAAGATTTTTCTTAATGAACATTATGTTCTGAAAGATATACTCACAAGAAACAGTTAGAATTCCTAGCTTTCTAAATAATTCTAGACAGTGGGCCCTGTTGTTGCTATTTGTTATTATCCTTATGGCTCTTTTTTGTACTTTGAACACAGTTTGTATGTTACTGGCACTTGTTCCCCAAAACATGATCCCATAGCTGAGGACTGAGTGTAGATATCCGTAATATGTTATTTTAAGACAGGTATTATTGCATACCGGTGCAAGGATTCTAAGACCATAGCATGCTGTGGATAATTTCATTGCCAAAATGTTGACATGGTTTGTCCATTTCAGTTGGCTGTCTACATTCATCCCTAAGAATTTGGTACTTGTTACACATTCTAATTCATTATTATTAACTTTTATTCTAGTGGCATTGTGTTTTTTGTTCAATTGGAAGTTAATATAGTTAGTTTTCTTTACATTTAGGGTTACTTTATTTTTTAATGACCGGTTGTGGACATCATTGAGAGCCTCATTTGCTCTTTCTGACAGTTGTGCTGGATTTTCACCTGTTATTACTATGTTGCTATCATCAGCAAAAAGTATTTCTTCGCCATGTCTGATACTTTGTGGGAAGTCGTTAATGTATATAAGAAACAATATTGGGCCTAATACACTTCCCTGTGGGACGCCTATATTCACATTTTCTGGGTCAGACAGGTGTTTTATAAGGGAATTGTTTGAAACTTGTGATATCTCAACTCGTTGAACTCTGTTTTCCAAGTATGATTTGAACCACTTCTTTGTCACACCTCTTATTCCTATTTGCCCTAATTTATGAAGTAAGATTTTGTGGTCAACTGTATCAAAGGCCTTGGACAAGACTAAAAAGATACCACTTACATTTTCACCTTTGTCCAGTGCTTCTAAAATTACTTTAGTGAACTGTGCTATAGCATATTGTGTGCCTTTTCCGGGCCTAAAACCAAATTGGTCATTGGAAAGAAGATTATATTTATTCAGGTAATTTAGCAGTCTCTTTTTGACTAGTATTTCTATTGTTTTAGAAATGATAGACAGTATAGAGATTGGCCTGTAGTTCTCTACATTTTCCACATCTCCGTTTTTAAGGATAGATATAACTTTTGCTTGTTTTAGGTACTCCGGAAAGTATCCAGACTCGAAACATTCATTAATTATGTCTGTTAATGGGCCCTTTATGGAGTCTATACAATCTTTAATTACGCAGACTGGGATTTCATCAAGTCCTACTGAAGTTTTATTTTTTAGTTGGTGTACTACTAGTGCCACTTCCCTTTCTGTAGTTGGCAAGAGCACCATTGAGTTTGTTGGCTGGTTCTGAGTAGGTAAATCATACATATCTGGAAATTTCTGCTGTAATTTTTTTGCAATACTACTGAAATATGAGTTTACAAAATCAATAATTTTTTAGGGTTACCTACTGGTACATCTTTGTTTTTAATATGTGAATTGAGGTCCTTTTTAGCAGAGTTAGATGTTTCCTGTTTGACGATGTTCCAGGCTGCTTTGCTCTTGTTTTCAGCTTCAAGTAATATTTTGTTGTTTGAAAGTTTTTTTGCGGCTAGCAACACCTTTCTGTAAATTTTCCTGTACTTTTTGTAGGATTGCGGAACTTCTGGGTTAGATTGATTATTTTTTATGGAGTTGAGATATCTAAGAGTTTCTGAGGATTTTTTGATACCTGTAGTCACCCACTGATTTCTCTTTGTAGTTTTAATTTGATAAAGAGTTTTCGGAAACATCTATTCAAATCTGAGTTTAAAAATTGACATGAACTTGATAAATTTCTGATTTGCGTTGGTTTCTGCATAGACTTCCCTCCAATCTTCATATTCTAGCTGGGATTTAAACTGATGCAGGGCTGATTTGGAAAACATTCTTTTGTATGTACAAAGTTTAGGAGGAGTTTCTACATGAATGTTAGTTTTTAAGATCTGGCAGAGGTGGTCTGCTAGGCCCAGGTTTTGGACAACAATATGACATTTTTTACTATCAATATCTGTAGCTACATGATCTATAGAAGAGGAGGATTCTTTCATTATTCTAGTTGGACAATTAACAAGGGAGGATATTCCGTAACAGCTTAGAATATTCACATATATGTTACTAGCCTTATAAGGCTTCATCATATTAATGTTTAAGTCACCACAGATAATTACATTTGCTTTTGGTCCAGAAACCTTGTCTAAGCTTTGATTCAGTTTTGAGAAGAATATATCAAAATATGAGTAATTTTTTTGCTATGCCAGGTCCTATTATTTCAACAGCGGAAAGTTCGAAATGTTTGTCCTCACCTAGATCTAAAAGATCATATCTTACTTTAAATGACATACTTTTTTTTTACATAGATACATGAACCTCCACCATTCATTGAGATTCTGCTATAGTAACATGCAAGGTCAAATGAGGCTAATGCAATGTGTTCAATTCGCTTCCCTTTGCACCAGTGTTCAGTGATACACAAAATTTGGCTATCAAATTTTTCCAATTCTACTTCTAGCTGTTGTGCTTTGTTCTTTATGGCTTGAATGTTTTGGTGAAACACTGTTAGGTATTTGTTTTCACTTATCTTGGTGGCACCTTTCCCTTTAGACCTGATGCTAAAAAATCCTTCAGGTGAGTTGGTGGCATGGTTATTCTTCTGTTGATGACAGTGGAGGTGAGTCTGTTGCCGGTTTGACTTGGAAGTTGGTGTATCTGAGGGTATCTGCCTTATGTTAGTCTTGTAACTGAGGCCGGGTACCAAAAATCCTGCAGAGTTGAAAGTTTCCTGGTTCTTGTGCTTCTTCTGTTTGCTTCTGTTACTGATGATGATGGTGAAGCTGGTGAAAAGTTTTTCACTTTTGAAGACTGAGGAGCGGCCAATACTGATGAAAGGTCATTGGCTGTTGGCACATCAGGCGTTTTTTTTCTTGTTAATGATGCAGTTGCGTAGTATGTAGCTGCTTCTGCTGAAGCTGCTTTGGAAACTTCTGTTCTAGTTGACTCATTTATCTCAGCTGTTTTTGACGAAAGTGGAGATTCTAGTGCTGGACCTGTTGTCAGTGATTCAGTTTCATTTTCTTGTTGGAAATTTTCAGTTGCTGTGTTTGGTGGTGGAAGTGGTATGGTCGTGCTATTCTTGTCCTTAACTGCCTTCACTGCATTAAGGATTTCTCGACTAATGAATGATTTTCCGAGTTTATTTCTGTGAAGCCCATGCCTTGTAAAATGACTTCTCTCTGCGGATGGTACGTCCACATATGTGGCATTTGGGAGGCTTCGGCAGATTTTCTCAAATTTCCTATTAGTAACTGTGATTTCTCTGTTGACACAGGATTCTTCTATAAGATCATGTCTTTGTGGGATACTGGCAATAAAGAAGTAACATCTGTAATTTTCTGTAATGTACTTCTTAGAGCTCTTGTGGCGAGTTTGCCCTCGTTCCTATAAACGTCATTAGCACCTCCTATTATTTGACAGTTGCTTCCAAGCTTCAAAGAATGTTCACAGTCTTTTAAAACTTCGCGCAAAGGGGCCCCCGGTTTCGTTATTCCACTAACCTTGAATATAGATTGCATGTTACACAACATGTCGGCTAAGCCCTTTCCACGACTGTCTGAAAGTATGAAAATATCTTCTTTTTTCTTCTTACCTGTATTGGTAGATATCTTGTTTGCACGATAAGTATGTTCCATGTATTTTATGGTATTTCCTTTCTTGTTATTACAGGACTTCGTAGGCCTACTGAAATGATTTGTGGTCGCTGCATTTGATGAAAGTACTTCCTTTCTTTGGCTCTTTTCACATATTTCATATTCATCACACGTTAAAAATTCAAACTTATTTGCTTGTGGGAGACGAAAGTTGTTTCCGTTACGATTAACACGACAAAACTTTTTAGGCCTAATAAAGTTACCGTTTTGTTCGTTTACAACCGTTTCACTACCCTTTGAATGGTCTATCACTTCTTCCAGCTTCTGTACACTATCTATCACTGATTAAAGCTTCTCTACATATAGTTTAGCTAACATAAGATCATATTTTAATGAAGAAGTCGTGCATTCTTCTTCGCATTCCGTTTGTAAACACACGATATGACGATAGTTACAGTGCACATTTCCACAGTCACAGGTCATGTTTTTTTCCTCAAAGACATTTAAACATTGACGATGGATCCATTTCTGTGACCACGAACATAATTTAACACCATATTTCACCTTCTTACTGCATTTTACACACACAGGATTTAAAAACTCGTAATTTTCCGCGGATCGGTTTATTAGTACGTCTACACGCGCCGCCATCTTACAGGAGAATATTAAACACAAACTGCTGTAATCCAATAGAGAAACAAACAGGACTTAAAAGTGTATACTATGCAGTGTTACAGAAAGATGTTTTAAAAATTTCAGACGTTGTAAAGGATGAAATTTGCAACATTTTGATATAAGGAACCAACAGCAGTAAAAGTGAAGTAAAGTTTCAGCAGTTACCACTGAGCTGTTGAAAATCCACCCACTACCTGTATGAGAAGTTACACAGTGATGCTCTCAGTAAACATTTGGGTTGTACTCTTTGGAGATACACTTACCAGATCATTTGAATTATGCATAGTGTTTGAAATTTCTGGACAAGGCGTTTCCTGTACTTCTGGAGGTCATTCCCTTGCAATTGTGCTCCAGTTTATGGTTTCAGAATGATGGTGCTCCAATGTACTTTGATCGTCAGCCCTGGGCACATCTCACACAGAACTTCAGGCAGAGAGTAATTAGCAGGGGATGTCGGGATTCCCAGTCTGTTTGGCCTATGCACTCCCCTGACTTTCTTCTCTGGGGTCTGTAAAGCCCCTTGTGTACTCAACATCAGTAGGAGCAGTACCTGAGCTTGTTGGGTGTATCATTACAGCATTTGATACTGCCAGAGGAGAGCGCAGAATATTATAGAGAATCAGACAAAACATGGCTCATTGTTACATATTATGTAACGAACTTTGTGTTCATCAAATTGAACATTTGCTCTACAGTAGTGATGCAACAGATTTGGTTTATCATTTGATTGCACTCTACTATCAATAAAGGTGTTCCAAAGTACTGTAAATGGTGTTTCATTTAGCCTACTGAATGCATAGAAAATGCATAGTGCTGTAGAAACTTTATTTCATATTTCTAGCTGCAGGTTTCTTATTGAAAAATATTCTGAATTTAACATTATAAAATGTCCTAAATTTTTAAAACGTCACTCTGTAACACCCTGTGTAGTACTAGGGATAATTTGCAAGCAATGAACAAAATTAATGAATGGGGCAATGAGTATTAATCACTGCTTTGCCTGGATTTTGCAGATTTCGAGAAACATTTTCTTTCAGTATATATATACATGAAATCTGTAGTAGCATCCCATGCAGAACAAGCATTGATTCATCACATGTTAGTATAATGAAGAATGCATTCATTGATACTACAGCTTCCATTAGTGTTCATCAGGAGTGTAGGAAATTTAGGATTGAAAGAGGGCTTAGGCAAGGAGGTTCCAGAAAAACAAAACAGTTCTGCGGACCTCTCTACAAAACAGTATGCAATGTGGCATCAAACAGGCAAGTGGTAATCTCTGTGAAATCATCTAAAGTGACAATGTTCAGTCAGTGATGCAGGCATGTACACTAAGGTGACAGAAGTCATGGGATAGTGATATGCTCATGTGCAGATGATGATAGTATCACATACACAAGGTATGCAAGGGCAGTGCATTGGTGGGGCTGTCATTTGTAGTCATGTGGTTCATGTGAAAAGGTTTCTGACATGATTATGGCCATACGTAGTTGGAGATAGATGCATGGGACACTCCATAAGGGAAATCACAGTGTCAGAAGCATGCAGAGAATACTGAATTTCAGGCATTACCTCTCACCACAAACAACATAGTGACTGATGACCATTATTATTTAATGACCGAGAGCAGCGGTATTGGCTTAAAATTGTTAGTGCTAACAGACAAGCAACTCTGCATCAAATAACCACAGAAATCAACTTGGGATGTATGACCAACGTATCCTTTAGGACAGTGCATAGAAATATGGCAGTAATGGGCTATGGCAGCAGCCAACTAACCCAAATGCTTTTTCTATCAGCACAACATCACCTTCAGCACCTCTCCTGGGCTTGTAACCATATTGGTGGATTGGAGGACCCTAGATGCTGGAAAACTGTGGCCTGGTTAGATGAGCAGTGATTTCAGTTGGTAAGAGCTGATGGTAGAGTTCAAGTGTAGTGTAGATCCCATGAAGCTATGGACCCAAGTTGTCAACTAGGCACTGTGCGTGCTCATGGTGGCTTCATAATGGTGTGGGCTGTGTTTATATGGAATGGACTGGGTATACTGGTTCAACTGAACTGATCACTCACTAGGAATGGTTATTTTTGGTTACTTGGAGACCGTTTGCAGCCATTCATGGACTTCACATTCCCAAACGAAGATGAAACCTTTATGGATGGTAATGCACCAAGTTTCCAGACCACAATTGTTTGCAACTGGTTTGGAGGACATTCTGAACAATTTGAGTGAATGATTTGGCCACTCACTGAACATTCATGGGCCATAATCAAGAAGTCAGTTTGTGCATAATTTCCTGTACCAGCAACACTTTCGCAATTATGGATGGCTATAGAGGCTACATGGCTCAATATTTCTACAGGGGCTTCCAGCAGTTTGTCGAGTCCATGGCATATCAAGTTGGTGCAATACACTGTGCAGAAGGAGGTCTGATGCAATATTAGGAGGTATCCCATGACTTTTGTCACCTCAGCGCATATCAGTGAAAGAGTGCATCTTATTACACAGAGATTCTCACTCTCCTGCTCCTCTGCTTCCTACCACACGTGCAGCTGTAAATGCCACAGGTTGACTTTTGGCAGGAGACTATGAGTCAACACATTACTCCTGGCTTCTATAGTCATCATCGAGGGGGAGTCAAATGAAAAATCTGAACTATTTTTAGTGGAATACAAGTGTATCATTATTTGACAGACTTCCTGTCTCCTGAATGAGATTTTCACTCTGCAGCAGAGTGTGCTCTGATATAAAACTTCCTGGCAGATTAAAACTGTGTGCCAGATCGAGGCTTGCACCAGGGACCTTTGCCACTCGCAGGCAAGTGCTCTACCAACTGAGCTACCCAAGCGCGACTCACAACCCATCATCACAGCTTCAATTCTGCCAATACCTTGGCTTCTGCCTTCCAGACGCAGAAGAGCTCCTGCAAAGTTTGGATGGTAGGAGACAAGGTATTGGCATAATTGAAGCTGTGAGGATGTGTTGTGAGTTGTGCTTGGGTAGCTCAGTTGGTAGAGCACTTGCCGCGAGTGGCAAAGGTCCTGAGTTTGAGTATCAGTCCGGCACACAGTTTTAATCTGCCAAGAAGTTCCATATCAGTGCACACTCTGCTGCAGAGTGAAAATCTCATTCTGGAAACATCTCCCAGGCTGTGGCTAAGCCGTGTCTCTGCCATATCCTTTCTGCCAAGAGTGCCAGTTCTGCTAGGTTCACAGAAGATCTGTGAAGTTTAGAAGGTAGGGGATGAGGTATTGACAGAATTGAAGCTGTGAGGATGGGTCATTCATTGTGCTTGGGTAACTCAGTTGGTAGAGCACTTGGACACTTAAAGCAAAGGTCCCAAGTTTGAGCCCAAAGCTGACTTTTTAACATATTGAAATATGGTGCACTGGTGATGGTGTTACTCCCTCATTTGCCTCAAAAGTGAGTCAGTAAACTGTCGCCGCATGCAGTGGCCATGCGGTTAGAGGCACCATGTCACGGACTGTGCAGACCCTCCCGCTGAAGGTTTGAGTCGTCCCTCGTGTATGGGTGTGTGTTGTTCATAGTATAAGTTAGTTTACGTAGTGTGTAAACCTAGAGACCGATGGCATCAGCAGTTTGGTCCCTTAGGAATTCACACACATTTGAACAATTTTTCATTTCAGTAAACTGTCCCTTCAGATGACTGCATCTGGAACTTCTTGTGTTTCGGCAATGAGGAATGGTGCCATTCCTAGCTTGCTCTCTTTTTTTTTGGGGAGGGGGGGTTATGGTAGTGTACCCAGGTTTTGTCTGAAGTAACAACTCTCACAAATCAGCCATCACCTTCTGCTTCAAAGCACCACAAAAGTTCTTCACAAATATCAATGCATTGCTCTTCCATTTCTGGAATCAGCTGTTGTGACACACATTCTGCAGACACTTCATGAAACTTAACCACATCATGAGTGTTCTGACGTGCTGAGCCATCACTGATGTTCATACACTTTTTGCAGTGATGGACGCATAGCACCATACTGGACCTTCATTCGCCAAAGGAATTCAGTAGGTTTCTAGCTTCACTTCTCAGAGAATCTATGACAGAATGCTGTTCTTCCTTAGTGTAATCCACAAGAGGGCAGCCATTTTGAACTGGTATTGTGGCCACATTTCATTTGTCCGTAGCATGCTGCCACATGCAGGCCATTCCTTACATCACTGGTAACAGTACCGGCAACTTACAAACAAAAGTCTGAAATATCAGTTATTAATTACAGTATTAAAGTTTTCATTTGACTCCCATTCATATTTTAAAGTTATTGGGCGATTAGGATTTTTGACAAAAAAAAGAAAAGAAAAACAGTTCATGTCCCATTATACTGCTTCAGTGTATCTCAAGTAGCAGTTTAGTTCCAAGAATGGTATAAAATACTGTTCAAACCATTCAAGATTTGTGTATATTGACCCCACGAGACTTTAACCAGTTTTCGTTACCAAAACCACTACAATTCCTGAGTCATAGTGGATATATCTGGTGATAAATATGACACAATAGTACACTCAAGAGAACTATTTTATCATAATAATCAACATGGTACAACATACATAAAATAATTAACGCAGTCTGAAAAACAACAGTATTTGTTATCTCTGTCTCTAAAGAAGGCAAACATTTTGATTGCGCAGGAATATTTCCCACTATTGACAATTTTTATATCAATCATTAAACAATTATTGTGGTGATCGCTAGGTAGACCCCTTCCCCATCCCCCTCCAGTGTGGAGCACTATTGAAAAGAAAGAGTGGTTTCATAAAAGTAGTTGTTGCAGGTTAAACACACCACTGAAAAAGAAATATGATGAAAAACACTAGACATGAAAATGCAGAAGTACAAAACAGTAACGAGAAGGAAATATAATAAAAATTAGATCCAGATTAGAAACAGGTGTCCTCATAGCATCTTGTTCCTTGCTACAAACAAGATAATTTGAGGAGTCATTCATGCTTTGGGTGGCAACACTGTGACAATAATAAATACAAGCAAAGAAATTTGCTTTTGTGTGTCATAAATGAAAGCAAACTTAATAGAACACAGTAACACATAATACACAACAGAGGATGTATCAAAAAGAATCATCCAATTAGGCATGTCTATATTTCTGAAACTAATTTTTGATGAATGGGAAACTCTAAAAGTTTTTGTTCATACCTTTTCATAGTTTTTCAATTGCCCCCCCTTGAGATGCACAGCATAAGTCGATACGATAGTCAAAATGTTCCCACACTGCATCAAGCATGTCGTAAGTTAACAGCTTCCACAACTGCTGTTATGTGATGTCTCAGTTCATTCATTGTTGTTGATAATGGATGCACATAAACAGTCTTTTATAAACCCCCACAAGAACTAATCACATACAGTCAGGTAGGCCAGTAATGCAAGCCTGAATGATTTGGTCCAGTACAACTGATCCATTGTTCAGTAATTGTTTGAGATAAAGAAATCCCACACTTCCAGATGCCAGTGTCACAGTCGCCCCATCCTGTCGGTAAATGAAGTTTTACCAATCAGTCTCCAATTATGGGAAAAGAAAGTTCCCAAGCATTTCAAGATATGTGCTTCCTGTAACAGTGTTCTTGGCAAAGAAAAATGGTCCACACAACTTTTCTGATGAAACTGCACAAAACATATTAAATTTTGGAGAGTCCCTCTCATGTTGTACAATTTTGTATCATTATCCTATACCTCATATTCTCACATTATGATGGTTCACCTTTCCATTTAAATGGAATGTTGCCTCATCACTAAACACTAAGCATGGAAGAAAACTGTCATCCTCCATCTTACCAGAAGAACTCCACACATTGTTGTTTGTCACCTTCACAAAGAGCTTGCAGTCACTGAATTTTGTGTGGTTTCATGTGTAAATGTTGATGCAACACATGTCAGAGGGACATTGAGGGCATGCTGAGCTGTCAAGCTGCATTGCAAATGGATTTCTGTGGACTCCTTGAGAAACTATAGTGGATGTGTTGAGTATCTGTGTCAGGGGACGGCCCAGCGATTTGCCTTTACACAAATAACATGTTTCTCAGAATTGTTAATACTATCGTCTAATATTCTTTCCTGTAGGAGGATCCACACCACATCTAGTACAGAAGTTATTCTGAACAGTTATTACTGACCCACACTGCACAACACGTAAAACACAAAATGCTTTCTGTTGTCCTGACACCGTTTTTACTAGAACTGAAGTGGGCACACACTGCTGCTAGCTAGTGGGAACTATGTAAAAATCAAGAGTTTGCTCTTCTCAATGGTGCACTGTTCATGCACATATCTCAAATAACATAATAGTCACAATTTTTTTTAATTGGGTGATTCTTTTTGATACAACCTGTATTTTGAGTACAAATTTATGCAGTCACATAATTAGGAAAGCAATGTATGAAGTTCATGTGAGAACAGTGAGTCCAATTTGTAAGACATGGATATTACAAATTCTTAACAATTATAGAGGTTATATATGAACACAACAGAAGGAATGACCTGGGAAAGTCATTACCTACTCAATGATGTAGTCAGTGAAGTGTGTCAGTAATCAGTGATAGCGGCCAAAAAGGGATTGTGTTACCAATGGCATTGTCAGTGTATTGCCTGGGTTTCAGTGGTAGACTGTTGTACAACAGTCTGAGGTGCCTTCTGTACTTCTTCATGAGTTGCCTTGTCACCGCCTGAAGTCCATTCTGGCTTTAATCTCGTTCAGAAACTGTGGACATGCAACCATTTAGGCTGATGCCCAAGGTACTGTGACTTCTGTTTAAAACTTTATGAGGACCTGAATAGGAGGGCTGTAATGATGGATGCACTGATTCATCCCTTAACATGACATACTTGCAGCTTTTGGAGTCTTGTTATATGAATGCCAACGGCGAACCATGTGAGTGAAGAGGAGGAGAAGGTATACAAATGTGAACTATGTCCTTTTTAACCTTGCTTACAGTTTTGGCAATGCCAGTATTTCATGTACATCTGTAGCCTCCATGATTTCCACAGGTAAAATCATGATTTCTGACAATGTTGGCTTGAATGTGGAACATACCCCCAGCAACATACACCAAAGGGCCTCTTGCCATTCTCCTCCATGGCACATTAGTGCTCCTTTAAAAGTGAGGTGCCAGCTTCTCTGCCAACCCTTTCCTCTGAGGATGGTAGGCAGTGGTGCAAATTCATTTGAACCCACACATTTTGTAATTGTTGGCGAACAGTGCAGATTCAAATTGTCTTCCCCATACGTGTTACAACAGGCTGGCCTGTTGTTACATGTACAGGGAAGCCAAAACAAGATAGTCACAACTCTGAGAAGGCTTTCACCATCGATTCTGCTTAATATCTGTCAATGGTGTTGCCTTCACCCATTGTAACACCCTGTCAATCACCTAAGAATGTTCCAGAAACCACCAGATGCTCGTAATTATCCCACAAGGTTGCAGCCTCCCAGTTGGGATATCAAATTTGGCCAATGGTGGGCTCATGCACCGCCTAAAATTACTTCTCTAACTATCTATGCATACTTGAGCCAACCATCAGCAATCATGCTTCATACAAGGCCATACAAAACTTTCAGTCACTAACTGAACTGACAGACATATACCAGGGTGTGCCAGGCTGTGCAAACATTTGAATATAGTTATTCTACATGGCTTGGGAGTAAATGGCCATATGTGGCCTGTGATGTGTCGCATCACAATTTACAACGCAAAGTAAGTACTTGGAAACATTCAAATTTAAGACTCATTGTATCATCTGTTAACAATTATAGTGTGTCATAAAAGTACTGAGCTTCTGTGATTTGGGCCACATCAATGGTGTTTGACAGCAGATTAATCCTTGACAGAAAGTCTGCAACTAAATTGTCAGTCCCCTTGATGTATTTCACAGTCATTGAAAATTATCCAGTAAATTCTAGATGCCTGAAATTGCAGGGAGGACAGACTCTGCTTGGAGTTTCTAGTTGTCTCTGCCAGTGGGCCCAACATGTTCCAATGTATCCACTGTACTTTTTGTACCCACATTGTTGATTTCTGTGGTTTCAAAGTTTATGGACAGTTTATAGTGACTAAGGAAGTTTGAACCTATAACTGGAAGTACAATTTAGTGTCTCAAAAATTCCACACAAAGCTGTGATGCAGTTCCCAGTTGATTATTAAAAATGGTGCACTGTTGTGTTGTTAACAGCCCATAAAGATATCACCCCATGTTTAGCACCTTCACATGAATGTTCATAAGAGATGGTGCTAACTGCTCAGCCTGAGTCAATAAGAAAGCGTCTTTGTGATACTCAATCTGATACAAATGTTCTCGGGCCCTTAGGTGGTGAAACATCACACACAATTTTAGCATCATACCCTGTTAATTTGGAATCTTGTGCTGTCTCCAGTGTGCTTATGTGTGGTGGTTGCACCTGGTATGAAAAACTGCAGAGCAGGTTGCACTTATGTGCAGATTTGCCAAATATTGCATGGTGCAACAGAAGTATACTGAGTGATGTTCCTCTGTGTGTTGCTGAATGATAGATGTGGTCCATGCAACCAACATTGTGCTTTCCAGATCTAGCACTTGTGAAGTTTTGTCTGACTCCAACAGTGCTCATGTAGTCTGTGCTCAACAAGCAGGTCCAGCTCCCAGCTCCACATGTGATTGGAAGTGCTCAAGGAATGATCGGGTTGCACCCATTCCATTGCAGAGGCCTTGCTACTTGCACTGTACTGAAGTTACATATTGTAACACAAGTAGCTTGGTTTTGCCTCTGCTGAAGCACAAAAATCCAGTCTGCTAAATCAAGTTTGCTGTTGATAGGATCCCCCTAAATGGCGACTAATACTGTATGCAAAGTCAATGGCAACTTCAGAAACCAGATCCTCCATAAAGCAGTGTCGGGCAAGATGTCACCCCCACAGATGACCGAAGGTGCCACCGGAATTGTGATGGTTCTTATTGTCCAGTGTATCTTTGTAAAGTATCTGGTGCATTTGCAGTTCTTACAACTTTGATAAATGAGATTATAAGTACTTTTTTAACATATCAAACTTGTTTACGATAGGGATGCTGTTACTATGTCACTAACCATGTTAGTGTGTTCTGCTAAAACATTTAAAACTTTCACAAACTAATGATTGTTTTCAGTGATACTTTTTGGTGGCATGGCAATTTTCTTGCAAGCAGGACCATGTGCCCATGACTACAGGTGCCGCCCATGGACTATCACTGGCTTCTATGGTGCCTTTTGCCAACTGTCAGTCTATGAACTCTTCCACAGCTGGTTGCAAATGCTTTGGTATATGATGTGACTTACTATAAAATGGAGCATTATTTCCTGCTAGTATGCAATGTTGGGTAACAAGAATTGCAGGTAATGGACCTTGTTCAGGAAACAAATCTTTAAAGTGTAACAGTAATGCTTCCATAGCTTGCCAATCACTGCCCTGCAATGACCCTCTTTGTCATACAACGCAGACTGACTGATGGTATGCTTGTAGCTGTGGTCAATACATGACCTATCTATAGCCTTTTGCCCGTATGCATGGCAACTCATGCCCAGAAAGACTGCTAAATGCACACCTGGCAGGTGTTAAAGATGACTCACAACAATTATTACTATTAAAAGCAGACAGGTCAGAAGGTGCACACAGCTATACAAATATTATCCTCAAATTAAAATGACCACCCCTATGATCCACACAATGAAAATGGCCAGGTAAACAAAATACTTCTCAATCACTGCCCTACATTGTGTGAAGCATTGACTGCAAGATGAGTGAAACTGCTGTGGTGATGATGGTGATATCAGAAATTGGCACCATTGGTACTGGCACCAGGATCACTTCTGACCACCAGTTAAGTTGTTACTGCTCAGGTCAGGATATTTAGTGGGCAAGGAGGCTGAGCAGGTGAGTGCCTCACCCAACAGGCCGAAGGCAGCAGTTTGCAGATACTTGTTACAGCTCTTCACCAGGGGGAGGCTCAGGCTTGTCTGCATCTTCTTTCAGTCATGGAGATTACCAGACAGCAGTGACAGCTTGCATTCCCACTGAACCTGGCTGCCTGTGGTCTTGGTGGGGAAGTATTCACTCAGACAGTAGGTAACACATCACCATTCACCAGTCAGGCTATCCTGCAACTGGGGAAACAATCATTACTTTTGAATCAGAGATGCAGATGAGATGACCACACACTGAGTCTTCTGAAACAGGGTATTTAAACTGGACATAACTCATTGCAGCTAGCAATGCAGTCATTTGCCCTCATTACCTGGAGGCTTCAGTGGACTTTTCCCTATTGTGGTGACTCAGTTATTGTCAGTCCTGTTGCCTTTGCACTTTCCATCAGTGCTATGACACCATCAAGAGGCTGAGCTTGGATGGAGTGGACATTACATGTTACAGCTCCATATTGCGGGTCTCAAAGAATGATGCATTGGATACTGTCATACTGCACAGTTTGTGCCTCATGATTATGGTTCAGCTCAATGTGAAAATCTGTTACAAGTGACATTCTGCCATCTGAAGAATTGGCACTCTGTGCATGCCCCAGATACTGACTCTGGCACGGGTCAATATGGTTCTGTGCCATCTGTGCCAAGTAATAATTTTAAAGATCTATATACTCACACAGAAATTGGATCTACTGGGCAACATTACGGTTAATGTAATGGGTGTAATATTATTTTCAAATCAGTGTTAATGTGTGATGGAAAGAAATTAGCTGGTCTGAATCAAACAGCTCAGTGTAAAACTTCTCATGGCTGAGGTACACAGCCGTGTAGAATTTTTTACAAGTCATCGTAATCACCTTTGATCATAGGAATTATTTTTTTCACAACTGCAATTTTGGCCTTTGGGCCATTTTCAAGTGGTAACACAAAGGCTAAAGGAATACAAAAATGAAGCACAGAGTGTACCCATATATACAGAAATACACAAACATGTTATTTCAGATGTTACCAATATTAACATCATTCATGCAAATCAAAGTAAATTTTCACTGTAGAAGTACAGTAACATTACATGAATGTGTTATGTTACCAATGTCAACATTTCATGTAATTTACATTATTTCACAATGTACACAGCTTTGTACTTGTCTGATGTTACTGTATTTCTACAATGCAAAGACCTGATTTTGACAATGACAGTTTACATGTCAAAGGATTCTAAACCCTGACTTTGACTGAAGCAAAATGTAAGTCACATGTAATTTTCAACATTTTTGTAATGTACTACTGTCTACACAACATGTTTTGGTAGCTCTTTGTATACAAGTACGCTCTGTACACACTTCTAGATTTTGCAGTAACATGTGAAAATGGCCCAAAAGATCGAAATTGCAGTTGTGAAATAAATAATTCTTACCATCAATGGCGAATGTGATGTCCCTTAAAAAACCTTCAGTGTAAGTTAATAAGTAATTATTTGAAGTGTAACTACCACTAATTAAACTATGATCCAAAAGAAGTAATTTTTTTTAGAATTAATAGTAATTATGGTTTGTTCTTCTGGTATACAATTGCATTCTGCCTGTAGTTTAGAAGTGATAAATCTAATTAGTGTAAATAAGCTTCTTAAGCTGGATAACGTAATAAATTTATCCACATAGAAAAAGCTTCTCATATTGCCCTGAAGGTAAGTTTAAAACTGTTTACCATTGTGCGGCTACTAAAAGTATTACAACATAATCTAGTTTGAAGATTTTCTGAAGAAGATAAATTTCATTCAAACAACTTTGTTGAGGGTTCCCAAACATATTAACAGAAATTGTAAACATATTCTTCAATTTTTTTTTCTTGTACACCCACTTCAGTAAATGGAAGAACTTTAAACTAGTCTTTTGTGTTTCTTCTAACAATTTTAGTAATGTCTAGCATTAGTATTCATTAGATATGCTTTTGCTCTATAGATATAAGTACCGCCACAATAGCTGGCCATTGTGGCCGAGCAGTTCTAGGTGCTTCAATCTGGAACCGCACAACCGCTACGGTTGCAGGTTTGAATCGTGCCTCGGGCATGGATGTGTGTGATGGCCTTAGGTTAGTTAGGTTTAAGTAGTTCTCAGTTCTAGGGGAAAGATGACCTCAGATGTTAAGTCCCATAGTGCTCAGAGCCATTTGAACCATTTCAAACGCCACAGTAGTGATTATTATTTTTATTAGAAGTCAAAAATATATTTCCACAAGATTGTCTCCATAGCCAAATGATTTGCAGTCAGCCACTCAGAACATGCATAAGGACTAATCCATGAGTGGCGTTTAGTTACTTTACTTGTGTTTTCACAAAATACACTATTTTTTTGCTCTTTCCCTTTTTACCACCAAAATTTTTGAAATTATTGCTGAAAATAATGATGATTATCAGTTTTGTTTACACCTCTTATACAGTTATCATTTTTTTTGGAAGTGTTTTAAATTTAAGTAATTTTTGATCTGCCTATAGTTTCTTTACTTCTATTATCAAATTTTTTAAGCATTCATATCTTTGTCTTTTTTAAGCAACATTTTTAATGAAGACAGTTTTTTACTCATGAGCAATGTGTACATTGTTAAATTGTGTTTTAGCCATTAGGACATATAGAAACAGATGATCATGAATGTAAAGAATTCTTTGTAAATATAATTTCATAGTTAATGGAGGTAAAATTTCCATATTTACAGAATATTTTATACTGATAGTTTCTGTGTAAAGTACTCTAAAATCCTAATACACACAGTCTTTACAACACACATGGTGCTTCTTGTTCATCATATCACAATGTTAATAAAAGTAATTATCTAAACTCTTATCAGTGTTATATTTTTACACATTTTCTTCTGCATACAGTTAACATTTATTTATTATAGATATACCCATATAGCTAACATTCCTTTCCCTTGGATTTGACATGTTTTTGAACTTCCCACTGTTCCTCCTACTAAAAACAATACATTTTGGTTACTGGTCCCAATGGGAAGTGTGCAGATAGTGGGTTAACACAAAACTGCTTAGCTAATGTTGCAGACAAAAATAATTTTGTTAGCTGTAAAATTTCCTGTCATTACGAAAATAAATTGCAGTAAAATACCAATAGTATGTAGCAATGTAGCAAGTGATATGTTTATCCATATTATCATTAATGTTGCAGCATCTAAATTTATACTCATAGAACTTGAGTTATTAAGAAAAATTTAAATTAAAATTAGAATTCAAACTGTCTAACCATAATTAGTTTTATACCTAAAATTTTATTTTTGCTGTCTAGTGTGTTAAAATTTTTAGGAATTTTTTATGAATGTACATCACAATACAGAATGTTAAAGCACACCTTGGTTTAGAGAAATGTTTTATTTTTTCTTAAAAGTATTGTTTTTGTTGGTTTCTACAGCTTTCCACATTTGCAGACTGAATAAAGAAATACAAATACAAATATAAACTGAACTGGCATCATTAGGGCCTGTCATTCAAAGTTTATTACTACTCTCAACCAGTGCTATAATGTGACTGAAAACAGCTCAGAGTTCATAACCACAAATGCTCCACGTGGCTTTACATGCATGACAAACCACAGTTCACCCAAAACACAAATATAAGTGACACAGTCTTCTATATTTTCGTGTTCTAGAGGGAATTACAGTTTGGACAGCAAAAAATTTTTCTTCCCTTGCAGAACACTATTTTATTCTTAAATCAAACTGATAATGCACCATAAACTATTATTTTTACTGCCAGTAATAACAAATTAATACTTTTTTCTAAGATCTTTCCCCGGAAACCATAAATCACAGTTTTCACTGCTGAGCCCTGAACTTGCATTCACTCACATAGTTTTGTATCATTTCTCTGATGACTACTACTTAGCACTAAAATATTGTTGATCTTCTTAAATGCTCCCTTCCTATTGTTTGCATATATCTTATGCTTTCTATTATCAAACTATCTGTGCCCTCACTGGGACCTGTCTATCCTTTGTTATGAGTCTACAAAATAATGAAGCTACTGCAGATGCAGTATACGTCTGCTGCTAGAGATGCAGTGTCTCTTGGTTTTGGTAATTTGGAAGATTTAACTGCACACCAGTTGTCTAATATTGACATAATGAGACATTGGAAAACTGCAGCTCACATCTGTTCTGATTCTGCTGTGCAGCTTCCAAATCATATTGAAAGTCCTAGTTTTATAACTGTGTAGCAATACCATCTGAGCTACCGAAGCACGACTCACGCCTGGTCCTCACAGCTTTACTTCTACCAGTATCTCGTCTCCTGCCTTCCAAACTTCACAGAAGCTCTCCTGCGAACCTTGCAGAACTAGCACTCCTGAAAGAAAGGATATTGTGGAGACATGGCATAGCCACAGCCTGGGGGATGTTTCCAGAATGAGATTTTCACTCTGCAGCGGAGTGTGTGCTGATATGAAACTTCCTGGCACATTAAAAATGTGTGCCCGACCGAGACTCGAACTTGGGACCTTTGCCTTTTGTGGGCAAGTGCTCTACCATCTGAGCTACCAAAGCATGACTCACGCCTGGTCCTCACAGCTTTACTTCTGCCAGGCCTGTTCCAACTAGCTAGTTGTTTCCTATGCACAGTAATCTATGAAAAAAATCCTGAAGATGCCTCTGCTTCTTTTATTCTATGAGCTCTTCATTTGACCTGTGGGGGCCGCATTCTATACCTACCTATCTGAGGAAAATCTGTCGGAGGCACTGGGAATTGAAAATGAGGCCTTCTGCACCAAAGGCAGTGATGTTAACCATTCAGCTACAAAAGAGGTCTTCATGAAAAACATATTGACAATCAATTTACACAGATTTTGAACTGAAATCTGTGTGAATATCATGAAAATCATGTTGATAATGCAGGTTTCCATTTCAGATTGACACACACTGTTAATGAAACACACTGCTCTCATTATTATAACAGTGTGTGGCTTTTATTAATAACCTTTTTATGCCAATGATTTATAATATATTTTTACTTTACAGAATAATTTCCATACTATACTTCACATATGGTTCGTTTGTGGCTTCAACTTGGCAGCTGCACCCACTAATTTCAGCACAATTGACATCAGCTGAAATGAGAAAGGAAAGTAATGGAACTTTTGAAGGCTTACCTAGAGAGCTGTGGGAGTTTCCTTTCAGAGCACAATACCCATTTGATGCAAGGCAGCCATATGTCTACACTGTTGTTTTTCTATTACAAGGAGCTTGTATATTTGTTTCTGGATGCATGATAGTTGTACTAGATATGATGTTTATTACACTAACGTTACTCATATGTGGACAACTTGAAATACTCAAAGATAAACTTCGAAATATGAGAAACATAGCAACTGACCAAAGGCAAAATGAAGATATTGGTTTAGTGGGAAAAGCTCTGGAAAAACAAGCTCTGGAGAGACGTAAAATGATCCTGAACTCGAGTACTGACATAACTAAACAGGATGAAAATTTTAATGAAGATCTTGTAACTAAAAAGATAAATCTATTACTTGGTGAATGTGTAGAGCACCACAATATGCTACTGTCGTAAGTACATGAAAATTATGTATAATATCTTTATTTATTAAGGATATTTAATATGAATTTTATGATGATGTGCACATTTTCATATCACAGTCACATTACACTTTATGTTACATGAACTGTATTCCACAAATCCTACTGAACTGAGTCTCTCGGAACTGCAAAAGTCCGAAAAATGAACATTTTATTTAAGCTCTATGCTTTGACTTAAAGTGTGAAATATTACATTATAAAAAAGATAATATGATATGTAAAGAAATACATTTTAAAGCAAGTTAATTCATTTCACAGTAGCCTTAGGTATACAGGGTGTCCTCGTATAAATGGTCAGTATTCAGGGATAAGAGAGGAATGGTCATTTGAAGGAAAACTTCATACGGACATATGCCCTATTCCATATAGTTTCTGAGATAGATCACATTTAAAGTACATTGTTATTAATTTTCTGTATTATTCAATATTTTGTCAGACTTACACATGTAACCACAGATAGTAAGCATTGCAACATGTGTTTTACAAAGTATCAATTGAGAAATGAACATTTTTAACACACTCATCTCTAAGCATTATTGTGCATATCACACTGCAGCTGTTGCATGGTTCACAATAAATGTATGAATAACCCACTGTCAGCTTCAGTGTGTCTGTGCACTCTTGGGAGAACATGTTGTGTTGCTTGTCTGAGTGCCTCTCCATGTTCCCTAGTGAGGACAGCAGCATCCTTGATTTGACCAAGTATTTCATGTTGCATATTCATCTTTGTTTGCATAACTCAGAATTCATCCAACCTCATGAACAAAAATCTAACAGCATAAGATCTGGCGATTCTGATAGCCAGTTAGTTGTACCACTATGACTGATCCAGCAATTGGGGTCACTGAAGTCCCTCACACATCTCGTAAAATGACAAGAAGCTCCATCATGATGGAAGTACATTGTGGTCTGTGTGACCAAGGGCACAAACGTTCTCACGGTGTTCAGCAAATGAATTTTCCAAAAAATGGAAGTAATTCTATCCTGTCATTTGCTCTTCTAAAATGACTGGACATGTCAACATATTACCAATCATGCCCTGCAAAACATTGATTGAAAAACTAACTTTGAAATTGATTTCCACCATAGCATGTGAATGTTCCTGTGACCACTGATGATTATTATGGATACCGCTGACTCCATTCTTTGTAAAAGTGACTTCATCAGTGAGAAATATTAATGTAAGCAAATGACAATTGTCATTTAACCAACAACAAAATTCAAGTCAAGTGGCATTGTTGCCTGTGTGAAGATTATGGACATACTGTATGTGAAATGAGTACAGGTTTTTCTCATGTAATGTTCACCATACATGTTTTCATGGGACACTAATATATGCAGAAAGTCACCATGTGGTGGTAACAGAACTATGGTGCATCATTTGTTGTTCATTCACAGATTGTTGAAGTATACATTCAGAAGAAAAATGGGATCTTGGAAGAATACCTGTTTCATGCACTGTACTAAAAACTCTGTTAAACACTCTACAATCAAGAATACGATGTGTCAGAAAGCCCTGACAGTTTTCATCGATAGCAGCAGGAGCACTATCGCTGCAGAAGCTGTAAATGTACACCATATCTGCGTATTCTTAATTAGTATAGATATGTGGTATTTTAGCCAGCATGTGTACAAACCCAGTTGATCGATGCTTCTCTCTGACACATTCTCAATCCCTCGCACTACTTCACTCACAACCACCGTGAGCAATTGTGTGTTCAATAGTCTAGTTTAATGACAGAAAGACATCCCAAGAAAGGAGGCTGAAAGCAATGATGTACGTTGGGCTAGAATAATATATTAGAGATGTTGTGTTGGTAAGATACAGAGAATAGACAAAATAATGTGAACACCTCTGCTTACTTGGGAATAGCTTATTAATAAGGGGTTGGACTTCCATTTGCCGTAATAGAACTGTGATTCTTCTTAGAATACTGACATATAATGATTGTACAGTCTCCAGTGGAATGTTATGCCGCTGTTTGATCAAAACCTCTTCTAACTCCTGTAGTAAGGAGGGAAGCAGAAATCTGCTCCGGACTCTGCGCTCCAATACTGCCCACAAGGGTTCAATAATGTTCAAGTTGGGGGACTGAGCTGGGCAGGGAACATGCTGCAGTTCAGTTGCATGCTCCTCATACCATGATTGTACTGTCCTGGCTGTGTGAATGAGTGTATTGTTGTCCTGAAATATGGCATCATTGTTGGGGAAAAACATTTGAATCACGGGATGTACATGATCATCTAAAATGGCTGTAACATGGCCTTTGAGAGTAATGATCAGACCAGCAGAATACCATGATATGGCTGCCCACACCATCACACTTCCACCTCCGTGCCTAACTGTTGGAATCAAGCCATCAGGATTGTAGGTTTCTTTTGGCATTCTCCAGGGGTAAACCCAACCCGATGTTGTAAATAACGAATAATGTGGCACAAGCAGTGTGAATGCGGGTGCACAAGCACACAGACTACTCTGAATTCACTCAGCAAACGAAACGGAGAGGAATCTTCAGGCGTAAAAGTAACTTCGGCTGTACCCCGAGGGAGTGTTATAGGTCCATTTACATTCACAATATGTGACCAAGTGGACAACTTCGGTAGTTCCATGAGGCTTTACACAGGCGATGTTGCTATATACAGAGAAGTAGCGAAAAATTTTAGCGAACTGCAAGAAGACCTGTAGAAGATCGACACTTTGTGTATGGAATGGCAACTGACTCTCAGTATAACGACAGTTATGTATTGTGCATGAATGACCAGAAAGACCCATTATTGTATGACTGAAGGATTGCAGACCAATCACAGGCAGCAGTTACATCCATACAGTGTGTCTGAGTGTGCATACAAATCGATTTACAGTGGAACGACCATATAAAGCTAATCACAAGTACGTTAGATGCCACATAGATGCACTGTAAGAATCTTAAGGAAATGTAGTTCACTAACAAGTTGAGTAGACTACATAATTCTCGTTCAAGCAATACCACAATATTGGTCATCAGTCTGGGATCCGTACCAGATAAGATTGGAAGTATTAGAGAAAATTCGAAGAAGAGTAGCACGTTTCATCACAGGTTCACTTAGCAGGTGCAAAAGCGTCACAGAGGTTTGCAGCCAACTCTGGTGTCAGGTGTGTGAGACGAGTCTGCGCTATCTCGGTTTCATTTTTTACACATCCAGCATAGAAAGTTTCAAAAGCTCTTAGGAGTGTGTAATTATTGTCAACAATTTACAAATTAAGAATGAAATACACTTGCTTTATAATTTGTAATACACCATTTCAATGAAATGGAGCATTCAAAATTTATCACAAAAACATCAGCATCATCATTAAATGACACTTAAAAACGCATCAATAGCGCAAGCCCTCAAGACAGAATGTGAAGACGAAGATTGGAGTTAAACATCACATGGTTAGGTGCAAGCGTAATGAATAACGTCGTGATTTCTGGTGTCCAAAGTTGTTCGTTCGCATCCTGTTACATGCTTTCTTCCCGTCATTGTGACGTGTAATATCTTAGTGCTTATCAAATTATGCTAAGTTATACAAGGTGATATTTATTAATGTTTAGAAACCTCCGAAGTGGTATACATGACGCTGAGACAATTTAATGTACGACACATGGGGCCATAAATGTTGGCAAATATCTCAAAACTAGATAACAAATGTTGAACATGTGACGTCACCAGATGATGTACGTCACCTCACAAGGAGCGGTGGACCCTCTGTCTGTCGCACCTGAGGCTCAGGGTTCGATTCTTGCTTCTGGCAGGCAGTATTTTTATCATTGCTTTGGACGTCTGTGCATTTACATTGAGGTAAGATAATTGTATTTACCAGTCTCGTGGCCTCCGTTGGTTTATTGCAAAGTGCAGTACAACGAAAACCTTCCGTATTGAGTCATAAGTAAACGGGTATAAAGAAGCTTCCGAATTTCGTCGTTATCTATCAATGACCAACGTTTCCTCTACTAAATAATGCATGTAAAGAGAAAAAGAAGGAACAAAACAAAAAATAAAATAAGAATAGCTGTAGCTTGATTATGAGGCTAGTAATTTTGTCACTTTTCGTTTACCACACCTCACAGATTAGATTAGATTAGTTTTTCGTTCCATAGATCCGTGCTGAGGAAATCCTCGTGGATGTAAACATGTCTTTTTTTTTTTTTTAGCTGAAATAACAATACTAATAGTATGAGTATATACATAATCTTTTTCTTTAAGCTGAAATAACAACACTAATAGTATGGGTATATACAATACATTGTTTGTTTCTATTAAAAAATTCGTCAAAGGAGTAGAAGGAGTTGGCCACTAGTAAGTCTTTCAGGCTCCTTTTAAACTGATCTTTATTTGTAACTAAATTTTTTATGTTTGCTGGCAAATTATTGGAGATGAGTGTTCCTGAGTAGTGGACCCCTTTTTGAACTAAAGTAAGTGCTTTTAAGTCCTTGTGCAGATCATTTTTGTTCCTGGTACTGTATGTATGAACTGAGCTGTTTGTTGGAAAAATAGATATATTATTTAGGACAAATTTCATTAACGAGTAAATATACTGAGAGGCAGTAGTTAGTATAACCAGTTCTTTGAAAAGGTTTCTACAGGACGTCCGTGAACTTACTCCACAAATAATACATATTACATGCTTTTGGACTCTGAAAACTTTTGTTTGACTTAAAGAGTTACCCCAAAATATTATACCATATGACATTATGGAATGAAAGTAGGCAAAGTATGCAATCTTTTTCATTTTTATGTTGCCTATGTCAGCTAACACTCGAATTGAAAATACAGATTTGTTAAGGCGTTTCTGCAGTTCTGTGGTGTGCTCCTCCCAACTGAACTTATTATCAAGTTGCAATCCCAGGAATTACCTCTTCTATCTGCTCTTCTTCATACTTTATGCATATGCTGGGTGGAAACCTCTTACAGGTTCTGAATTGCATATAGTGAGTCTTTTCGACGTTTAATGTCAGTGAGTTGGCTTTAAACCATTTACTAATATCCATGAAAATATCATTACCAGATCTTTCTAGAACTACACTCAACATACTATTTATTGCAATTCTTGTGTCATCTGCAAACAAAACGAACTCTGCTTCTGGCAGTGTAACTGATGAGAGATCACTAATGTACACAAGAAAAAGCAATGGCCCTAAGATGGATCCTTGTGGGACACCACATGTAATTTCTTCCCATTCTGATGATGACTGACAACTTAATTCACTGGTCCCTTGCACTGACACCCTTTGTTTCCTGTTAGCGAGGTATGACTTGAACCATTTTGCAGCACTGCCTGTGACACCATAGAATTCTAATTTATTTAAAAGGATGCTGTGGTTCACACAATCAAATGCCTTTGACAAATCACAGAAAATACCTGCTGCTTGTAATTTGTTATTTAATGAATGAAGTACATTTTCACTGTAGGTGTAAATAGCCTTCTCGATATCAGAACCCTTCAGAAATCCAAACTGTGTTCTTGATAATATGTTATTTGTGGTCAGTTGGTTGAGCAGCTGCCTGTACATTACTTTTTCTAAAATCTTTGAGAATGTTGGCAAAAGTTAAATCGGTCTGTAGTTTGATGGTATCTCTTTATCCCCATTCTTGAATAGAGGCGTAACATCTGCATATTTTAGCCAGTCAGGAAATGTCACAGTTATAATTGACTGGTTACACAAGTAACTCAGAATTGTACTAAACTCACAAGAACATGCCTTAATTAACTTTGTTGGAATTTCATCGTAACCACTAGAATGCTTTGTTTTTAAAGATTTTATTATGGAAGTTATTTCTTTTGGTGAAGTGAGTAACATATTCATGTACCTGAAGCTATTTGTAAAGGCTAGTTTCAGATATTCAAGGGCATTATTTACTAATCCTGACAATCCCATTCTATCAGTAATGGATGTAAAGTACTTGTTAAATAGATTTACCACACTATGCCCATCAGTTACTAATGTGTCATCTACCCTTAGTGCTATTTGCCCCTGTTCCTTTCTGGTTCTACCAGTCTCTTCTTTCACTATATCCCATATTGGTTTTATTTTGTTCCTGACTTTGCTATCTTATTCTCGTAGTGCATTTGTTTAGGTGTCTGAATTACCTTTTTTTAATATTTTGCGGTATTCCTTGTATTTAGCTAAATCATCAGCATTGTAGCTATTCTTGGTTGACAGATACATTTTCCTTTTTGTCTTACAGGAAATCCTTATTCCTTGTGTAATCTATGGTTTTATTATAGAATCCTGTTTAATTTGAGTAACTTTTAGAGGCAAACAGTTTTCAAAAATGGTACTGACATTGTTCATGAATGTGTTATATTTTTCATTCATGTCATGAGCACTATAAACATCTTTACAGTTTATATTTTTGAGCAGTTTTCTAAAACACTCAATTTTTGGTTGATTGACTACTCTCCTGTACTCAGATTTAGCAGTCTTGATAATCTGCTTAGAATTTACATCTAAAACAAGGAGCTGCATGTCATGATCTGATAGTCCATTTATTACAGGTTTTATTATATGATTTTGTTCCTTTGATTTGTCTCTAAAAATGTTATCAAATACTGTCCTTGGAGCTGCATGTCATGATCTGATTGTCCATTTATTACAGGTTTTATGATATGATTTTGTTCCTTTGATTTGTCTATAAAAATGTTATCAAATACTGTCCTTGAGGATTTAGTGATCCTAGTTGGAAAGTTTACAGTGTGAGTTCGATTGAAAGACAACATTACTAACTGCAGTAAATGTTTACTGGGAAATTGCATTAGAAAATCTGTATTAAAGTCACCAGCAATCAAAATTTCTTTGTTTCTTCCTGTTAAATAACCCAAAAGAGCTTCTAGATGATTTATGAATAGATTATAATTTCCTGCAGGTGCTCAGTAAATAGTTACTATTATATAGGATCTGTTATGGAACTCTACTTCTGTTGCACATGCTTCTAGATGCTGCTCTAAACAGAGTTTATTAATGTCAATGTTCTTGAATTTATGGCAGTTTTTAATAAATGTGGCAACTCCTCCTCCATCCATATCTACTCAGCAGAAGTAGGAAGCTAGCTTAAATCCTGAAATGTCTAACATATCTATACCAGTGGTCAGTTGATGTTCAGAGAGGCAGATTGTGTCAATTTGGTTAGATGAATTCATTTCATCAATACAAACAAATAGTTCGTCAACTTTATTTCTGAGTCCCGGAATGTTCTGATGTAATAAAGATAACTGATACTGCATACTAATGGGATTATAACTGCTTTGGCAAAGATGAACTGGCAGTTTCTGATTACTTTCTGTTAAACATTGTTTAAATTGAGGCTGTATGCTAAAATCTGACTCCTGTTCATCTGTTTTCTCAAACTGAGTGTGTCTGCCAATCTCTCTTAAAATTAATTTTCTTTCCCCCTTCCCTATCCTAAAAAAGGCATCCCTCTGACACCTGTGACCACTGGTATTTTACCACTTGTGACACTGTCCCCCTTACGTTTTCTGCAATCAACCCAGACAGTTTTCCCTTCCCTTTCCTATTGAGGTGAAGGCCATGCCTGGTGTAGTCCCACCTATCGATAGCATCCACAGGAATCAAACCAATATGGGACCCTATATCCGTCCTAAGCAGCCACTCCAACTCCAAGTTCACCCTCCCAATGGAAGAGTTCAGATGAGGCCGATCATGGTGTCTCAACACAGACACAAATCCCACTCTAGTATGCTTCGTTGCTGATGCTATCTTCACCAGGTCACTCTCCATGGAATATTTAAAGTCTCTGTCAATGCTATTTCCCGGACCACCCACTATAACCACAGCTTCCTCCTTTGTGAAATCCTTGTATAAAGAACCTACATCCTCTGTTACCTGACCCAGATCTGCACTAAGCTTGAAAAAGTTTGTGACCTGGTACTCTGGACCTAGATTTTCCTGCAGTAGTCGGCCAACACCTCTACCATGGGAGCTACCTAACAACAGAACTTTCTTTCTCTTTACAAATTTCCCTACCTTTTACAAGTCCTTGAAAGCTTCTTGTGCCCTTTCTACAGCTTCAGCTACATGAGGCTCATCTGATTCTGACTGAAGTAACAGGTCAAATCTATTTTCAAGATTTATGACAAAGCTGTCTGATGCTCTCCTTTGCCCGTTCCCCCTATTACCTGTTGCCTCTTCCCACCTCTGTCCACCCTTCTCCCTCTTTAACCTGTCCAGATCCTCCCTTGCCTTGTCTAAGTCAGCTTGAAGAGCTGCAATTTTCCCTTCCTGTTCCAGTATTTTCCTATCTCTACTGCAGATCCTACAATACCACTGGTGAGCCTCATTTATGTCCCCATTTCCTACACCACTACATTCCCCCCAATGAAAGAAACTACAGCACCCATCACACCACACCCCAGAAATAATGATCCTACGGCATGTCACAACTTCTCACTCATGGTAAAAACAGAAATCGTATAAACTGATTTAAGTACTGACTAAAACGTAAACAAAGGACCCTAGAAACTATTCAGGAAGATATAAGTAAATTGAAAGAGTACTGAATAAAGAAACTGGTGATTACATATAAGTTTAAGTCACTGTTTACTTACGATACACGCGCATGAAATTAAGCCTAAAATCTGTGCTATAGGTGCTAGAAGGAAAATAAACTTCTTACCCCGTTTAATCTTCTTTAACACTTCACTAACACTTCCACTAATGTAACAACACTTATATTTATACCAACTGGAAACTAAGGATTTCTGTTGTGCTAATTAGTTAAAGATTGTAATGCATTTTGACAAACATTATGGATTGTGAAACTTCAAGGGACATGAAAAATGTGTACAAGACCAGGACTCAATGCTGGGACCTTTGCTTTTCACAGGCATGTGTGCTGCTGACTGAGCTAACCAAGCATGACTCATGACCAAACCTCATAGCTTCATTTTCTCCAGTACCTCATCTCCTACCTTTCAAACTTCACGTAAGTTCTCCTATAAAACTTGCTAGACTAGCACTCCTGGAAGAAAGGATAGTGCGGAAACATGGCTTAGCCACAGACTGGGAGATGTTTTCCAGAAAGAATATTCAATCTGGAGGTGTGTGCTGATCTGAACCCCCCTGTCAGATTAAAACTGTGTGCCAGACCAGGAATCAAACATGGGTCCTCAGCTCAGTCGGAAGAGCACTTGCCTGTGAAAGGCAAAGGTCCCAGGTTTGAGTCCTGGACTAGTGCAGAGTTTTAATCTACCAGGAAGTTTCATATCTGCACACAATCTGCTGCAGAGTGAAAATTCATTCTGGAGATTACTGGCTTTGTTGAACTACTACCTCCAATACTAAGACCTAAATGTATTGGACATTCACAAAAGCCGCCACATTGATGACTTCACATAAAAAATTGAGCAAATGAATAAATAAGTAAACCACGTCATTTACAGAGCAGTATGACAATCCTGGTGAACATTTTAATGTATATATGTAACAAAATTCTGAAGGTCAAAAAAACTGTGGATCTGAAGGAACACTCATTTAGCTTATTTTGTCAAAATGTAATAAGAGTAAATTTCTAATACCAGTATTGAAAAATGAAAGAGCAAGATGATTATCAATAGATGTTTCATGTTTATCAAAAGATCACTTGTAAATCGCTGAAATTAGAAATTTACTGTATAATATCAGATTATTGTAGGCCCTATAAAGAAATTGAGAAGTGGCCATGTATTCAAATACTGGTATCAAGTCTCAAGCTCTGCAGGTTAGTGGATATTGTGCCAAACACCTGTTGAATGCTGTACAATAGCATTTGGTCCGAGAACACTGTATCTGGTAGTAGTGACACATTTAAAGGGTATCTGACTGACAATGTGTTTTAAGTTTCACATAGCTGTTATAGAACACAAAGAAGATTATTCAGCATTAACTGGAGACTCATTTCTATGCAGGTTGTACTATTGATTGCCTGCTTGACTGTACTGACTAAATATACAAGGTGCAACTTAATGGCATTTTAAGATTTTGAGAGATAGTAGAGGATGAAACTTTGAACATTCTAATATTAAAAAAAAAAAAAAATACATAGCTGGAAATGTGAAATAAAGTTTTTGCAGAACTATGCACTTCGTATCCTTTTGATTGGCTGAATGAAACACCAGAATACTGTAGTTTGAAAAATGTTTATTGATATTAGAGTACAATTAAATACTATAAACCAAATCTGTGGCTACACTACTGTGAAGTAAATATTCAATATGATGGCAATCAACCTCATCAGATAATATTAGAAGATACAATGTAACAAAAAGAGTTTGTAAAAGGAAGATGTTGAAAAAGAAAAATTCTAGGTACACTAAAACACTGTCCAATGTGTAAGATAATGTAATGAAGCTGTTAGACATGTACAATAATACCAGGTCTGAAAATGCAAAATCCTTGTATGTAAGATGGAGAAACAATTATAAAAAAAAAACAGTTATTGAAGCAAAAAAGTCACACAATGTGCAGTGCATTGAGAGTTCTAACAAAAAATGCAGAGCTGCTTGGAATCTCATAAACAATGTTGCCAAAGAATTGCTTGATGTCAAAATCATTATCTCTCCATAAAAGTAATGATTACTTTATAAAGTCTGTGGAGGAAGTAAGTCATTTCATCAGTAAATCCGATACATGTCCATCAGAGCTCTTAGGAAAAAATTATCATGGAACACCCTACAACCATATTCTCAATTTCTCTGAGATTACGCCTAGTATTGTGTTAAAAATAGTAAGGAGCTTCAAGTCAGCAGATAGTGTTGAAATTTATGACATGTCTTGCAACTTGCTGAAGAAAATCATTTACTCTATTGTTTATCCATTGGTGCAATGTGTAAATAAATGTATATCACAGGAGTACTTTGCAGAGGTGCTAAAATTATCTATGGTGACAAAGTCAACCCTGCAGGTTTCAGACCAATATCAGTAGCTCCAGTCCTAGCCAAAAGAGTAGAATACATCATTTATCATCAACTGTCTGCTCATTTTGAAAAACTTGGAATATTTAATGTAGCACAGTATGAATTTAGAAAAAAATTATCAACAGCTGATACAATAGACACTGTAATTAAATGTATGGCAAAGCAGATTACACTGCAAATAATTAATAGGCTCCAAGTACTGCTCCTTGCAGCTACCCCAAAGTTTAAGAAGATTACCCAGTTCCTCTGGCCCAAACAAAGTAGCCTTTAAGTTACAGTGACATTCCCACCAGGATCCTATGTCCGTCATACACCAAAAATAGCCAACAGTTCTCTCACTCTTCCCACTGTGTTGACACTGTAGGCCATATTTCAGTTGTCATGGTGCTTGGATGACAAACCATCTGCTACCCACTAAAGTTGATTTCACCACTTTTGATACCAACTACAGCCAACAAGGTCAGGAGGCAGGCAGCACAGGGCTGAGGTGGGTTAGCACACCGGTGAAGGTCCAGAGAGACTCAGATGTCAAAATTAACATTTTATTTTACTTGTACATTTGTGCTACATTGGTGTGGTGTAACAACCATGCCCTCACCCCAATGAGATGACTGGTGAAATGATAAGCAGAGTCCAGCTAACTGACTGTAACAAGCATGCTAGTTTTGCTTATGGTGGGATCAACCCCACTGTGTGAGTCAAGCCACAAACATCTTTTGTCAGCATCACACGAAGATTGGGCAGAAGTCCAAATTGCTGGTGAAGTGAGCCTGGGTAGGTGTGCTGCACTGTGGGACTAAGTCCAGAGGAGAGACTTAGTGCAGGAAGCTGGTAATGCTGGGCTGTGAATGAAACTGCTACAACAGTGATAGCTATTTATGCAATATGGCATTGCACCAGTTATGCCAATGTGCAGCTTCTAGTCATATTTTCAGCAACACCACTGGAGAAGAAATCACCTTTCCTGTATGGCAAGAACTGTGCATTACTGCTGCAGTGGCAGATTTCAATGAGCGAGCCTGGCCTGTCTCACAATACTTTAACAGCTCTGTTTCTATAACCAATATAACAACACTGCTAGTTCTCCCTAGGATCTCAAGCATTCAGAGGGAATGTCACCATCTCAAGGAGCCTTGTTTTCACTTAGGTTTTTCAGTGCTCTGTCAAATTCTTCTCACAGTATTGTAACTCCCATCTGATCTTCACCTACTTCTTCCTCTATTTCTATACCCTCATGATTAATTTTATTGCGAAACTAGGAAAAATATTACTTTGCATGTGAGTGCATGAAAATTGTTCCACCACTTTGAACAAATATGAAAGGAGAATGAATCATTTGTAAAATACTGCTTGTGAATAATAAGAATTTATTAGCTTTCATTACTTAACTTACTGTCATAATTTCTTGAAAATTCAGTGTCTTTGTTGGCTCATCTTGTAGACATTTTTTCCCCTTATACTGACTCTCCACATATTCCTTCCATCTTTCAGCCCTCCATTCCTTGCCTAGTACTGATCTGTCATCTGATCTCCTGATATTCTTCTGTTTTCTTCAAAGGTGTATTCAATTTTCCTGTGGACAGCATCTATCTTTCTCCTAGTTATGCATGCTTCTACAGCCTTGAATTTGTCATCTAGCCATTCCTGGTTAGCCATTTTGCACTTTTAAGTTAATGGTAATGTGACAGTTCTGTGGTCATCCGTCCACCTGACATACTGTAAGATGGCACCAGGTGTACACTTTGTTGATTGTTTTTCTGCGGATGTAATTTTTAATAAAGAAGAAAACTGTCCATCATTTTGAAAAGTTGATGTTTATGATCATAGAAAGTGCACCACCACCAGTTTTTCTGAACTACGCAAATGAGAGTTATCCTTGCAACATATCATTAACTTCCAAAATCCTTTTCTCCTAAATCTCCATTAACCCACAGTCCACACACCCTCCACCCAACAGTTTCCCCTTCCTTTGACCTGTCAGCCCACCCAGTCAATGCCTTTTTCTTCTTGTGTCACATGCCACCAGCTCCAGTGGCTGTGCATGCCTAGCCCATGTGCTTTCAAACCTTCCTGCTCATCTGATGATTAATTTCATTGCAAAACTGGGAAAAATCTTACTTTTCATCTGTTTGCATGAAAACTGTTCTGCCGCTCTGAACGAATATGAAAGTAGGACAAAACTATTTGTCAAATATTGTTTGTGAATAACAAAAATTTAGTAATTTCCATTACTTAACTTATTGTCCTAATTTCTTAAAGTTCAGTGTCTCTGTTGGCTCATCTTGCGCAATGATTTTTGCCTGCAAGAGTATATTCAGATTTTGATGTAAATATAGAATGAGAAATGACCAGTTGCAGCCAACATAAAATGTTTGATTCCTGTTCCCCTCCACACTGCACACAGTGATGCCACTGGCGGAGGACACTGTGGCAGTTGGTCGGGCCTTACTTGCCCATCTAAGGCCAGGATGCAGAATGTTACCTTCGTCTTTACCATTAAGAAAAAAATAACATCATACAATTTTCAATCTTTTTGAAACATTTAGGAAACAGTCAAAGTTTTTAACATTCTACTCCAAAGACACTTCTGGTATCTTTCTTTTTGTGTAAGTTATTTTTAAATAGTCACACCTGTTTCAACATTGTGGCAATATAAAATGGTAGTTAGTAACATCACCACATTACAAACACCTAATTACAAATACTTTCCACAGCTAACTCCTCTACTATTTTCATTATCTCTGTTATCCTAAGACATGTTTTATCACAAAAATAATTAGATGTTGTCAGCATACTTTCTCTTAGCAATCATATTCACAGTAACCACACAATGAATTTTCAACATATTTTCTGTTACAAACACAAACACATCATAACCCAGAATATATTTCCGTAACTTTGACTATCTTCATCTTCTACATCATCATCAACAAAATCATCAACTGTCTCATTATTATAATCTCATCATCGGAAGCATCATCATTATAATATTATTTTTTCTTACCCATCAACATTTCCTCAACACCCCATGGAGACCCTACTTCAGCACCGTACCATCACACATAGTTTTCGAACTAACAGCTTCCTGTTGTAAAAATACGAAAAATATACTATGTGATCAAAGTATCCGGACACCCCCAAAAACATACAATATTCATATTAGGTGCATTGTGCTGCCACCTACTGCCAAGTACTCCATATCAGCAACCTCAGTAGTCATTAGACATCGTGAGAGATCAGAATGAGGCACTCCGCAGAACTCACGGACTTCGGACGTGGTCAGGTGATTGGGTGTCAATTGTGTCGTATGTCTGTATGCAAGATTTCCACATTCCTAAAGATCCCTAGGTCCTCTGTTTCCGATGTGATACTGATATGTAAATGTGAAGGGACACATACAGCACAAAAGCATATAGGCCGACCTCGTCTGTTGACTGCCAGAGACTGCTGACAGTTGAAGAAGGTCGTAATGTGTAATAGGCAGACATCTATCCAGACCATCACACAAGAATTGCAAACTGCAACAGTATCCACTGCAAGTACTATGACAGTTAGGCGGGAAGTGAGAAAAATTTGAATTCATGGTCGAGCGGCTGGTCATAAGCCACACATCATGCCGGTAAGTGTCAAATGATGCCTCGCTTGGTGTAAGGAGCATAAACATTTGACAACTGAACAGTGGAAAAACATTGTATGGAGAGACAAGTCACAGTACACAATGTGGCGATTCAATGGCAGGGTGTGGGTATGGTGAATGCCTGGTGAACATCATCTGCCATTGTGTGTAGTGCCAACACTAAATTTGGAGGTGGTGGTGTTATGGTGTGGTCATGTTTTTCATGGAGGGAGCTTGCACCTCTTGTTGTTTTGCATGGCACTCTCACAGCACAGGCCTACATTGATGTTTTAAGCACCTTCTTGCTTCTGGGACAATATTTAAAAGCAATTCGGGGATGGTGATTCCATCTTTTAACACGATTCAACACCTGTTCATAATGCACAGCCTGTGGCGAAGTGGGTACATGACAATAACATTCCTGTAATGGACTGGCCTGCACAGAGTCCTGACCCAAATCCTATGGAACACCTTTGGGATGTTTTGGAAAGCCGACTTCATGCCAGGCCTCACCCACCGAAATCAATACCTCTCCTCAATACAGCACCCCATGAAGAATGAGCTGACATTCCCTAAGAAGTCCTAGAGCACCTGATTGAACATATGCCTGCGAGAGTGGAAGCTATCATCAAGGCTACGGGTGGGCCAACACCATATCGAATTCCAGCATTACCGATGGCGGGGGCCATGAACTTGTAAGTCATTTTCAGACAGGTGTCCTGATACTTCTGATCACATAATGTAGCTTACTTTTGTGAATAACATTCATTATTTAATGTAGCTGGGACAATATTTAAAAGCATATTAAATGTATCTGCAATATTGCAAATATGGACAACCATCAGCTGCAGAATGGAATGGCGACAATGAAAATTTCTGCTGGACTGGGACTCAAACCCAGATTTCTCACTTATTGTGAGTGATCAGCTTATCATTTGGCTCTCCATGCATGACTCACAGCCAGATCCAAACTTCCATATGTCCTCAACTACGTGTCTACAACCTTTACTCATACATCCATTATGCATGTCCAACTGTACATTGCATTGTAATTCAGAATGACGTAGGCACTATAATATTGTACCATATTTAAAAATTGTTAACATACATGACACTTCATCTTAAAAGCTTTTGTTCATAATAAGATTTTCAAAAACATTTCAGTTCTTCCATAGTAATTCAAAAGCTGAATCTTAATCTGAAGATAGCATCAGCAACGAAACATACGAGTGTAGGATTTGTGTCTGTGTTGAGACGCCATGATCGGCCTCATTTGAACTCTTCCGTAGGGAGAGTGAACTTGGAGTTGGAGTGGATATAGGGTCCCATATTAGTTTGATTCCTGTGGATGCTATCGATAGGTGGGACTACACTAGGCATGGCCTTCACCTCAATAGGAAAGGGAAGGGAAAACTGTCTGGGTTGATCGCAGAAAACTTAAGGGGGGACACTGGCACAAGTGGTAAAATACCAGTGGTCACAGGTGTCAGAGGGATGCCCTTTTTAGGGTAGGGAAGGGGGATAGAAAACGAGTTTTAAGAGAGATTGGCAGACACACTCAGTTTGAGAAAACAGATGAACAGGAGCCAGATTTTATCATACAGCCTCCATTTAAACAGTGTTTAACAGAAAGTAATCAGAAACTGCCAGTTCATCTTCACCAAAGCAGTTACAATCCCATTAGTATGCAGTATCAGTTATCTTTATTACACCAGAACATTCCTGGACTTAGAAATAAAGTTGATGAACTACTCATTTGTATCAATGAAATGAATTCATCTAACCAAATTGACATAATCTGCCTCTCTGAACATCAAGTGACCACTGATATAGATATGTTAGACATTTCAGGATTTAAGCGAGCTTCCTGCTTCTGCAGAGTAGATATGGATGGAGGAGGAGTTGCCACTAAATACAAGGAATACCGTAAAACATTAAAAAAAGTAATTCAGACACCTAAACAAATGCACTACGAGAAGAAGATGACAATGTCAGGGAACAAAATAAAAACAATATGGGATATAGTGAAAGAGCAGACTGGTAGAACCAGAAAGGAACAGGAGCAAATAGCACTAAGGGTAGATGACACATTAGTAACTGATGGGCATAGTGTGGCAAATCTACTTAACAAGTACTTTATATCCGTTACTGATAGAATGGTACTTCCAGGATCAGTAAATAATGCCCTTGAATATCTGAAACTAGCCTTCACAAATAGCATCAAGCACATGAATATATCACTCACTTCACCAAAAGAAATAACTTCCATAATAAAATCTTTAAAAACAAAGCAATCTAGTGGGTACGATGAAATTCCAACAAAGTTAATTAAGGCATGTTCTTGTGAGTTTAGTACAATTCTAAGTTACTTGTGTAACCAGTCAATTATAACTGGGACATTTCCTGACTGGCTAAAATATGCAGATATTAAGCCTCTATTCAAGAAAGGAGATAAAGAGATACCATCAAACTACAGACCGATTTCACTTTTGCCAGCATTCTCAAAAATTTTAGAAAAAGTAATGTACAGGCAGCTGCTCAACCATCTGACCACAAATAACATATTATCAAGAACACAGTTTGGATTTCTGAAGGGTTCTGATATCAAGAAGGCTATTTACACCTACAGTGAAAATGTACTTCATTCATTAAATAACAAATTACAAGCAGCAGGTATTTTCTGTGATTTGTCAAAGGCATTTGATTGTGTGAACCACAACATCCTTTTAAGTAAATTAGAATTCTATGGTGTCACGGGCAGTGCTGCAAAATGATTCAAGTCATACCTCACTAACAGGAAACAAAGGGTGTCAGTGCAAGGGACTAGTGAATTAAGTCATCAGTCATCATCAGAATGGGAAGAAATTACATGTGGTGTCCCACAAGGATCCATCTTAGGGCCATTGCTTTTTGTTGTGTACATTAATGATCTCTCCTCAGTTACACTGCCAGAAGCAGAGTTCGTTTTGTTTGCAGATGACACAAGTATTGCAATAAATAGTATGTCAAGTGTAGTTCTAGAAAGATCTGGTAATGATATTTTCATGGATATTAATAAATGTTTTAAAGCAAACTCACTGACATTAAACTTCGAAAAACTCACTATATGCAATTCAGAACCTGTAAGAGGTTTCCACCCAGCATATGCATAAAATACGAAGAAGAGCAGATAGAAGAGGTTGACAGTCTTAAATTCCTGGGATTACAACTTGATAATAAATTCAGTTGGGAAGAGCACACCACAGAACTGCAGAAACGCCTTAACAAATCCGTATTTGCAGTTCGAGTGTTAGCAGACATAGGCAACATAAAAATGAAAAAGCTTGCATACTTTACCTACTTTCATTCCATAATGTCATATGGTATAATATTTTGGGGTAACTCTTCAAGTCAAACAAAAGTTTTCAGTGTCCAAAAGGTGTAATACGTATTATTTGTGGAGTAAATTCATGGACGTCCTGTAGAAACCTCTTCAAAGATCTCGGTATACTAACTACTGCCTCTCAGTATATTTACTCGTTAATGAAATTTGTCCTAAATAATATATCTCTTTTTCCATCAAACAGCTAAGTTGATACATACAATGCCAGGAACAAAAATGATCTGCACAAGGACTTAAAAGCACTTACTTTAGTTCAAAAAGGGGTCCACTACTGAGGAACACACATCTTCAATAATTTGCCAGTAAACATAAAAAATTTAGTTACAAATAAAGATCAGTTTGAAAGGAGCCTGAAAGACTTACTAGTGGCCAACTCCTTCTACTCCATTGACGAATTTTTTAATAGAAACAAATGATTTATTGTATATATTCATACTATTAGTATTGTTATTTCAGTTTAAAAAAAAATAAATTGACATGTTCCACATCCACAAGGATCTCCTCAGCACGGTTCTATGGAGCGAAAAACTAATCTAATCTAATCTAATCTAAACAACGCTGACTACCAAATCTGACTTGTCTTTCAGTAAATATTCTCACAAATACACCACAATGGTTCCCCAGATGCTTCCAAAACATATACATACATTTCTATTAAACCATGTGGCATAAAAGCTCAAAGTTCTTGTCATGTCTTTACTTTTTCCAAAATTATTTTCAAGTCAGATACAGTGTGGTGCAAAGTTTATTGCAGACAGCAAAATACTTCCCAAATATGCCAAAATTTGATTAAAATAGCATAACAGCTTCCCATAAAGAGTCAGTATTCTATCAGGTTCTCTAAGTTCAGATACTACAGAAACATGTTGCATCATTAAATCTCATATCATGCAGAACATTTTTTCATAGTTATAGAAATGTGCAAATTTCTATTTTCAAAATAACATAACAGTTATAAAATAAATAAAATAAATAAATAAAATATATTGTTATTTAGATATTGATTATTCTATCTGTATGATGGTGATTGTATTTGCTTATCTGGAACGTGGACGTTTAATTATTCGGTATCAGACGCTTGACAATGGCTTTTTCGTAAAGGCAATGTTACTCGTAGTTGACCGTGAAATAAAACTGAATAATCGGACTTCGTAATTAAATCGTTTCCAAAGACTGCTGCGGTAGGTGCGGACTCATAATCTAAATCTCAATATTACAATAATTTGCCAGCCATGCCAATACGTCGCACAGAGGTGATTGTCTACTAAACATAAAAAAGTTACACAGTTAGTTAAATCAGATATATTCAATGAATAAGCCTACAGTTCATAATCCTACTTACTTTTATAAATATAAATTCTTTACAGAATCGAGTGCCTAGTGTGGTTGCAACTTGCAGTATTCTTCTATAACATGAAATATGGCGGTGTGCCAGACAATAAAATAAAATACGTGCTTCTCGCACCACTTCAACCAGAGCTCTCTCTTTCTTAATCAAACATAAGAGTAACGTAATTGTGCTTTTGTTTTATCAGCGACACAGCGCTGCAGTTGTGTGCCATAGGCTTTATTTATTTGTCACTGATTATTTATTTAATTAATATTTCGCGTTTCCGCGGAAACTCACGCTCGGCATGCAAATGTGCCTTTATATTGCCCCCTGAATTGCGAGGCGAAAGGACACACCTGCAGGCGAGCAATTCACCTAAATGCACAAGAAAATCTAAGTTATCTACAACTATTTACATGACTTACATTACACATTATACACATTATATACAAAATTTGAATGACGCGGGTGCGCCGTAAAAGTTCTTATGTTGGCAGATAGAGTGCGCGCATGCGCAGAAGCGTCTGTGTAACTGCGGCACTGCCGTTATATCGTACAGTTAGATCACGCGGCACAGTATTGCAGTTCATATTGTTCGTGTGCGCGCGTTTTTCAGTCGTTGCACAAAGAAAATATTCAACCAAGATTACATATGAAGACTACATTCTATGCCAGGTAACTTAGTTTTAAATTTACAATATTTGTTATAACACAATACAACTTAGATTGTTGAATGTTCTTAGTTACATAGTATTGTTTTGAAATACTTCAAAGAAAAATGTCCGTATTTTTCAGGTGCGTTGACCTATACACATCGTGTCGTTATTACAGTTCATATTCATCTGCTGCAAAATAATTTTTTTTACAGGTTAGTATCGTCGTGGTAAAGTTTTTTGATCACAGTAACATCGTTGTATAACAACGTGATTAATACATAAGCGTGTCCATTTCTCATTTCCATTATAGTCGTAGTGATGCAGTTGGTTGTGACTAAAAGCATTGCTTATTACAGATCAGACATGACCCGTCGAGTAATTGGTCTACGTGCAGTTCGTTTTTTACATTCCGTGGAAGCTTGGTTGCAGAACCTCAGACGGCACATAGCTGGCGTCGATCCTTGGACAATCCAGGTAAGAGTGTCCGTCACATTTCGAGAACATTTCATTCCCTGAAGTTCCAACCAAAATTCTTCCACCCGTCGTGTTGTTTTCTGGACAGGCACTTTGTGTCCATTTAATCCAGTTAACATCTTGAAGTTGGGTACTGTAGTAATGTCACTAGACGATGCACGAATTATGCACTTCACATTTTCAGTTTTTTGCTGAATATAGCTCACCTAAATGTTCGTAGTTATTAATCAAGGAAATCGTTCGTCGCGTTTACATAGATACGCTGCATAATGAATGGCATTAACAGTTTCTTTCACATAGGTTTCCGCGTAGTTGCAGAGTTAGTAATGTTCGTTAATGTCCGTGAACAGTGGTTCACTATGCAATGTCTTTTTGGCACTCGTTTTGTTCAAATTTTTACATAGTAACAGTTACACTATACATCAGTTAAAAAAATAAGTAATTATACATACACACGTCAGATATTTTCTTAGCATAAACATAATATAGTTGCACATAAACATGTTTACATCATCATTACATCGCTATAGGTTATTACATTGTGTCACATTTGATTTCATGAATTGCAGATATTTACATCCTCTTTAGCGGTTTTGCTGGGATATTATCGATATTTTTTGTGATGTCATCTGAAATTAAGATAGGTTAGACACAACATTCATTACATCAGTAGGCAAGACCAGGCGTTTTCACTACTCAATAAATATTCAAAATAGTAAGAGAGAGAAAATGTTCGATTCCTCGCGTTTTGTGCGTGTGTGTAGAGTGTCTGTGTGGCCTTGACTACTGATAGATGCTTTTCGTGTTGAGAGATGTGCGTCTAATCTATTTCTCAAGTAAAAGATCGCTTCACAGATGACGTCTGTCAGTTCGTCAGGTGTCACACCAAGTCAGTGGTACCTTCAGTAACAAATGTTCCGTGAAAAATTAATATGTCATCCACTGCTACGTAATGATAAATTTTACTTTAATATTCCGTCTTTCAGGTGGAGGCGCGCGCTGAAAGAAGAGTTCTTCTGTCTTCAACTGCGTCACTGGAACCGCTGAAATGAAAATTTCTATACTACTTATTATCTGTGTTGTAACAACAGAGTTTTTCGAGTTGCTTAGCAATATTTTGATGGGTATGACCTTGACATTATTCAGCATGAAATGCTCTAAGATCTCGGTGTGCGTATAGCCCAATAATTTTGTTAGTTCTAGGATGTTGTAACAGATACGCACCAGGATGCGGTATGTTAACAATTATATAAGGTCCTCCATATAGCAGACGCCACTTTAGCGTTGCGTTGTTTGAGTGCTACAGATTTATGATGAGTACGAAGTAGTACAAGCATTCCTACCTCGAATTTTTGTTTTCTTTTTATTATGTTTCTGTGATGTTTGTTTCGTATTTGTGCGTGATGTGTCAATGTAGTCAATACTTCTTTTATTTTCTGTTCAGGTGTGATTTCCTTGTCTGACAACTTAGGTAATGGTTCTATCCACTGATCGTTCTGTTTGCAATTGAACATGATCTCGTTAGGTGTGTAATTCGTATCGTAAATATTTAAGTTATTGTGTACGTCTTCGAAAAGACTTAGGTAGGACAGCCAATTAGTATGTTTTGATGAAATATAGGTCCTCATGAAACGGTTTAATTCTCGGAAAAGTCTCTCAGTCGCATTACATTGTGGACTAAACCTCGAAATAAATATACTTTTGATGTTATTGTCCTTCGAGAAATTTCTCCATTTGTACCCAGAGTAGTATGCTGCATTATCTGATAGAATTGCTTTAGGTTTTCCCACGTGCGTCAGGTAATCACTTGAGAATCTTCGTATTATAGCATTTGCAGTGGCGGATTTTAAAGCATAAAGTTTTACATGTTTAGAAAATATATCGTAAAAAGCTAAGATATATTTGACGCCTCCAGAGCTTGCTGGATGCGGTCCACTGATGTCAGTACACAGAATTTCCAGGGGTTTACTAGGTAAAATAGAATGTAAATCTGTTTTTGTGGATAAATTCTGAGGTTTTGATTTTTGACATATGACACATGTTTTTAGTTCCCTGTAAATTTTTCTTCTCATATTGCTAAAATAACAGTATGTGCTGAGCTTTGCCAAACACTTTTTCGTCCCATAATGACCCCAAACTAAGTGTGTGTGCCAAATTAGATTACGTTCAGACTCTTTGGGAATGCATACACACCAGTTAGTAGCATTTGGATGTCGGCGGTAAAATAACACATCATTGTGTAACTTGTAATACTTAGTCAAAGGATGATTGTGTTTTTCTACCAGTAATGTTATTATCTTATACCAGTGAGGATCAGATTTTTGTAATTCAGCCATGTTTCTGCACATATCAATATAATATTGGTGATACTGCTTGTCTTGCATTAAGAGAATCCTGTAGTCATTTATATTTTCTAAGTCACTGTTGGTATCATTCATACCTTGTGGAAGTCTAGACAAAGTGTCTGCAATGGTGTTGTCCTTACCTCTTATGTACTTAATTTCAAAAGAGTAGTTCTGAAGTGTAACTGCCCATCGTGATAGTCTAGGATGTACAAGTTTACAAGTTAACAAAAATGTCAGTGCCTGGTGATCGGTGTAAATTACCGTATGTTTTCCAAATAAATAATAATTGAATTTCTTGAATGCCCATACTATGGAAAGTGTTTCTAACTCATTAGTGGAGTATGTACGCTCACATTCAGTTAGAGTACGACTTGCAAACCCAATAATTCTTATCTGTTCCTTTTCTTTATTCTTTACAACTTGAAATAAGCAACAGCCCAAGCCAGTACATGAAGCGTCACAAGTCATACAAAAATCTAAATTGAAATCTGGATGGCTCAATATGTTAGCATTCACTAAGGCATGTTTAATTGTATTAAAGTCATTCTGGCACTGTTCCGACCAGATCCAAACTTGATTCTTTCTGAGTAGATTTAGCAGATGTTTACTGTTCAAAAGTGGTTGTGGCAAAAAACGTCTGAAAAATGAACATAGCCCAAGGAATGATTTTAACTGCTTTTTAGTTCGAGGGCTAGGAAAGTTTCTGATAGCATCTAATTTACTGGGATCCGGACGTATGCCCTGTGAATTAATGATATGTCCTAAATATTTTATCTCACTGCAACCAAATTTTGATTTTCTTAGGTTGGCTGTGACTCCAGCTTGTGCAAATTTTTCTAAAATTCTTTGAAGTGTGTCAACGTGTTCATTCCAAGATTGTGTAGCTATCAGTATATCATCTACATAGTGTGTGACTGTCTCAACTAAATCGTCGCCAAGCACGGTATCCAGGGCTGTAATGAATACCCCAGAGCTGACATTCAGTCCGAAGGGTAGAACACAAAACTGATAGGTTCGCCCCCCGAACATAAATGCAGTATATTTCCGAGAATCAGGAGTGATACCCACCTGCCAAAACGAATTAGCGAGATCTATTGTGGAAAAATATTTTGCATCTAGAAATTTCTGTAATTGCTCTTCTAAATTTTCAGGTTTTGTGTGAACCGGTAAAATTATTTCATTAATAGCTCGTGCGTCTAACACTAACCTAATGCTTCCATTTGATTTTTTGACAACAAGTAGAGGACTACAATAAGGTGAGGTGGATGGTTCAATGACCTTCCAGTCTAACATTTGTTTTAATTCTTGCCACACAGCAGGTCGTTGAGATAACGGTACGTTATATGTCTTATGATAGAAGATCTTGTGAGGCTTAACTTCAATCTTGTACACATACGTGTTGATAACACCTAATCGTTTGGTAAAAACTTGTAAATATTTGGATAACACTTCCTGTAGTTTTATACGTTCATGTACACTGAGAGCTGTAGCTTCACTTATCTTATGATCAAGCAATGTTTTCAAGTCCATTAGCTCTGTGTCAGATGAGTGTGTTTGCATGTCTTGAATGTCTTTGTCAAGTACTAACTGTACCTTGTACCCTGTACAGTGTTTGTCATGCTTTAGAGTTCTCCTGTCCAAATCAATAATAATTACACTGCCTTTATCATTTAAAATACATTTACCTTTGGAGAAGTCTATAATGCAGTCCTTCTCGCTCATAATATCTATTCCTAATATGCAATTTGTCACAAGGTTTTGTACAACCAGGAATGGCCATTGTACGGTTCCATTACCTATTTTAACGTTTACAAAAACTTGCTTCGTAACCCTACATGACTTATTACCTAGTGCAGTAGTTATTTTACAGTTTTGGGCAGGAAACTCAGGCACAGGTTCCAATTCACACATCTTTTTATAGAAATTAAAAGACAAAACGCTCACAGCTGCACCTGTATCTAGGATAATAGTAGTTGGAATCCCACCTACTACACCAGTAGTAGATGCTAAAACAATTTCATTTGTGTTTAAACGACATTGTGTACTGTCTTGTAAAAGTTCCTCTGATATATTGTTATTGTGGTTGTATCTTATAAATAAAACAGGTAGTTTTTGTTTAGAATTACTCGGCATATCATTATTCTGTTGTTCAAGTGTGGTGTCAAATAACTGATTAACATTGAAGTCGCCCCCCAAGAATTCTTCAGCCACGACCTGGGGCAAAGTAGTGACTGTTTCTAGTTTGTTGGATTAGCATTTGTACTAGGTACTGACACAGATTGAGGTTGTGCATCAGGTGTCATTTCTATTATATTCACATTCGGATATTGCCTATTATGATCTCCAAACTTTTGCGGTTGTTGTTGCTGTTGCGCATTATAACTTACCTGTCGGTCGTAAGGTATGCTCCAATTTTGACCTGGTGGCTGCTGTGGTAAAGCAGAGTTTGAATGAAAGTACTGATCGTTACGAGTCCAACCTTGATGCTGTCTTGGCTTGTAGTTATTATTATTTCTATTTCTGTTTTTGTTATTACCTTTGTATCCGTTGTTACCGTTGTAGTTATTACCGCGGTGCCTCTTGTATGGATTGCCGCATGAAATGTTATTACTATTGTAACTATTCTTTGTATTGGAATACGCGTGTTGATTTTGATTTCCGTATTGAGACGGCATGTGAGTTTGCTGTTTTTGCTGTACCGCGTATCCAACTGTGGGCGCGCCAGAATTGTGTTGGCAAGCCTGCATGTTTTGCATACCACTAGTTTAAACATTGTGGCTGCTGTTTTGTCGCGCGAAGCGCTGATCTTCAAGTAACATGTCAACCGAATCTAAAGCTGTTAAAAAATAATCTGAATCGTCATCCGGGATATGTAGAAGTTTTTCCTTAATGTTGAAAGGCAATTTGGCCTTCAACGCTCGGAGTATATCACGCGTTGCGACTGGTTCGTCTAAAAAGTGTCCCATGTTCAAGTATTTTTCAAAATATCTGCGTAAGTTACCATTTTTACTGTTAAAAGTTTCAGGTTCTAAAATTTGTCTTCTGAGTCACTCCTGGACGGATTGCGACCAGAATTTGTTCAGAAAAGCACGCTCAAACTCACTGTACGTGGTACATACGTCAGCTTGACTGTATGCCCAGACAGCTGCATCGCCTTGGATGTAACCGACAATATATGAAATCTTTTTCCGGTCACTCCAAGTGCGTGGAAATGCGTTACTAAAAGATTTAAGAAAAATCACCGGATGAGTGGTTCGTTTTTCTGGGATAAAAATCTGAAATTGCCTGTGTTTCATTAAGCTTTCATCTTCCTTCGCATTGTGATATGGATTTATTCCACTGTAATTACTGGTATGTTCAGCTGGCGAGTAATTACGATAATGTTGCTGTGGTTTACCATGATAATAGCTTGTGTTTGTGTTTCCACATCGTGGTATGTGTTGTAGTCGTGGTGTGTTTTGTTCTTGTGTATTTGTCGTGTGCGGAATGTGTGTATCATACTCGAATGTATATTGGTTTCTGAACTGTACATTTTGTCTGATATTTTCGTTACATTCAGACTGTAGTTGATCGGTGAATTGTCTCATGGGTGCAGTGACGGATTGTACTGCGTCACTGATCAGCTGTTTGTTATTAGTAATGTATTGCGCTACGGAGTCGTGCACAATTGTTGGTAAATTTTCACATAAGCATCTATCAAAATCTTTGTCTTTGTTCTCAACCCAATCATGAAATTCTTTATTAATATTTTGAAAATGAGCTGTGGCATCTGATTGTAAGATGTCAGTCAGGTGTTGTTCAACATTGTCAAATTTATTCTGTACGTCAGTAATTCGTGTTTCAAGGTTGTCATGTACTGAAGGATATGTTTGAATTTGTTCAGTAAGAACTTCACACGTGACATTAAGGTTTTTTACTTGTGTCTGTAAAAGTGCTACGTCAGTTGTAGTCTTTTCTTGTCTCGTATTGAGCTGGGAAAATTTAGTACTGAGTTCAGTCATCTGTTTGGTCAGTGTGGCGTCTATAAGTTCCACACGTTTACACAAAGTGTCATTACCTATCTTGATTGCTATGAGATCAGATTTGATTTCGTCATTTTGTGTTTTTAACTGTTCATTTTGTGTCTCTAATTGTGCCTTTAAGGTTGCCATGTTTTCTGCGTTCTGTTTCCTTATGGTTGCCATATTTTCTGCGTTTTGTTTCACTAGCATTTGTAACATGTCGGCAATGTTTACCGTTTGCAAGGTCTCTGCCCCCGCCGCGTCATTAGACGTGACGTCATGCATTAACATGGGCTCTGATTGAGATTTTGAAATTTTTGTAGTGGACGGCCTATTGTCAAAATTTTCGTCAACACTTGCGTCAATGTTTGATGAATCGTCACTACCGGTTGCTGTCGTAAAGTCATTTTCTAACACTTGTCTCACGTCCGAGTCGGATTGCGCCTGAATAGCACTTCCTTGCTGTTCCATTTTTGCGTATTGTTTTCTAGTTATTACCATGCCACACGTGATATATGTTTCAAGAAAATTTTTGACACTGGTTTTAAAATAAAATGTAGTTGAGCATGAATCGCTCGTAGCAACAATGGCTGTCTGTTAATTTAAAAATATAAACTGAATTTGAGATTATTGGTAATGGCTGCTAGCCATGTTACATGATATCGTACAGAAGTCGGCCATATTGTACACTCGTGTATTGGTATTGTTGCATACGTTATTGTTTAGGGAAAAGTACTGAGAATGAAATTTATCACTGAAACTGTTATGCGGAAAAGAAACACTACGGAATTTACTGAAAAGCTAATACACTGAATTATACGTCTGGTCAAGCCTACCAATGCAAAGATGCTGCGTCTTACCTTATTTTGCTGGAAGTTTCATTGCGTCTTCCCGCAAAATTTCAGAATTGGAAAATATCTTCAGATTTTGTTATCTCTCATACATTGACGTCCAGGTCCAGAAAGTTGATTTTTTACACGAAACAAAGAGAACAATGTAACAAATGACAAAATAACAAGTCCGACACGCAGTCGCCAATATAAAATAAATAAAATAAATAAATAAAATATATTGTTATTTAGATATTGATTATTCTATCTGTATGATGGTGATTGTGATTGCAATTGTATTTGCTTATCTGGAACGTGGACGTTTAATTATTCGGTATCAGACGCTTGACAATGGCTTTTTCGTAAAGGCAATGTTACTCGTAGTTGACCGTGAAATAAAACTGAATAATCGGACTTCGTAATTAAATCGTTTCCAAAGACTGCTGCGGTAGGTGCGGACTCATAATCTAAATCTCAATATTACAATAATTTGCCAGCCATGCCAATACGTCGCACAGAGGTGATTGTCTACTAAACATAAAAAAGTTACACAGTTAGTTAAATCAGATATATTCAATGAATAAGCCTACAGTTCATAATCCTACTTACTTTTATAAATATAAATTCTTTACAGAATCGAGTGCCTAGTGTGGTTGCAACTCGCAGTATTCTTCTATAACATGAAATATGGCGGTGTGCCAGACAATAAAATAAAATACGTGCTTCTCGCACCACTTCAACCAGAGCTCTCTCTTTCTTAATCAAACATAAGAGTAACGTAATTGTGCTTTTGTTTTATCAGCGACACAGCGCTGCAGTTGTGTGCCATAGGCTTTATTTATTTGTCACTGATTATTTATTTAATTAATATTTCGCGTTTCTGCGGAAACTCACGCTCGGCATGCAAATGTGCCTTTATACAGTCTCCAAAAATGGACAGCATATCACCTAAATAAATTTCTTTTTAATCAGTCAGGACAAAATATAAATCATAGTCACTGTCATTCCAATAAAAAAAGGCTTTCCTTAGAAGCAGTCAAATAGATGTGTTCAAAATTTCTCATCACTCAACCATAAACACAAATATATTTTTCTATCACAGAAGCATGCAGCACTAGATACAACAAAAGCAAAATCATCTAGCAATAGTCAGAGTCATTAATATTGAACACAAAATGGTAAAAGGCATCAAGTATTCAACACAGTCATTTCAAAAATGTTCATTATCAAAATATGGAAAAACTTTTACTACATAACACTTCCTGCCATTAATCATTCTACACATTTCCTAGCACCACTCATTTTACAACAAAGGCAAAAGCTTCAATTAATCACTGTACACTACTAATCATTGCATTATATTAAATGCTCAGTTTGCAACATTAACATATTCACACATTCACAAAGTGTAGTCTAACAGGACAAGAAAATGTCCATTACCAAAACATGAGGATAATCTTTTGCATACCTTGTAAGAGGAGCCTTTCTTTTGAAGTCACTGTAGTTTCTGAGACATATCATTTTATCTGGAGGATTTTTTAAACCTTTTAACTACTGTATCCTATGGTACCTTTTCCATTTTAATGTCAAGCTTAAACATAATACTATCATCACATTTTCAACAACCATGTATAATGTTACTGTTACATGTTACATTCACTTTTTCTTTTAAGTCTACAGGAGAACCTAATATGTGAACTTTTTTACCACAAAAAAACATAATTTTGCTTTGAAAGAGTGCAAATATTCTCTTCTTCAATGTAACTAAAAGATACACATTTTGAAATTTTTTGTCAGAAACAGCTATTTTACATATGTCAACAAACTTTATTATCATGTGACAGTTTCTTTTGATTGATTGTTTTTGAACTGCTGACAAAAATTATTTTGGTACTTCTCCCACACTCAATCTGCAAATGATTGTTAAATTTGAATAACTTTTCCCACACAGAATCACTTTTGTAAGATTCTGATGTTAAACAACTTGTGTTATACACAGTGTTGAAAATTCTATCTTTACAGATACCTCAAACATTTCCTGTTTATTGTCTTCGACTATTACAAAATTATTTTTCAAAACAAGAAAACAGTTACTTTCCTCATTCAAAACATTAACATTTTCCAAGGCAGGAAAATAATTTGTCTCTACACAAGTTTATCTGTTGTATTTACAACCTCATACAAATTATCCACTTTACTATCATTAGAAATTTCTACATTATTAAATGAATCATTTAAGTGTTCCTCTTTACTAGATATTGTAGACACATCACAGTTTTCAACCCTAACTGCAGGCTTAGTTTCTACTACTAAACTATATTTTAGTTCAATTAACTTTGTGTCTACATTTTTGTCTTTGTCTTCAACATTCTCAATGTGAACTTTTGTTTCGTTAGTGTCTACTACTAATGTTTCTACTCCAAAAATTTCGTTTTTGCCTCTTTCCTTTGTAAAAATCTCACAGGTCTCATTTACTGACATTTCAAATGCACTCTCCACAAAAACAAAATTATTTTTCATAGCAATACCTTCCATTTCCTTCCCAAGATGTTGAATTACCTGTGACAACGATTGTCCAAGGTTAACCACTAACTGATTAACACTCATGATTGACTGTCCCCTTTTGTGGAATTTTTACTGATTTCATATATTTATTTATGTATTTATTTAGTCCTTCTAATCCTACATGTACAGAATACATACAAGGATATTGGACATGGTTAAGACTTTACAATATAAAATACAGTTTGTATTGCATGATCAATTAAATATGCCTTTAGTTCAGGCTACTGATTTTATTTACTGATTTAATATGCTTAGGCAGATTAGTGTAAATTTTTACCCCAATATGTAGAGTGCCTTTTTGGCACAATGATGTTCTCACCTGTTTCATATGAAGATCAGATTTTTGTCTTGTATTGTATGCATGTATATCTTCAGTTTTCAATAAGATTTCTGGGTGTTTATCAATATATTGTTTTATGAAAACTTTTCGTATATAAAAATGCAAGGAAGAGGAAGAACTCACAATTTTTTGAATGTGGGTCTGCACGATTTCCTGAAAAGTTTAATACACTCCTGGAAATGGAAAAAAGAACACATTGACACCGGTGTGTCAGACCCACCATACTTGCTCTGGACACTGCGAGAGGGCTGTACAAGCAATGATCACACGCACGGCACAGCGGACACACCAGGAACCGCGGTGTTGGCCGTCGAATGGCGCTAGCTGCGCAGCATTTGTGCACCGCCGCCGTCAGTGTCAGCCAGTTTGCCGTGGCATACGGAGCTCCATCGCAGTCTTTAACACTGGTAGCATGCCGCGACAGCGTGGACGTGAACCGTATGTGCAGTTGACGGACTTTGAGCGAGGGCGTATAGTGGGCATGCGGGAGGCCGGGTGGACGTACCGCCGAATTGCTCAACACGTGGGGCGTGAGGTCTCCACAGTACATCGATGTTGTCGCCAGTGGTCGGCGGAAGGTGCACGTGCCCGTCGACCTGGGACCGGACCACAGCGACGCACGGATGCACTCCAAGACCGTAGGATCCTAAGCAGTGCCGTAGGGGACCGCACCGCCACTTCCCAGCAAATTAGGGACACTGTTGCTCCTGGGGTATCAGCGAGGACCATTCGCAACCGTCTCCATGAAGCTGGGCTACGGTCCCGCACACCGTTAGGCCGTCTTCCGCTCACGCCCCAACATCGTGCAGCCCGCCTCCAGTGGTGTCGCGACAGGCGTGAATGGAGGGACGAATGGAGACATGTCGTCTTCAGCGATGAGAGTCGCTTCTGCCTTGGTGCCAATGATGGTCGTATGCGTGTTTGGCGCCGTGCAGGTGAACGCCACAATCAGGACTGCATACGACCAAGGCACACAGGGCCAACACCCGGCATCATGGTGTGGGGAGCGATCTCCTACACTGGCCGTACACCACTGGTGATCGTCGAGGGGACACTGAATAGTGCACGGTACATCCAAACCGTCATCGAACCCATCGTTCTACCATTCCTAGACCGGCAAGGGAACTTGCTGTTCCAACAGGACAATGCACGTCCGCATGTATCCTGTGCCACCCAACGTGCTCTAGAAGGTGTAAGTCAACTACCCTGGCCAGCAAGATCTCCGGATCTGTCCCCCATTGAGCATGTTTGGGACTGGATGAAGCGTCGTCTCACGCAGTCTGCACGTCCAGCACGAACGCTGGTCCAACTGAGGCGCCAGGTGGAAATGGCATGGCAAGCCGTTCCACAGGACTACATCCAGCATCTCTACGATTGTCTCCATGGGAGAATAGCAGCCTGCATTGCTGCGAAAGGTGGATATACACTGTACTAGTGCCGACATTGTGCATGCTCTGTTGCCTGTGTCTATGTGCCTGTGGTTCTGTCAGTGTGATCATGTGATGTATCTGACCCCAGGAATGTGTCAATAAAGTTTCCCCTTCCTGGGACAATGAATTCATGGTGTTCTTATTTCAATTTCCAGGAGTGTATTTGTTGTTGCATTGCCCCAGAAGATTATGCCATGTTTAATTACAGAATGCACATAGGAGTAGTATATATTTAACAGCCTGGCTTTGCTGCAACAAGTTTTTAAAATCCTTATCAAGTAGCAGGTTTTGCTTAGTTTTCTTTGCAAATATTCAATGTGTACCTCCCATTTTGTGTTGTTCTGGAGCCAGAGCCCCAGAAATTTTGTGCTGCCAACACTTTCAAGAACTCTGTCCCTTAGTTCTATTTGTATGTTTGGATGGTGGCTTCCTTTTAGATTACAGAAGTTAAGTGCTACTGTCTTTTCTTTGTTTATATTAGCTTGTTGTAGCTGAACCCCTGTTCTACACTGTTCATTGTTTGGATAGCAGAATCTTTTAGTTTTTCTTCTGTTTTCCCACTAATAAGGAATTTCCCACTAATAAGGAAGCTTGTATCATCTGCAAATTGGAGGGTAGTTCGGCAATACGTGTTGTACATAAGATCATTGACATTGAGGAGAAACAGAATGGGTCCTAATACTGATCCTTGAGGGACACTGTATTTCACATTTTCACATCCTGAATAGTAGTAGCTGATTTTCTTATGGTCAGTATATTGCACTTCAACCACCTGTTTGCAGCCACATAGGTATGCCCTAAGCCACTCATTGGATATACCTCTAATTCCTAATTGGTCAAGCTTCTGCAGTAGGGCATTATGGTCAATGACTTCGAAAGATTTGGATAAAGCAAGACATATGCCCATCACAAACTCACTCGCATCCAGTTTGGCATAGATTTCATTAAAAAATTCAAATATTGCACTCTCAGTTGTGTAGCATTTCCTGAAACCATGCTCTGAGGGAGAGAGAATTTTATGTTTATTTAGGAAATCAGACAATCTCATATAAAAAAAATTTCTAAAATTTTTGAAAATACAAGCAGTAGGGCTATTGGTCTATAATTTGAACCACCTTCTGGATTTCCTTTTTTGAGCAGTGGTTTCAGTTTTGCTGTTTTTAAGCATGAAGAGAAGGTTCCTGACGCCAGTGAGCTATTGCACAAGTGTGTCAAGGGTTCAGCTAAGGCAAGACAGTATTTTTAATAATCGCATCTGGTATTCCATCAATTCCACATGAGTACCCTGTTTTCAAGGTTTTTATAACTGATAAAATTTCTTCAGTATTTGTGGGTGAAAGGAATAATGATGTAGACACATTTCTCATGCTGTTGGATGATGGAGGTGATATTTTGTTGTGTTCTTCCAGTCCACTCACCAACTGTTCACTTATGTTTGCAAAACATTTGTTGAAGGTCTCTGCAATTTTTGTTGGGCAAGCAATCATTTGTCCCGCATAACATAAGTTTATATTGTTATATTGTTTGGTTTCTCATGTTGTTTGATTTTTTATAACTTCCCATTTAGCTTTAGATTTGTTTTTTGAATTTTCAATGCATTTGTCATTTGCCATTGTTTTAGCTTTCCTTACTACATTTTTGAGGATCCTCTTGTAATTCTTCAGGTACAAATGAAAATCATGAGGCATGATCTGTGTCTTTGCTATATTGTGTAACCTTCTCTTCTCTGCACGAGAGATTCCTGTTGTAATCCATTTGTTCTTATATGAAGTGAAGTTGACATTTTTGTTTTTTTAATGGAAATGCAGCTTCAAACTGTGGCATGAAGATTTCCATGTATTTTTCACACTTTTTGTTGGTATTTTCACAAGTATACACTTCATACCAGGTTTCTTCACTGTATAAAAATGTTTGTTTGTTTTTTACTGAATTTTCTTGTTTCTTTTACAAGTTCCTCTTTCTCATTTGTTTCGCTTGGAGTGTGTAAAGCAATAAACTGTGCATAGAGATCACTGAAGCCAGTACAGTATTAAAATTTCTGGCACAGAATTTGTCATTTACATTTGTGTTTATTAATATCTGGTCAATTTTTGAATTTGTTGTTGGTGTAACTCTTGTAGGAGAACGTATGGTGGCTTTTATATTATATGTTTCCAGTTGGGCCATTAAGCTTTGCTGGTCTTTTGAGATTTCTTGAAAATCAATATTAAAATCTCCACATATAATCACTATTCTGTTGAAGTTTTTTATAGTATTTTAAGCTGCTTCTAGTCGATGATAGAAATCATTTAAGTTCCCATCAGAGCTCCTATATACACAGACGATTACTAATTTTAATGCAGAGAGTTCAACTGCAAATACTTCAAAAACTTTCTCTTCAGCTAACAGTTCCATGGGTTTTAAGTTACAATAATCAATACCAGTTTTAACAAATATACATGACCCTCCATGGCTGGATGTAATTCTAGAGAATGATGATTGAAGTCTGCAAGTTTTGTGACTGACATTGCATCTTTAGGCAGCCAGTGTTCAGTTATTCAGTTATATACATTACAGAGGAGTTTTTTAACTCATCAGTAAATAAAATTTCAAGTTCACTTAATATGCTTAGCAATTATTGGACATTTTGATGAATCAGCATTAAATTAAAAGATTTGTTAGACTTTGGCATATTGTTAGAGTTTGGTATATTTAATTGATCACTTACCTTTAACTTGTAAGTAAAAAATCATTCAGGTGTACTGGAAGTACTGCTTTTCTTTTCCCTACTGCACTTATTCTTCTATTATCATCTGCTGCAGAATTTTCTTCTGTGTCTAACTCCCCTGTTATTTGTCCAGCTGCTCCACTTGTTGATTCTGCTGCTGATGCTACTGTTGTTGATTTTGCTGCTGGTGTTAGTGCTGGGTCTGCAATTGGTGAAGCTGTTACTGCATTCATTGTTGTTGCTGTGACTGAATATTGGAGGCACCTTTTTGTTGTTGTTGATATGTTGGTGAGTGAGGCCTTGGTGGCGTTGTTTCCTTCGAATCTTGGGAGGGGAAGGGGGGGGGGGGCAATCCAGGATGATTTTGCTTTTGAGTGTTTGATGCCTCTTGTTGATAATTTCTTTAATTTTTCTGACAATCAGTTTCTTTCCCATGTTTTTAATCTGCAACCAATGTAATGTGTCGAATCTGCACCCAATATTGTTAACAGTTGTGAGTTCTACATTTCTGAAATGTTTGCAAAGTAATGAAATTTGTTGGTTGGCACAGATTATTTCTTTATTTATGCATGACCAAAATGGTAAGTCATGCTAATGTGGATGTTCAGCACTAAAACATTTGTGTGTGTCAAACCATAACTGCTTAGATAGCCTTAACAAAAAATTTTAAGTTTGTGGCTCTCAATTCTACTGGTTTTCTTGTTTGATTTTGTCTGCAAAAATATTAAAAGGAAAAATATTTGGAAACATTGCACTCATGTGTCCGTATATGCTGTTATTGTTGACCATGTCAGTCCATTTATTACCGCTTCCATCAATACATTACACACTCTTCATTTGATGGCTTGGTCTCCAGTTACTGGCGTTGTTGCTACTTTCATTAATTACATTTCTGCAACATGTACATAATTTCAGTATATATTTCTAGTTATTTATGTTCCAGCTGGTGCACCCGTATTCAAACGTCTCTCTTGTATCTCATGATTAATTTTATTGCAAAACTGGAAAAAAAATGCTACTTTGCATCTACTTGCATGAAAATTGTTCTACCATTTAGAACAAATACAAGAGGAAGATGATTGGCAATGCGCCAATCCCCCCAAATCCCCCCAATACTCCAGTCAACAACTGCTAAAACATTGCATGAAAATTCTTGAACCTAAATGAAAATTTAGTGCATATATTGTGCCAAATAAAATAGTGGCTAGACACAGAAATAACAATGTCTATTTTAATACACTAAAATATAGAAATTACATGGTAATATCTTAATAGGTCATGCTACATATGAGTACAAGCATATTATTTCTGTATAAATCTATGAAATGGTGACAAATAGAAATTCTGCCTTGAGCAGGAGGCAAGCATAATAAGTAGTTATAAGCACTGTTGACCACTGAGTACACAATATTTTTAGGAACTTTCCTCTTTCTTAAGATTTAAATTTTGCATGAGAGAGAATGAGGTCAATAGTCAATGCAAGTTTGCCTTCAGGTACTCATCAACAGAATAAAAACTGTTTCATTAGCAAATCTTTAAGCTTCTTCATGAGGGCACTGCATTTATTTCTAATTGATAGAAGAAGTTTGTTAAAAAAATAGGCCTGCTCATGTTTCTCGCCCCATTCTGACTTCTGCTTCATCTTTGGCTCACCAGGTGAATGTTTTGTCCTGTGGTGATCCCACTAGAGTGAACTTGACAATCCTTACTCCCAAAAACTTCCTTCCTGTTACTCATTTAATTTCTTTGTCATCAGTTTCAAAGGGTTCCATATTGGCAGGATGGTTGTGGTATGGGTAGAAGGGCATATAATGTGTTTATTGCCCTTTTGGCACAGTACTTGCCTCAATATCATAATATGCTAGATTAAATTTAGCGTGGGGGAGCAGAAATAATACACTTCTGGGAAATTAGTACACTCTTTTAGAGTTATCTAGTTCACTCAACATTTACTGTTGCAACAGCACTTGTGGAGCACAGGAGATGGTTATGTTTACAGGTCAATAGCACAACTGGTCCATAGGTACCAGGTATCAACCAATGTTGAAATACCCATATTAGTAGATGGTGTAGCCTCCATGGGTAGCAATGCAGGAACTGACACTGGCATCCAGTTGATCATACAGATGGCAAATACTGTTCTGGAATACATTATTCCAGCCTGCTCGACCTATCCACATAACTGTGTGAGAATTGTTGGTTGGTGATGTGCATGAGTCACTTCTTGTCCCATCATATCCCATAGGTGCTTGATTGGAGAGAAGTCTGGAGACTGTGATGGCCAGGGAAGCTGCTGCATGTCTTGCAGAAAACATTTAAGTTTCATGGGCAATGTGTGGGTGAGCACTGTGCCACTGAAACAACACATCACCTTTATGTTGCAAGAATATTTTGCACATACCAAGCACTGGTTAGTCCCCCTTGATAAACACCAAGGGTGAACAAGAGCTTACTGCAACCCAACTTGTAGGGACTGGGGTGTGGCCAGTGTGTCTTGGATAAATGCTCTCTACAAGACAGCACTCACTAGTCTACGTCATATGCACAAACAACCATCACTTGCATGCAGGCAGAATCTGCTTTCATCACTGAAGACCACAATGTGCCATTCTTTCTTCTAAGCTATCCTCTGACGGCACCAGTTGAGACAGGCATGTTGTTGCTGTGGGTTGAGTGGAAGATGAGCTAGAGGTGTGCATGCTTGTAGTCCCACTGTTAATAACTGGTTTGCAACAGTTAAAGTTGACATGTCTGGTCTCACAAGCCCCCTTATCTGTGCTGTGGTAGCTGTACGATCTGCCACTGCTGCTCTTACAATATGATGATTTTGATGGGTGTTGTATTGTATGGACATCTGTTCCATCGGTCAGTCTCAGGGTAACCCTTATGATGTAGAATGCGTCAAGTGCCTAAGAAATGCACAAATCAACGAAGCTTTAAAAAAAAAAAAAAAAACTTAAAATTTTTTTTACCTACGCCATGCCCTTAAACGGCACAAAATACATATATTATACCTATAGATTTGTTGTTGTTGTTGTTGTTGTTGTTGTGGTCTTCAGTCCTGAGACTGGTTTGATGCAGCTCTCCATGCTACTCTATCCTGTGCAAGCTTCTTCATCTCCCAGTACCTACTGCAGCCTACATCCTTCTGAATCTGCTTCGTATATTCATCTCTTGGTCTCCCTCTACGATTTTTACCCTCCACCCTGCCCTCCAATACTAAATTGGTGATCCCTCGATGCCTCAGAACATGTCCTACCAACTGATCCCTTCTTCTAGTCAAGTTGTGCCACAAACTCCTCTTCTCCCCAATTCTATTCAATACCTCCTCATTAGTTATGTGATCTACCCATCTAATCTTCAGCATTCTTCTGTAGCACATTTCGAAAGCTTCTATTCTCTTCTTGTCTAAGCTATTTATTGTCCATGTTTCACTTCCATAGATGGCTACACTCCAGACAAATACTTTCAGGAACGACTTCCTGACATTTAATTCTATACTCGATGTTAACAAATTTTTCTTCTTCAGAAATGCTTTCCTTGCCATTGCCAGTCTACATCTCACATCCTCTCTACTTCGACTATCATCAGTTATTTTGCTCACCAAATAGCAAAACTTCTTTACTACTTTAAGTGTCTCATTTCCTAATCTAATTCCCTCAGCATCACCCGAATTAATTCGACTACATTCCATTATCTTCGTTTTGCTTTTGTTGATGTTCATCTTATAGCCTCCTTTCAAGACACTGTCCATACCGTTCAACTGCTCTTCCAAATCCTTTGCTGTCTCTGACAGAATTACAATGTCATCGGTGAACCTCAAAGTTATAATTTCTTCTCCATGGATTTTAATACCTACTCCAAACTTTTCTTTTGTTTCCTTTATTGCTTGCTCAATATACAGATTGAATAACATCGGGGAGAGGCTACAACACTGTCTCACTCCCTTCCCAACCACTGCTTCCCTTTCATGCCCCTCGACTCTTACAACTGCCATTTGCTTTCTGTACAAATTGCAAATAGCCTTTTGCTCTCTGTATTTTACCCCTGCCACCTTCAGAATTTGAAAGAGAGTATTCCAATCAACATTGTCAACAGCTTTCTCTAAGTCTACAAATGCTAGAAATGTAGGTTTGCCTTTCCTTAATCTTTCTTCTAAGATAAGTTGTAGGGTCAGTATTGCCTCACGTGTTCCAACATTTTTACGGAATCCAAACTGATCTTCCCCGAGGTCGGCTTCTACTAGTTTTTCCATTCGTCCGTAAATAATTTGCGTTAGTATTTTGCAGCTGTGACTTATTAAACTGATAGTTCAGTAATTTTCACATCTGTCAACACCTGCTTTCTTTGGGATTGGGATTATTATATTATTCTTGAAGTCTGAGAGTATTTCGCCTGTTCATACATGTAGCTCACAAGATGGTAGAGTTTTGTCAGAACTGGCTCTTCCAAGGCTGTCAGTAGCTCTAATGGAATGGTGTCTACTCCTGGGGCCTTGTTTCGACTCAGGTCTTTCAGTACTCTGTCAAACTCTTCACGCAATATCATATCTCCCATTTCATCTTCATATACATCCTCTTTCATTTCCATAATATCGTCCTCAAGTGCATCACCCTTGTATAGACCCTCTATATACTCCTTCCACCTTTCTGCTTTCCCTTCTTTGCTTAGAACTGAGTTTCCATCAAAGCTCTTTATATTCATGCAAGTGCTTCTCTTTTCTCCAAAGGTCTTTTTAATTTTCCTGTAGGCAGTATCTATCTTACCCCTCATGAGATAAGCCTCTACATCCTTACATTTGTCCTCTAGCCATCCCTGCTTAGCCATTTTGCACTTCCTGTCAATTTTATTTTTGAGACGTTTGTTCCTTTTTGCCTGCTTAATTTACTGCATGTTTATATTTTCTCCTTTCATCAATTAAATTCAATATTTCTTCTGTTACCCAAGGGTTTCTACTAACCCTCGTCTTTTTACCTATTTGATCCTCTGCTGCCTTCACTATTTCATCCCTCAAAGCTACCCATTCTTCTTCTACTGTATTTCTTTCCCCCATTCATGTCAATTGTTCCCTTATGCTCTCCCTGAAACTCTGTACAACCTCTGGTTCTTTCAGTTTATCCAGGTCCCATCTCCTTAAATTCCCACCTTTTTGCAGTTTCTTCAGTTTTACTCTACAGGTCATAACCAATAGATTATGGTCAGAGTCCACATCTGCCCCTGGAAATGTCTTACAATTTAAAACCTGGTTCCTAAATCTCTGTTTTACCATTATATAATCTATCTGACACCTTTTAGTATCTCCAGGGTTCTTCCATGAATACAATCTTCTTTCATGATTCTTAAACCAAGTGTTAGCTATGATTTAGTTATGCCCTTTGCAAAATTCTACCAGACACCTTCCTCTTTCATTTCTTAGCCCCAATCCATATTCACCTACTATGTTTCCTTCTTTCCCTTTTCCTACTCTTGAATTCCAGTCACCCATGACTATTAAATTTTCATCTCCCTTCACTACCTGAATAATTTCTTTTATCTCATCATACATTTCATCAATTTCTTCATCATCTGCGGAGCTACTGGGCATATAAACTTGTACTACTGTAGTAGGTGTGGACTTCGTCTCTATCTTGGCCACAATAATACGTTCACTATGCTGTTTGTAGTAGCTTACCCGTACTCCTATTTTTTTATTCATTATTAAACCTAATCCTGCATAACCCCTATTTGATTTTGTATTTATAACCCTGTATTCACCTGACCAAAAGTCTTGTTCATCCTTCACTAATTTCCACTATATCTAACTTTAACCTATCCATTTCCCTTTTTAAACTTTCTAACCCACCTGCCCAATTAAGGGATCTGACATTCCACGCTCCGATCCGTAGAACGCGAGTTTTCTTTCTCCTGATAACAACGTCCTCTTGAGTAGTCCCCACCCAGAGATCTGAATGGGGCACTATTTTACCTCCGGAATATTTTACCCAAGAGGACACCATCATCATTTAATAATACAGTAAAGCTGCATGCCCTCGGGAAAAATTACGGCTGTAGTTTCCCCTTGCTTTCAGCCGTTCGTAGTACCAGAACAGCAAGGCCATTTTGGTTAGTGTTACAAGGCCAGATCAGTCAATCATCCAGACTGTTGCCCCTGCAACTACTGAAAAGGCTGCTGCCCCTCTTCAGGAACCACACATTTGTCTGGCCTCTCAACAGATACCCCTCCGTTGTGGTTGCACCTATGGTACGGCTATGTGTATTGTTGAGGCATGCAAGCCTCCCCACCAGCGGCAAGGTCCATAGTTCATTTACTCCTATTCAAAAATTCATCTGTGGTATAGAAGGAGTTGTCAAGCAGATATAAGTTCAATTTGTGATGCAGCAAGTTGGGATAATTTTAATTCCCCTCTTGTTTTTCTGTCTGCCCCCCTTTTTTTTTTTTTTTTTTTTTTTTTTTTTTTTTTTTTTTTTTTTTTTTTTAACTAAATACCATTAACATCTGTGAATAGAATCTGCATATTCATATAAGAGGTAGGTTGACTCTCTGTTTTAAATAATATAAAACCAGATCTGTGCTTAGTTTTAGGTAGCAAAGGCAGACCTTAATTAATTCCCAATTACTTTTCAGTTTTGTAAAAAGTATTGTTTGCATTCTTATATTTCTTAATTTCATGATTTAAACAAATAATTCGGCCTAACCCTTGTAGTAGAAGGAACTGTTAAAATGACAGAATTTTTCGATGTATTCAGTTAATTTACAAGTTAAGTTTTAATTGTAATTTCTGTAAATTTAACTTTTAAACAATGTGTAATTTCAGTACCTATTATTGTGATGATATATAAGGGCCCGATTTTTGATCATGAGTCAGACAGTCCACCGCTGAGTTTCAGACGAGGAACCTGTGTTGCTTAGAATGACTTAACAGATCAATGTAAATAAAAATAAACCTCCAGTAGTCAAATGTGTAAAACTGGATGAAAAAACAAAAAGATTCAAAGAAGGAATGGAGTATATGTATAAGCTACACAGAGAAACCAGTCTTGATTCATATAAAGAGGATTATAAAAAATATAAATATGAGTATTGCAAGGAAGTAAGGAGAAGGAAAGTAGAACATATTAGTAAACAGATCAGAAATTCTGACTGTGTCTCAAAGTCATGCTGGGCAGTAGTTAATGATATGAGGAACACTGATTCAAAAACTAAAATTAATAATATAGAGTTAAGTATACATAATGATAATTTTTCTGATCCTTATATAGTTAGCAATATATTTAATGATTATAACCCTGATGTATGTGTGGATGGATATGCGTGTGTGTGAGAGTGTATACCTGTCCTTTTTTCCCCCTAAGGTAAGTCTTTCCGCTCCCGGGATTGGAATGACTCCTTACCCTCTCCCTTAAAACCCACATCCTTTCGTCTTTCCCTCTCCTTCCCTCTTTCCTGATGAAGCATCCGTTGGTTGCGAAAGCTTGAATTTTGTGCGTATGTTTATGTTTGTTTGTGTATCTATCAACATGCCAGTGCTTTCGTTTGGTTAGTTACATCATCTTTGTTTTTAGATATATTTAATGATTACTTTATAGATGCTATTGAAAATGATACTTGCATGAAACAGGAGAGGAAGTTTAAATATGATAAGGAAAAGGAATGGGACTCTTGTAAGCTACCTACAGTAACCATCAGGGACATAACACAGCTAATTGACAGCCTAAAAAATAAAAGATCAGCTGGATGGGATGAATTTTCTCCTTTTCTACTGAAAAAATGCAAGGGTGAGTTAGCCAGACCATTAGTCCATCTAATAAATTGTGTACTTGAAGCAGGTGTGTTTCCAAAGAAACTGAAACTTGCTATAGTTAAACCTTTATATAAAAAATAGTTAAACCTTTATTTAAAAAAGGGGAAAGAAAACAACCGCAGAACTACAGACCAATTGCCTTAACCTCAGTTTTTGGTAAATTAATTGAAAAAATAATGCGAGAAATCTTAATGGAGCACTATAATATGAATAACTTAATAGGAGATTTCCAACACGGCTTTAGAAGTTGTCGGAGCACCATATCTGCAGCAGTACAGTTTGTACACTGTCTGATGGAGAAAATAAATGAGGGTTACGAAACGGCAGGAGTGTTTTTAGATCTTTCCAAAGCGTTTGACAGAGTCCATTATGGCACTCTTTTAAGTAAACTAGCTTATAATGGTGTCAGTGGGAAACTGTTGCTTTTAATAGAATCTTACCTTAAAGATAGACAACAATGCACAGAAGTTGTGTATGATAATGGAGAGGTAATCGAAAAAAGAAGATCAAAGATAAGAAATATAAATTTTTGTGTGTCACAAGGCTCTATCTTGGGCCCCTTCTTGTTTATTTGCTACGTGAATGATTTCCCAAAAGTATTAGACACCAGTCATCGTATTACTATGTATGCTGATGACACCTCTGGAGTTTTCTGGGCACGTAGTAATGATGACCTAAATTCAGTGGTACAGAATTTTGTTGAAAAAGCCCAAACACATTTTGAAAAAGAAAACCTGAGGGTCAATATTAACAAAAGTAATTTAATTTATTTTAAGACAAGTGGCTCAAATACAAAAACTGTTGTAAATGAGGACATTAAGGAAAATACCTGTTCAGAATGTAAATTTCTGGGGATATATATAGATGACAGACTTTCGTGGAATCAGCAAATAGATCATGTCTGTGGTAAAATAACATCTAGCCTGTATTTACTAAGGAGATTAGTTCAATATCTAGATATTGAAGCATTAAAAATAGCGTATTTTGGGTTGGTGTATCTCCATCTATCTTATGGAATTGTATTGTGGGGTGGGTACAGCCAATACAATATAAAAAGGGTATTTGTATTGCAGAAAAGAGTAATAAGAACTATGGCAAAAGTAAGACCCAGAACTTCATGTAAAAACCTGTTTATTAAGTTTAATATTATGACTATCTATGCAGTATATATGTTTCAATCAATATTATTAGTGAAAAAAGACAAAAGAGTGACAAACAGGAATATGGAAATCCATGATTACAATACAAGATAAAAATCAGACTTTCATATGGTGAGCAGACGATTGAATCTAACAACAAATACCCCCATTCATTAAGGGAGCAATATTTCATAATTTTCTGCCAAACAACTTGAAACAGCTTTCTGGTAGAATTTTTAAAAATGAGTTAAAAAATGGCTTATATTGAAGTGCCCATACAGTATGGTGCTGACATGAGTTGACCTCAGGAATGCTATGTTAAATATATTTAAATGATCTTTTACTTAATAGCATGTAATCTATTTATATTGTGTATCAATAATATAAATGTAATTATTATAACATTGCCCATGCATGTTAAATACATGTTTCGAGCTGTAAGATAAATAAATAAACAAACAGTGAACTAAGTGTTAAACAATTAGGCCATATGTAAAACAATGACAGTGTCTGCTCCATACATACCTATTTATTCTTCAAGAACTGTCAATTATCTGGTTATGTTTTTACTGCTTGTAGATGTCCAACAGTAAAATATTGTAGCAGTATGTGGAGGTTCACTTGCAAACTATTAATAAGGCTTATGGAAAGTTTAAACAATAGTGCACTGGCCATATAAATTTGTATGTGGGGGGTTGAGAAAAGTGAAAGTAAAAGACAGTGAAATGCAACTGTGCATCTGTCGACTACATTATTTACAGTAGTCAGTATCAAATTACAATCCCCTATTTCAGCCAGTACGTCGACACCAAGGACAAAAAACGAAGAAATAAAAGCCGGTTTAACCACTACATATGGTGCCCCGAGTGAGGAATATTGTACGTAGCCACAATAAAACAAGGACTCACGAACTTTGAAAAGTGAAATCAACAGCAGGGTACAGTGAAGAGATACTACAGCCAATCGGCGCTGGGGTTTCATGGCCACAGTATGACAGTCATCAAGATAAACAACATGCTTCGCCAAGAGATCGACAACTTGCTGCAGCAGTGCAGACAATGGACCAAGTTGACAACCACAACAGCAGCAGCAGCAGCAGAAGAAGAGTGAATGAGAACAAGGTAATTCATTGCAAAAGCTGTTTTGTATTGAGTGATATACAATGAGTGACTTTAACAAACAAGGCAGTGTGATGTTGTAGAGGTTAAGTTGTTAGACGAATAGAAAGAGTGGGACTTGTTCTGTAGCCGACTATAAATCAAAAATGAATGTAACTTTGAATGATGTGGATGAAAGACCTCTTGTTAGGAGCAAAATGGACAAAAACAGCACTGAAGTGGTCGTTAAGGTTAAGGAGGAGGAATCTAGTAGCAAAAGTCAGCAAGGGAAAAAGTTTATGACACACGGAGAAGTGTAAGCAGTGTTAGGGCAAATTATGAGTATGTTGAATAACATAGCTATCAAAGAAGACATGGAAAGTAACATGAATAGGGAGGGGGGCAGGGGGGGGGGGGAAGCCCATGAATAGGGTGGAATAGAAAGTAATACATAATACTAATGGGAAATTAACATAGAGTAGTAAATGTGGAGAAGAGAGAGAAACTTTGTGATGACATTAGTAGCAAGGGGGAGATTTCCTTGAAATTTTGTGCTGAAAGTAGAGTTAAACTTGAGAACCAAATAGATCAGATTTTAAAATGATTTTGAAACGGAGGTAGAAGCCAAGTGTGCAGTAGGGGTAGAGAAAAGACTGGTAAAAGTAAATGAAAATATAGATTCAAAATTGACTGAAGTAGAGAAAAAAGTGGAAGAGATACCAAATCTAGAGCATAGCATAAGTGAAAGTGTATCTAATTATGACTGTAAATGTAATGATAATAGCAATGACGAATCCAGTAGTGATGAGAATGGGGTATTTGAATTTATAATTGATGATGAGCGTGTGGGTATTACGTGATGTAGACCCATAATAACACACTTTTAGAGTCAAAACGAACATTTATTTCGGCACTGAACAGAGCGAAAATAGAGGTGGATGTCGAACCTGGTGTGAGAGAACAAAGACAGAATGCAAAGTCAAAGTGAATAATCAAAGAAGTGTCACTTCATGTCAGAGACGCCACAGACACCCCCCCCCCCCCCCCCCGCCCCTCCCCGGGCAGTGCGGAACATGGCTGGGCGAAGCTAGCACACATCCACAAAAAAATCATCATTCCAGCATGGAGGGCGGAGGCGGCGTCCGGCGCGCAAAGTGTGCAGCTCAGGTGTGTCATCATCATGGTTTTGTTCAGCAGACAGCTGCGGCGTAATACACAGTGCAGGCCAGAGTACAGAGGTTGCAGAGTCACACGAACAGAGTCATCCCATAGCATGACAAAATCGTAAGAATTCAGGTCCTTATGAACAAACATCTGTGGCATGGTGTTCGCGCGTGGTAGAGGCAGGTGGAGGCGGGCCACATGAGCACGCACCCTTTCAACGAGGGCCAGCAGATCAGTAGCATCCATGGGAGAAGTATCCTCAACAAATTCAGCAGGCAGGATGAGTGGTTCGCCATACAGGACATCTGCCAATGAGAGGTCCTCCATGTGCGCGATGCGAAGAACCGTCATCTGAGAGCAGACATTGTGTATCCATGTCTTTGGGCTGAAGCTGCACCGGTTCCTCTAAGTTCAATGGGGTGGAGATCATCGATATGCGAGAGAGGTAGTCAGCAACTATGTATTCCGCACCGCAGATGTAACAAGTGTCCAAAGAATGTTGGCAAATAAAGTCCATGTGCCAGAATGTGGTCGCTGATTCTCTCTCGCGTGTTGGTGCTGTCACAACCTTAATTGACTTAACAGACCCCGATACCATGCAGTTAATTTCAGACCACAGCTCCTCTCTCCAATCGGTATGCTCTACTTTCCCTGGCATATCTGACTTAGTGTGCTGTGATGAATCGACTGGTATGTTGCAGCCATTCATTCCTAAGCCCCTTCAACGCCAGGCCTTTGACAAACTACACACATTAGCACACCCCGGTGTCAAAGCTTCCACCCGTCTGGTAGCTGAACAGTTTGTCTGGAGAGACATGCACCGTGACTGTCAGTCTTGGGCAAGGGCATGCATGGTGTGTCAACAGAAAAAAGTTTCCAGGCACACTTCTCCACCCCTTGGCTGTTTTGCCAACCGCCAGGCCAGTTTCACCATGTTCATGTTGACCTCGTAGGCCCTTTGCCCCCCTCCGAGGGTTTCCGTTACTTGTTTACAGCTATTGACAGGATGACTCGGTGGGCTGAGGCTGTGCCTATTCCGAACATTAGCTCTGAGACAGTAAGTTGAGCATTCTTAGATTCCTGGATCTCTAGATTTGGCTCACCTGTTTACCTCACCACTGACCAGGGGCGACAATTCGAGTCTTCAGTTTTCTCTGACTTATGTAAAATGTGTGGTATTGTCAAAATTCATACTTCTGCATACCACCCCCAAAGCAATGGGCTTGTTGAGCGATGGCATCACACCTTAGTCTGCCCTTCATTGCCGTGACTCACTATGGACAGAGGCACTGCCCTTCGTGCTTCTTGGCCTTCGTGCGACTTTCAAGGAAGACCTCAAGGGTTCCGTAGCAGAGTTTGTGTATGGCCAACCTCTGGTTTTGCCTGGAGAATTAGTCACTCTGACCACACTTCCACGGCCCTCTGAATTCCCTTCACTTCTCAAGTGGGTGCGCTTGCACTGCAGCAGAATTCAGCCGCCACCTCTGGCTGCTCATACACCTCCGCGCGTGTACGTACCACACATGCTAGACTCTTGTGAGTGCGTGTTTCTCAGAGACGACTCAGTCAAAGCCCCACTTCAGTCGCCCTACACAGGTCCTTACAAGGTCGTCAAACGCTCTGAGAATAACATGGATCTCCTCATAAAAGACTCTGTAACCACGGTCTCACTCAACCGAGTGAAACCAGCTTTCATTGAGCCTCAGGTGAACCTCCCTGATTCTGCCCCTATTTCTCCCACTCCTGCTTCGAGCGGCCATCCATCTTCCCACACCATGCATTTGGGTATTGATTCTCCACAGCGTGCTTCTCTGCCGAGCACTCCTCCTTCTCCGCGTTCATCTAATTCGAGTGGCCAATCTTTTCGGGGCTTCACTCCTCACAGCCCTCGCAGTCAAACTGCCAACCACTCGGATTCTACCATTGTGCTACCATCTTCGTGTGACAACTCTTTGTCACGCCATTCAATCCACGCTGGCTCCTCGTTGCCTTCGGTCACGCTCCCTCGTCTGTCAGCTGATCGCCCGAGGTCGTCTCCTGCGCAGTCCAGTGCACCTGCCACCCCCCTCTTAGCAGATGCTTCCCCCTACCATGGCTTTTCCACACCTCCCTGCCTCCCTACCATTGCTCGTACAGGTGCCATCCAAGAATTCACAATACATGTGCACCCTGATGACATACATAAATTATCTGTTGTCGTAGATGGCGATACGGTGTGTGTGGTACTCGCGTGTGACAATATTAAGGGAGGAAGTGCAGAATCTCGTGTGGTGAGCCACTTTAAATTGAGCAGAAGTGCTGCGTGTGGCAATTTGTGTGCCTTTGTTAGGCCTTCTGGCAAGGTGATTCTCCGCCTGCTGGCTGACAAAGTGCTACACCTCCACTCCAGGACGGGATGTCGTCTTCAGCCGCCGGCGTTGCTTGCTGACTTCACCATTGACATACCGGGTTTCACCCCCCAGTCTCCTTCCAGTCGACCGCTTCCGCCTGACGCAGAAGAACTGTGCGTTACCTTCCTAACTTCTCACCCCCCCCCCCCCCCCCATTCACTGATTCACAGGGACGTACTCCATACTGTGCGGGGGAGGGGGGGGGGGACTATGTGGCGTAGAGCACCATAAATATCGATATTTGTTCTGTGCGTAAGTGTGCTATCTTTAAGGAGAGGGCTTTGGGCAGGATGTTGGGATGCTAAAGGCAGTTAGCCTCCGGACTTGTATCTGTGAAGAAGCTGAGTGTGAATAAATCTGTATCTGCCCTCAAGATAATTAACAATAAGTACATGAAACAGTAATAAAATAGTTGCACAGTGTGGCATATATATAGTTTGCATATGTATAGTTTGCTGTTAAATTATAGTTCATTCTCATAAGGAAAATTGGTCATTTGTCACATAATCAAGGAATTCTTAAGCAGAGTAAATTACTTTACTTTTAATCCACCTCGAAAGATTGGTTTTAAATTTATTTACTGGCACTTTGTAGGCATTTTCAGGTAATTTGTTGAAGTAGACAGGACCAAGATATTTGTAGCTGTTGTATGTCTTTTCAAGCATAGCATATGGCATATTAATTTATGCCTGCTTCTTATGTTATGGTCATGAACTGTTCTCCTTAAGTCAAATTTACTCAGATTCTCTTTAACAAAGACAAGGCAATCAAAATTATTAGCCACAGAAATGGATTTCTGGAGACGTTGAGCAAGAATATCAAGACGAGAAAGAATAAGAAATGAAGTAATCAGAGACAAGATGAAATGTAAAAATTCAATTATTGATTTCATTGAGCACAAACAACTTAAATGGTATGGACACATCAGACGAATGGAACAGGAAAGGCTACCAAAATGCATAATCGACTGGGTACCAATTGGAAGAAGAAAAAGGGGACTACCACCTGATACATGGATACAGGGAGATCAGTCAGCAATGAGGAAGAACAACATTCCTGAAGATTTATGGACAAATAGAGAAGAGTGGAGAACAATAATTAGTGACTTACTGTAATCTAGAATAGGTGCTGGAAAAATGTACTCACATTGTAAATCCAGAATAATAATAATAAGGCAATTGTAAATATAAAGACCAGGCACTGTCATTATATTTAGTTTCTTAAAATGATCTCGATATGATTCATATGGGCTAAGTGGTGCTATGCACCTTATGGCTCTCTTTTTCCATTTAAACACTTATTTTGAGTCTACAGAATTGCCCCGTAATAGTATTCCATAACTCAGGTGCGAATGGAAGAATGTAAAATATGCATATAATAGAAGTTCTTTACTGACATTGCTCCTCAGCTTGTACAGCAGATATAAGGCATGTGCCAATTTGCCACATATCTTCCCTGTGTGAGTATCCCAGCTGAGCTTTTGATCTATATGAAATTCTAATAATTTTACTTTCTTGTTATCATGACTGGGAACACGCAAATTGAAGGCTTCAGTTTTACTATCATTCTTCTGCCATACATTTGCCTGAAACAAAGTAGTGCACCTCTCCATTGTCACTGCAATGCTGTGCTGCACATTTTTAAAACTGATATCACATGTGATGAGTGTTGTGTCATCACCATATAGCACTGCATCACATGATACAACTGCAGTAAATCATTTATATAAATAAAGAAAACAAAAGGTCCAAGAATAGATCCTTGAGGTATGCCCTTTACAACTGGGAGACAATCTGACATTTGATTTACCTTAACTAACTGTTTTCTGTTGTCCAAGTATGACTGCATTAGGCATAGGGCATTATCTTTCACTCCATAGTGGTAGCATTTTTTAAAGAGAATATTGTGCTAGACCATATCAAAAGCTTTCCTGAGGTCCAACAGTGTTGCACAGATAATATCTTTATTTTCAAAACATTTGTATATTTTTGCTACCATACTCTAAATTGCTTTGACTGTAGAAAGGTTGGATCTGAAACCATACTGTGAGGAGGTGAGTATATCATTATGTTCAAAATATTGACTTTGGTATATGGGTTCCCTTTTTGTACCACACTTACCCGCCATATCTTAGCTGCCATAAAAGAGGAAGTGGGATGGAAATATGGTTGGTAGTCACAATTTATAATTAAGACCGTTTATTGACATTACGCCTTTTAAGGAATTTGACAATTACAAATGGTGGACGAGCCACTAGATAAAGCTTTGCAAATACAGTTAGAAACCCAACATACTCAGTACTCCAATAAACAGTTCCTTAAGAGAAAGTTATATAAAACTTAATGTGTCAGGCATTTATAGAAACCTTAAGCATAGCAATTATCAGTTACTTCACACAGCCACTTCATCAAACTCCTTAAGGTGGCCACACTTAAGACATTCTTCACTAAAATACCCTTATAATTTACTATTTCAATCCATTAAAGAAGCACTTGTTAAAAGGTCAATTAAAAACTTAATATTGCCGGGCATTAATACCCCTTGCTTTATTTTCCCTTATTAAGAAAACAGAATTACCAACAAATTTCAGAAATTTAAACTCCCATATAGGATTTCCCTCAAAATACATATAATGAAAACAGTTACTAATAAAGGGTGATATAATTACACTTCAACACTAATGCTCAACTAAGATCCAATTACATAATATGATAGAACTACATAAAAAAACTCCAGCAGAAACACTCATCTTTAAAAGTGAATGTTGACATGCTCAGATGTGTTAATAAAGACTTCTAGAAAGGAAGGAACTCAGCAGATGCTATGCAATTTAATGTTTAGCCAGTTGCCAGACGCTAATATTTAAGGAAACAGGTTCATATAAGAACAGGTTACATACAATATACGTGGTGTGTTTTTTTAAGTAAGTACCATTTTGAAATTAAAAAATACGTGCTAAGATATCTCAATAATTTTATTTTTACATGAAAGCCTGTACCTTAATCTACTTTTCTACATAATTTCAGTCAATATTGAGACACCTGCCATAACATTGTACCAGTTTTGAATACCCTCCTCATAGAAGTCTGCCACCTAATTTGTTAACCACTGAATCACCACTGTTTTGACTTTGTCATAAAGACACTGACCGCCCAGGTGTTTCTTCAAGTGCAGGAACAGATGGTAGTCACTGGGCACAAGATTGGGGCTGTATGGAGGATGATCTAGAGTTTCCCATTGAAAAGATGTGATGAGATCTTTGGTCTGATTCGCCACATGCGCACGGGCCTTGTCTTGCAGCAAAACGATGCCCTTGCTCAACTTGCCACTTCTTTTGTTCTGAATTGAACGGTGCACATTGTGCAATGTCTTACATTATGCTGCTGCATTGATTGTCTCATTACGAGGCAGAAATTCCTCAAGCAATACTCCTTTTCTGTCTCAAAAAACTGTGCACATGATTTTCCAGGCAGAAATTGTTTGCTTAAACTTCACTTTTCTGGGTGAATCTGGATGCCCCCATTCCATTGACCATTGCTTTGATTCTGGTGTGATGTAGGCCACCCATGTTTCACCTTGAAGAAGCACCTGGGCGGTCAGCGTCTTCAAGACGATGACGAAGTCAAAACAGTGGTGATGCAGTGGTTAACAAGTCAGGCGGCAGACATCTATGAAGAGGGTATTCAAAAACTGGCACAATATTATGACAAGTGCCTCAATATTGACGGAAATTATGTAGAAAAGTAGATTAAGGTACAGGCTTTCATGTAAAAATAAAATTATTGAGATATCTTAGCACGCCTTTTTTTAATTTCAAAATGGTACTTACTTAAAAAACATGCCTTGTATATTTATCTATCTACCAGCTTAACCCGCCTTGGTGGAAGGAAGACAAATGCTAAACTTTGGAAGGCGGTATGTGAACAACTCCCAGTAGTGGCCAGGTTCTTAAACACTGGCAGGCCTAGACCTCGGATGACATTTCACTCCCCGCCAAGGTGCTGGCACAATCAAAGGCTTTTGTGCAAATCACAAAGACATTCCAATAACTCTGAAACATAGAAACACTTGGCAGAACCTTTGACTCGATACATGGGTAAGCATGTATAGGAACATGTTACACTACTGACAAATTTGCAACTTTGACCTCAAGCATTTTACACATGGACAACTGTATTGATAAAGTGCAGGCTTTGAAAACCCCAACAAAAAATCATTTGATTACAAGAAACACAGAGCTCTAGTAAAACTTCTGAGAAAACTTTCAAATAACGGCCACCATTTAACTAGGCCAACTGAACACTTCCACACCATCTTAAAGTTTGACTATGAAAGTCTCACCATAATAATAAAATTTAAATGCCTCTGAGTGCATTGGTCATCAAAACACAATTGCAACCACTTACTCATATCACGTACACAATACAAAGGAGCGGGTTCCACGGCTTCACCGCTTCACTTCAAATTTTGTTCCCAGTGAAATCACTGAACTTGTATCTCCAAGCTGCCCATGTCGCCAAAACGCCCAACCATCTTCACTCCACAACAGATAAAGGTCATCACGCTATTTCGGTAGCCACTGACACTCGTCTCCCAGTGAAAATCACAAGACCTCGAGGGTTACCTGTCGAAGGCTAACAACAAAATCGCTTCGCCCACCAACCCAGAAGAAAAGACATGCAAAAGGCAAAGATAGCTTACCTCGACCACAAATGATCTCAACAATACATGAACAAAATATCAGTGGCACCAGATCAACACAGCTCAGACTCATCTGTTTATGCATGCAGTATTCTATTATTTTTGATATTACTGGTATAAGTGATATTAGTCGATAGTTATCTGGTGATACTATATCTCCTTTCTTATGTACTGGTTTAACTACAGATATTTTTAAACATTCTGGATAATTACCCCTATTTAAAATTTTGTTGATTATTTTAGTCAGTGGCGTTACAATTTGATTCCTGATATATTTAATAACATAACCATAGTAATCCTCTGCTCTAGAATTACTGAGCTTAGCTATTGATTCATTGACCATCTTCTCAGTTACACAAGTCCAGTGAAAGTTGTCTGTCTGTTTACTGTTCATTTCTGGCAGCAGTGCCTCAGCCTTACTCACACTCTCCATTACGACGTTATCTGATTTGAGGACTGACAAAATGTGCATTTAGAATATCAGGTGGAATTGGTGTCTGGTATACTTTATTATCACAGCTACTTTCTGTTTTAATAATTTCCCATGATGCAGCTTTGCATTTATTTGCTGAGTTCAGTATATATGTATCATTTGCTTTGTACTTAGCAGCCTTGATTTCAAACCTGTAAATATTTTTAACTTTCATGTACATTTCCTGGTCAGCATTATTGTGCTTTGACCTATCATGATAGAGTAGCATTATGATTCTTATTCTACTTAGATGTGGGATGTACCAGCTTTTTAGATTTTGTGGTTTGGTGTAACAATTTTGCTTTGATATTTTCTTGCAACGTCTAGGACAACATGCTTCAAAATTTTCAGTTAATGGTTCTAGAAATTTGTTGGTAGATTGATTTGTACCGGCATGCTTCAAAATTTTCAGTTAACAGTTCTAGAAATTTGTTGGTAGATTCATTTGTACCGGCAGTGGTTATTATTTTATTCCATTTTATTAAATTCAATTTACTTATCAACTTGTTTAGCTTTGATATGTTAACTGACCTACAGTCTGTGGAAGTTTCAGATGCTTTACTGTTAAGAGTTCGTCTGAGCCATAGTCTCTCATGATCTGAAATGCCTAGCTTGATTGTGTTGAATTCTGTTTTGTTTAGATGAAAATTACAAATTATGTTATCTAGACATGCTTCCTGTCTTGCGGGTTTGTCATTTATGCAACTCAAGTTAAGGGATCATAATGTATTTAGCAAGTGATCAACCTTTCTATTCTTAAACCTAATGTTATCATCAAACATTAGTATATGGTAATTTCTGTATTTGAGTAGCAATCAGTATATGCAGATAACTATCTGTCTGTGTCATGGTACAGCATTTTATAACATTAAGGAATTACAACTTTAAGCATAGTTGCCTGGAGTAATGTGTGGGGAAAGAATAGGCAAGGTTTGCATGTACATCGCCCTTCAGACTAGAATATCAAGCAAATTTATGTAATACAGTGAAATAATAGTTTTTGTAAGTGATAATTTTATCTGATCAGTAATGAGAGTCAAGTTTGCATTAGCATAAGGATATATTACTGTGGAGTGTTTTTCAGTAGAATCAGTTTTGCATTAGATAAGCAGAGCAGGTGATTATTAATTAGATAATGAAGCAATACGAAAATAATAAAATAATGAATAGTGTTAGGGTATTAATGGTTAGGGTGCCTGTCTCTGCAGTAGGGATAATTTTTGAGAATGCACTCCACAAGTTAACTAAGTAAGAAATGTAAGAGAAATAAAGGTGCTGACAGACAAGATAACTGTATACAAAAAAATGTAGTGTAACTGTAATGATGATCTACTTTTGAACTAGGCAACCTTGCATACTGTGTATATTATGCAATTCATGACACTAAAGCTGGAAATTAGAGGTTAACAGAAACAGCAATATTTTAGTGACGTACAAGTAATATATCTATACATTATCCCAAAACTTCTTTTTGTGCTCTGGTAATGCTGACAAGTAATTTTGCTGACTAACTGATAACTGGGGTGCTAGAGTGACGTGAATATTCTGACAGGTCACCTATACGGTAATATTTTGTGATTTAGTGAGTATTTAAGTTTCTGATTGAATGAGAGTAGTAATCAATGTGGAGAAATAGGGCAATGATTTGGTACAGCTTCCATCCCAGTAATTTTGATTTGAATAGTAATTAATTTATTTGATGGTGATTCTATTCTTTTTTCACAAAGTAATGATTAGTAAATCCATACTATGGCTCATCTTGAGTTTCTGCTAGTTTGCAAATGGAAAAGAAACACAAATCTTTCAAGTTTAACCAGTTTCAGACAATCATGACCTATAGTACTGTTTTGTAGTGTCATGTGCATTTGATTTTAAATTTTTACTAGTCCACACTTTTCATAATATAGTCAGTTTTAGTACTAATTATTTTAATGTTATGAGAACTATGTAATGCATCTATTTATTATGTAATGACTATCATTTGCCATTAGTGAATCATTTTTATTACACTTAAGTTAGAAGTAAAAAGTAAGTAGGATATTTTGTCTGATTTTTTCATGTACTGTGGTGGAGAAGAATCACCTCCATGGCAACTGATCACAGTGCATTTCCTAACAGCCACTTGGACCTGTTGAAGGCATGGACAGCTTGGTGACAAAGTGTGTTAAAGATCATTAAAAGTGTGAATTTGCAACCCATGAGGATTTATTATCTGAAGCAAAACAGGACTTGTATCAAATGATATGTATCTTCAAATGTAATCTTCGCTTTGGCAGAATAGACATGAAGATGTGTAATTTTTGTTAAAAGTACAACTTCTAGATATTTTGTGATATTGTACAACAAGACACTGTGTGTAATTATTTTCTATGGGGATTTTTGTATGGCCAGTTCACATAAGTTAGATTTTGAAAAACATATGTACTGTAGTTTTTGATAAGATTTCCTATTGTGGTGTCGATAGGTCACATCGACTACATGAAGCATGATCTTCGAACTCTAACTGCTCTGACGAGCTGCCATGTTAATGTACCAGTCAGCCTTTGTACCTTGTACAGTGTACACGTGTATCTTTCTTTGTGCTGAAATATATGTATGTATAGACATTTATGGGAACAGTTTGTTGCATATACAGTTATCCATATTCCCATTTCCCATATTGGTGACCCCAATGTTTCTATGTCTTCTGTGACTTCCGCGCCGGCCATGTGGAATCAACAGGTTTTACTATCGATGCCATGGCTGCCTCACCCAATGTTTTATATGAGGATTTGGAGGCTCAGCTACTACTACCAGACCACTCCAATACCCAGCCAACAGTTGTTTCACCGCTAACGGACAGTGATTCGTGATCTCCAATGAAGTTAACCTCAAACTTTGCAGATCTACAACAGCCGAGTGTTATGCCATTACCTCATACAATGGACTCAGGTTTCATGTCGCTGGACTGTGCACGCCAACATGTGAAAGGTGAAGTGGACGATTTCCAGAATCGTGTAACGATCGACTGCTCTTGTAGTGTTCAAGGGGACCCAAATTCGCACACGTGCTTAGATCCTCTACACGCTGCAACATCGGTTACAGTAGTGCCAAGTGCAACACCACCATTCGTGCAAAACGCACACATGGTAAACTGCTATCAAGCTATGCCAGTTTTGCCATCCTCACAATTTAATAATGGACATTTTTATACATCAAGTTCGCCGGGCTCAACCACCAGATCTTTTGCCCAAGTTCTCGTCCATGTAGGTGTGAGTTTAAGGACACCAGATGACACTTTGCCATCCAGGGGAACGTTGTACCACGACAATGTGACTGCCAGCAGGTTTCACACCAAGTGCCAACCCCCCCCACCCCCACCCACCCCTCCCCGCCACTCACGGGGGGGGGGCCCAATTCCGACCATACAGCCGCTCGCTCCTTCCGCAGTACTGTCTGTGCCCACTGTACCCACAGAGCTGGCCTTCTGCATCATTTGCAAGGTGGACAATTTAAGTACTGTGCCTTTAACCTCCGGTCCAGTTTACGGGCCTACCTCATGTGCTATTCATCCATTCGTTCCCACGGTACCGACCGTGCCTGCTGCAGCGTGCTTCCATGACTCATCAGGGACATTGCAACTGGCTTTTGTTCGGGACATGTTTGCTAGTAACACGCCCACGCCAGTAGTGCTGGATTACAGGACAGCCTATCCTACCATGTGACAGCAGGGCCTTCCAAGATATGCCGAAGCCACCCTCCCCCCCCCTCTCCCCCCCTGACTGTCTGCTGAAGCTACATCCTTTATATGAGGACACCCTGTTTCATGGTTTGTACTTGTAGAACACCTTTTCAAGTTACATTAGGTGACTGATGACTACTCTAAATTTCTATGTCTCGTCATGCACCTCCATGACCACTCAGATTTAATTTGTGACCTCCTCCTTTTGCGACTGCCACTGCCGCCGCCAAAATATGAGTTCGCCAAGAAGACAATATTGGACTGACTCGCCTGCTCACCACAGGAATTTATAATCAAGGTCCTGTACAAGGAACACCGGGGGGACCGCACTCCGTCACAACTTTGGCACCACCTTTGGCTACTTGTGAGTGAACACACAATGCCGGGCATTACCCTGTGGGCAATATGGTCTGCCAAGTTACCTACAAACCTGCAGATACACCTGCTACTGCACTCTTTCGAGTCTATCAACTCTCGCCATCGCATCGCAGATCAGCTGTATGCACTACTGAGACAAAAACACTCATCACACCTCTCACTGCTGGTTGGCACTATGCTGCCTGTTTACCAGCTGTCTGCAGGCAGAGGCAGGGCTCATTCTGCCTCCACGCCATCTACACCACCGGGCAGTACTTGTTCACTCTCTCCTCTTCCCGAGCACTCAAGAATCGCACACGCACCATATGTCCCAGTTTACATTCTCTAACAGATCAGTGAGGACAAACCTCTTCCACTGTCACAATCACCAACACCACCACATCCAGCTCACCCATACTGTTGGTACCACAAAATTTAGGGGGATGAGGCCAAGAAGTGCAGATTACCTTGCCAGCCACAAGATGTAAAAGACGCCAAGTCCTGCAGGGAACTTCACAGGCGTCCTCAAACATTGCACTCTGTCCACTCGTCCTCTCGGATGAGCGGTTGGTTATACGTAACCGAAATTTCGTCGTGGCTTGTTTTCCTAGTCGACACAGGCATTGATGTGTCCATCATACCTACATCGTTTTTCACTGACAAAGTCACTCCTAACTGTCAATGCATCAACATTACAAACTGTTGGCCCTGCTAAAGTTATGGTGCACCTATCTCCTTCTCTACGTTTCCCAAGGACTTCTTACATCTCCGATGTTGATGAACCAATTCTCAGTATGGATTTCTTGTCTCACTACAAACTCTCCCTGAACATAGTCCAAGGTTCAGTGCTACACCACCCTTCTGACACTCAGATACCATGCTCAGGCACTTATGCTCGTCATTCCATTTCCGTCGCGACATGTGATAAGGTTTGTGAGTGCTCCACCCTTGCAGACAAAATTGTGACCTGCATCAATAATCTACTGTCAGAGTATGATGTAGAAGCGCAACTCTGTCGGCAAAACGACAAGTTGAAACAACACATTACTCACACTTTCGACGAGCTCACCACAGCTCGTACCTCGCTGCTGCAACTGCAATCCACAGTTCCTTCACCTGATTGACCTTCATCAGCAGACACCAGCACAGACACTCATCAGGTTAGTTCAAAAACATTCATTGTGTGTGACGATTCGCATTCAGTGATCTCTGCAACCGCCACACGTCCACTACGTGCAGTGCCATGTGTTTCAAACAATGCATCTAATGACAGTTGCGCATGCGATCTGAATACATCCACCGCGCAGGCAGCTGCCCCACGTGTTGGTAAACATTCCCCCTCTCTCATGTGCCAACCACGTGATTCGGTGGCCATCGCTGTTCCCCACGCAACACCAAAGCCTCTCTTGCCAGTGCCAGTTACTCAAGGCAAAGCTAACAACAGACAGTCGCTGCGTGCCCCGATCCGCTCCATGCTGCATGCGCAGCCGATCTCTCCAAACAAGCACACACTGCGCTCACGTAATATACATGTGACTTTCATGCTGCCTTTTCCCACTTGAACTAATGGCTATGCCTCATCACGTCCCACTCGTCCCGAGACTTCACGTCAGGATGTTACTCAGCCTCGTGTGCAGTTCTCAGTCTCTTCCGGCACTGACAGAATGACAAAAATGGTTCAAATGGCTCTCAGCACTATGGGACTTAACATCTGAAGTCATCAGCAGTCCCCCAGACCTAGAACTACTTAAACCTAACTAACCTAAGGACATCACACACATCCATGCCAGAGGCAGGATTCGAACCTGTGAACATAGCAACAGCGTGGTTCCGGACTGAAGCACCTAGAACCACTCGGCCACTGAGGCCGGCGACGGAACAGCACACAAGATAATTACCACTGCTGGCCCTCCTATTAGGCACAAGGTTAGATGCCTCAACCCCATTGAGCTGTGCACTGCCCGGCAGCAAATTAATGAACTTCTGGAGGCAGGCATTCTACAGCCATCGGACAGCAATTGGTCTTCACCGATTCACCTCGTCACCAGACACAATGGTTCTTTTTGAATGTATGGTGATTACAAATGCTTAAATGCTCGTACCGACATGGACAATTACCCAGTGCCACACATAAACGATTTCACCAATATGTTATTGGGTGCCACAATCTTCAGTGTGATTGACTGTAAACGTGCCTATCACCAGATTCCTATCGTGCCGGAAGACATTCCAAAGACTGGTATCATCTCGCTGCTCGGTTCATTCCAATACAATTTCATGCCTTCAGCTTAAAGAATGCAGCACAAACATGGCAACGTTTCATTGACTCAATCTTACGACAGTTCGAATTCTGCTTTGCATACCTGGATGACATCCTCATTTTCAGCAAGTTGACTGAGGACCACGAAGATCATTTATCCCAGGCCATCCAGACCTTGAACTCCAACGGTGTCGAGGTCAACAAAGATAAATTCCAATTGCGCCAGTCTTCTGTGACATTTTTGGGTTACGCTGTCTCCACAGACGGTATACAGCCTCCCAGATCCCGCGTGCAGGCTATCACGTTATTGCCACCCCTGGCTACATACAAAGAACTCTGACATTTCCTGGGTACTATAAATTACTACTGCTGACATCAACCTTCTGCCGCCACTGTGCAGGCCCCGCTGACGGACTCACTGTCCGGCAAACAGACTTCGCCTTAAGCTAGTCCGTTGGACTGAACCTATGCTAGAGGCCTTCAGAGCTCTAAAGGCAGCTTAGCTCACACTGTCATACTCGTCCACCCCGATCCATCTGCTGAGTTGTTCATCACTATGGATGCCAGTGACATCGCGGTCAGGGCAATATTACAGCAACGCAAAGGCGACATTGTTTCACCCCTTCATTTCTTCTCTATAAAACTGTCTCCAGCACAGAAGAAATATTCTGCTTTTGATAGAGAACTTCTGGCGGTCTATAAACCATCAAACACTTTCGCCCTGACATTGACAGCCATTCTTTCTTCCTCCTTACTGACCACAAACCATTGGCAAATGCATTCTGCAACCCTCCCAAGGACCCACCCTGTCAGTGTTTCTGCCACTTTGACCTGGTCTCTCAGTTTACTACAGACGTACACTACATCAAAGGCATGGAAAACATCCCCACTGAGTTCAAAAAATGGCTCTGAGCAGTATGGGATGACCCCATCCGAGGTCATCAGTCCCCTAGAACGTAGAACTACCTAAACCTAATTAACGTAAGGACATCACACACATCCACGCCCAAGGCAGGATTCGAACCTGCGACTGTAGCGGTCGCGCAGTTCCAGACTCAAGCGCCTAGAACTGCTCCACTACACTATCCGGACCCACTGTTTTCTTTTCGTGAATCAATACTGTCTCACGCATCATCGATTTATCTGCCCCTGCCGCTCTCCAGATCTCTGACGAGGAATCTCAAGCTCTCCTCATGGATCCTCAGACATCGCTCGTGTTTACCAAAGCCAAGTTCCCTGGCATTTCAGACGAAATGTGGTGTGAGTCTTCTACCGGCACTCTGCAGCCGTTGCTCCCTCCCATGTTGCGCCGACAAGCCTTTGACACCTTCCATAACTTCGCCCACCCTGGCGTCCGCGACACCACATGCCTCATCACTGAGTGTTTTGTTTGGAAAAATGTTAAACAGAACTGTCAAACCTGGGCGCGCAGATGCATTTCCTGCCAACGCAACAAATTCGGATGCCACACCTCTCGCCCCTTGGCAAGTTTGACGTTCCGCAAGGACATTTTTGTCATGTACATATCCACCTTATTGGCCCTCGCCCTCTGCCAGCATCAGAAGGCCACAGATATATCCTCTCCACAATTTACCGCATCTCTCGTTGGGTGGAAGCTGTTCCTTTACCCAACATCACAGCAGAAACTGTGGCCAAGGGATTTGTCTCATCATGGCCGCTAGGTTTGGTTGCCCGCCCACCATCACCACCGACCAGGGTCGACAGTTCGGGTCTGCACTTTTCACGATTCTATGTAACCTTTGCAGTATCAAAAAAATTCATACAACAGCCTACTACCCACAATACAACGGTTTAGTGGAACGATGGCACCACACCCTTAAAATAGCACTCAGGTGCCATGACTGCCTCTGGTCTGAGGCACTTCTTTGGGTGTTACTCGGTCTCCATTCGACCTTTAAACCTGACTTACAGGGAACCATCTCCGAATTCTTTTTCGGTGAGAACCCAGTTCTACCTGGGGAATTTATCCTGCCTTAAGCACCCAAGGATTTCCCCAATTCCCCAGACTTTATTAGTAGAATGCGCGCCCATGTTAGACATGCACGACTACACCCGTCTGTCAGTCATTCCCCCGCCGGACACTTACGTGCCAACCGCACTCAACACATGCTCCCACTTTATGCTCGGGGGCGATTCCGTTAGACAACCCCTGCAACCCCCATACCTCGGCCCCTTTGAAGTACTCCAGAGGGGCAAGACGACGTTCGACATTTGGTTAAAGATCACCCTCAGATCGATTCACTACACAGGCTCAAGCCTGCTTTCGTGGACTCCGATGCCCCTCTGCCATCCCAATCAGACCATCTGGACGAATTTTCCATTGCTGAGCCCAATAATGAGTTAGCTATTCCATGGTAGGGTCTTCTCCTTCTGATGATTCTTCACCGCAGTTTGCAGGTTTCCCAATCATTTCATCATCAACCCCATGCACAGGTTTTGATGACGTTTCATCTACTGGAGAGACTTGCTCCCCAACTTTCAACTTGCGCTGCAATGTACCACCTAACCACGTTGATGACATGTCGATTGTCACTTTCGACAACCATGTGCTCGTGCTCCTTACAGACACTGCAGACTTGACACTCAACGAGGAACTAGATTTCAAGATAGTGCATACCCTGTCCCTCCCCCAAGAGTGCAATCCATCAAGTGTTCGTGCGTTCATCTCCTCAGGTAGCTCAATCTGCATTAGGGGCAGGCATGCCGTACCCCTCCCCACACGTCTACTCCCAGGCCGGACGACACATTGTCCACCCCTGCTGGCTGTCTGATTACGTTGTGGACCTGCAGCCCATCACCACGCCTTCGTACATTGCCCTGACTGAGATGGAGCTTCCAGTCGTGTGCCTGCCACATCACACTATTCACTCCAACACTGACACCCACACGACCTCTCACAGGCCGTACAGCAGGGGGATTTGGGGGGGGGGGGGGGGCTGTGTGTTGTCAATAGGTCACATTGACCACGTAAAGGATGATCTTTCAACTCTAGCTGCTCTGACGAGCCACCATGTTAATGTATCAGTCAGAATTTGTACCTTGTACAGTGTACACAAATATCTTTCTTTGTGCTGAAATATATGCATGTATAGACATTTATGGGAACAGTTTGTTGCATATACTGTTATCTGTTTTCCTATTTCCCATATTATGTAATATGTTTTTGTGTGTACATTGTTAAACCCAATTTCTGGCATCAATTGTGGTCATTGAATTGTCCAGTTAGCTATTGGCAATATCTCTCTCTTCAATCCAACGAGATGGTGATGTGACAAAGCAAGCTGGGATAATTTTAATTCTCCTCTTGTTTTACCAGCTGCCTCCTTAAAACGTGAATATAATATGCATTTTCATATAAGAGAAAGGTGGACCCTCAGTTTTAAATAATATAAAACCAGATCTAATTTTGTGCTTAGTTTTAGGTATGTAAGTGATTTTCTAATTTATTTTGACTATTACCAGCTAGTATGTTTTGTAATAGGGCGAAATCAGTAAGTGTTTTGTAACTTAAATTCTATTGTTGACTTATAAACAAATATTAATTCTGTACTAATTATACACATTTGGAAGACGAAATACTAGTAATCTTAAAGTACCTATTTAGCTCTATTTGAAAACATGTTAGCAAAGCCAGACCTTAATTAATTCCCAAGTACTTTTCAGTTTCGTAAAAATTATTGTTTGTGTTTTTATATTTCTTAATTTCATGATTTAAACAAATAATTAGGCCTAACTCTTGTAGTAGAAGAAACTGTTAAAACGACAGAATTTTTCGATGTATTCAGTTAATTTAACTAATTAAGTTTTAATTGTAATTTCTGTAAATTTAACTTTAAACACTGTATAGTTTCAGTACCCATTATTGTGATGATATACAAGGGCCCAATTTTTGGTCACAAGTCAGACAGTCCACCACTGAGTTTCAGACGAGGAACTTGTGTTGCTTAGAACGACAACAATGATCGACTTAACAGTGAACTAAGTGATAAACAGTTAGGCCATGTGTAAAAAGAGTGACAGTGTCTGCTCAATACATACCTGCTTATTCTTTAAAAACTGTGAATTATGTATGTTTTTATTGCTCGTAGATGTCCAACAGTAAACTATTGTAGCAGTATGTGGAGGTTCGCCTGCAAAGTATTAACTAGGCTTATGGAAAGTTTAAACAATAGTGCACTGATCATATAAATTTGTATATGGGGGTGGGGGTGGGGGGGAGGGGGTGAGAAAAGTGAAAGTAAAAGACAGTGAAATGCAACTGTGCACCTGTCGACTACATTGTTTACAGCAGTCAGTGTCTAAATTACAACCCCTATTTCAGCAAGTACGTCTACACCAATGACAACAAATGAAGAAATAAAAGCAGGTGGAACCGCTACAAATTTATCTTTAAAACTGTTACTGCTGTCTGTCAGACATTTTATTTCATCTGGTAATTTATCGAAAAGTTTTAAAGCAGCATATTTGACACCTTTCTGTGCCAAAGATGGGTCAAATAGAGGATAGTGTAAGTCTTTCTTTCTTGCGGTATTACAATCGTGAATGTCACTGTTGTTTTTAAACTGCTCCATGTTGTTGAGTACAAATTTCATTACTGAGTAAATGTACTGTGAGTTTGTTGTAAGAATTCCTACCTTTTTTAGGAGATGCCTACAAGATGTGCGACTATGTGCCCCACACATTATTCTAACCAGTTTCGTTCGTGCATTGAATACTTTTTGCCAAAGTGTTGATTTACACCAAAAAAGGACTTGGAAGAGCAGTTGAATGGAATGGACAGTGTCTTGAAGGGAGGATATAAGATGAACATCAACAAAAGCAAAACGAGGATAATGGAATGTAGTCGAATTAAGTCGGGCGATGCTGAAGGAATTAGATTAGGAAATGAGACACTTAAAGTAGTAAAGGAGTTTTTCTATTTGGGGAGCAAAGTAACTGATGAAGGTCGAAGTAGAGAGGATATAAAATGTAGACTGGCAACAGCAAGGAAAGCGTTTCTGAAGAAGAGGAATTTGTTAACATCGAGTATAGATTTAAATGTCAGGAAGTCATTTCTGAAAGTATTTGTATGGAGTGTAGCCATGTGTGGAAGTGAAACATGGACAATACATAGTTTGGACAAGAAGAGAATAGAAGCCTTTGAAATGTGGTGCTACAGAAGAATGCTGAAGATTAGATGGGTAGATCACATAACTAATGAGGAGGTATTGAATAGGATTGGGGAGAAGAGGAGTTTGTGGCACAACTTGACTAGAAGAAGGGATCGGTTGGTAGGACATGTTCTGAGGCATCAAGGGATCACCAATTTAGTATTGGGGGGCAGCGTGGAGGGTAAAAATCATAGAGGGAGACCAAGAGATGAATACACTAAACAGATTCAGAAGGATGTAGGCTGCAGTACGTATTGGGAGATGAAGAAGCTTGCACAGGATAGAGTAGCATGGAGAGCTGCATCAAACCAGTCTCAGGACTGAAGACCACAACAACAACAACATTATTCCATGTGACTTCATAGAGTGAAAGTATTTAAAATATGTTAGCTTTTAGATTTCTATAAGTTATACTCAAAATTAGCAATTATTCCAATTGCAAAAGTTGCTGAACCTAGTCGCTTTAGGAAATCCAAAATATGAATTTTCCAATTAAGATTCTCATCTATATGTACACCCAAAAACTTAGTATGCTCTACACTGGCTACTGACTTCTGTTGGTATGTAATATATTTATTGAAGAAACTGTACTCCTTGCAGTAGAAAATTAGATGTACTGTGTTTTTTCAAAGTTCAGAGCAAGCCCATTTGCAGAAAACCAATCAATAAATTTTCCAAATGCATTATTTGTATCATTTTCTATTGGAGTTTGTTTCACTTGTATCATCAGCAAACATTGTCAGTTTAGCTTCTTGTTTCAGATAAGAAGGGAGGCCGTTCGAATGTATCAAGAACAGGAGGGGACACGTGATCAAACCCTGCCTCAGTGGAACAGCATTTTTTAAATCCAAACTGTGATTTACTAAGTATCAAATTCCTGCTGAGATGGCTAACCACTCTTCAGTACATTACTTCCTCGACAATTTTTGAAAATGATCTGAGCAAGGATACTGGCTGGTAATTATTTACACCTGTGGTGTCCCCTTTTTTGTAGAGAGGCTTGACAATGGCATATTTTAACCTGTCTGGGAAAATACTTTGAGCTACGGTTGCTTTACTGATGCGGCTCAGAACATTTGTTATAACTGCTCCACATTGTTTTAATATCTAGAGATGTCATCTACTCCAACAAAACATTTAGTTTTCAGAGATTTGATGATATTCCTTATTTTACAAGAGGTTAGATAAAAATTAATCTGACTAGGGTTTCTCAAAACTGACTCTTCCATATACTGCATGGCTTTTTCTTCTGAACTATTCTCACCAATTTTTTCACCTACACTTAAGAAATGGTTGTTAAATACATTAGCTACTTGTGTACTTTTGGTTAAGATGGTCTCATTCCTGTTAATAGTAATACTATCTACTGCAGTGGTTACTTTTCTTGTCTCTCTTCTAACAACATTCGATACTGATTTGATTTTACTGCCTGAGATGTTAATTTCATCTCTAATATACATATTTTTTGATTCTCTGACAACTTTTCTCAGGATGTTACAATATTTTTTATACTGTAAAATTACTTCTGAGTCTTTACTAATTCTTGCTGCCTCATAACAATTTTCTTTTCCTTTCTGAAGACACTTTAACTTTAATACCTGTAGTGACCCAAGGTTTCTTTGAAAACTGTTTAGTGTTGCATTTAGTAATTTTTGGGGGGCAACAGTGTTCAAAATGGGATATAAATTTATCAAGAAATATATTGCATTTATCATTGTTATTTGGCTCGTTTTATACATCTCCACAATTAACATTTCTTATACTTTCTCTGAAGTGCTCTACGGATACTGGGTTGACCAGCCTTACACTTTTACATAATGGTTTCTGAATTGTACACCCTGCTAAGCTTTCTATGTTAATCTGTAAGGGGAAATCAACGGGTCGGCCTGCAGTGAGCGAAGAAACGGTTGAACGCATGCGGGCAAATTTCACGCGTAGCCCGCGGAAGTCGATGAATAAAGCAAGCAGGGAGCTAAACGTACCACAGCCGACGGTTTGGAAAATCTTACGGAAAAGGCTAAAGCAGAAGCCTTACTGTTTACAATTGCTACAAGCCCTGACAGCCAATGACAAAGTCAAATGCTTTGAATTTTCGGCGCGGTTGCAACAGCTCATGGAAGAGGATGCGTTCAGTGCGAAACTTGTTTTCAGTGATGAAGCAACATTTTTTCTTCATGGTGAAGTGAACAGACACAATGTGTGAATCTGGGCGGTAGAGAATCCTCACGCATTCGTGCAGCAAATTCACAATTCACCAAAAGTTAACGTGTTTTGTGCAATCTCATGGTTTAAAGTTTACGGCCCCTTTTTCTTCTGCGAAAAAAACGTTACAGGACACATGTATCTGGACATGCTGGAAAATTGGCTCATGCCACAACTGGAGACCGACAGCGCCGACTTCATCTTTCAACAGGATGGTGCTCCACCGTACTTCAATCATGATGTTTGGCATTTCTTAAACAGGAGAATGGAAAACCGATGGATCGGTTGTGGGGGGGATCATGATCAGCAATTCATGTCATGGCCTCCACGCTCTCCCGACTTAACCCCATGCGATTTCTTTCTGTGGGGTTATGTGAAAGATTCAGTGTTTAAACCACCTCTACCAAGAAACGTGCCAGAACTGCGAGCTCGCATCAACGATGCTTTCGAACTCATTGATGGGGACATGCTGTGCCGAGTGTGGGAGGAACTTGATTATCGGCTTGATGTCTGCCGAATCACTAAAGGGGCACATATCGTACATTTGTGAATGCCTAAAAAAACTTTTTGAGTTTTTGTATGTGTGTACAAAGTATTGTGAAAATATCTCAAATAATAAAGTTATTGTAGAGCTGTGAAATCGCTTCAATCATTTGTAATAACCCTGTAAGTGTTCCCTCATTGTATCTGTATGAAATAATTCTTTTCACAAGTAATAACCCTAAACTCTTTTTGTCAAATAATTTCCAGCATAGTTACAAAACTAGAAACAAAGAAAGCTTCATGCTGCCTACACACACGCTTAATCTTTTTGCACAGACTCCACTATATAAGGTAATGAAAGTATACAATAAACTGAAAGACACGAATTTTAGAAAGGTCCAAACTGAGGCAGTAAAAAGAGAATTGTACAGTACCCTGGTGCAGAAATGTTATTACTCTGTTGATGAATTTTTTTGTGATCTGACCATCTGAGTGGGATAAAAACAATAATAATAAATAATATTCAGATGTTATTGTAATTTTAAAAAAAATTGTATTCCATGTATAATTTATCATAATTTTAAGCTGACGAGTCTCCTGTACGTAAAATCAATGATTTAACTTGTACGTTATGAGACAATAAAATTCTGATTCTGATCATCTAAACACACTAACAGCTCATCTACTTTATTTTTTATTCCCCTGATATTTTGAAGTACTAAATTGATACTACCCTTAGCTTTATCCCTATTTACTATACATGAAATTTCTTTTATTCTATTTTTCTTGATTATTGTCTGGACTTTGGTTTTAACCTAAAAAAAAAAAAACTGTCTGCCTGGTCCCATTAACCACAAGGACCAGGCACTATTGCGCATCTGACGCAGCATGTCCAACTTGAATGTGGCAACTCTCCAAAAGGACCATCCTGCCACTTGGAAGGCCACAATTTGACCTCTTTCAAACTCCCTCAGTTGGCTGTAGGAAGCATAAGTGCATCTCCGCAGCATGGTTGCCTGCTTGCTTCACACGTATGCACCACACTGAGCCTTCTGGTTATGAACATTCCCTATTAGAAGGTAGACAGATGGTGCTATGATAGTTATGCCACTATGCTGTCTGTTGGCAGACAATGTTGAAACCATTATCAGTAAATCTATTATACGCCAGGTGGCATATGCTGTCATCAGATCAAAACTGACACAGTCTTTCCAGGTGTACTACTTTTTTCCAGCAGTGTATTAAACATTATGGTAATAGTTTATTGTTAATATATTGTACAGAATAACTTCCTATGAATTGCTTCTCTTTTATTAATGTATATCTTGACTCGTTCCACATCCAAAAAAGCTTCTCTTTCATGATGCAATCGTAGGAAAATGTTAAATGACAAGTTTCTTCACCCCCTTGGATACAGTAATTTCCACAATGTGTGTGTACAATGTTCTTCAATAAAATGCTATTATTTTTACTGAAAATGAGAGAATGTTCACAATGAGAGCTATACTACTACGTAACTTCACAATGCTAAATTATTTCTTTGTATGTTTGAGTAACACAAACTTTTAAAATTCTGGAAGCTTTTGGTTCTTTCATTTGTATAAAATTTAAAAAGAACAGGCTGTTAAAAATATCTCAAATTTTCTTTCAGCAGTGGCAGATATTCAGTTGTTGTTCAGGAAAAACATTTTCCCTACCCCCAAGAGATTACTTCTCTATCACAAATTCCGTAGATTCTTTTTGGTCTAGTACAATGTTTCTGCACCATCAATCAAGCAAAATGGTATGGTGTGATTTATACTGCTGGCAAGTTGTTTCTACTCTCTACTACATCAAAATGTAGCCAAAACAGACCAACTCTCTGAAAGAGTTAATGAATTATCAACCATATCTCTCTATGAATTTGGACAGGAGACAGATGAATTTCGTAAAGTGTTTAGTACTGGGTAGTTATCTGGCTATATGTATGTGACTAACACTGCATATTTTATTTCATGCTGCAACATAATTCCATCTAAAGCCAGTGCCAGTAAAATACATTTCCTGCTGTCTAAAGGACAATGCTCACCTGTTTTGAGTACAAACTCAATCCAGTTGTGCAATATTTCACTTTCTTCCCTTTGTGTGTTCTTTGCAGTACACCATGTGAATACGAACACTGTCTACATGCTTCAGCCCCTAATGCTTTCACTTCACTAATAAAGTTCACATATCAAAATTGTTTTTAAGAATGAAAACACATATCATATTTGAGCAAATAGCCAGTACATTTGTTGCAGCACAGCTTTCTGCATGTGTATTACTAATAGATGTAACCTAGTGTAGTATTGGATCATATTTGTGCTACACAAAAAATAAAATAAAAACGATGAGTGCCGTTACATGCGTGGCTATTTAGCCAAATATGATATGAAGCTTGAGGCTTGTGATATGTCCCCGAAAATGACTGATGGTCAGAATTAGCTAAGATTATTGCCTGAGTGGACCATGTTTTTGGTCCTAAAACAGTTCCTACTGTTCTTTGACAGCAAATAGAAAGAGTTGCAGGAAGTGAAAGAAGTAAGTTGCCCGTCTCTCTCTGGAATTGCACATATGGTTTTTGTGCTTTGTACTGAGTATCTCTCAAACAAGAAGTGACACAGTGAAATAATGACTGCCAAATATTTCATAATATATCTACAGTCACTTTGTTACCTGCTAGCATTTAATAACAATGACGTAGTTGATGTGACATAAAATCATTGAATTATTTAGTTCATAGGGAGTTTTCAAGGCGTTTAGCACTTGTCCATGTCAGATGACTGACCAGTGCATGTTTGATAGTACTGTATTTGTCCACAGTGGGTGGGGAATCTACGATGGCCTTTATTACTGTGACCATTTGTTCATTGAAGGCAGAAACCACATAGTTTTACCTGATCTTGTCCAGTGGGTCTGGACTCATTGGCTCTCCAGTTGTGTGAACCACACTTATAGATTCTTCTGTCAGATTAGCAGTGAATTTGTAACGACTGGATTAATTATGGCATTTGTTGCTGGGTCAGTAGAGCTTCCTAATTTTGGAGTATGTGGGTAGTGAGTGGCAAGGATGGATTTTATATGGCACTGTTACTACAAGTAGGTGTACACAATGTATATGTTGTGAAAACTTATGTATCTCACATCATATTATTACCAGTACATGTTCCAGAGTCATCAAAATGAAACAGATTACAACACTCCATTGCTAATCTATTTCATAATTTCAATCTGAACATAGCAAAAGAACTTTCAACCCTTCTTATAAAATGGAGACATTAATTGTTAGAGATCACAGAAATAACCATAGGCTGAAATAATGAGTGAAGATACCAGCGTTAATATTAAACATCATGTCACTACAAACTAGTCATAACATTTTTCAAGCATAAATTGTGCTGTGCACAGTATCATTGACTTTGGGTCCTCAAATAGTATGCTTATGTCATAAATGAAGATTGCCATTTTTAAACAGTCCCTTACAAGCATTAGAAGGTCATTTGTTTTGTTTTAGAACAGGATAGGATCTATTTCTAAACATTTAAACATTCCATCCATTATGTTCTCCATTATGCACAAGATGCAGCTGAACATAACATGCTTGATTTCAATGGCTGCTTCACTATCCAAGCCATTTGGATCCTCCCCTCCACCACCAGAATTTGTGAACTGCGCAGCTGACAGTTATCCTTACAACACATTCTCCACTCCTAAAATTATCCTAGTCTCAATCTTTGGTAAAATACTGACCCCACACCCTCCAGCCAACAGTTTCTACCCCCTCTGACCTATCACTTTCTCAGTATTCCTGCCTCCCACCCTTTTTGTGTGCTGCCCTCTGCCTACACACTCACCCACCTCTCTCCACTCTCCCCCCGTCCCCCCCTCCCTCCCTGCCACCACCTTTCTCCACTCTCCCCACCTCCCTGCCACATAGCCTCCCAACACTGTGCCTGTTGGCAATCTAGTCTATGCACATTGCACCAGACAGCACTCCTCTCTCCCTCCACCTATGGACTGCTATCCCTTCTCTTTCCCCACCCCCTCCAGATTGCTGATTCCATCCACGTGACAGTTGCATTTTGGTCTGAGCTGCCAGATGTGGCAGTCATGTGTGCATGAGGTGTGCTCGCTTGTGTGAATTAAAGTGTGTGTGTGTTTCTCTTTCTTTGTCTGATGAGGGATGTAGCTGAAAGCTAACATGTGTCTTTTAATTGTGCCTATCTGCAACTTAATGTGTCATGTTTATGGTAAGTAGCAATCTATCTTTTCCTTACATAGTTAATATCTGAACAAAAATAATTTTTGTATGATGTTCTGTAAAAAAAATCCTCAATGAGTGTATAAATGAATCAATGTAAATTTATGGAGAGCTGTGGGGCATTAAGTCATTCTAAAACATAACTATTTATCTGTTCAAGTTCAATTTTGTATATGACAAACATATATTTGCTATTGCAGGATGATTTCTGAAATTGAATTTATGCACTGGTCTGCATTCATGATCAATTTCTGTGTCTTACTCATCATATTCAGCTTTGCTGCATTTGAAGTAACATCTGTAAGTACAAAGATAAAAATGTGATATAAATTCACTATAAGAAATGAGTACTATATTAACTAGCTTCTAGCTACACTAATACTCAAGGTCTTCTGTCCTCCTGCCCATTCCTCTCTCTCTCTCTCTCTCTCTCCCCCTTCCCCCCAGCCTCATATTGTACCTCCTTCAGATTATTTCTGCCATCTATAAAACTTTTATTTAATTTTAATTTTAATTTTCACCTGTGTTACTTACATATTTTCTGTTGCTCTTATGCAGAACATAGTGCTTTGACGAAGCTCCATCAACACATTCAACTCTGCAAACGGTTTCCTCTCTTTCTTCACTTGTTCTTCCAGTGTGCTCGTCCATGATGTCCTTGGTCTTCCTCATTTCCTTTTACATTGTGTGTTCCAGCATAGAGCTCATCTCTGGATATCACATTTGACCAAAATATTTTAAGAATTTACCAAAGACATATATTGAGGAAGACTTGCACACTCTTGGTGATTGTAGAGATAACCTTCCAAGGTTCACGTCCATATAGCAGCACTGCTTTCATATTTGTTCTAAACATTCATAGTTTATTTGTTATGGAAATCTCTTTGTCCTCCATAATGGATGCCCCATTGACTTTTTGAATTCTTGCTCTGACACTGGCAGCTGCTCCTCTGCCTTCAGTAACTTCGATACCTGGGCAGTTCTCCTGCGCAATACTTACTACTAGTGTCCTCTGTAACCTTTTCCTATTTTTTTTCTTCTTCTTTGATGAAAGGAACAGCCAATTCTGAGAAAAAGCGTTTCTCTCATCTTATTTGTGTGTGTGTTTACTCCCATCCAGTAATTAACAGTTTTTTATCTGCTTACATTTCATTGTTAAATTATTCAGATTTTTGAACATTCCTAACACCATTATCCTATGAACTTTGTTTCTAACACCGTAACACATTTCGTGATGCTTTCTGCATAGTGTGAAAATACATGGTCAAATTTGGCTCACTTTTTGCCTGAGGAGACAATCACACACCACCATGATATACGTCTGAAATTCTGTCAGCATTGTTCACCTGCTACCTGAAATTTTGCCTATTATAGGGCTGTAGAGTTTTATCTTAAATAGTGATTGTCCATACACGTTACTTTAAACCAGTGTTCATTAGCTTGAAATGCTAGAGCAGATTACTATTTACATTTACTCTTCACGTTGTGAGTGAGTAGCTGCAACAATAAGTCCTGAAAGAGTGTGCTAAACAAGAGAGTTATAGCCTAAACCAATGCACTATAACTTAAAATTAGAAATGAAATGGACGTGCAGAAACTATTCAATATCTGGCCTATCTCGTACTGAACAAGAGGCAAATTATGGTAAATGAACACAAATTTCTTTGCATTAACAGGTAATAAGTGATTTTGCTTGTCTTTGTAAATTAAGCCAGCTTCAGAGAAAAGTTTGTCACTACATACACCGCTGCAGGGTGCTGAAAGATAAATTCTGGCAAACTTTATCAAGTTCAAGTACTATGTCACATTTCGGACAGCCAGATACTGCAGTTGATTTGAACAGTCCTTGTATAAAGGTCAATTTTGCTTGCAGTCATGTTTTTTCCCTGACCATCACACTGTCTATAATTAATTTCAGTTGCCACCTCATTCCCGCAATTCCAAAATTTGTCATCTGATGCTGATATCTTGCACAAACTGATGCTCTGGTAAATTTAGCTCCTTTTGAATCACCATGAGGTTTTCTTGAGTTAAGCTCAAATGATTATAGTACATCAAGAGCACAGCCAATTAGAAATATCCCTAGTCAGCCGTGGTCACCAGACAACTATTGGTCATTCCCGCTTCTTCAGGCTGGATGTTCAATGGCTCAATTGCAATTCTCTTAATCAAATGGATGAAATATTTAGCAGAATCATACTTAGCCACTCAAACACCTTTCGCCATGTTAGTGCCACTGGCATGAATGTGTCAATGTATTTTGCTTTCGTCTATATATAAATGATCTGCAAGAGTATTAAGCTAACTTGCTATGATTCTTCTGCTGTCAGAACCTATAAAATGCTTCAGAAAACAACCAGTGAATTGTAAAACTCAGGAGCCAGACATTTTTATGCAAATAGCTCCATATACCACAAGTTACAGAGACCATGAGAGCACCTAAAATACTTATTTTGATTTTTTCATGAATTCTGTTGCAGATGTCAGGAACAATTTTTTGAAGACTCTATGAAAAGCTTGGGATTTTATAGCACAGTAAAACTTGTTGTAGGAGTATTGTAATACAAGTCCTTTCTATGACTGATAATGACTCATTGTCTAGAGAACAATTTTTGCCATTGAAAAAGATAATTTTTTGGATTTTGATGTTTTACAGCCCTAAACAGTTTACTTTCAAAAGATTCTGCCTAGTCAGTTGGTTTTCTGTCAGATGAACTTGTACCAGGGATGCCTAAAAGATGGTCCATTCGGGGAAGTGACTGTACTTCTATTAACTGCTTGGAATTTATCTGGACTTTTGTTACAACAGTTCAAAACAAAAGAATAAAAGACAAGCTAATGCTACTGTACAAACTCACTACAACAAACAAACAGAAAACCTAGAGGAAAGTGTCTTAAACTAGACTCCTCATGTAAAATGGATCATCCAGTCTCTTGGCTCTCCATTCTCCTCAGGTTTAATGGGAATGAGTTTGAATTGTAGTTCAAGCTTGCACTCTTTAGCAGAGTGCCTAAGTTGCTCATTGCACTTCTTACTTACCAGTTTGGCATTACATATGTTGAGAATGGAACAAGTTTTTACATTTGGATTTAAAGTTAATATTTATGACGAAACTGTTTCATTTAGATGTTTAGTTAAAAATTTATTAAGTTAACAAAATGAAGGCAACAGTTCCATAAACTTGAGCCCCTCTGGTTGCTTAAACCGGACCCCTGACTATGCACATTGCCTTTCTTGATGTCCTCTGCATGTCCTCTGCTTGTCTTATCTACAAGGAAACCAAATGCTTTGAGCAACATTCAAGTGTTTTGCAAACAATCTCTTTCACACACAAACTACAATTCCTCAGCATACCAGCAATAAATCCAAACTTGCTGCCATTTTTGCTCACAGCTCAGTCTATGTAATTCTTCTGTTTCATAGTCTGATGCACTGTTTCTCCAGAATTTATGTATGGCAATGCTGCTCCTGTTTTGACTTCCTAATTGTCCAGTCAGACACAGCTCTTTATGTTAAACAAAATGTATATTTTTATCTCAATTAAGAAATAAGTACCAATTTTTTGTACCAGGTATATACTTAATTCAGACTCAACTGGATATTGCTACAATTTTGTTTGGTAGCACTAATTCACAAATATCTGGGTCGTACTGAAGAAGTATGAGATTAATTAATACAATCAGAACTTGCAAAAATTCATAAACAAATTAATACTAGTGGCTGTTATCTTGACTTCCATACCTAGTCAGAAAGTTTTATCCTATATTTTAGGTTCTTAGACAAAAGTAGTTATAGTTTGACCCCACTACCATATACTCTATGAATCACTGTGTGTGTGTGTGTGTGTGTGTGTGTGTGTGTGTGTGTGATGTTCTTCATATCTTGCTTCATTTAAAATATTCAATATCTCTATGGTGACAGAATAAATTACTCAGTTGGACATAGTGTGATCAATTTTATAACCACACTCTTTTTTTAAAAAAATTAAGTTTATTACACTCCTGGAAATTGAAATAAGAACACCGTGAATTCATTGTCCCAGGAAGGGGAAACTTTATTGACACATTCCTGGGGTCAGATACATCACATGATCACACTGACAGAACCACAGGCACATAGACACAGGCAACAGAGCATGCACAATGTCGGCATTAGTACAGTGTATATCCACCTTTCGCAGCAATGCAGGCTGCTATTCTCCCATGGAGACGATCGTAGAGATGTGGAACGGCTTGCCATGCCATTTCCACCTGGCGCCTCAGTTGGACCAGCGTTCGTGCTGGACGTGCAGACCGCGTGAGACGACGCTTCATCCAGTCCCAAACATGCTCAATGGGGGACAGATCCGGAGATCTTGCTGGCCAGGGTAGTTGACTTACACCTTCTAGAGCACGTTGGGTGGCACGGGATACATGCGGACGTGCATTGTCCTGTTGGAACAGCAAGTTCCCTTGCCGGTCTAGGAATGCTAGAACGATGGGTTCGATGACGGTTTGGATGTACCGTGCACTATTCAGTGTCCCCTCGACGATCACCAGTGGTGTACGGCCAGTGTAGGAGATCGCTCCCCACACCGTGATGCCGGGTGTTGGCCCTGTGTGCCTCGGTCGTATGCTCACCTGCACGGCGCCAAACACGCATACGACCATCATTGGCACCAAGGCAGAAGCGACTCTCATCGCTGAAGACGACACATCTCCATTCGTCCCTCCATTCACGTCTGTCGCGACCCCACTGGAGGCGGGCTGCACGATGTTGGGGCGTGAGCGGAAGACGGCCTAACGGTGTGCGGGACCGTAGCCCAGCTTCATGGAGACGGTTGCGAATGGTCCTCGCCGATACCCCAGGAGCAACAGTGTCCCTAATTTGCTGGGAAGTGGCAGTGCGGTCCCCTACGGCACTGCGTAGGATCCTACGGTCTTGGCGTGCATCCGTGCGTCGCTGCGGTCCGGTCCCAGGTCGACGGGCACGTGCACCTTCCGCCGGCCACTGGCGACAACATCGATGTACTGTGGAGACCTCACGCCCCACGTGTTGAGCAATTCGGCGGTACGTCCACCCGGCCTCCTGCATGCCCACTATACGCCCTCGCTCAAAGTCCGTCAACTGCACATACGGTTCACGTCCACGCTGTCGCGGCATGCTACCAGTGTTAAAGACTGCGATGGAGCTCCGTATGCCACGGCAAACTGGCTGACACTGACGGCGGCGGTGCACAAATGCTGCGCAGCTAGCGCCATTCGACAGCCAACACCGCGGTTCCTGGTGTGTCCGCTGTGCCGTGCGTGTGATCATTGCTTGTACAGCCCTCTCGCAGTGTCCGGAGCAAGTATGGTGGGTCTGACACACCGGTGTCAATGTGTTCTTTTTTCCATTTCCAGGAGTGTATGTTCATGCAACAATTTCTTCTCAAGTCATAAAACTCCACAATGCTAATTAACTGGAGCATATTAGTAAATTTACATTTGTTGATGTTAGAATGCATTCCTGTACTTACTCTGCGTGATGTTTCAGAATGTACATATTTTTCAAACTGTTAGCTCATCATTATCATGGAAAAGTTACACTTTGTTTATGGAAAACAGTTATCAATTAAGTACTGACAATAATGTATATTTTAGATTTCAAGGCTTTGTAACATGCACAATATTTCAGGGGACTCCAACTTCTCCAGCAAAAGTGGTGAATCTTGCAGAATATCTACTGGTTTCTATACTGCAGATGTTTCTGCTGTGTGACTGTGGAGATAAATTAGTTGATCAGGTAAATAGTGACCTATCTCTGTAACAATTGCTAATTTTGCATAGGCATTGTCAGACTGAAAATGATTTCTTGGTACTCAACATATACCTGATTTATGACAAATATATGAAACATCAAGTACCAACTGCTCTCTATGATGAATACACACTGCCAAAAACATCACATGTTGTCTTCAGTGAATCTTATAGTTGTGTTGAGATTTCCGAGATAAGGTCAACAGTAGAACAAAAGAATTTGAGACTTTAGCTGCACCAAGTGAATGTTACTGATAAGGCATTTTATAATATAGCAGCGTGTTTTTCAGATGAATAGCAACAGCCACAATCATAAAAATTAACTGGTGCCCTGTCATGTAATTTATAAGTAACAAGCTCTTCAGGAAAAAAGAATAATGGCAATTGACAAACTGCCTGTTGGCTTCTGTTTCGGGTTCTTCAGCCAATGTTGATCTAATGATTTTACCGATGTTTCGCCAGCACGAGTGGCTGGCATTGTCAAAGCTTCACCCTCCATTGCCGGTGGTGAACTGGAGCCAAGTTCGCAGCCGCAGACTATACATACCTGGCGCACCAACGTCTGAGAGCTTCTCCGCGGTCATTTTCATTGTGGTTCTCCTCTTGCTACCTGCAACAGTTGTTCATTGCAGTATGGGAAGCCAGGATCCGTTTACCTTAAGGCTTTCCACTTTCTCGTTGATGCTGTTCATGTGTTTTTGTATTTCTACAGCTTCTCTGAACAAGTGCGTGTGATAGTGCTTCTCTACATTCAGAACTTCCGTGTCGGCGAATTTTATTACGTGGTTGGTCTAACTTAGTGTATGCTCTGTCACGGCTGATTTCTCCACTTACCCCAACCTGCAATGTCGCTTATGTTCTTTGATCCTGGTGTTGAAGGATCGTCCAATCATTCCGACATAAACTTTTCCCCATGTGCATGGTATTGGTATATTCCCGACATTGTAAGTGGGTCCGTTTTTTCCTTTGCCTCTAAGACACTCTTTGATCTTCCTTGTCGGTTTGAAAATCGTCTTTACATCATGTTTGCACAATACACAGCCGATTCTGTCCATCACTCTGGGATTGTATGGCAGACAGGCCAGACCCGACCATTTCCTTTTCTGATTGCTTACTTCGGCGAGTGTTTGGCTCTGTTACACTTCTAATAAAATTTGCGGAGTACCCATTGCTCCTCAGAACACTTTCCATTTCATGTCTGAGGCGCTGCAGCTCACATATTCGTCCTGCTCACGTTACAAGCGTACTAATCATGCCTCTTTTCTGGCTCGGGTGGTGGTTTGATAGTTTGTGCAGGTATCGGTCTGTGTGTGTCAGTTTTTGACACATGCTGTGTCTCAGGTTTTGGCCATCCCTTGTGACCTGCACATCTAGAAATGACAGTTTTTTGTCCTTTTCTACTTCCATGGTAAATTTTATGTTGGCATGGAGGCTGTTCAAGTGTCTTAGGAAGTCACCGAGCTGTTCTTCACCATGGCTCCACACAATGAAAGTATCATTGACATATCTGTACCACACCTTGACCAACAATGGAAGAAGAAAGCGCAATTGATGTCCTCTCTCGCCTTTCTGTCATAGTGCTGAGATGAAGGTACTACACTGAAGTTCTTGAAATGTAAGTGCCTATTCACCACTGCCCAAGCACATCGTATCTATGACAGAATGGAATGAGTTTTCCTTCGTGAGCAAATTCATACAACACAGAGAGACTTGGCAAGAACTGATCAGGAACTTCTGGACATTTTCTATCAACTAAGTAGCAGAATGCATCAAGACAACTGGGACGGCATCGACAGCATCACTCACAGAAGTATGCAGAACGTACTTGAGTGCTGCACTGAGCAACAGAAGAAAAAGTTTGAAAGATGCCGGAATCAGGCCAACAAGGCGATTCCCGACATGTCACACACAGTGGTCAACCCCACTGAATGACAATTGACCAAAGAGGAAGTGCCTGTTCTTCGAAAAGGAGCCACTTTTCACACTAATGAGAAAGTGAACGGGCATAACTGTCAGATCTGGGGTACAAATCATCCACACGAATGCACTGAATTTGAGCATGATTCCCCAAAGTTAAATGTTTTTTGTGCCAAAAAGGAGGCAGTGGTGGCCTACTTCTTCATGGAACAATTTGAAGCACAGACACTGGACTTGGTGACTTACAAAGATAAGGTGTGGTACAGATATGTTGATGATACTTTTGTTGTGTGGAGCCATGATGAAGAACAGCTCAGTAACTTCCTAAGACACTTGAACAGCCTCCATGCCAACGTAAAATTTACCATGGAAGTAGAAAAGGACAAAAAACTGCCACTTCTAGACATGCTGGTCACAAGGGATGGCGAAAACATGGGACACAGTATGTATTGAAAACCAACACACATGGACCGATACCTGCACAAACTATCAAACCACCACCCGAGCCAGAAAACAGGTATCATTAATACGCTTGTAACACAAGCAGGACAAATATGTGAGCCGCAGCACCTCAGACACGAAATGCAACATCTGGAAAGTGTTCTGAGGAGCAATGGGTACTCCACAAATTATATTAGAAGTGTAACAGAGCCAACAACTTGGTAAAGTAAGGAATCAGAAAAAGAAATGTCGAGTATGGCCTTTCTGCCATACATTCCCAGAGTGACAGACAGAATGGGCCATATATTGTGCAAACATGGCATAAAGACGATTTTCAAACCGACAAGGAAGATCAATGAGTGTCTTAGACTGGCAAAGGAGAAAAGGGACCCACTTGCAATGTGAGGGATATACAGTATATCATGCACATGCGGAAAAGTCTATGTCAGAATGACTGGATGATCAATCAACACCAGGATTAAAGAACATAAGCGACATTGCAGGTTGGGGCAAGTGGAGAAATTGGCGGTGGCAGAGCACACACCGAGTGAGACCGACCACATAATAAAATTTGCTGACACGAAAGTTCTGGTTGTAGAGCAGCATTATCACATGTGGTTGTTCAGAGAATCTGTGGAAATACAAAAACACACAAACAGCTTCAACAATAAAGAGGAAAGCCTTGAGGTAAACGGGTCCTGGCTTCCTATACTGCAGCGAATGACCGTCACAGGTAGCAAGAGGAGAACCGCACTGGAAATGACCGTGGAGACGCCTTCAGATGTTGGCTTGCCAGGTACATATAGTCTGCAGCCGCGAACTCGGCTCCAGTTCACCACCGCCTATGGAGGGCAAAGCTTTGACAATGCCAGCCACTCATGCTGGCAAAACGTCAGCAAAAATCATTAGATGAACGTCGGCCGAAGAACCCAAGGCAGAAGCCAATAGGCAGTTTGTCAACAAGTGGTCACGAAAACCTTAACAATTTTGTACAATGGCAATTTTTAGTGATCTCTGAGTAAGATCATTTTACGTGCACATCGACCGCATAATGCCTCAAACAAAAAGTATCTGAGACATTAACAAATTTTACTCTTTGTGTGACACATGAGGAGCTTTGCTATGGCACTTGTCCATGAAGACATTTTCCACAATTACTTACTGTGCTCTCACTGCGAGGGAACAACAGACAGAACTTCACTGAGTCAAATGGTGACGGTAGATGCCTATACTGCCAGGTCTACTGTTCACTCTGTTGAACTGTAATAAAAAAGTGCATAATCCAGCACGTTCCAAATACAGAATGAAGAAACTGATGTTCTGTCCCTGTCCTTCTCCTGAAAATGCTGAGAACATATTTTGCTACATATGGATGGCTTGCAATATTTCCTTCTCGCAGCATTCAACTAGAGTGCTGTTCGAGTTGTACTGACAGAAAATCTAAAGTCAAATTACAGAAATAAAGCCACTACAGTAAAGTTATGTCCCTTTCTCCCTTGCAGTGCAAGGATGAAAATGGGTGGAGCCCCATCCTGCTGAAAGATGAACGGAGAGTCCAACTGCATTTGAGGCATAAGCCATTACTGCAATATGTCCAAGTAGGAATATCCAGTGACAGTGTTCTCGGCAAAGAAGAATGGCCTGTAAAGTTTTTGACGTGACAAGGCACAAAAAACATTTACCTTTGGGGAATCATGCTCAAATCCAGTGCATTCGTGTGGATGCTTTGTACCCCAGATTCACTTTCTCATTAGTGTGAAAAGTGGCTTCGTTGCTAAAAATTAAGAGATCAAAAATGCCATCCCCATCCTCATTCAACTGTTGCAGCTGTGAACAAAACTCAAAATGCTTGTCTTTGTCATCACTGAACTTCTGCACTAGCTCCAATTTGAATGGTTTCATTGACAGCTTCTGTCCAGGACTTTCCACACTGTCATTGGAGCCATTTTAAGTTCACAGGATGCATGACACACTGATTTCTTTGGACTCCTTATGAATGTCTCTCGTATGCGCTCCACATTCACTTCACTCACACTGGGACATCCGCTCCTCTTTGCCGGGCACAAGCAACCCATCGTAACGAATTTGTTGTGGCAGTGGTAAACAGCCTTCCTTGTTGGTGGCTTCTTACCGTACTTGGTTCTAAACATCCGTTGAACAGCTGTAGCACACTTATTTTTGTCGAACTCCAACACACAAAAAGCTCACTCGCCATGATGGCAACTAGCGCTGACTATCGGCACATTACCAAGCTACACTGTGGCAGCAAACATGAAAAAAACTTTCAGAGTTTCTCTTCAAAATGACATATGTATCATATCTATACAATGTTTGGGTCTTGTGCAATAAATAATTGAAAATGTTTCCGGACTTTATGTACACCCTGTATATTCACAAAGGTATCATGAAATATGTTCAATTTTAAATTAGCATCAGGTTCCCTCACAACTCATCCCAGTCTAACTGTTGCAAGCTTCCCTAAAATTTTCAGTTGTTAAGTCATTAATTGAATGCACTATTTCAGATGACTGTTTTGCATTACTGTATGGAGCTTTATCATATACTGTAACTAGCTGTGCATCATGATCTGACAGACCATTCTTAACACGAAAAGTTTTTATTTGATTAAATTTATCTTGGTCAGTAAAAACATTATATATCACTGTGGTGCTTTCCTGTACCCAATAACTGACATTAAATTGAAAGAACCAAGTCGTACTTCAAGGACAAGCCTTCTATCTGACTCTTTCAGAAAATCTACATTGAAATCCCCACAAATAATAATACAAGTTTTTCAAAAATAGCTGAAAATTTCCCAGTGGGGACCTATACATGGCTAAAATTATAAAAGTATCATTATTTAGTATATGTTGGTCTACACAAAATTCTTTAGTTTCCAAATTTTTCACACTATGACAGATTTTAACATTTATGGGTACTATCTTGACTACATTATGTATATTATGTTGACTACAAATCAGCTATTGGTTCTTAAAGAAATGTCAATCACAATACTATTTTTTTATTCATAGTATTTCAGCTAGATCATCACTAAAATGTATTGAAAACCTTTAGTGATGTATTATAAGTTTTTCTTGATTAAGGACTGATCTGATGCTGAAACTTCCTGGCAGATTAAAACTGTGTGTCCGTATGAAACTTGGACTTGGGACCATTGCCTTTCTTGGGCATGTGCTCTACCAACTGAGTTACCCAAGCACAACTCATGACTCATCCTCATTGCTTTACTTCTGCCAGTATCTTGTCTCCCACCTTCCAAAAATCACAGAACCTCTCCTGTGAAACTTGCACAACTAGCACTCCCAGAAGAAAGGAATGGCTTAACCACAGCCTGGGGGATGTTTCCGAATTAAATATTCACTCTGTGTGGAGTGGCAGATTAAAACTGTGTACCGGACCAAGACTAGAATTCAGATGATGATGATGATGATGATTAGTGTTTTAGGGCGCACAACAGCGAGGTTATCAGCGCCCGCCTAGAATTCAGGACCTGTGACAAGGTACTGGTGGAAGTAAAGCTGAGGATGGGTTTATGACTCATGCTTGGGTAGTTCAGTCAGTAAAGCACATGCCTGTAAAAGGCAAAGGTCCCTAGTTCTAGCCTTGGTCTGGCACACAGTTTTAATTTGCCAGGATGTTCCATATCAGCACATGCTCCACTGACCTAATGCTTTTTAGAAATGACTGTTAATCAGACACCAAAATACTCAATTTTACGCTGTATGTTATTGCAATGTTGATAAGGGCCTCCCTGTTCCTACTTTTAGTGAGAAAGTCAATGTTAATCTCCACAGACTCTGAAATCAGTTTTATAATCAATGATAAAATCCCCTACTGTTGTAAAAAATATTTATTTTGGAAAGCACAACCCATTTCAGGACTTGTGTCCCATCTTCAGGTGCTTCTGAAAAATTATAAATCAATAATAGTACTTATCCACAATGCTGATGTAAGAAAAGCTAAAGAGAACCAACAGAAATTCTTAGAAAAAAAAACCTGTACAAAAATTAAAATGTGAGTCCATAAAGGATGCATAACCGAGATTAAAACCGGTTAAAGTATGTTAAAATAGTGCACCCCTAGTAAATGGCATGAAACAGAATATCCTCTGCCAGAAAGCCTCTCGCAGAGGAGAACCTACATAAAAGGACAAAGGTCCCCAATTAAAAAAGAGAAACCACCATTAAATGGAATCAAATCTAAAGTATTAACAGCCTAACATCCAAAATCCTCACTACAAAACTTGTAGTGGTCGGGGCTTAATGGCACACCACACCTGGATCTGCATGAAGGTAGATAGGTGGTCTTTCAAAAGTGAAACTTAAAAAAAAGGGTGTTACATAGATTGTGCACCTGCAGGCATGTATGAAAACACAATGTAAACCTCTGAGTAAAGTGTGTAACTCAGCAATGCACCATATGCACCCATCTGACCTGTACCATGCACAACTCAAAGCTTAAATGGCAGTGGGAGTGGCCATGTACCCATAATGTGAGTGAGTTGACTGCTCATGCCATCAGATGGTCACAATTTTAATTAATGTGACCACCACCAACAGGTTAAGAAACCATAAACTAACATCTGCTGCTGTGAAAGTAGTTTCTCTCATGTACCAGTGAAGCACTAATTACAGAATACCTCATTTGCACATGAATTCATCACAAACTAACCAGCAGGATCAAACCAAACTGTTGTTGTTGTTGTTGTTGTGGTCTTCAGTCCTGAGACTGGTTTGATGCAGCTCTCCATGCTACTCTATCCTGTGCAAGCTTCTTCATCTCCCAATACGTACTGCAGCCTACATCCTTCTGAATCTGTTTAGTGTATTCACCTCTTGGTCTCCCTCTACGATTTTTACCCTCCACTCTGCCCTCCGATACTAAATTGGTGATACCTTGATGCCTCAGAACATGTCCTACCAACCGATCCCTTCTTCTTGTCAAGTTATGCCACAAACTCCTCTTCTCCCCAATTCCATTCAATACCTCCTCATTTGTTATGTGATCTACCCATCTAATCTTCAGCATTCTTCTGTAGCACCACATTTTGAAAGCTTCTATTTTCTTCTTGTCCAAACTATTTATCATCTATGTTTCACTTCCATACATGGCTACACTCCATACAAATACTTTCAGAAACGACTTCCTGACACTTAAATCTATACTCGATGTTAACAAATTTCTCTTCTTCAGAAACGCTTTCCTTGCCATTGCCAGTCTACTTTTTATATCCTTTCTACTTCGACCATCATCAGTTATTTTGCTCCCCAAGTAGCAAAACTCCTTTACTACTTTAAGTGTCTCATTTCCTAATCTAATTCCCTCAGCATCACCTGACTTAATTTGACTACATTCCATTATCCTCATTTTGCTTTTGTTGTTGTTCATCTTATATCCTCCTTTCAACACACTGTCCATTCCGTTCAACTGCTCTTCCAAGTCCTTTGCTGTCTCTGACAGAATTACAATGTCATCGGTGCACCTTAAAGTTTTTATATCTTCTCCATGGATTTTAATACCTACTCCAAATTTTTCTTTTGTTTCCTTTACTGATTGCTCAATATACAGATTGAATAACATCAGGGAGAGGCTACAACCCTGTCTCACTCCCTTCCCAACCACTGCTTCCCTTTCATGTCCCTCGACTCTTATAACTGCCATCTGGTTTCTGTACAGATTGTAGATAGCCTTTTGCTCCCTGTAGTTTACCCCTGCCACCTTCAGAATTTGAAAGAGAGTATTCCAGTCAACATTGTCAAAAGCTTTCTCCAAGTCTACAAATGCTAGAAATATAGGTTTTCCTTTTCTTAATCTAGCTTCTAAGATAAGTCGTAGGGTCAGTATTGCCTCACTTGTTCCCATATTTCTACGGAATCCAAACTGATCATCCCCGAGGTCAGCTTCTACCAGTTTTTCCATTCGTCTGTACAGAATTCGCATTAGTATTTTGCAGCCATGACTTATTAAACTGATAGTTCGGTAATTTTCTCATCTGTCATGCCTCCTTTCTTTGGGATTGGAATTATTATATTCTTCTTGAAGTCTGAGGGTATTTCGCCTGTCTCATACATTTCTCACCAGATGGTAGAGTTTTGTCAGGACTGGCTCTCCTAAGGCTGTCAGTAGTTCTAATGGATTGTTGTCTACTCCTGGGGTCTTGTTTCGACTCAGGTCTTTCAGTGCTCTGTCAAATTCTTCACCCAGTATCGTATCTCCCATTTCATCTTCATCTACATCCTCTTCCCTTTCTATAACATTGCCCTCAAGTACATCACCCTTATATAGTCCCTCTATATACTCCTTCCACCTTTCTACTTTCCCTTCTTTGCTTAGAACTGGGTTTCCATCTGAACTCTTGATATTCATACAAGTGGTTCTCTTTTCTTCAAAGGTCTCTTTAATTTTCCTGTAGGCAGTATCTATCTTACCCCTAGTGAGATAAGCCTCTACATCCTTTCATTTGTCCTCTAGCCATCCCTGCTTAGCCATTTTGCACTTCCTGTCGATCTCATTTTTGAGACGTTTGTATTCGTTTTGCCTGCTTCATTTACTGCGTTTTTATATTTTCTCCTTTCATTAATTAAATTCAGTATTTCTTCTGTCACCCAAGGATTTCTATTAGCCCTCGTCTTTTTACCTACTTGACCCTCTGTTACCTTCACTACTTCATCCCTCAAAGCTACCCATTCTTCTTCTACTGTATTTCTTTCCCCCATTCTTGTCAATTGTTCCCTTATGCTCTTCCTAAAAACTCTGTACAACCTCTGGTTTAGTCATTTTATCCAGGTCCCATCCCCTTAAATTCCCACCTTTTTGCAGTTTCTTCAGTTTTAATCTACAGCTCATAACCAATAGATTGTGGTCAGAGTCCACATATGCTCCTGGAAATGTCTTACAATTTAAAACCTGGTTCCTAAAATAATCTATCTGAAACCTGTCAGTATCTCCAGGCATCTTCCACATATACAACCTCCTTTTATGATTCTTGAACCAAGTGTTAGCTATGATTAAGTTGTGCTCTGTGCAAAATTCTACCAGGCAGCTTCCTCTTTCATTTCTTCCTCCCAATCCATATTCACCTACTACGTTTCCTTCTCTTCCTTTTCCTACTATCGAATTCCAGTCACCCATGACTATTAAATTTTCGTCTCCTTTCGCTATCTGAATAATTTATTTTATCTCATCATACATTTCTTCAGTTTCTTCATCATCTGCAGAGCTAGTTGGCATATAGACTTGTACTACTGTCATGGGCGTGGGCTTCGTGTCTATCTTGGCCACAATAATGCGTTCATTATGTTGTTTGTAGTAGCTTACCCGAACTCCTACTTTTTTATTCATTATTAAACCTACTCCTGCATTACCCCTATTTGATTTTGTATTTATAACCCTGTATTCACCTGACCAAAAGTCTTGTTCCTCCTGCCACCGAATTTCGCTAATTCCCACTGTATCTAACTTTAACCTATCCATTTCCCTTTTTAAATTTTCTAATCTTCCTGCCTGATTAAGGGATCTGACATTCCACGCTCCGATCCGTAGAATGCCAGTTTTCTTTCTCCTGATAACGTCGTCCTCCTGAATAGTCCCCGCGCGGAGATCCTAATGGGGGACTATTTTACCTCCGAAATATTTTATCCAAGAGAACGCCATCAACATTTATCCATACAGTAAAGCTGCATGCCCTCGGGAAAAATTACGGCTGTAGTTTCCCCTTGCTTTCAGCCGTTCACAGTATCAGTACAGCAAGGCCGTTTTGGTTAGTGTTACAAGGCCAGATTAGTCAAACATCCAGACTTTTCCCCTGCAACTACTGAATAGGCTGCTGCCCCTCTTCAGGAAACATACGTTTGTCTGACCTCTCAACAGATACCACTCCGTTGTGGTTGCACCTACAGTACGCCTATCTGTATCACTGAGGCACGCAAGCCTCCCCACCAACGGCAAGGTCTGTGGTTCATGACTTAATTCCTGTAATGTCACTCAAGAATTCATATAGCATGCTTAGAGAGCATAGTCCCACATTGTTACTAATTTGTACCTCTAAACACTATGGAACAATTAATGCAAATAAAAAGAAATCTATAAAATATTTAGTCCACCAGCAGTTATATGAGAAGGAGCTACGCTAGAGCAATATTGATCACTTTAAGAATAGCCATTACAATAAAAAGCACAATGAAAGATTTTTAAGGTACATTGGTCACAGTGCACTGACAACATCAATAAAATTTAAAATTGAACCAAAATAATAATAATCACTAATAATAATCAAAGCAATGAAAAACATAGTAACCCTCAAGAAGGGTGCCCATAAACATGCTGTAATCCAAAGGCTCAAAACCAATGCAACTGACTGAACATCTAGCATGCAGAACCAAGAGCACAGTGCAGTGTGAAGGCCAGGTCAGAGTTGGTCAACGTCAGCATAAGAACTGATGCGTCTGGACTATCACTGCTGGCAAGTAAACACCTGTATTAGCTGTTATGCTCATCTATGCTCCAAGCACTTCATCAGCAATAGCTTGCCACACTACTCTGCAGCAAGACCCACACCAGCTCATCTGTGTCCACCTCAATATCCGCTTGCAGGGATACTAATTCCCTTCCCTCTGAAAAGCCCATATAGAGCCAAACATTGCCATGTTCCTGCCACAACCTCTGTTGCAAAACTATAGAGGAAGCGAGATTCCATGGCAACAGGTCTATCAATGAAGTAGGCAACACCAACGCAGCAGACTCTGCTGGAATGGTGAAAAATTGCAGAGGCATAATGGCTGGTTTGCCAGCATCAGTGGGTATGAGGATACATACTAGGGTGAGCAGAGAAAGGAAGGAACTGACTTCAAGACCTTATTCTCCACATCAGGAGTCAGGGGAGTGATCGCCATGGCACCCTATCCCATGGGCTGACTGTAGGACAGAAGAGGCATTGTGGGTGGTAACAGGTGTGCACGTGGTGTCGCAGGTCCAAAGATTACAGACATAACTGATTCAAATGATGGGTCAGATGCTCCTGACTGACAACATCCACCATAAACAAATGCTGACTTTTGTGGCGCACCACTACACCCAGCAGCCAATCCCACTGCTGTGATGGCCCACGGTATGCAACTCACATGAAGAAGATGTATTAAAGGCTGCCACATCACACAAAGCCAGATCCCCATGGTTACTTGTGTCAGAGAGGTACCTTAATTACATTAGAATCAGGATTCAGACACTCTCTTATAAAAGAAGTTAAATTAACAGAAGAGCCTCACTTAATGTTCAAGAATACACAGAAAAGTGCCTATATCATCAGCATATTAGATGACTGAGTAATAAGACAAAGAGCTTCTTGTCTGTTTAGACAATTTAGAGAGCTCTGAAAAGATAGACATCCTACACTTAAATGAGCACCACATAACCAGACAGTATATCATCTTACTCATGTATAACTAATATGGGAAGGAAAGGAGTTGTTACATATATTAAGGCAGAACACAAGTTCAAGAACATTCAGACAAGCAGATTTAGTAGTGAACAGCACATAGATGTGTGTGCTTGTGGATTAATACTGCAAAAATGGGTACACAGGTCTCCACTGGGAAATTTTGTACTCTCTATGAGAGATTTGGATTTGTAGCGACGTCATGCGTCTGCCGAAACAGATGTCAGTTAATCAGCTGATCGGCCGGCGCATGTCAACAGAGTTGGTGCACTGACCGCCAGGAGCTACGCTATGATATGCTTTCTCCTTGCTGCAGTGTGCGCTCCATCAACTTAATAATTTGCTTTGATTTTTGGGCTCCATGAATTTAACAATTTGCTTTGATGTTTTAGTATTCTTGTTACTGTTACTTCTTCCTCAATTATTTACCAAAAAACTGGTAATATTTGTGGCACTGGAAATGTTTTGTAATGTTTTTCCTGCTGTTATGTGAGCATCTTCTTGCTCAAATAAAGTGTTGGACAGAATTATACGTCATGCGTATCTTATTCTCACTGCAAACAAGAACACGATAGCAAGATCACAAGTACAACACTCCCAGCTTGTGACAGTCGTGATCACGATATGATTGCAGCTAGAGAGAGAATAAACCAGCAGCACAAATGGCTAGCAGTGAACATGAAGAATTGGAAACTGCTACGGGGATGGATCTGTCAACCATATCAAGACTGGCTGTGTGGCTACTGCCATTTTGGCCCCACAACCCAGTGTTATGGTTTACACAGGTAGAAGTGAGTTTCCTCTGCGCCGGAGTGACCACTGACTCCACTAAGCTCGCACTGGTGGTCAGTCAGCTGGACTTTGCTACACAGCTGAGTTTCAAGATATTATAACTTCACCTCCAAATACAGAATCATATGCGAAGTTAAAGACTGAATTAATTTGAAGAGTGTCGGCTTTGCAGGAAGAATGAGTGTGGCAGGTAGTCACACAAGAGGATGTCGATGACAGAAAACCATCACAATACCTTCGTCATTTAAGAAGAAAGGTTGACATGCGCACAGTGCCCAATACATTACTACACACATTGTGGAGCAGCGATCTGCTGGCAAAGGTGAAGGCCATTACAGCATCACAAACGGACGTTGCTAGATGCCAATGCGGACCTGGTGGATCGAATTCAAGACACCATCATACCATCCTCCTGCCCTGAAATTACGACAGGATGTAATAGCAACTTGGTGGTAACACATGAGGATTACAACAGTCTCGTGAGCAAGATTGATGTGCTGAGTAAGCAGATGGGTGAAATACTCTCCGACAGGTACGCTAGAGGATGATTCTGCAGAAGATCTAGAAGTCGTTCCTCAGCGAACTTCGCTGTGGCCGAAGATTCAACCCGAGCAGATGTGTGTTGGTACCACAGGAAATTCGGAGAGCAGGCACACAAGTGTACTTTGCCGTGTACCTTTCTCAGTTGTAAGTGGCAGGCAGAAGTAACTGCTCCAGACTGTTGGTTGCCGTCCTTGTGTCTCTTTACAGCAGATCGCAAGACAGGGTGCAAGTTTTTGGTGTATATGGGTTCTGACTTAAGTATTTTGCCATGGACCCAGTTACAGCTCATTTTGCCTTTTCCGCGGCTCATAATTCAACCATCGCGACATATGGAATGCACCACATCAAGTTGGACCTGGGATTACATCGTGCCTTGAAGTGGAATTTCACTGTGGCAGATGTAACTGAGCCTATAATTGGAGCAGATTTCTTACCGCATTATCGACTGCTGCCAGAGATTGCCAACACCCCCCTAATAGACAATGTCATGGGACTATCTGCCGATGGATTCTGATGTAGCTTGGCAGTAGACAATGCCAAACTGATCCAGTTGGAGAGAAATGAGCATACAATACTTCTAGAGCTGTTCCCGGCTATCACAAGGCCTCCTCGGGCCCCAAAAAAGGTGTCACAACACTGTACATTATATCAATACTACCGCAGGCCCTCCGATTTCGTGTAGACCCAGGCGTCTTCCTCCTGACCGATTCGCTGTTGCCAAGGAGGAATTTAATATAATGTTGAAGGAAGCCCTCATCTGCCCATCTAGTGGGCCTTGGTCATCACCCGTCCATTTAGAGCCAAAAAAGAACGGTGTATGGCATCCTTGTGGTGATTACTGAGCCTTGAATGCTAGGACAATACCGGATCAGTACCCTGTTCCTCTCTTGAAAAATTATAATTACGCATTAAATGGAAAAAGATGTTTAGCATATTAGATTGCACAAAGGCTTATGCACTGATTCCTGTTGCCGAAAGAGACATTCTGAAAATGGCCATTATAAGGCCGTTTGGTCTGTTCGAAAGCCTGTTTATGACATTCGGATTGAGAAATGCTGCCCAGACATGGCAAAGATTTATAGATTCCATTTTGCAAGGCTTGCAGTATTGTTTTGCATATTTTGATGATACACTTATCTTTTCAGCAACCCCAGAAGGACACAAACAGGACCTGCTTGAGGTATTTAAACGCCTTGATGAATACAGAGTAGTGTTGAACACCTCAAAGTGTGTTTTTCGCCAGACAGAGGCACCTTTTTAGGCCACCAGATTTCTTCAAAGGGATCACTGCCACTAACAGAGAAAGTAGAGGCTATATTGAATATTCCATAGCCAGAAACTACTAAAGAACTGTGATGATTCTTGGGAGTCCTTAATTTTTACCAACATCACCTACCTCATGCGGCAGAACTCCAATAGGCTCTTACTGCAGCTTTAGCCGGTCCCAAGGTTAAACACCAAATGCCAGTATTGTGGACAGAGCCGATGAAAAATGCATTCAAAGTGGCCAAGAAAAGTATAGCAGATGCAGCCCTTATTCAACATCCAGCTTTGGAAGCACCTCTCGTGCTGGTAGTAGACACTATCCAGATGGCAGTCAGTGCTGTCTTGCAACAGTATGTACATGGAGTCTGGCAGCCTCTCGCATTCTTTTCACAAAAGCTATCTCCTGCGCAGCAACAATGGAGCACATACAACCGTGAATTGTTGGCGGTTTATGAGTCCATTAAATATTTCCGTACACAATTGGAAGCTAGAGTTTTTGTCCTTTTTACAGACCATAAACCCCTCACCTGTGCCTTTCAGCAAAATATGGACAAATGTTCTTCGAGACAATATAATCAACTGGAGTTCATCGCACAATTCACTACTGATGTATGGCATATATCGGGAATTGACAATGTTATTGCTGACTGTCTATCCTGGGTGAGCAGTATCATGAAGACTAGATTTCGCACAGCTAGCCGAAGCACAGGAGTCTGACCTGTAACTTCGAGATTGTTTACAAGATGCCACGTCTGGCCTTCAACTTCAGCCAGTCGACATTCCAGCTACAAACGCAAAGTTATATTGTGTTGTTTCAACAGGGAAAACTTGTCTGTTTGTTCCTATGGTGCTATGCAAGCAGGCCTTCGAAAGTCTACATAATTTGTATCTCTCAGTGTAAAGGTAATAATTAGACTAATAGCTAGCCATTTTGTGTGACCTGGAATATAAAAAGTGTGTCGCATATGGGATCGTGCATGCGTACAGTGCCATCACAGCAAGATTTCTCGCCATGTCTGTGTGCCAGTGGGCAAATTTCCAGACACAACAGCATGGTTTGCTCATATTCATATTGATGTTGTAGGTCTGCTGCCCCCTTCAGAAGGACAACATTATCTACTCACAGTAATAGACCAGTTCACATGCTGGCCAGAAGCCATTCCGGTAGATAACATTTCTACCAAGATGCTAGTCACTGCATTAGTGCCACACTGGATAGCCCAGTTTGGTTGTCCACTTCTTATAACCACAGACAGAGGGCAGCAGTTTGAATCTGACCTATTTGCCCAACTAAGTAAATTTTGCAGCACATTGCATCACACAACAACAAGTTACCATCCTGCTAGTAACGGTATGATTGAATGCTGGCACTGATTGCTTAAAGCGGACTTAATGTGCCATGAACCACAATGGACCTCTGCCTCACCACTGGCTTTGCTTGGCCTACATAACATGTATAAACCGGATCTAGAAGCCTCACAGGCACAACTGGTGTGGTGTCACTGCCAGACACCACACTTGCTAGGTGGTAGCCTTTTAAATCGGCCGCGGTCCATTAGTATACGCCGGACCCGCGTGTCGCCACTGTCAGTGATAGCAGACGGAGCGCCACCACACGGCAGGTCTAGAGAGACGTACTAGCACTCGCCCCAGTTGTACAGCCGACTTTGCTAGCGATGTTACACTGACGAAGACTCTCTCATTTGCCGAGAAGATAGTTAGCATAGCCTTCAGCTAAGTCAATTGCTACGACCTAGCAAGGCGCCGTATTCAATTGATATTTATTATATGAAGCATGTATCATCAAGAGCGATGTTATACAATTATGGATTAAAGTTAAGTATTCCAGAAGCTACGTACTTTTCTTTATAGCATTCATTATGTATCCTGTTTCAGACCTCACGCCAGCCTGCGTGAGTTTAAGCGCATGCCTTTCGGCTTCCTCTCATTGTGTCTAGGCTGTCTTGTCTCGACACAACAACTGGTATATGGAGAAGTCCTATGGCTTCCCGGGGAGTTTGTGGACCCACATGCAAGTTCGCTGGACGATGTTAGTGCACCAGTATTTGTCACCCACCTCAGAGACAGGCTGATGCAGATCTGACCACAACAAACATGATGCCATGGTACATCGCAAACATTCATACCCCGAGAGTTACGATCCTGTTGACATGTAATTCTGCGAGTAGAGGGTGTCAAACCGCCACTCACACCGCCATATACTGGTTCGCATCATATTGTCATTAAGGGTGACTAAACATTTGATATCATCATCAATGGACAAGATGAATATTGTTTCCATTGATAGAGTGAAACCCTACTAGACTCTTCACATTCACATCTGCAATGCAATCAGGTGAAACCTCCACCCGCCACCCGGCAACCTCCACCAGCACCATCACAAGCTCTACTTGAACGGCAAACGCGTTCCAGATGATGGGTACACTTCCCGGAACACCTCAGGGATGTCACTTCTGGCATCATCCAAGGATGCTTTCCTGAAGGGGGCTGGTGTAGTAACATTGGGCATCTGCCGAAACAGATGTCAGTTAATCAGCTGCTCGGTCAGCGCATGTCAACAGGGTTCGCACACTGACCACCAGGAGCGATGTGAGACGCTTTCTCCTTGCCTCAGTGCACGTTCCCTGAAACTTAATTTGCTCTGACTTTTAGGCTCCATGAATTTAATAATTTGCTTTGACTTTTTAGTATTCTTGTTACTGTTACTGTTTCCTCACTTAGTTACCAAAAAACTTGTAATATTCGTGCCACTGGAAATGTTTCATAATGTTTTTCCTGGTGTTATGTGAACAACAAATAACTTCTTGTATAAATAAAGTGTTGGACATAATTATATGTCGTGTGTATCTTATTCTCGTTGCGAACAAGAACACAATAGCAAGATCGCAAGTACAACAGTCCCAGCTTGCGACAGATTTCCTAGTACGCTGTCATACAAAAGCAAACAGCTATAATCTGTGATGAATCCAATGTAGATTTTCTGTAGGAAGCTTATAGAAAAAAGATCTAGAAACCTCATCTGGACCCTACAATTTCAAGATAAAGAGAGTACAACCCTAACTGATAATGTTTTCTTCGATGAAACTCAGAGCATGAAAATAACTGTATACCCAGAAACAAATGCTCTCTCTGATCATGATGCATAGTTAGCTAGGATAAATAAGACAGTGTCTTGCAGTACTAATACTCCTCACTAGAAATTAGAATAATTAGCAACTCCAGAACAAATGTTTTTAAGAACTATGAAAAGGAGATGGCTTGGGCTGAAATTTATAATGAACAAATACTGAAATAAAATTTAATCTGTTCCATGATAAATTTGTATCATTATTTGAAAATAGCTTTCTACATAAGCTAATAAGAAATGACATTAAACAGCCATGTAAAAAACCACAGATTACTAGAGGGATTAAAGTATCTTGTGAAAGGAAAAGGGAAATGTACCTGTTGGCAAGAACAAGTAGAGATCTTGCAGTAGTTGCACATTACAGAAACTACTCAGAATTACAGAGATAAGTTATTAAAAAAAAAAAAGTAACTTGCATGGTATGACAGAAATCAGTAATTCTGACAACAGTCTTAAGGCTATGTGGAATATAGCGAAACAAGAGAATGAACAACCAGACAAAGAACAGGATAACATTACTGCTGAATTAAATGGAAGTGCTTTAAATGATGACTCACAAGCAGCAAATGTATTTAATAATCACTCCACAAATATAGCAGAAAATATAGGGACAAACAGTTCAAGACAAAAATCACAGCAGTTTGTTGAAAAAGCAACTCTCATCAAATTCAGTTATATAAATGTGAGGACCTCCTCATATGGATCAACTTGGGTTGTTTTGGGGAAGGAGACCAGACAGCGAGGTCATCGGTCTCATCGGATTAGGGAAGGAAGTCGGCCGTGCCCTTTCAAAGGAACCATCCCGGCATTTGCCTGGAGTGATTTAGGGAAATCACGGAAAACCTAAATCAGGATGGCCGGACGCAGGATTGAACCGTCGTCCTCCCGAATGCGAGTCCAGTGTCTAACCACTGCGCCACCTCACTCGGTATGGATCAACTGGAATGAAAAGTACATCTAATCTATCACCAAATTAAGAAAATTAAACATTCACTCAAAAATAAAAGCTCATATGGATTTGATAGTGTTTCCAACAGAACACTAAAGATTTGCTCTCGTATAATACGTAATGCATCTCCAATTCAGGGTATTTTCCAGAGAGATTGAAATGTGCCATCATTAAACCCCTCTATAAGAAAGTTAATAAGAGAGATGTCAATAACTTCTGATCTGTTTCACTACTGACAGAATTTTCCAAAATCTTTGAGAAATTAAATGTTCAGTATATTGGATTTACAAATTAAGTTGTGTTTTGAATATGTATTCACTTGTTCCTCAACATCATGATCTATCATGCAAATCATCAGTGGAACATTTAACTAACTAACTAACCCAAGTTGCAACAAACCAACTTATAATGTGGCTTGGGCTGTTGCAAAGGTTTTGCTGGATTGCACCCATTAACTGATGTCAACCAGTATGTAGGCTAGTTGGAAAACTAGACAGTGCATTATGATGAGGGATGTCTACACATGTAATTTCATGTCATGGCTGGTAGTGATCAAGGGAACTCTGATGTATGACAGTACATCACAGATATCCAGCATTCTCATGCATTACCTCTCTTCTGATAGTATTGTGGTGTCTTTTTCAACAGGACAATGCTAGTCCACAAATGGCATGTATCTCTATGAAATATCTGCATGGCGCTGAAGTACTCTTATGGCTGGCAATATCCCAGATCTGTCCCTGACAGAACACGTGGGAGTCCAGCTCGGATATCAACTCTGTTCCAGTGACATTATCAAGGATATTGAGGACCACTTGCAACTGTTATGGGCCATCTTGCCTCATGAGAGGATACAAAGGCTTTATCGCACCCTGTCAGCCAAATCAGTGTATGCATCCAGGCCAGAGAGGGTGCATCATCATATTATTAAGTAGGCTCAGACAGCTAAGTTCTTATGAATTGATTTTGTAATCAATGAAATAACATCACATGCACTCCCAATGCAGTAAGTTTCATTTCCTTTCCTCCTCCTTTCCCATGGGGTACTTCAGTTTTTTGTAAGGCAGTATAATTTTGATCCTAAAGGTCTGGGACATACAGTATTTTTAAGCTGTTTTTTATGAGATAAATTTATTGACTTTTACCTGTATATCTTCTTCAACGCATACTGATTTCTAGTACATCCTTCAAACTCCAAACCCATTACCTCATTCCTCATACATGTAATTAATTTTATCCTAACCCAGAACTACTGCTCCTCTGAAGGGAAGGTATACAAACAAATCTGCGGCACTGCCAAGGGCATCCATTACACCCACCTATGCCAATTTGCTTATGAGACATCTAACAGAGACCTTCCTAGCTCCCAAAATGCCAAACCCCTAGGCTGGTTCAGGTTCATTGTATATATTTTCATGATATAGACTCATGCCCAAGACAACCTATCTTCACTCCTTCACAACCTGAGCACCTTCTCTCCCATCTGTTTCACCTGGTCCTCCTCAACCCAATATGCCACCTACCTAGACATTGACCTCCTCCTCTCTGATGGTTCTATCCACACCTCTGTCCACATTAAACCCACTAACCACCAACAGTACCTGCATTTTGGCAGTTGTCATCTTTATCACACCCAAAATCTGTCCCATACACCCTGACCACCCAGATCTGCAGTGATAAGAACTCCTTTGCGCAGTATGCTGAGGGTCTCACCAAGGCCTTCACAGACGGGCACAATCCCCCAAACCTAATCCACAAACAGATCTCCTGTGCTATTTCCCCCTCACACCTCAAATCCTCCCACCCCCCTCAAGAACCAGTCACAAACGAGTGTCCTCTTTGCCACCCAATACAACCCTAGATTTTAACAACAGAACCACATCCCTTTGCCTAGACTTTGGTCGCCTATCATCATGGCCTGAAATGTGGGACATACTTCCTGAGATAATTCCCACTCCTAAAGTGGTGTTCCATGCCCACCCAACCTACATAATACCCCAGCCCATCCCTGTGCCATACCAATAACAAACCCTTGCCACGTGCAAGACCTGCCCGATCCATCTGCCCAGTACCTCCTGTTCCACTCCTGTTGCAAGTTTATCCTACTGCATCAGGAGCCAGACCACCCGTGAAAGCAGCCTTGTCATATACCAGCTCTGCTGCAATCATTGCACAGCTCATTATATTGGTATGACCACCAACTAACTGTTCACCAGGATGAACAGCCACCACCAGTCTGTGGTCAAGAGCAAAGTAGACCACCCTATGGTTCAATATGCAGCCAAACCACTTGATTTCAACGGCTGCTTCATTTCCCCGAGGCTTCTATCCTCCCCTCCACCATGAGCTTTTATGAACTGCACAGATTAGAGTTATCCTTATTCCACGTTCTCTGCTCCCATAACTATCCCACCCTCAATCTACAGTAACATGTTGTCTCACACACTCCACTCAACAGTTACCACCCTCTCTGTCCAATCACCTGCTCCCCATTCTCATCTCCCACCTGTTTGTTTGCTGCCCTCTGCCAACACAGCCGCCCATCTTTCCCCACTCTCATCTTCTTTTTCACTCTGATTTCCCCATCTCCCTGTCCCCCAAGCTGCTGACACTGCACCTGTTCACAGTCTAGTCCCTGTACACTCTGCCAGACAGTGCTCCTCCCCCCCCCCCCCCCCTCCCACCCATATGCTGTTATCCCTTCTCCTTCCCTGTCCCATCCAGCCAGATTACTGCTTCCATTCCACATCACATGGCAGTTGCATTCTGGCCCAGGCTGTTGGATTGGTGGTCCAAGTGTGCATGAGATGTGCTTGCTCATGCCAGCTTGCTTGTGTGAATGAATGGTGTGTGTGTGTGTGTGTGTGTGTGTGTGTGTGTGTTTTTCTCTTTTTCTGACAAAGACTGTGGCCAAAAGCTTTGTGTAAGTGTCTTTTAATTGTGCCTGTCAGCACCTTAACATGTCACCTTTATAGTACCTATCTATCTTTTCTTACATTTTAGAAATGGAAATTATTTTATCTGTTATACAGTTATTACTATTATAAAAGTCAGTTTTCAGCATTCTTCTGTTCTTTTCAGGAACTCAGTGTGTCTCAGGCTGCATATGAATCAGAATGGTATCATTGTTCAGAAAGCGTGAAACGCACTTTACAGATCATTGTGCTTCGAGCCAGGCAGCCTGAGCAGATTACAGTTGGAAAAATAGCTGGACTTAACCTTGACACTTTTAGTGATGTAAGTAAAGTGATTCATGTTACAATACATAGTAAAGAATCCTGTTTCAGCTGACTAGGTCACATGTACACCTAAGATGCAGTATAGTGAGGGAGATATGTCTGACAACACTGGCCTTTTTCCTGCAGCTTCACCCGTGTATGCGTTTGACACTTATATTGAACACCCCCCCCCCCCCCCCCTCCTCTGTCAACCTCTTCCTCCATCCCTGTCTGTCTGTCAACCTCATCCTCCCACCTCTACCTGTTATTTCCTCCTCACCATTCTCTCTGTCTCTTCATACCCTTCTCCCCCTCTCTTTGTCCATTTCTTCCACCTCCTCTCTCTGACCATATCTCCTCTCCCACCCTCCATCTGACTGTACCCTTCCCTGCCCCCCCCCCCCCCCTCTGTTTCCATCTCTGCCTCCCTCTCTTCCTTCTTCACCTGCCCATTACCCTCTACACCTTCCAACTGCCTCATGCTTCCCCCTCCTTCCCTCTCTCTGCCCATTACCTCTTCCCCCTTGATCTGCCCATCCTCTCCTGTATCCATCTGTACAAGTCCTCGGGCATGCTCATCAGAACCTGCAGATCCTGAAATACAGTTAAGGAAAGCAGGCCAATACCATTCCCAAAACATGCCTGTCATACAGGGCAGGGCTGCACATTAGGGGCTTGAAAAATCATTTATTTGCCTCTGATGTTCAGGCTGTCATGGAAAGCACGTCAATAAAGCAGGCCGATACTACTACAACACAACATGTCTGCCATGCAGGACACCCTATATGCCAGGGGCTGGAGAAAAAACAATTTTGCCTGTACCTCCTCCCTACTGGAGCTGATAGGTTATAAACCTCACAGTCTTAATACTCGTGAGGTATGCTGCTTCTGTGTCAAATTTGGCTGAAATTGATCCAGGAAATTTGGGAGGCGTAGACAGACACACACACACACACACACACACACACACACACACACACACACACACACACACACACGATTTTCCTATTGGAATCATAATTAGTAGACAGAGTTCTCAAATTGTTAAACACTTTGGCTTTTTAAATTTACCAGTTATCAAAGGAGGCAATTTTTCAGACCTATCAGTGATGACCATAAGTAAAGCAGTTATTCTCTGGTTTCTCAGTTTCCCACCATCCCATTTCTCACCTTTAAAACAAAAGATCTTACTTGGTAATAAGTTATAAAAAAGAACAGTGTTGTCAACATTACAAATATTTTTTGGATCAAAATCTTTAAGGATATTTGCAGTTCTTTTTTCTATTGTTTCACAGTTCTGCTTTCAACACTTACAATTTCATTATGCAGTTGGTTGTAAACAATGTTATGAGAAGCTTTACATTATCGATCTAACCATTCGGTGCAGTGTAGTTGGTGATACCCACTTTTGCAGAAAACTGAAGTGCCTTTTCTCTCAGTATGTTGTCATCAAGTAGAAGCTCCGACACTCTTGTGCTAGCAAACCACTCTGCAATGAGTTTATCCCAACTATCATATGCTGATGGCTGAATGCATTTTCACATTTTGCCATGGAATGAGACTGTTTCGCATTGGTTTGATGGTGGGCTGATTTCTACAATTGTGTTCAAGGTGAAAGCAGAATGTCCTAGGTCTTTTGCTAACTGAATTTGTGATCTGACACATGAATCTCCACATTGTAGAATCATAAGTTTTTCTTCGAGAGAACTACATTTCCTGTCTTTTCTAGTCATTTTACTTGTAGGCACTGATTCAAGTTAATAAAGAATGTGACTTTTACACTAGTGCTTGTTTGTTTATTATTACCAGTATGGTACTATTTTTTCAGGATCTTTGTTAGCATTACAGTTCATTTTTCTGTTTTTAGTCATGGCAACTTAAAAGATCTTATGGTAATGAATCTATCAGGACCTTCATTCTCCTCACTGTGTTGTGTTACAACACATTTAATTTAATTTCACAATCATTTAAACAGATAAACATCACTTTTAAATTGTTTTTACTTTCACGTGAAATACGCGCACACACACACACACACACACACACACACACACACACACACACACACACACGCGTGCGCGCCCTCTGTAACATGATAACTATTTCCACTCTCTTTCCCACTCACGACATTCCTGAACCAAGTGAGCTCCTTGTCAGCAACAAGCTGTGGATTTCATGACTATTGTTCTTTGTTTATGAAGACTGCCAACATTAGTGTTTTAACAAATATTGTGTTAAAAGTTTTATTTACTGTAATTTTGTAATGATTATCAATAATACATCTCATATTAGAACATGAATATCATTTTAATGTGGTTTCATGAAAGACTTTTGCTTCCATGTTTTATTTACGTTACTAGACATGATCGGAAAAAAGAAACAAACTTGTGTTTGTGTGTGTTAGCACTCAGCCACTGCCTTTGTGATACTCACAATATGTAAATAAAATACAGAAGCAAAAGCCTTTTATAAAATAATAATATAAAGATTTTCATGTTCTAATTGAGACTCATATTGGTAATTATTATAAAATTACAGCAAATAAAATTCGTGACACAGTATTGAATAAAATGCTTAAGTTGGCAGTCTTTGTAAACAAAGAACAATAGCCATTAAATCTACAGCTTGTTGCCGACATGGAGGTCACTCAGTTCAGGAACATCCAGGGTGAGGAAGAGGATGGAAATTGTAATCATGTTATGGTACATCTTGAGGGGGAATGGTTTACATCTGATATGGTCATACCAACCTAATACCGTGTGCCTGGTATGGAGTAACATATTTCATGTGGAAGTAACAATGATTTGTGAAAGCCCATTATAGAGATGGCACTCTTCAAAAGCAATGTTTATTTGTATAAAAAAACTTTGAAATTAAATTAAAGCTCTAGTAATGCAAACCAATGAGCAGAAGGAAGGTTGCTACTAGAGTCACTATCGTCAGATTGTGATTATGATTAAGGCAGTGACTCAGCATACTTTCCCACTCTTCCAAACACTGCAAACCTATAACACAGACAGCTGTGACCCAACATGCCAACAATGAAAATCTTGCTTACCACATTAATGCTACATTTGGTGATCAATAACTCTGCATAAAGTCTGCGTTTTCTGCTTTGATCTAAAGCTGACATTGAGCAGGAACACAATGCACTTTTTGTAGAAATCTATATGAAAGTCAATGTTAAAGATTGTGATAATATCAAAGAAAACTTAAAATATGGGAAATGTTATGACATGGAATCCTTTATGACAGGAAAGTGCTGTACAGGAGAATAGGACTTCTGTTGGAACGAACAGAAATTAATGTAAGAAATGTAAAAAATGTAAAATGCAGGAACATAAAAAACGAGGTTTTCCTGTATATAACAGATATACCTATGGATGATTCCACCTCATTCTCATACACAGCAACATTTGTTTTCAAATAACAATCATTCAACATTTAATAGTTAACTGGTATTGCAAATGTGCTTTCAAGAGGCATGCTGAGCTTATAGGTAGTTACTGTCAGTACATATAGAATTGGAAACTACTAAATTGTTGTTTATGTTGACTTCAGTCTACAGACTGGTTTGCCAAATCTCTCCACGCTAGTTTATCCTGTGCAAGTTTCTTCATAGCTATTGCAACCTTCATCCACTTGTATTAGCTTACTATCATCAAGCATTGGGCTCCTACAATTTTTGCTCTCCACACTTTCCTCCATTATCAAGTTTGATTTCTCAGTAAGTGCTGTAGCAACTAATCCATTCTTGATGTCAGGTTTGCGATAAATTTCTTTTTTATACAGTTTAAGCAAGTATCTCCTCATTAGCAATCTGGTCTATCCATCTGATACTCAGCTTCTATTTGTAGTGCTACATACAAAATTCGCGCACTCGGACTTCGCAGCGCAACTCCTCACAACGATAAAAAAATGTCTCTCACAAAATTTTGGCCAGCGAGAACATGTGACAGTAAAAGGACGTCAAAGAGTGACAATCTGGCAACAATGTAACCACATGTAGGCTAACTATCTTTGTTGTCATATAAGAGTTGTGTTTTTCTTTTTTACCAGTTTCGAAATGTTAAAGATGATAGCACAATACAGTAACACAACATCTACTTGTCATTTATATTACATGTAATATGAGTGCTAAGATGTTGTACATTAGCAACCAGTGACAATAATAAAGTCCATATTAATGACCGCATGACCCTCACAACAGAATACGTTGTCCTCAGAACAACAGATGCTCAAAGTGACCTCCCTCCATGTCCAAACATTGTGCAACTCGCTGGATCATACAGCTCTGGTCCCTTCATGCCAAAGATGCATCCACAGTAACAAGACCAGCATGAACACACCATACCAATTCTTCCCCATTCATAGGTGGAGTAGAGTACAAGTGCTCATTCAGGTGTCCCCACAGGAAGAAACCCAGGGGATTTAGGTCACGTGAATGTGGTGGTCATACAACTCGATCTCCATGTCTGAGCCATTTCCCTGGAAATGTTCTGTCCAAATACTGTCACACATTAATTCCATAAAGTGGAGGTGCACCATCATGTTGGAACCATATCCTCTGCCGAACATGCACTGTAACATCTTCTAGTGCATCCGACAGATAGTTTGAGACTAATGCATGATACCTTCACGCAGTCAACCAATCAGGCAACATGTAGGGGTCCAAACACCTATCACCCAATATTCCAGGCCAGATGTTGATATCAAATCGAACATGATATCCACGGTCGCGGGTGACATGCAGGTTAACCTCACACCAATGGTGGGCATTGTGCATATTGAAGACACCACAACGGGTGAATGCTGCTTCATCTGACCATATTATGGTGTTCACGAAGTCATCGTTGGCTCCCTGTTGTTGTTGGAACCATTCACAGAATTGCATCCGCTGATGGCGATCTGCAGGAGGCACGTGTTGCGGGAAAAAATAGTGATAGAGGTGCAGCCCATGCTTGTGCAGCACGTTAACGACTGTGCATTGTGAGACACGAAGTTGTCTTGCTATGCTACATGTACTTCACTGAGTTTCTTGGTGCATGACTTCCAGAATAGCTTCCTCAGTAGCTGGCATATGGTGAGTCCATGGACAACCTCTGTCGCGATGGTGGAAGGCGAAAACCGGACACCTGAAGGTGCAGCTCCAGACGACGAAACACATTTTTATCTGGATGGCATTGACGAGGATGTTGTTGTTGTTGTTGTGGTCTTCAGTCCTGAGACTGGTTTGATGCAGCTCTCCATGCTACTCTATCCTGTGCAAGCTTCTTCATCCCCCAGTACTTACTGCAACCTATGTCCTTCTGAATCTGCTTAGTGTATTCATCTCTTGGTCTCCCTCTATGATTTTTACCCTCCACACTGCCCTCCAATGCTAAATTTGTGATCCCTTGATGCCTCAGAACATGTCCTACCAACCGGTCCCTTCTTCTTGTCAAGTTGTGCCACAAACTCCTCCTCTCCTCTTGACAAGGATATCTAGCAGCATATTCACGAGTGGCAACACCAGCCTGGTTATCAGATGCACCAAGGGCCAGAAGCATACTCACAAATTCCTCGTTTGTGTATGCCATACGTCTGCCACACTGGTTTAGAGGTTTACAATGAGAAAATTCGATAGGTGTATGCATGTACGTTGCAATCTATCATGGCGCGTTACTTCGCTCGCTACTAGTCCCTGTCTTGTGGACAGAGCATATAGTATAAACACGCCATCAGTCCTGCGCGTCATTCCCTCTAACGGCATTATCCCTCTGACAGATATTGTTCTGTATGATTCATCCTGACAGTGCTAATTTTTAAATGTTCAATTTCGAATTACATTGCTTACCTAATGGTAACAGATGCGATGTTTCCACAATCCCATCAATAGAATAATAATAATAATAATAATAATAAAGTATACACAACATTTATTACCAGATACCCAGAACTAAAATTTTTAACAGTACAACAGCTAGCTGATCAGATCTGTGTAATAATCAAAAATAACAGGATACCCCAGGCAGAATTAGAAAACATCAAACAACAAATACAACAAATACTGGAACAAAATAATGTGCAATCAGAAGAACAAGAAAATACAGTAATGGACTCAAACATCCCATAGCAAACAAACAAAGAACAACACGCATCAATTAAACAATCAGAGGAAAACGAAATCTTAAGACAGCCACCAGAACAAGCAGAAATAGAACACGAAGTGACACACATGTTAGATATAGAAGAAAAATTTCAATTGACATGTATAGAATACAAAGACACAAATACAGACATTAGACCATTCTTGCATAGACCACCAAACAACCCACAAGTCGAAACAACTATCAACACAATCATACACAACAAAATAAATGAAAATACAGCTATGGGAGAGTTACAACTACTGGTTTATGTTGGAGCACTCACTGCACTAAATATACACACTAGGCAGAGACCAGAACAAACCAACACACAGAAGAAACCCATAAAACCAGCATAGCAACACAGGCTACAGATCAGAATAGAAAAACTAAGAAAAGACATCGGACAGCTAACACAATTTATAAGAAATGAAATAGCAGACAAAAAACGAAAAAGGTTAGGTAAAATCTCACAACAAGAAGCGATAGAGCAATTAGATGAAAAGAAGCAGATATTACAAGCATTGGCCAAACGACTTAGAAGATACAAAAAAAGTGAAAATAGAAGGAAACAAAACCAAACATTCAACACAAACCAAAAGAAATTTTACCAGACAATAGATAACAAACACATTAAAATAGACAATCCACCAAACATAACAGGCATGGAACACTTCTGGAGCAACATATGGTCAAACCCAGTACAACATAACAGACATGCACGGTGGATACAAGCAGAAACAGACTCATACAAGATGATACCACAAATGCCTGAAGTGATAATTTTGCAACATGAAGCCACCCAAGCAATTAATTCTACGCACAATTGGAAAGCCCCTGGAAATGATAATATAGCAAATTTCTGGCTAAAGACGTTCACCTCAACACATTCACATCTAACTAAATTATTTAACAATTACATTGCAGACCCATACACAGTCCCTGATACACTTACACAAGGAATAACTTATTTGAAACCTAAAGATCGAGCAGACACAGCAAACCCAGCAAAATATCGCCCCATAACATGCCTACCAACAATATACAAAATATTAACGTCAGACATTACACAGAAATTAATGACACATACAACACAGAACAAAATTATAAATGAAGAACAAAAAGGCTGCTGCAAAGGAGCATGAGGATGTGAAGAGCAACTGATAATAGATACAGAGGTGACATATCAAGCTAAAACTAAACAAAGGTCGCTGCACTATGCATACATTGATTACCAAAAAGCTTTTGATAGTGTACCGCACTCATGGTTACTACATATATTGGAAATATACAAAGTAGATCCTAAATTAATACAGTTCCTAAACATAGTAATGAAAAATTGGAAAACAACACTTAATATCCAAACAAATTCAAATAATATCACATCACAGCCATTACAGATTAAACGTGGAATATACCAAGGAGACTCACTAAGTCCTTTCTGGTTCTGCCTTGCTCTGAACCCACTATCCAACATGCTAAATAATACAGATTATGGATATAATATTACTGGAACATACCCACACAAAATCACACATTTGCTATACATGGATGATCTAAAACTACTGGCAGCAACAACTCAACCGATTACTAAAGATAACAGAAGTATTCAGCAATGATATAAATATGGCTTTTGGAACAAACAAATGTAAGAAAAATAGCATAGTCAAGGGAAAACACACTAAACAAGAAGATTACATATTGGATAACGACAGCAACTGCATAGAAGCGATGGAAAAAACAGATGCCTATAAATATCTAGGATACAGACAAAAAATAGGAATAGATAATACAAATATTTAAGAAGAACCGAAAGAAAAATATAGACAAAGACTAACAAAAATACTGAAAACAGAATTGACAGCAAGAAACAAGACAAAAGCTATAAATACTTATGCTATACCAATATTGACCTACTCATTTGGAGTAGTGAAATGGAGTAACACAGACCTAGAAGCACTCAATACACTTACACAATCACAATGCCACAAATACAGAATACATCACATACATTCAGCAACAGAAAGATTCACATTAAGCAGAAAGGAAGGAGGAAGGGGATTTATCGACATAAATAACCTACATTATGGACAGGTGGACAATTTAAGAAAATTCTTTATAGAATGAGCAGAAACTAGCAAAATACACAAAGCAATCACTCATATAAATACATCGGCTACACCATTGCAATTTCATAACCACTTCTACAACCCTTTAGATCACATAACATCAACAGACACGAAGAAAGTAAATTGGAAAAAGAAAACACTACATGGCAAGCACCCGTATCATCTAACACAGCCACACATCGATCAAGACGCATCCAACACATGGCTAAGAAAAGGCAATATATACAGTGAGACGGAAGGATTCATGATTGCAATACAGGATCAAACAATAAACACCAGATATTACAGCAAGCATATTATTAAAGATCCCAATACCACAACAGATAAATGCAGACTTTGCAAACAACAAATAGAAACAGTAGATCACATAACATGCGGTTGTACAATACTAGCAAATACAGAATACCCCAGAAGACATGACAATGTAGCAAAAATAATACATCAACAACTTGCCATACAGCATAAACTAATAAAACAACGTGTTCCCACATACAAGTATGCACCACAAAATGTACTGGAGAATGATGAAAACAAATTATACTGAAAGAGAACAAATTATAACAGATAAAACAACACCACATAACAAACCTGACATCATACTCACCAATAAAAAGAAGAAATTAACACAACTAATTGAAATATCCATACCCAATACAACAAATACACACAAGAAAACAGGAGAAAAAATTGAACAATACATCCAACTGGCTGAGGAAGTCAAGGACATGTGGCATCAGGATAAAGCTGACATTATACCAATTATACTATCAACTACAGGAGTCATACCACACAGTATCCACCAGTACATCAACGCAATACAGCTACATCCAAACGTATATATACAACTACAGAACTCTGTAATTATTGATACATGTTCAATTACCCGAAAGTTCCTAAATGCAATGTAACACATGCCGTACAGTTAAAAGGAAGTCATGCTTGATCAACGTCCGTGTCACTTTCCATTTTTAACCAGACATAATGTCTGAGAAAGGAAAGAAATAATAATAATAATAACAATACATTGAGAAATGTACTAAACAGCGTGCAGTTACCAGACTGAATGATGAAAGGCATAATTAGTGGGACCATGATGATAACACAGACAAATAGTTACCAAGTTTGGACATTATTCACGAAGCACGTTGCTAGTCTTGCTGGTAACGAAAGGCCCTAATGAAATGTAATGTACCTGAATGAGGCAAGAATAATAGTTTGTACTAATCTATGGGACCACTGAAGGAGGGTACAAAGAAAACAGGTTTCGCATCTAGTAGATGAAATGAAGTGGAAAGAGCTTCTTTCAAAGCCTACCAGTCTTCCATTTCTACAATTCAGGTGCGTAAGTACAAATGTTTTCTAGAGGACCCGCTGCAATCGCTGTTGATGATTAAGATGCCAGAAACCATACCACCTGGACTACATTTAGCACATAAAAAACACGTGCCTTGACCCAGGAACGAACCATTGACATCCTGCACGCTAACCAAAAGCTCTATACACTGCACCAACTGCAGTGCACAACTAGAATGTGCTGTCAGAGGAAGTTACCATACATGTGGTTACAGTGTTGCCAGATATGCCACTCTTTAATCTCCTTTTTCTGCTGGATGTACTCGGCGGCCAAAATTTTGTGAGAGACATTTTTTTATCGCTGGCATGTGAGGAGTCGCGCTGCGAAGACCGAGTGTGGGAATTTTGCTTCACCCTGTATATTCCCTATCATTTACTTTTCACTTCCTCAAGGCACACACTTTCAGAAAAAACTTAGCACTTAAATTTATATAAGATGTTAAAATAGTTCTCTTTATCAGAAAAAACAGTGATTCTGTGTGTGTGTAAAAAAAAAAAAAAAAACAATTAAAATAAATAAAGTTAATTTTCTGTTGACGACTGAACTCTTAAATGTGACCACACTTCTGGCTATATGTTGTTAGCTAGGTTGGTTGAGCCCATCACTGTCAGTTCAGACTTGTGTATAAGCTGTAAGTGTACAATACATGGTTAGCTTGGTGACAGACAAGCTACTACAAATCACTGTAAGTGAGACGAAATTTTTATTGTTTATGCCACACAGTTTTATGTATGGAAACATGATCACAAAACGATACATATTTCTGGTGCTTAAAATGAACCTAAACTATCATTTCTTGCCACTATTATTAAAGTTTAAGACCAATTGTATTTTAAAGAAGTGAATAGATTAACTTGAGAAATACTGACAGTATTAAAAAACCCATCAAATATTTCCATCCTGGACTTAACCGTAATAAATTTACAGGTGCTGAATGCACACTCATGTAAACCTCTTTTGCAAATTTATAGTTATGGCTGAATTGCTGCACAAATCGACATACATCCTGCCCAATTTGTGGTTCCAAATTGTAGGTCCTACTTTAGCCTCTGTGCAGCCGTATACACCAATGAACTGGACTTTTATAGTGATGGGCTGTTAGGTTCAAAGAATACACCAGTAAAGTTTTGCGAATTCTTTATGCAAAATATGTAAAGATTCAAACTTACAAGCAGATTAAAATCAGCTGTTTCAAAATATCATACAAACAGTCCACTCACAAATAACAAAACACTAATCTCTATGATTGCATCCTACTTTAAATAATTAACAGTGCATAAAAATATGGGTTTACCCATTTTAAATGTGTCTTCTAAGATTAATTGCACGTTCCTAAATTGCTCTAAATTCAAGTGCAAATATCATGAAATATTTCTTAAAAGTATTACAGACAGGATGGAGTCACTATCAAAACATAAATAAATAGAGTCAGGAGGAAGGTATGAGGTAAAAACCAGTCATTGAGGAATTCTTTTCAGTTTATGAGATAACATTTAAACAAATCTCCCTCTCATTAACTTCCAGCCTGTGCAACTGGCTAAGGGCAATGGAGCTCTTACTTTCAATAATTCAATGTTGAATGCAGCTCTCATGGTGAACGTTGCCTCACACCAGTCAACATCAATTACAGCCCTTCAAGTAACCAAAGCTTATTAACCAAAATCTGGTGTCAGCCAATGTTTCCTCAATGTGATCACCTATGTAACTAAAGTCTCATTGTTTTTTAGTACGAACTTCTTACATGGGCTATGTATATCCCTATACTATCCATAGTTGGAAGCCTTCTGGTCATCGTTCCACAATGGTCCCAACCCAGGCAGCTGTGAGATGTATTCACTTCTCTGCTACTGCGATCCTGGTCAAACTCCATTGCTTCTACAATGCTCAGGGACCTCTCAACAATCACCTAAACAAACTAAAAGCAGTAGCTATTCTAATATAAACTCACCTTACAGTTAATTAATAACTCTGAATGCAACTGCCTCTTGCCATACTAAATTATTTGAGTACATTACTCTGTCACGAGTGAGGTGGCATATATAGCATAATTTATATGTGAGAATATTATGAAAAGGATAGATTGCTACACACTATTTAGTGGAGACGTTGGGTCACAGTTGTTTTGCTGTGCCAATCACGACTCTACATCTCCGCCATATGGTGAGTAGCAACCTATCCTTTCACAATATTGTTGTTAATCCATCATCAATTTTCCATAATTTATATGTGCAAATTTGAACCTTCACAATGTATAGTTGAGGTATTGAGTTGTCAGTAGACACATAAATGAGGAGGAGGCAGCTGCTTAGCTTTGGCATGGATCCTCTGAAAATCACACTTAGTGATTATCAGAGGGTTCATCAATCACTTCCACAAAAATCCTCTAGTATTTCAATCTTGAACACAGAGCAGAAAAAAAATGAACACCTACATCTTTCCGTGAGAGCTCTGAGTTCCCTCATTTTATTATGATGATTGCTTCTCCCTATGTACGTTGGTGCCAGCAAAATATTTTTACATTCGGAGGAGAAAGTTGGTGACTGAAATTTCATGAGAGGATTCTGCTGCAACAAATTAAATCCAGCCCAAATCCTGTATCATGTCAGTGACAGTCTCTCCCCTATTTCTCAATAATACAAAATGTGCTGCTCTTCTTTGAACTTTCTCAATGTACTCCATTAATCCTATCTGGTAAGGATCCCACACCATGCAGCAGCACTCCAAAAGAGGACAGAAAAGTGTACTGTAGGCAGTCTCTCTCTAGTAGATCAGTTCGACTTTCTAAGTCTTCTGCCAATAAAACACAGTCGCTGGTTCGCCTTCCCCACAACATTTTCTGTGTGTTCTTTCCAGTTTAAGTTGTTCATAATTTTAATTCCTAGGTATTTTGTTCATTTTTCAGCCTTTATATTCAACTGATTTATCATGTAACCTAAGTTTAAGAGATTCCTTTTAGCACTCATGTGGATGACCTCACACTTTTCATTGTGTGTCAATTGCCATTTTTTGCTCCATAGAGCTAACTTTTCTAAATTATTTTGCAATTTGTTTTGATCTTTTGATGACTTTACTAGATGACAAACAACAGCATCATCTGCAGACAGACTAATACAGTTGCTCAGATTCTCTCCTAAATCATTTATGTAGATAAGGAACCGCAGAGGGCCTATAACACTACTTTGGGGAACACCAGAAATCACTTTTGTTTTACTTGATGACGTTTAATCAGTTACTATGAAATGTGACCTTTCTGACAGGAAATCACAAATCCAATCCCACAACTGAGATGATATTCCATAAGCATGCAATCTGACTTCAAGCCACTTCTGGAATTCTACGAGTAAAGAATCAATGTGAAATCCCTTGTCAATAGCACTCAAAACTCCATTTGAGTAAAGAGCTAGTTGTCTTTCACAAAAACAATCGGTGCTGACTGTGTGTCAACAGACCATTTTCTTCAAGATAATTCATAATGTTCGAACACAATATATGTTCCAAAATCCCGATGCATATGGAGATTAATGTTGTTGTTGTTGTTGTTGTTGTTGTTGTTGTTGTTGTCTACAGTCCTCAGACTGGTTTGATGCAGCTCTACATGCTACTCTATCCTGTGCAAGCTTCTTCATCTCCCAGTACCTACTGCAGCCTACGTCCTTCTGAATCTGCTTAGTGTATTCATATCTTGGTCTGCCTTTACGATTTTTACCCTCCATGCTGCCCTCCAATACTAAATTGGTAATCCCTCGATGTCTCAGAACATGTCCTACCAACCGATCCCTTCTTCTAGTCAAGTTGTGCCACAAGCTCCTCTTCTCCCCAATTCTATTCAATACCTCCTCATTAGTTATGTGATCTACCCATCTAAACTTCAGCATTCTTCTGTAGCACCATATTTTGCAAGCTTATATTCTCTTCTTGTCTAAACTATTTATCATCCACATCTCACTTCCATACATGGCTACACTCCA